>NC_064868.1:57432485-58098444 GCF_024139225.1 Suncus etruscus | reverse complement strand
GATTTAACCAGGGTCAACCTTGTGCAAAGTGAACACACTACCTGCTTTACTATTGACTCAACCCTGAATCTCAGTTTCTTTATAATACAAAAGCCTCTAGTAGGATATGCATATGAATTACTATAGACACACATGTAAAGAATATGTATTAAAGAATGTTTTGTTTTCTCTTTTTTCAAATATTTTCCTCTTTTATAATGCTGCTGATGTGAAGTATGTACTTTTATACTAATTGTGTACCTAAATATTCTGATTCAGAATTACATGCTTGTATTTTATACACATATTTAAAAAAAACCTACAAGAAAAAGTCTTGACTGGGTGGGATTATAGCTCAGGTCAAAATCAGGGCACAGAATTGACGGAGCCTGACACTCTCACACCCAAATACACCAGCAATATAATATAACACCATTTCTTCTTGCAAAGGCATACTAAAGAAGGGAAAATTGTACATATATAAACAAGATCTTATCTACTAAGTTTAAGAACTCACATACTTTGATCATATCAATAAAGGGTCACCTCCCACCTTGAACATATGTCATGTAGACCCAATGTAGACTCCAGGTGATTAGACAGCTACCATTCAACCCTGAACCCAAGATCTCAGACATAGAACCGATATAGTTCTCCGCCACAGCTCCAGAAACCAATCTCCCTCTGGGACATTTCTAACACTGCTCTGACACCAACATGTGCCAGTTTTGATATGACATCCTGACAATAAAGAAATGGCAACAGTTGGGTATAAGACAGATAGTCTTACCTCACCTCCTAACGATAAGATGAAATCAGAATATATGTCATCATTTGATCTGCTCAAAAGCCAAATTCACGATCTACAGAAGACTGATTGTGATAACCATGACTGGGCAGAAAATTTCCTGGACCAATAAAAAGGACCCTAGTCTATGCTATGGCCTATGATATGTACAACAACCAAGATGTCTAATTACAGAGGTCCAATTGAAACAACTGCGACAGAGCAGATCTTCTGGAAACATAATGAAAGACTATCCTAGGCTTTTCCTAGGATCGGGGCAAAAACCAAGACCACCAATTACAGAAGACTGATAAAAACAACAGTGATGGAGCACAATTCTGAGAACTGTAAAGAAAGACTCTATCCTAGACCCCATCTTTTGACATGTGCAAATATCAAGATCTCTAGATACAGAGGATAATTTTATCACCCACGACAGAGCGGGAAGTTTCCAGACACCACAGAAGGACCTAGGGGAAAGTAAAGGAGCATGTGCGGAGCCTGTAGTTATTCCCATGACCATATACTTCAAAGGCAGAGAGACCCTGTATCTCTTAGGCCAAGGAAAATTCCCTTTCTAATCTCCCCAATATTTACTGTGCCTATGCAGGAAAAAAAAGAGAAGCAAAAATTAAAAATTTTTAGTTTTGTTATTGTTGTTTTTGTTGTTGTTTGTGTTTTGTTTTGTTTTTATTTCAGGACCGTGGTTATTGTGTGGCTGTTGTGTATATTGCTATGGTGCTTTTTAAGTTTTTATTTGATTTTTTTATCTTTTTTTGTATTGTTATATTTTTTTTCCTTTTCCCATTCTTCTCTTCAATTGATAGATATAGCCTTTAGAAGGACTCCTTCGATTTTTTGCTTGTTTGATTTTTGCCCCTTTTTATTTTATTATTTTTTTCCTTCATACAAATCCACACAACTTGAATCATCTTGTTCTGCCTCAGAAATGGAGAGGGAAATAATGGAGGGTACCAAGACTAAGTCGTATGAACATTAAGTAGAAATTAAAAAATGATCAGTCTTAAACAACAAATCCAAAGCCAACAACAACAGAATCGATACCCAATTTACAACATACTAGACACAGAAAGGACCACTTATATTCTCAGCCCGGGGATAAAAAAAGGGGGATATGGGATGCATGCTGGGAACAGGAGTGGAGGGAGGACAATATTGGTGGTGTGAATGCCCCTGATTCAATATCACTATGTACCTAAAATATTTTTGTGAAAGATTTGTAATCCACTTTGATTAAAATAAAAATACAAAAGAATTGAGCTGCTATATGACCCTGGAATCCCTTTATAGGTATCTATCCCCAGGACAGAAAAAATATTCATCCAAAATGATGTACTGCTATTTATTTCAGTACTCAGTACAATAGCCAAGACTTAGAATCAATCTAGATGTCCAACAACAGATGAGTGGATCATGAAGATGTGTTACATATATACAATGCAATACTATATACCTGTAAGGAATGATGCATTCATGCAATTTGCAGCAACATGGGTGGAACTGGAGGGTATTATGTTAAATTAATTAAGCCCAAAGATGAAGGATTATCAGAATTATATCAATTATATGTTGTATTTAGAATGACTGTATGAAGAATTGCCATGGTCTAAATGGAAATTGTCTTGAACATTCTTGGTCCCAGAGTATGGTGAGGAGAGGAAAGAAACTGAATGAAAGAGGATAAACACAAATATGAAAGTTTGGGGGCCAGTGGCCAAGCAATCTCATGTGCATTGGTGGTGTTACAAAAGTACACAACTAAATAACCAAACCAAATGAAGCAACATTGATTCAAGAAAGACAAACTAGTGATCATTATCTCAAATAGACCTGTTATACTGGCAGGTTGGGGGGCATGGTTTATGTAATGGGATACACTTGGGGAACATTAGTAGATGGAGATGAACACTGGGGATAGATTTGACCCTGATTCTATTAGGGTTTTTGTAAATTACGATAAATAAATTATTAATTTAAATTAAATGTTTTAGCTTACTTTTTGTTGAACATTGTCACGTAAAGAAGTATAACCCTTAGACATTTAAAAACTGTTATTATAGTTCACTGAAATGGCCACCTCCAGTCAAGGAAATATTGAAAATCTGAACAATGCATAATTTACCAAAAAGCAATTATAGTGGCACAAATTGAGCAGGAGACAGGGCCTTCAGCTGAGAGTACTATGTGGCAACTCAGTTTTTAATTGTAAATGTCAGTGGATGATGTACAGGTTTCATACTCCAAGTTGGGAATTTGGCCATGAGTGCTGTGGGAGGTGTATTCTTCCTCCTCAGCTTGCAAATCACATTGGCTAGATTAAGGTTGACTGGTAGTGAGTCTATTAGGACATGAATAAAGTCAGGGAACAGGTAAATAAATGCAAGAACAGTCAGATACTCACAGAGGTAAAGAGTAAAGCAGGGGAGGTAGTGTCCTTTGTGAAGAATGTTCTGTAACTAGTAGCTTCTTTGGAGGCTTTTTGCTTGGCAGAAAACCTCCATTGTAAGAATGCCCAGCCTGCCACATTATCACACAATACTTGGACATAAAGTTCTCCTCCTATTTTCCTGTGCTTTTCACCCCTTGGATATATCTGAATGGCTTAGACAAGCAGCCTTTAGAACGGGACCAGAAATCCCTGCCATGTATTGGCAATGACAGAAGAGACTGTAGAAAAACTAGTTAGCTTTTCTTCCCCCAAAAGTCCCAAGTTCCATAAATTATACGTCAGCATATGACTCATTTCTTCACCGTGCTACTAACTGTAGTTTGAAAGTAGATCCTCAAAAATGTGCAGACTGGCTGGGAAAGAACTAACACACATCCACGACCCCTGCTACATGGAAAGGAACTGAATACATTTTTAGTCTTTGAATTTGAAATATTTTGGTATTTTGTGCCTGTTTGCTTCTAATTTACAGAGAGAGCTTTTTATGCCTGTTCTGATAATTCTGACAAAGAAAGGCACCATACACATTGTAGTGGGAACTATTGTAGTGGGAACCTTGTATTAAAGGAACATATGTCAAGTTTGAGTATGGTACTTATTAAGGGGTACTTAATAAAGGGGTTCTTTTGGACACTCACTGAGGGATAAACCAACTCAAAATCATTTATTGGCCTAAAGACAATTGATAGGGCTATTTTCTAACATTATCAAGTAGTTCATAACCTTCCAGTGGGTTCATTTGAAAATAAAGGGTTTATTTAGATGATGAGATAAGCAAATTTATATGGGAAAGAAGAAACTTTAGGATTTATTTTTAGTACAAAAGTTTTGGCTTTTGGAAATATGAAGTGTTCTTCACCACTCATCTAAATGTTGAAATTGTCTTTGCTCCTCTGTGCTAATTAACTTTCTTTATCCTGTTAGTATGAAATGTCACAGTTTAAACAAGAGTTTGAAGTGTTAGCATTCCAGGTATGCAGAAATGAGAATGGTATGGCTAACAGTGCAAAATAAATTATTTATCTTGTCAATTGCAAAAACAAAAACAAAAATATAAGTTTATATATAAGTACATTTATAAATAGATATACTGTATTTTCTGACATATACCATAATTTCCGGCATATAAGACGACTTTTGAAACAAAAAAATGTCAACTGATTATCGAGGGTCATCTTATATGCTGAGTATATCTCGAAAAATGTTTCAATATGACGCTAAACGAAACAAAAAAATCAGGCTGCAGAGTTTCCAAATATCTTTCTTGAGGTCTCCCAAACAGTATTCAGGAGATCTGGGGGCCACTTCTGGCAAAATCCAGCTAACCGTGTTGGTGGTTCAGTGCTAGGGTCCTGAGGATGGGGTGTTTGGTTCATGTAGTGGGGGAGATTAACTGACGCCACCAGGGAATTGCCAGAAAAGGTGCCTATGATAAGGGACCAATCATTGCAAGGTTGCTCAGACCACCTCTCTAACTCAGCCAATCCAAGCAGGCTTTTTATGCATGCAAATTAGACAATGTTTTGGACCCGAATCTACACTGTAAAAAGCCTGATCAGATTGGCCAGAGTCAGAGAGGAAGTCTATTACAGTATAACCTTTGAAACTTTGCTTGTTGTGATTGGCTCACTGTGGTACATACAGTTGCAGCACAGGAACGTTCTGATACAGTAAATATAGGCCTAAACTTATGTTGTAACTGCAAAATAAGGGGGTCATCTTATACGCCCAGTCGTCTTATATGCCAGAAAATACGGTAAGATGACTGGGCATATAAGACAACCCCTACTTTTTCTGTTAAAATATAGGGTGATCCATGCAATATAAAAAAATTGTTGTTTTCTTAAATATAAACAGACTCCTGTATAAACTAGTTTAACATCTAAATTTTTGTGATTTGGAAGGCTATTATCCCAAAATGATGAGCCAAGCAGGAATGTATAGTTTTAAGAAGCATAGGTTCATTGGTCCAGGCTGTTAAATATTTTTCAAAGTAAGAACTGGCTTTAAGGTTTATTCATTTAATTTAGCAGGTACAGCAGGGATGAAGCTGGATGCCTATGGACTATTGTGCTGTTGTAAAATTCTATAAATTAATAGCTATTTGGGCATAAAGTTGTAAGATGACAACTGTTACTTTATTTCTTCATATTTTAGGATCTGTAGACACTGTCATTTCCTTTGCATTGCTCCTATGCCAGATAAAATTACTGAAAAGATTTCAGTTGGTCAAGTCTGAGAGACCATTATTGTTCTGGTATTATGGAAACTCTTGTCTTGATAACTGATAAGCCTGTGAGTGATTTTCCATTAAGTTTTATTACATGCTCCAGATAAGTACTCTTAATTTATTCATATGTCTGGCATCTGTGAGACAGATGACTCTTAGGTACCAAAAAGGTAGAAATAAAAATACCCTATACTGAAACAATTCTTGAAAGTAATAAAAACAACTACTCTAAAAATGACTAGTGACCAAAGTCTGGTAAGAACATTTTTAAAATTTTATTCAGATCATATAAAATTTTAAAAATGTTCTTACCAGATGCCTATTTTTCACCCTCAGTCCTTATTCTATTAGGCATCAAGATCGACCTCCTACTCAACGAACCAGTACCCTGCACCCAGGCGAGGGGACACCCAGATAAACCCACACCTCGTCTCCTGAAAGAAAAGACAGCCAACTCCCCTGTGGACTCATGCTGTGAGGCCCTCCCTACTAACTCTCCCTAACGCGGACTGTTCCTTGAAACTGGGCCTAGCTCCAAAAGTATCCCCAATGCAAGAACTCTTCCAAGACCTCCCTGCCGCAAATTTTAATAATCTGAAAAAATTGTAATCAAATTCTTGTCGTTGATTTCTCCTTTCAGTTCATGATTGCCCCCAATTTAACGTTTTTTTTGCCTGTTTCACTAGTTTATCTCCCCCATTGTTTTACATTTGTTTCTTTAGTCCTAGTACCACTGTGTTTTGGTTTTTTTAATGCCTAAATTGACTGTTAGATCAAAAATTGCCATATTACCTCTTAAATATAATCTTGTGTCTCTCCCCGCTGCAGTACAAAAATCAAACACTGCCATCACCCTAGCCTTATTAAAAGGCCTAGGTGTTTTTGGTGTAAGCACAAATATTTATTCATTGGTTCATACTCTAGAATCTGCTAATGCCTTATAACTGTTGCTAAAAATGTTTACAAACTTAAAGAAGTTTACACTACTGTTGATTTCCTAGCAAAGAGTGCAGAATAACCGCCGTGGTTCAAAATTTAACATTTTGATGGAGGGGGGAATTTGTGTCATCCTTAGAGTAAATGTTGCTTTTTAAAATAAATTCGGCTTAGCTAGAGATAGCATTCAACACATAGAGGATAATTTAGTAAATAGACAAAAAGATATAGAGCAGAGTGAGACCTGGTACAAAAATTGGTTTTCTACCACTCCATGGATAACAACAGTGCTCCCAGCCTTTTTGGGGCCCTTCATTGGCTTTATGTTGCTAGTTTCCTTTGGTCCTTGGGCTTTTCGCAAACTCACCACCTTCGTAAAGAATCAAGTGGATGAAGCAACCAGAAAGGACTCAAAGGTTCTATACCAACAACTATGCACCTCAGAAGACCAGCTGACACCTGACATCTCCCCTCCTGCCAACTCTCCGCCACTTAAGTTTGAAGTTATCGAGGAGCTGGCGCATAGACTGTGCCTTGCCAAGCTTTGGAAACGACTGAATCAAGGGTAGCAGATGCGGTGACTGGAAGCCCCACACCTCTTCACCCAGTGTGGCCAGTCCATCGAGGCACGTCTGTCCCTTCTATATTGTATACTAAACAGGGGGAGATGTGGGAGATTGAGCACCCCACATATCAAAGGAACTCTGAATGAATTTTCCACCGACTGTCTGATTCAAGCCACAAAAGTTTGCATAGCCCCGAACCAACAGAAAACTCTGCAAATAAATTTAGCTCAGCACAAAGAATCTGGCTTAACCAGATGCCTTAACCTTTCCATGGAACCTGTTTTTGTAACTGCTCTCAAGCATGTAGTTATAGATATGTTTTTGTAAAGTTTAAATTATGATCCTTATTGCTTGCACAAAAGATAGATCTAAATGGAAAATAGGCTAAACAAATAATTGTATTTGCGTAAATATCAATTAGCTATTTGTTTAAGAATTTGCTTCCCCTCCCCCCATCCTGCCAGGTTCCTCTTTATCCTTCCCGCCATCAAAATGTGTTTATGCTCCCATTGGTTAAAATTGTTGTACTTGTACAAATCTGATTGGTTTATGTTTCAATCCTATGTTACTAAAATAGGCCCTGGATTGAGCTATTATGAAAGGGGCCCTTGGGTTACTGTGAAGGTAAGAAGTGCTCAGGCCATGGGGGTATTGTTGGAAAGATATGTGCAGAAATAATGTTAACCGTATATTAACTTCTGATCCTCAATAAAATAAGCTATTATAAAAATTTTTTTATTCAGATCAATGTGAATTATAAGTCATTCACAATTATATTTAAGCTACAGAGTGAGAGAGAATTAGGGCAATTCCCAACATCAATGTTGACCTCCCTGTGCCACTGTTCCTAGCATGAATCCAATACCTCTACCCTTAGCTTCCTGGATTGCTACTTTAACAGGTCCCTTTGATATATGGCAGGGGTCCTCAAACTTTTTAAACAAGGGGTCAGTTCACTGTACCTCAGAACACTGGAGAGCTGGACTGTAGTAAATTAAAAATTATGAACAAATTCCTAGGCACACTGCATATATCTTATTTTGAAGTGAAGAAATAAAACAGGAACAAATACAATATTTAAACTGAAGTAAAATTAAATCAACAAACTTACCAGTATTTCAATGGGAACTTTGGACCTACTTTTGGCTAATGAGATGGTCAATGTCGGTTCCCTATTTGTCACTGCTACTCATAACAAATGATGCAAGTGTTCATCCATTAGTCTTGGTCTGGTGGGAAATTTCAAATGTTTCATTCTAGAAATAGTTGTTCACAGACATAAGTGCTGCCAAAGATGGTTGCCATTTTGAGTGCATTGTTCCTGAGATAAAGATATGTCTCAGAGGTTAGAGATGCATAAAAATTAAGAAGGCTGTTTGACTTGAATGCATCTTTCAGTGTCACAATTCTGCAGTTCAGCCAGTTTCATTTGGTAAATTGTGTCCACATATTCAATGTCAATAGAAAATGGGTTATGAAAAGCTCTAATTCCTGTTCATGGAGATAAAGCTTTTTAAATCTAATTTGGAACTCCTTTTTGAATATTTCCAGTGAATTCTCACATATTTTGTTTGGTAATGCAACCAATGGTTTTTCTGTTAACAGATGTTGAGTTGTGGGGAGATGGCAGAAGTTTTCCTCCTTCACTTGTTTGATGAGGAGGCCTAATTTTACTTCAAATGCTTTGACATGTGATTGCATTTCACAGGTGAGCTTTCCCTTTCCTTGAAGTTGCACAATGAAATTGTTGAGTAGGTCTGTTACATCTGTCAGAAAGGAAAGGTGCCACTACCATTCTGCATCACTGAGCTCTTGGACGTCTTTGTTTTTTGAAAGCAGAAGAGTTGTAATCGGGCAGGGGCTGTACCTGGAAGACTCTACATGCCAGTTTTTCTGTTTCTCTTCAGTTGGTATGTTGGGGGCTGTGGGCAGGACAGCTAGCCATAGGCCCCCTGGGCTGACCTCTTAGTCCAGGGGACTGAGATCCCCCCCACGCCAGATGGGTCTTCAGGGCCACGCCTGGTTAATCGGGCCCTGGGGGGAGAGAGGGGGAGAGAAATTCCTCCCCTATGCATCCACAAACTACAGAGGCAGGGGCTGCACCCGGAAGACTCCACATGCCAGTTCTTCTGTTTCTCTTCAGCTGGTATGTTGGGGGCTCAGAGCAGGAAATCTAGCCATAGGACCCCTGGGCTGACCACTTAGTCCAGGGGACTGAGATCTCCCCATGCCAGACTGGACCCCATTCAGGAGTTCTCTTCTTAATAGTATTCATTTTCAAAAGGTGCGGGCGCAAATGCGTCCGCGTGACATATATACTTTTTAACAACACCCCAAAATATTCTTAATTCTCAACTGTTTCTAGGAAAAGAATGAAATTCCCTAGGTTTGGAGGATAATATTCAAATAGGTCTCTAAAATCAGTGTATATGTAGACATGACTTCTTATACAGTGGTCCTCTCTGACTGCCAAGCCTAATCCATAAACAATTCATCTATACAATGTATATAACCCCTCTGATATATTTTCCCTCCTCTACACCAGAGCCCCTTCTACTCCCTCATCTCCCAATCCGGAGTCCTTATCTTCCCCTTAATTAACCCTCTTTACCCTCAGTTCTTTAATTTGTTAGGCGCCAAAGCTGACCTCCTGCCCCAACAGATTTTGCCCTTTCACACACCCCTACAAAGCTCATTATTACTTCTTAACTCTCTTACCCCCAACCAACCGTACCTTGCTGCAGACCTTTTATCCTGATAAGATAAAAAAATCCCTAAGCAAACCTAAGTGGGTTCTTTTTCCCACTGGGAGTCAAGCGGGAGCACGAAGCGGCGAATATGAAATATGAATTATGAAATATGAGACCACACAGAATTACATGGTGAAAACAAGAGTTGAGGCCAGAGAGAGAGGCCAGAGGCTTTATTGGGCCTTAAATAGACGGATATTTGGGACGTAGCCAGGGAGAAAGGAAAAGGGTATAAACCAATGAGATCAGAGCTAGAATTAGCATGTGAAGAGACAGGTAAAAGGAAACCAGATACCTTTAAGGAAATGAGGGGAGAAAGGGAGATCACAAAGAGTGCTCGGCAGGAGACTTTTGGCGGGCTTTTTCTGTACTGTATTTTCTTTGTTAGAAAGAAATATACTGAGGCCTGATTTCTAATAATGGTCAAAAATAAAGAGAGAGATAGTTACAGCCACGTTTAGAATTATAGCCAAACAATCCACGCAAAGGGTCAACTGATTTGACTACTCTAAGCGGGCCTTTTTGGCAAATAATTATTTTTCAGGACTGCACTACACCTAAGAAGGTTAAAAAACACTTCTGATGTGTGCCCTTCCTGAGTGGGGTGTAACAGTACCTCACATTTACCCTTTTTAACTTCAGTACTACACAGTTTTAATCACAGACCAACGTCATGCATTGGATTTAACAACACCCAACAATTTCAAAAGACATAAAATTTTATGTGTATTTTCTTTAACTGCTATAAATCTTTCTAAATATTCTTTTACCATGACGATTCTACCCACTTTTATCTTGTCTTCTCTTTGTGAGCTGTTCAATAAGGAATTTTGGTGGAAGAGTCCCTCAGTTTAATGCTTATGATTGAACCATGTCACGGGGATTGTTGGACTTGTTCGTATGGCCCCCATATGCGCCAATAACGCCAGGTGGCATTGTTCCTTGTTTGCATAGACACATTAAAATGGGAAAAATACTATACATACAAATAAGTTCTTATCTAATAGAGCTTGGAACACACAAATCTCGTAGTGTAATGGGGCCTTACACCCTGAACATTTATATAATGATCTGGCACAGGATTCAGAAGAATGGGCATCCTCCATTCACCCTTGAACCAGGGAAGCTATCTATGAAACATCCAAGATTTTTTATAACAACACCTGGAAGAAATGCTCTACCAGGGAAGACCCTACCATGGCTCTGACATCGACCTGCTCAAAAGAGACTTCCCTTAACACTAAGAAGACTTGACATCAACAACGACCTGCTTACAGGACAGGGTTCTCTGCATTGCCCTTTAATTGTGAGGTGAAACAAGACACTCTGCACCATCCTGACTGCAATATAGGATATGCAGATTCCAGGATCTTTAATACAGAAATATGATACCAACAACAGAGATCGCGTGAAAAATAAAAGTGTTTTGGCACTACAGACAATGACCTGGATTGGACAAACTAGTTTGACTGGAGCCTAGAGTTGGTCTTATGCCAGGAAACTTCAGGGGTAGGGTCTCCTTGTATTTAGGCCAAGGCTTTTCCTTTCCATGCCCCTCATATTTTGGTGGGCATATGCAAACAATAATTGCCACTCTAACACCATTTTTACTGTGCTCCTTTGACTCCAATCCTTAAGAAAAACAACCCACTTAAACTTTTGAGGTTAACTTAAACTAATATGCATGTGCATGGAAATGTAAAAAAAGTACTTTGCCTTCAATGTTTAACAGTTACATAAGTTTTATGTCCTTAGATTTCTTTGTGTGCTGCTAAGAAATATTATGTCTACAATCTGGGGACTTGAGGGACAAAGTAATTGTACATGGGTTCTGTTTTATTTTTCTTAATGTTCTTTGGCTGAAAGTTCAAATTTAAGATATCAGCAATGGGACTACTGAGAATTTTGTTTATGGGTGATTGTCCTTCCACTGTAACTTTACCTTGTCCTCTCTCTTTGCATCTTTGTTCTCATAATTAAAAATAAAAAGTTAATAAAATTTAAAAAGAGAGTTGTAATCTGTGGAAGTAACGCATGGAAACGTTTCAAAACTCTCCCTTGACTCAGGCAATGGATTTCTGTGTGATAAAGAACATCTTCATAGTCAACATCTAGTTCAGACAAAAGTTCCTAAAATTGTCTGTGGTTTAGTGCGTAAACTCTAATAATGTCAACACAAGATACCACAATTTTCATAACGGAGTCCCACTTCAGTGATTTACAACACAGCACTTGTTGGTGGTTGAGGCAACTTATGGCTATTGGATAATAATGGAATTTGTGTGACATCCTTGGGCAGGGGCCATGCTAATCTTCTCTGTATCATTCCAATTTTAGTATATGTGCAGCCAAAGCGAGCACAGAAAGAAGGCATTGTTTAACAAATTCTTCCTCCACCAATGGTTTGCCAGTGTGTGCTATTAGCTTGACAACTTGGCAACTTGCTCGTAGTAACAAAATATTTAGATATGTTTGCTTCAAAAACTATTTTGCTGAGTTGTCAATGTAGTTTTCAATTTTAATACTTTATCTTTTCTCATTTCTTTGACCAAGCAATCATATTTCTCTGAGTTTCATAGTGTTAACGCAAATTGTATTATTTGAGCAGACTGTTTCCTGGCATATCAGACACAGAGCTCTTTCCTTGTACTGCATGAAAAAGTAATCAAAAGTCCACTGTTATTTGAATATCCTACACTCCAACTCAATTTTTCTTTCTTGAGATTATTGTTTCCTAGGGATTCCAAATTACTATTAGTAAAATACCCATCTCTCTCTCTCTCTATATATATATATATATATATATATATATATATAATTACAAAATCAATATACCAGCAATAACTTTGCCCACACAGAGACTTACAGACTGCAATGCAGAGTTTCACCAATCTGCTTTTAGCTCAGCTGATGCAGGTGCCATTAATCACTTGATATTTGCAATGCTCTGCCTCCTTAATGAGTAAGCCCCTTTAAGAAATTTTGTTCTCTGCAACTCTAAGAGTCTATTGTGCAGACATACCACATAGTACAAGTTATCAGGTCAATGCACTTTCCCCAGCACATCCAGAGCTTTTGTTTAAGAATATTTGATTCCTTCTGTGACTTCTATTTTATTTTTGTAAATTAACGAAAAAAGCATAGTAAGTGTTTTATTATCATTTTACAATATGGCAGCTCTAAGTATTGAAAAAGTTAATTACACCTGCAGTTTTTTCATAAATCACAATAGTATAAACCAGGGTTTACACATCATACAACATATAATATTATATAACTGAATATAAATGCACTTATTGTATTTCAAATTGGGTTTTGCTACTCCTCAGCTGTTTTTCACTTATCAGTAAGGAAGAACAGCAGGTAGCCCATCCAGAGATTAAGAGATCACTCTGTTACCACCAATCCAGTTTAACATCTCTCCTTGTCTCCTCCTTTCTAACTTTCTTCCTTTCCTGCCTTTTCCGATTTCCTTCTGTTACACCTTTCTTCTTTCCTTATTTTCACCATAAATTCCGTCCTCCTTTCTACCTTTCCTTCTGTCCATTTTTCAATATATCCTTCTTTTTACCCTTAAGCACATTTCTTCTTATCCACAATTCCTTCTATTCCTTCTGGTAGTGACTATATGACTTACCTCTTAATAATGCAACCAAATTTCTCCAATTTGCCTCTGTGCTGTACTTCTGTCTTCCATGCTATTTCTTCCACCCTCTGACCTTCACTGACCATCCACAAGGCATTGCACAGGGGACCCTCCAAAATAATTCATCTGTATCCTTAGTAGTTGTTTTGGCTGCAATGTTCAGAACCTCTCACCATCTGAAGGCTGTAAATTGATTTTCATAATTTCCAGCTCCCTCTCCCACCGATGTCTGTTCTTCTGTGAAAAATGACAGGAAGCAGCTGGCCCAGTGGGCAATCAGGCTGGATAAATGTACTCAGAGGGCTGCTGGTGGCCTGCGGGCTACAGTATGAGGATCCCTAGTGTATAGTTTATTGTAGTTTGGGTCTCTTGATTCTATTGTCATTGACATGGTTTTGGGTACTTAGGTCTGATGATTTTTTATTTTCAATCAATGCTCATGAGACTGTTTTGCCTCTGATAGTGTCCACTTTTATTTCTCAATTTGTAGGAAGCCATAGAAATACAAGGCCAAACAAAATGACTCATGTTCTATGGTTCTGTTAAAAAAAGAAAGCTGGTGAAAGCCCTTGTCTAGAAGCTATGAGTATAAATTTAAAAGAACAAAAAAGGGAAAAAATTTAAAATGGGGGGAGCTGTTGTGACAAGTTTGTTTTTTGTTTGTTTGGGTTTTTGTATATGCAAATTAAAACTTGGGGTAAATTAGGGCTGGAGAGATAGTATGAAGGTAGGGCATTTGCCTTGCATGCAGAAGAGTGGTGGTTCGAATCCTGGCATCCCATATGGTTCCCCGAGTCTGCCAGGAGCGATTTCTGAGTGTAGAGCCAGGAGTAACCCCTGAGTGCTGCTGAATAGGACCCCCCCAAGAAAAGACTTGGGGAAATAAAAAAGGAAATTCCCTTGGCCTAAAAGAAACAGGTTTTCTCAACTATTGAAGCATACTGTCCTCCCCTAAGCTTGGCCAAAAGCCTTCGGAATGAAGCCATGCCATTCCCCATGTTGCCCACTGAAGCTTCTGACACCCAGAGATAAGTTTGGGTTCTTAATTATGCTGGAAACTGGAAGTTCACCAGTCTCCTTCCCCACTCCACCCATTTGATGCAGGGTGGGAACTGGGGGAGACCTGGCATCCCCTTTAAACTTCTCCCAGGCACCCACCTTGCTGGCACCCTGGGCAGGCAGTCAGGGATAGCCTTGGGTTCCGGGAGAAAGAAGATAGAAGGCTGTGGGGAGAAGCTGGAGTCCACATCTTCCCCTGAGCTTGGCCAAAACCTTCGGCATGAAGCCCTGCCACTCCCCATGCTGTCTGCTGAAGCTCTTCAGGATGGATAGTCTTGTGATTTTATCCCACTGTTAGGTGATGAGGTAGGGCAACCTTCCCTTATATCAAGCTGTTACTGTTTTCTTGTCTTCAGAGTGTTGTATGAACCTATCCTGGCATAAGTTGTTGGCAGAGCTGTATTATGAATTCCCCCTGGGGAGAGTTTGAATCTTGGTGCTGCTGCAGGGAACTGTGCAGTTCTAAGGTTGGGGTCCGGGATTCAATGTCCTGTCATATGAGATCTAAGTCAATTCCCCTGACAAATGTTCAGGGTGGAAGAAGCCCCTGTATTATGAAGTTTATGGGTTCTTATCCTTCTTAGATAAGACCTTGTATCTATACATAAAATTTCCCCATTTTAGCGTGCCTATACAAAAAGGAACAATGCCACATTGTATTATTGGTGCATTTGGGGGCAACAATGACAAGCTATACATTCTCTGTGCCCTGGTTTTGACCTGAGCTTTTATCCCAAGCAAGACATTTCTATTAGAATTTTTACGAAGCAGAACCAAAACGAGAAAAAGAGAGCAAAGGAAAGGAATAGGCTAAATCTACATTTGGAAATAAACACTCTAAGGGATATAACTATTAAAGAAATAAGCACGCAAAAAATATAGATATCCTCATTAAGTCTTTTGAGAGAATCTTGGGGATAAGATCCAGGACACATTTTAGTCCCACTCTATGGACTTATTGAGTCTGATAAATGGTTTTCAGCAGTAAGGAAATAAGAGGTAGGTAGTGTCCTTGAGACGGGTTTACCTCTGGAGCTGAATCTTATAGCAAGCAACGGCCCACATTGATCAGGGTGAGAGAAAAAGGGCTACACAGAATGAATCAACAGGAGGGGTGGCTGCAGCTTCTTGCCAGGTGAGAGGTGAGGGGCTGAGTGGGCTGCCTTTCCCTTTGAAAGCTGGGTGACAGCTTATTTGGACAGGGGGTTGGTCTTGATTTCTAAGGAGTTAAGAACCGACGATAAAAGGTAAAATAGGGAGAAATAATAGAATAGGATTAAGTGGGTGAAAATATAGAAAAAGATTTGAATAGGGGAGAGGAGGGATAATATATAACAGGAGATATATACAATATAGTCATGGATTTTATACAATACAGATTAGGCAAACATAGAGTAGTCCACTGCATATACACTCATGCACACTTATAGATAGACCTTAGAGTTCTATTCACAGGTTGTAGTTGGAGGCATGACCCTTATATGATTGGTCAAACCACTTGAAAAATAAATAAATTAAACATAAATATGGGCCAGAGAGGTAGCATGGAGGTACGGCGTTTGCCTTTCATGCAAACGGTTGGTGGTTCAAATCCTGGCATCCCATATGGTCTTCTGAGCCTGCCAGAAGCGATTTCTGAGCATAGAGCCAGGAGTAACCCCTCAACATTGCCGGGTGTGACCCAAAAACCAAAAATAAATAAATAGAGTAAAACATTAAAAATTGGGTTAGTTTCTGCTGTGTGACCTGAAACATGGCAGATGTCTTGGGAATTCTTTATTGTGTCCTGCCTGGGAATTAGATCCACTCTGCCATAATTCCCTGAGGGTTCTTCTTTTTCAGAAGTGAGAAGTCTCGCTCACGAATGTTTGGAGCCAGGGGAGTGTGGCTGCTCAGGTTGGTTTCGTGGCTGTATGCTTCTCTAGCTAATGAAGACAACCAAAACACATAGAAAAATCTACAATACAAACATGACAATGGGGAAACAATTCAAGCCAACACCAGGCAGCAACTCTAATGACCCAAAAACTGCCAGCACAAATATCAGTTCAATTCTTGGCATCCTATATAGTCCCCCAAGCCAGGAGAAATTTCTGAGAACATAGCCATGAGTAACCCCTGAGCATATTGGGTGTGTCTCTAAACAAAAAAAAAGGAAATAGAAGTATTTGATTAACTTAACAAAAACAACATAAGCATAAATGGAGTTCCAGAGACCCAGGAAGAAAATCCCCAGGAAGAATTAGAAGTCAAGGATATCAATGAAGAGAAACTCTCAGAGCTAAAGAGTGCATGAAAAGAAAACCTGCATACGTGAAGAATACTGGCTACAGAGATCCAAAGAAAAGTACTCCAATACACATCTTAGGTACAATGATGAATCCCACAGATATGGATAGAATACTGAAATGAGCAATATCAGAAAGTATAATTGCATTCAAAGGCATATACTTAAGATACAGCAGATCTGTTGCAAAAAACCCTCTAGGCCTGAAGGCAGTGGTGGGATATGTGACAAAACTCAATGAAATGAATGCTTTACCTAGAATAATTTGTCCAGCCAGATTCACATTCAGGTTTAAGGAATCATAACTAGCTTCACAGAAAATACAGCTCAGAAAATTTACAGACTCAAGACCAGTCTTCAAGGACAAATTGAAAGGTATACTTTTAGATAAGACATACCAACATACAAATGAAACTCCTACACAAAGACAATAAATTCCATAAAATTATCTCTCTCAATGTTAATGGAATAAATGAACAAATTAAGAGGCACAGTGTAAAAAATGGATCAAAATATGAATTCAACATTCTGCAGCCTACTAAAACAAATATAGTAGTCAGAACAAATATTGATTCAAAATAAACGGCTGGAAGACATTCAAGAAAACAACTCCCTTAAAAATATGGAGTAGGTATCTGCTATTTGACAAGAAAAATAACAGCCATTTTGGTCCCTCAGCTGTCCTGCAGCTTGCGATTTGAGTCTTTCTGTCATCATTCCCTGGGGTCTGTTCTTCTTGGAGGTGAACAGTTCTGTCCACAGACAGTGGAGCTGGTCTCTGCTGTTAGACCTGAGGCATGGCAGACGTTTTGGGCCGTCTTTCAGCTGTCCTAGAACAATGGATTTGGTGCTCTTCTCCCATTGTTCCCTGAGGGCTACTCTTATTTGGAAGCAAGAATTCTGCCAAAAAAGGTAAGCCAAGGAAACAAGAGCCTGAAGCAAAATGGAGCAGCCACACATATATTCTAGCCTATGTACACTACCATAACATGCAAAAGAATCCACACTACAAGTGTGTATATGTGAAAACAACTCAGGCCAACACCAGTAATAGAGAAGGAAGATGGCAGCTCTGATGACCTGAAAACTGCCAACCACCTAGTTAGTCACTCAGATAAGGAGTATAGAGAATAAATATGGAGGAAATTCATAGTACTCAAAGAAAGCATAGATCGAGTTAAAAGGAACACAAATAAGAATTAAGAGAATATGAAGATAGAAATCATAAAACTACAAACTGAAATAACAAGTCTGAAAAATTTAATAGATGAAATGAAAAACTCAATGGAAAGCCTCTCAAACAGGGTAAAACAGCTGAGGATAGAAACAGTGAGCTGGAAGATGAGATACATCTATATACAGCAGAAGAGATGGGAAAAGAGCCTTAAAGCAAATGAACAGATAATGGAAAATTATTCAAAGAATGCAAAAAGATGAAAATAGAAGTCTTCGATAAACTCAACAGAAACAACATAAGAATCATTGAAATCCCAGAGACCCAGGAAGAAAATACGTAGGAAAAATCAACAGTCGAGGACATCATTACAGAAGAGCTCAAAGCTAAAGACTGCATGCAACCAAGTTCTGCATGTGTAAAGAGAGCCAGCTAAAAGAAACCCAAAGAAAAGCAACCCTAGACACATCCTAGTCACAATGACGAATCCCACTAATAGGGATAGAATAATGTATGCAGTGAGATCAAAAAGAAAAATAATATTAAAAGGAGCATCCTTAAGATTTACAACAGACCTGTCACAAGAAACCTTCAAGGCCAGAAAGCAGTGGTGGGAGATAGAGACAACACTCAAAGAAATGAATGCTTCACCTAGAATACTGCACCCACCAAGACTCACTTTCAGGTTTGAAGGAAGTATGCATAGCTTCACAGATAAATAAAAGTTTAGAAACTTAACACACTCAAAATCACCCTTAAAAGAAAGGCTGAAAAGTCTACTTTAAGTCAAGACCGGTCTAGAGACACACAAAACTTCCACACAAAGATGGCATTAAAATCCCATGACAATTATCTCTCTCTCAAAGTCAATGGACCAAATGCACCTGTGAAAAGATACAGACCGGCAAAATGGATCAAAAAGCTGAATCCAACATTCTGATAGTACATGAAATATACCAGAATAGTCACAACAAATGTAGACGAAAAATCAAAGACTGGAGGAAAATTATCCAAGCAAACAACATCCTTAAAAAGCTGGAGAAGCTATATTAATATCAGATGACAGAAACCTTAGACTCAGAAAAGTTGTAAGGGACAGAGATGGACATTTTGTACTAATCAAAGAATATGTACAACAGGAAGAAATCACATTCCTAAACATATACACACCAAATGAGGGACAGTAGAATATTTAATACAATTATTTTCTAATCTGAAAGAAGATATTATAGCAACACAATAATTATTTTATTTTACTTTGGTGGGGCTACACCCCGTGATGCTCAGGTTTTTTTGTTTTTTTTTTTGTTTGTTTGTTTTTTTGGTTTTTTGTTTTGGGTCACTCACACCCGTCAGCTCTCAGGAGTTATTCCTGGCTTTATGCTCAGAAATCGCTCCTGGCAGGCTCGGGGGACCATATGAGATACCAGGATTTGAACCACTGACCTTCTGCATGCAAGGCATACGTCTTTCCTCCATGCTATCTCTCTGGCCCCAATACTCAGGGTATAATTCTGGATATGTGTTCAGAAATTGCTCCTGGTTTGGGGAACCATATGGGAAGTCAGGGGATCAAACCATGGTCCATTGTAGGATAGCACACTCAAGGCAGACCCTGCGCCACTGCTCTGGCCCCACAACACAATAATTTTGAGACCTCAAAACTGCCCTATCATCACTTGATATGTCACTCAGGTAGAAACCCAACAAAAATATATTAGTTCTGAAAAGAGAAATGAAAGAAAGTAGACTAATAGATATAAAGGGCACTCTGTCCCAAGAAACCTGGATACACATTCCAATGCACATGAATCATTCTCCAGGATAGATCACATGCTGGCCCATAAAACATACCTCAGTAAATTCAAGATGATAGAAACCATGCAGATTAACTTTGCTGATCACTAGGATCTGAAATTAAACGGAACTATATTGGACACAGAAGAAAACTTTAACACCTGGAAACTAAACAGCTCACTACTGTACATTTTCAGAAATTAAATCAAAGAGGAAATCAAAACATTCCTGGAAACAAATGACAATGAAGACAAATGATCAGAATTTATGGGACACAGCAAAAGTGGTACTAAGAGGAAAATTTAGAGCTTTGCAAGCACACGTAAGGAAGGAAGAAGGGGCCTACATGTATAGTTTAAGTACACAGCTTATAAAATCAGAAAATCATCAACAAAAGGAACCAAAAATAGGTAGGCAGAGGAAATAACAAATTTCGAGTAGAAATGAATAAAGTGGAAATTTAAAAATCAATCTGAAAGATCAATGAAAGCAATGTTGGTTCTTTGAAAAAATAAACAATATTGATAAACCGTTTGCGAACCTCACAAAGAAGGTTAGGGGAGAAAATTGATAGACCAAATTGAAATGAGAAAAGAGAGATTACTACAGTTACTGCAGAGATTCAAAGCCTAATCAGCTAACATAAAGCTAACATTATGTTCATACTTTTATACCAAACAGAGGTGCTTCTAATAGAGAAAATTATAGAACAATATCCCTTATGAACACAGATACAAATATCCTTCAACAAAATTTTGGCAAATAAGATACAATCTCTCATCAAAAATGTCATTCCCAACAACCAAGTAGGTTTCATCCCCCAGAATTCAAGAATAGGTTAATATCCATAAATCAATCAATATAATTAACCATATCAAAAAATAAAAACCATATACTCATATCAATATATACAGAGAAAGCATTTTTAAAGTCCAACACGCATTCTTGATAGACATTCTCATTTAGCTTGGAATGAAAGAAAATTTTCTCAATATAGTCAAAGCCATATACCACAAGACAATGGCAATTATTATTCTCAATGGAGGTAAACTAAAGGCATTTACTCTAAAAACTGTACAAGATAAGGCTGCCCTCTCTCACCACTCTTATTCAACACAGTACTGGAAGTACTTGCCATAGCGATTAGGCAAAAAATATATATATATCAGGGGCATCCAGATAGGAAAGGAAGAATTTAAGTTCTTACTAGTTGCAGTTGACATGATACTATATATAGAATACAGTAAATTCTCTACCAAAAAGCTTCGACAAACAATATATTCATATAGGAAAATGGCAAGCTACAAAATTACCACACAAAAATCAATGGCCTTCTTATATACCAATAATAATAGAGAAGCAAGGCACACTTAAAAATTCCATTCACATTAGTGTCAAAAAAACTCAAATATCTTGAGTTAACTTAACTAAAGAGGTGAAGGACCTATACAAAGGAAACTACAGAAGTTTGCGTCAAGAAATAAGAGGTGACACAAGGAAATGCAGATACATACCCTACTCATGGATTGGCAGGATTAATATAATTAAAATGGTCCTACTCCCCAAAGCATTATACAGAATTATTGCAATCCCTCTACATATACTATCGACATTCTTCAAAGAAGTGGATCAAACACTCCTCAAATTTATTAGGAACAATAAATACCCCCAAATTGGTAAAGTAAACCTAGGGAAAAGGAATATGGGATTCATTAATTTCCCCAATTTTAAATTGTATTACAAAGCAATAGTTATTAAAACAGCATGTTATTGGAATAATGATAGATCCTCAGATAAATAAAATAGGCTTGAGTACTCAGAGAATAATTTCCAGACATACAATCAATTAATTTTTGATAAAAGGGGAAAGAAATCCAAAATGGAGCAAAGAAAGCCTCTTCAACAAGTGGTTAGCACAACTGGTTAGCCACATGCCAAAAAAAGTGAACTCAGACCCCCGTCTAACACCCTGCACCATGGTTTCAGTCCTGATCAAAGTCTTGAAACTGTATATATATACATATATATATGTATATATATACATATATATACATATATAACCACATGTAAGTAAAACATTCCATGACATCTTCAAGGAGGAAACAGCACTATTCAAACCATTAGAAGCAGAGATAAACAGATGGAAATATATTAAGCTGATAAGCTTCTGTACATCAAAGAAAATAGTGTCTAGGACACAAAAGCCACCCACAAAACAGGATAATCTATTTTGCCAATCTCTTCAGATAAGCGGCTAATATCGGAAATATACAAGGTACTGACAGAACTTAACAAGACAAAAAATCTAACCTCATCAAAATATGGGGAGAAAAAATGAACAGACACTTTCTGAAAGAAGAGTTACAAATGTCCAAAAACCACAATAAAAAAGGTTCCACATCATTAATCATAAGGGAGATGCAAATCAAAACAACAATGAGGTAAAAAAAATCATAAAGAACAACAACAACAATCAGTGCTGGTGGGGATGTGGAAAGAAAGTAACTCTTATTCACTGCTGTTGGGAATGCTGTCTAGTAGAGACTTTAAGGAAAACAATATGGAGATACCTCAAAACACTAGAAATTGGGCTACCATATGATCCAGCTATACCACTCTTAGGGATATACCCTATAAACACAAATAATCAATACAAAAATCCCTTTATCACACCTATATTCATTGCAGCTCTATTTACAATAGTCAGACTCTGGAAACAAACAAGATACCCTCCAACATCTGAATGGCTAATGAAACTGTGGTACATATACACAATGGAATATTATGCAGCTGTCAGGAGAGATGAAGTCATAAAATTTTTCTAGATGTACATGGATATACATGGATGGATGTACATGGACTCTATTATGCTGAGTGGAATAAGTCTGAGGGAGAGAGATAGATACAGAATAGTGTCACTCATCTATGGGTTTTAAAAAAAATTAAAGACATTACTGTAATAAGACCCAGAGACAATAGAGTTAAGGACTGGAAGGGCTGGAAGCACTGGTTCACAATTTGACCTTTAATAGATGAATGACTAAAGAAATGTTTGTATATATATATATATATACAATGGAATATGATATAGCCTTCAGGAGAGATGCCATAAAATTTTCATATAAATGGATGTACATGAATTTTATTATGCTGAGTGAAATAAGTCAGATGGAGAGAGAGACACAGAATTGTCTTACTCATCTATGGGTTTCAACAAAAATTCAAGACATTATAGCTTTGTTTTTAAAGTTGCTTAATTCAATGTGAGCATTCATACGTATATATCATAGTTTTATACATACACATATACATGAATTCATACAAGTTGTAAAAACATAAGAGCATGAAAAAGAAATCAAGCCTAAGCATTAATATCTATGCCATCTGCTCTACAAATTAAATCACATTCTTAGACTTCTCGTTTTTCTAGTCTTTTTCTTCTATTCTTTTCCTTTCTCTTACTTTTTCATCCTCATCTTTATCTTCTTTCTCTTCTTATTTCTCTTAGTCCTCATCTTCTTCCTCCTCCTCTTCTTTCTCCTCTTATTCTTTTTATTCTTCCTTTTTCTTCTTACACTTCTTATCATTTTTCTTCTTGCTCTTTTCTTCGTTTTTCATCTCTCCTTTTCCTTTTCCCTCTTTCCCCTCCTCTTCTTGTTCTTCTTCCTCTTCTTCTTTCTACTCCTCTTCTTCATCATCCTCTTCTTTTTCTTCTTCCTCTTTTTCTCCTTTGTTCTTACACTTCTCCCCTTCTTTGTCCTCATCTTCTTCCTCCTCTTCCTTTTCTCACACTTCCTCCAATTCTTCCTATTATTCTCTTCCTTGGTCTTTGGTACTCCAATGATTCTTATGTTGTTTCTGTTGAGTTTATTAGACTTTTATTTTCATCTGTTCAGGATGAACAGGTGTAAGGGGAAACCTCACAGGCAAATGCCATGCACAGAGAATGAAGATGATATCTCTGATAAAAAACACAAAAAACAACCATTGATTAACCTCTCAGATAAGGAGTTTAGAATAGAAATATGGAGGATCCTCGTGGAAATCAAATAAAATATCGCTCTAGCTGAACAGAACACAAACACAGAAATCAGAAAACTCCAAACTGAAATAACAGATTTGAAAACGTGGTAGCTCAACTGAAAAACTCAATGTACAGCCTTTCCAGCAGGGTAACAACAGCTGAGGACAGAATCAGTGAACTGGAAGATGAAATGAAGAACAACTGCATATAGAGAAGAGATTGGAAAAGAACCTTAAGGCAAATGATCAGACAATGGGAAAAGTACTCAAAGAATGTGAACAGATGAAAATAGAAGTCTTTAATAAACTCAACAGAAACAACAGAAGAATTATTGGAGTCCCAGAGGCACAGGAATGAGTTCCCCAGAAAGAAAGAATCAACAGTACAAGACATCATCACAGAGAAACTTCCACAGATATGAAATGCATGCAATCAAATCCTGCATACCCGAAGAGTACCAGCTAAAAGAGGCCTGAAGAAAAGCTCCCCAAGACACATCATAGTCACAATGAATAATATCACAGATAAAGATAGAATACTGAAAGCAGCAATATCAAAAAGGGAAATTACATTCAAAGGAGCATCCTTAAGATTTACAACAGACATGTCACGAGGAACTCTCAAGGACAGAAGACAGTGATGGGATATTCTGACAAGACTAAATGAAACGGAAGTTTCACCTAGCATAATGTACCCATCCCAACTCATGTTCGTTCATGTTTGAAGGAGGATACATAGTTCCATGGATAAGCTACAACTCAGAAACTTTACAGATGAAAATCAAGACATAAAGGAAAACTGAAAGGAATAGTTTAAGACAAGACAGACCAACAGACACACCAAACTTATACACAAAGACGACATTAAATCCCATGACAATCATCTCCCTCAATGTCAATGGACTAAATGCACCAATTAAGAGATACAGAGTGGCCAAATGGCTCAAAAAGAAGAATCCAACCTTTGCTGCCTACAAGAAACACACCTGAATACTCAGAACAAATATAGACTCAAATCCAAAGGCTACAAGAAAATCATCCAAGCAAACAACACCCTTAAAAATCTGGGGTGGCCATATTAATATCAAGCGACACAAACTTTAGACTCAGAAAAGTTGTAAGGGAAAAAGATGGACACTTTGTAATCATAAAGAGATATGTGTAACAGGAAGAAATCACAGTACTAAACATATACGCACCCAATAAAAGAACAGAAAAATATCTCATACGATTATTGACAAATTTGAAAGAGGACAACAATAATAACACAATAATTGTGGGAAACCTCAACACGGCCCTTTCAACACTTGATAGGCCAACCAGACAGAAACCCAAAAAAAAATTTTAGCCCTGAAAATAGAAATGGAAGAAAGAGAACAATAGATATATAGGACAATCAATACCCAGAAACCTGGATACACATTCTTCTCCAACGTACATTGGTCATTCTCCAGGATAGACCACATGCTGGCACATAAAACATACCTTCATAAAATAAATAGGATAGATATATTGCAGGCTGCCTTCACTGACCACAAGGTTCTGAAATTAGATGTTAACTACAAATGGAAACTGAAGAAAAACTTTAACACCTGGAAATTAAATAACCTACTACTGAACAATGCTTGGGTTTGAGATGAAATAAAAGAGGAAAACAAGAATTTCCTGGAAACAAATGACGATGAGGACACAAACTATCTGAATGTATGACACATAACAAAAGCATTACTGAGAAAAAATGTAGAGCTTTGCAAACACACATCAGGAAAGAAGGGGCATACTTGAATAGCTTAATGATGAAGGTTATAAAATTGGAAAATGATCAACAAAAGGAACCATATATAGGTAGGCAGAAAGAAATAAAACTTAGAGCAGAAATCAATAAAGTAAAAATCCAAAAAACAATCCAAAAGATCAATAAAAGCAGAAATTGATTTATTGAAAAAATAAACAAGATTGATAGACCATTGGCAAAACTCACAAAGAGAGAGAAACTTGATAAACCGTATTAGAAATTAAAAGGGGAGATCACTACAGATACTGCGGAGATTCAAAGGGTAGTCAGTGACTATTTGAGAAACTCTATGCCACTAAAAATGAAAACCTGGAATAAATGGATAAATCCTGGACTCATAACGTTCTATGGTTGAATAAGGAGGATGTAGCATATATAAACACCCCCATAACTATTGAGTAAATTAAAATGGTAATCAAATTTCTGCCCAAAAACAAAAGCACAGGCCCAGATGGATTCACTAATCAATTCTTTCAAACCTTTCAAAAGGAACTACTACCAATATTGGCCAGGCTCTTCCATGAAATTGAAAAAACGGGAACACTTCCAAATAACTTTTATAAAGTCAGCATCACCTTGTTATCAAAACCAGACATTGATGTTTCCAGAAAGGAAAAATACAGACCAGTAACCCTGATGAACACAGATACAAAGATCCTCAACAAAATCCTGACCAATTGCATCCAATGACTCAACCAAGGTCATTCACTAAATCAAGCATGTTTCATTTCAGAAATGCAAGGATGGTTTAACATCCATAAATCGATCAGCATAATACCCATCATCAGCAACAAGAAAATAATAATCACATGATCATATTAATAAACACAGAGAAAGCATTTGATATGGCCAAACAACCATTCTTGATAAAAACTGTCAGCAAGATAAAAATGAAAGATACCATTATCAATATAGTTAAGGCCATCTACCACAAGCCAATGGCAAATATTATCCTCAGTGGAGAAAACTAAAGCCTTTCCTCTAAATTTTGTTACAAAACAAAGCTATCTCTCTCACTAGTCCTAGTCAACATAGTACTGGAAGAACTTGCAATAGCGATTAGGCAAGAAAAAGATATCAAGGAAATGCAGATAGGAAAGGAAGAAGTCAAGCTCTCACTTTTGCAGATGACATGATACTCTACTTAGAAAACCTTAATAACTCTTCAATAAAGCTTCTAGAAACAATAAATTTATATATCAAGGTGTCAGGCTACAAAGTTAACACACATAAATCAATGGCCTTTTTATACACCAATAACAATAGGAAAGTAATGGACATTAAGAAAACAACACCATTCATATTAGTGTCACACAAACTCAAATATCTTGGAGTCAACTTGATCAAAGACATGAAGGACCTATTCAAAAAACTATAAAACCCTGCTCCAATGTTAATAAATGAGGGAAGTTGAAATCCTGTCTTGAGTACAAGTGGGGGTGGGGTGGGGAGAAGAGGGATTTGGGACATTGGTGGTGAGAATGTTGCACTGGTGAAGGGCGGTGTTCTTTACATGACTGAAATCATACAACTACAATCGTATTTGTAATCACGGCTTTTAAATAAAGATAAAAAATCAAAAAAATTTTCGTACTCCCCTTTTTTCAGATCTACAAAATTTTAGTGGAAGGAACTTTCCTCAAGATAGCAATGTCCAACTTTCACATTCCTTCCTTGAGGAAGTGGAAGAGAGTGGCTTAATGTATTAATCTATCCCATGAAATCCAAATACATATCTTCACTAGTGTACATGAGAAATTGCCAAGAATAGAAAACTTGCTGGGACACAAAACAAACCTCATCAAAGTGAAGGGGATAGAAATTATACCAACTGCTTTCTTCGACCATAGTGTTCTGAAAAAAAAAGTTAATCTCAAACAGAAATGTAGAAACAACCCAAAACCCTAGAAACTAGTGTAACATTCTTATGAAGGAAGTGTACTTTCTATAACTGTAAAACAACTACAAACATTTGTAATCAACTACAAACATTTTTTAATCATGGTGCTTGATTAAATATATTATAAAAAGAAAAGTAAATAAAAAGGCATTTAATTATAGAAAACCAAAACCTAGATACTAAAGAGTTCATTTCTCATCAGTGAATTAGAGATAATCAAAATAATCATTGAAACAAAGTATAATTACTATACCAGCTACTGGAAATAGGGACCATAAGGCTGGGAGGAAGTGTGCAGAGGTTACTATATTGCCGCATCAACCTAGTCAGCCTTGGGAAAGTGTGAGTGAGGGAAAGAGGGACCAGAGGCTGGGAGGAAGCACGCAGGAGTTGCCATCTTGTCACCCAACCTAGGCAGCCTTGGGATACTGTGAGTGAGGAAAAGAGGGACCAGAGAGAGTGACAGTGGGATGTGCACAGGAGTTGCCATCCTGCCGCCTCCATCTAGGCAGCCCTGGAACACTATGAGTAAGGGGACCAGGGACCAGCGAGGCACCACTCTGGCCTGGGTAGGGAAGGAGGAAGCACGAGGGAGTTGTCATCTCTCAGCTTCAGCCCAGGTGCTCGCTCTGGGCACACTGAGTGTGGGAACCAGGGAAAAGACAGAAACCACATGTCCAGGTCTGAGAACACCCGTCTCTTTTCGCAGAACTCGTGAAGTGCTCAGACTTGCCTAACTTATACCATCTAGTTCTAGTCCGCCCAGACCTAACATTCAATTTCCTCAGATAATCCACAGCCCATAAAACATTATGGCAAAACATTGAACCAGTGAGCAATATATCTACCATACTCAGACAAGCCACCTGGATAGGAAAAATAAACTCTAAATCAATTATATCCTCAAGTACCTCTAATACAATTAGTACAGCAAACCACTTTATTAAACAATCTGAAAACTCAACATTTAAAACTACCAAATGCAAAGAAATATGGGCAAACTAAGGAAGACGCTAGCAGCTGGAGAAATGGAGAGAAAATCTATTGAGTTTCCAAGTCCACCAAAATGCATATGCCTAATAGTTGAGAACTATGGTATGGGTTATGGTCTCTATTAGGATCTGAAGCAAGTGACCAGCCAGACCACTGAAACAGTCAACTGTGACCTACAGACATATAGGACCAACTCATCAAACACGTCTAGACAAGTTAACACTCCCTTTCACTGATATTCTTTCTTCTCATTACTTCTTTCTCCCTTTTCTGCCTCATTATCATCAATTCAATCTATGTCGAATAAAAACCACACTGCTACTTTCTATTTAGGAAAGAAAATTCGATACATAAGATGCAGTGGACAATACTACATAGTCTCTGAAATTAAGAAATCTATAAATGAACAATTCAAGCAACTCAAAGAACTTTTACAGAAAATGAAAGAATCCATAAAACTGGAACCAAGGGAAATCAAAAACATATTAGCAAGCCATAATAGCAGAATCACAGAGTTAGAAGAATGCTAGTAGAGGAACTAGAAGAAAAAATACAAAACAATAATGAAAAAGAAGTCAATAAGAGAGAAGGAGACAAAACATTGGACAAAAAATTAGGTACCCAATAAAAAAAATAAAAGAATTAACCTGCGAATTTTAGAAATACAAGAGGGGTAGAAAAAAAGGGAAAGGAGAAGAACATGTACTGAGGGAAATAATAGCAGAGAATTTTCCCATCCTTTGGGAAGAAAAACCCATTAAAATCCGGGAGGCAAAAAGAGTTCCTAATAAAATAGACCCAAACAGTCCAACACCAAGACATATTGTAATCCAACTGGCAAAAAATAAAGAGAAAGATGAATTATTTAAAGCAATAAGGGAGAGAAAATCCTTCAAGTACAAAGGACTGGTCATAAGAATCAAACCAGACCTCCCATTTGAAACAATTCAAGCAAGAAGACAATGGAGTGACATAGTCAAACCATTGAATGAAAGAAATTTGCAACCTAGAGTCCACTACCTGGCAAAACTTGATTCATATTTATTCTCAGACAAGAAAGAACTCATACTATTTGCACTAACCAAACCAACTCTATATGAACTCAAAGATATATTGCACAATCCAAACCTCCGATTGTAACAACAACAACTCTATTAAATACAATAGGTCAACAACCCACTCTGTCAATAATCTCTTTAAAAGTCAGTAAAGTAAAAGTCAGTCAAGTAAAAGGCACAAAGTAGAGGTTGGATCACAAAATGAACACCAGATATCTGCTGCCTGCAAGAAACACACCTAAAAGAATAGGATAGACACAGGCTTAGAATAAAAGAATGAAAATCAATTATTCAAGCCAACAGAAAACAAAAAAGTTTGGGGCAGCCATTCTTATATCAGACCAAATCGCATTCAATCCCAAGAAAGTGCTCAGACACCAAGAGGGTCACTGATCAGGAGAACATTAGACCAGGAATTACTGACTCTGATCAATATTTATGTGCCAACAGCAGAGCCAACAAAATATGCAAGACATTTGATCACAAAGCTAGAAAAACATATGAAAGGAAACTTGATAGTAGTAGGAAACTTTAATACTCCATTATCACCTCTAGACAGAACCACCAGGCAGAAAACTAACAAATACAAAAGAGCCCTAAATGAGAAATTAGTGGAAATAGGCCTAATGAACATATTTGGCACTCCACTTCAAGAAAAGAGAATATACATTCTTCTTAAGTGCATATGGAATCTTCTCTAGAATAGACCATGCCTTAGGATACAAATCTAATTTACATAAAGTCACAAATATAAGGATTATTAGAAGAACCTTATCAGATCATTATGTAACAGAGATCAAAATTGACTGTACAAAGAATCTGTGGATAAAATCCAACACCTGGAGATTAAACAACATGCTACTCAACAACAGTTGGCTCAAAGAGGAACTTAAGGAAGAAATAAAAAGATTCCTTGAGAGAAGTGATGATGAAGATACAGATTTTCAAAATCTGTGGGACACAGCAAAGGCAGTAATTAGGGGAAAATTTATACCAATATATGCCTACATCAGGAAAGAGGAAAATGACAAAATAAACAGTTTAAAAAGGCACCTTAAGTATCTGGAAAAACAGCAACAAAGGAACCCAAACACAGTCAGAAAAAGAGAAATAATAAAAACCAGAGCAGAGTTAAACAGCATAGAAAAAAAGAACACAATATAAAAATTAATGAGACCAGGAGTTTTTTTTTAAATAAACAATATGGGCAAATCACTGTCAAGACTCACCAACAAAAGGGAAAACACCCAAGTAAATAGGATCACAAGTGAAAGGGAAGAGATTACAATAGAACCTCCAGAAATCCAAACCATCATGAGGGAGTATTATGAACAATTGTACTACAGCTAGAAAACCCTGAAAAACAATAGATTTCTGGAAAAATATCACTATCTGAGACTCAATAAAGAAGATGTAGAAAGGGCCCGGAGAGATAGCACAGCGGTGTTTGCCTTGCAAGCAGCCGATCCAGGACCAAAGGTGGTTGGTTCGAATCCCGGTGTCCCATATGGTCCCCCGTGCCTGCCAGGAGCTATTTCTGAGCAGATAGCCAGGAGTAACCCCTGAGCACCGCCGGGTGTGGCCCAAAAACAAAAAAAAAAACAACAAAAAAACAAAACAAAAAAAAAGAAGATGTAGAAAATCTAAACATTCCAATTACATCTAATGAAATTGAGGCAGTAATTAAGAAATTCCCCAAGAATAAAAGTCCAGGTCCGGATGGTTTTACAGGTGAAATTTATCAAACATTCCAAGAATTACAACCACTGATCCTCAGGCTCTTCCAAAATATTGAAAAGACAGGAATCCTTCCTAAGTCCGTCTATGAAGTGAATATCACACTCGTTCCCAAAGATGGAAAAGACCCCACCAAAAAGAAAACTACAAACCAATCTCACATAGATGCAAAAATCCTCAACAAAATCATCGCGGACAGAATCCAACAATACATCAAAAAGATTATACACTATGACCAAGTGGATTTTATACCAGAGATGGCTCAACATATACAAATCAATCAACATACATTACATCAACAAGAAGAAAGACAAAAACCACATGATCATATCAATCAACACAGAGAAGGCATTTGACAAAATACAACAAATATTCATGCTGAAAACACTCAACAAATTAAAAGTAAGGTAAAGAAACTAATCAACTAAGAGAGATTGGGCCAGTGAGTCAAATTTGGGAGGTTTTCCCATTTTCTAGGGATTTTGTTAGTGATGGAGTTGAGCCTTCCTGAATGAGGATTTTAGGATTAGGTGATGACTGGAGCAACTTAGGATACACATTGGTTTCGCATCTAGAGTACTAAACAATGTGTTAGTGAGGTCTATCTATGTAGGTGGTTACCCTATGCAGTATTGTCCGCTGCATCTTATGTATCGAATTTTCTTTCCTAAAGAAAAGTAGCAGTGTTGTTTATATTTGACATAGATTGAATTGATGATAATGAGGAAGAAAAGGGAGAAAGAAAGTAGTGAGAAGAAAGAATATCAGTGAAACGAAGTGTAAACTTGTCTAAACATGTTCTATGAGTTGGTCCTATAAGTCTGTAGGTCACAGTTGACTGTTTCAGTAGTCTGGCTGGTCACTTGCTTCAGGTCCTAATAGAGACCATAACCCAGAGATAAAGGGTATATTAAAGTGTTTTATCAAGACATTTTCATAATGGAAACGGAGTATGTTATCTAGTGTGCCTGAGCACTGAGGAGTCAACTTAGGTTGTCCACCCTTTGTATCCAAGAACCCCTGTGGACAGATAAGCTGAAAGGTTATTTTACATATAGTAAGATTAAGGCATTAAAACATATTGTTATAAAATGCTTCCACTGGAGTTACTGACTCACCATCATATTCTTTACCTGTAATCCTGTATAAGATCCCTAAGACATTATTATAGGCCTTTGTAGTAAAAGGCTAATTACATACATTACGCTCTCTTTCTGCTGTTGCTGGTTTCTTTATGGTATAATGTGTAGTTGAGGCTTTATGTTGTTCCTCTTCCAATTGTTTTGGACATTACTCTCCAGTAATATTTGACAATTACAGTGTTTGGAGTTTCTACCCTGTTAAAGTGTTGTATTTGTTCATGGAGTATTACATGTATATATGGTGTATATTCTAGGTACTTCAGAATAGTGCTATCATTCTGTGTTTATCTTTCATCTTCTGGATTACTTCATTTAACATAATATTTTGTAGATCCATCCATGTTGCTGAAAAGTCTATGATTATATCATTTATAGATGCTATGTAGTATTCAATTGTAGACAAATACCACATCTCATGATCCAATCGTCTGTTGTTGGACATAGAAGTTGGTTCCAAATCTTGGCCATTGTAATGAGTGCTGCGATTAATAGTGGGGTGCACACATACTTTGGGATGAATGTCCTTCCAACTTGGGCATATATGCCCAGGAGAGCAATTGCTGGGTCATATGGCAGCTCAAATATGAGTTTACTGAGCACTCTCCAGACTTTTTTTTTCATATGATTTGGACCAGGGAGCATTAGAGTTTCTTTCATACCACATACCTGCCTAGAGAGATTGTTCCCATTATTTTTGATGTGAGCAATTCTCACTGGTGTACGATGGTACCTCATTGTTGTATTTATTGGATTTCCCTAATGATGAGTGAAGGTGAGCATGTTTTCATATGTTTGTTGTCCAGCTTTTGGTCTTCCTCGGAGAAGTCTCTATTCATTTTTTTCTCTCTATTTTCTATGGATTAGATATTAGATATTTTGCAGCTCAGCTTTCTGAGTGCTTTGTATATTCGAGATATCAGCCCTTTATCTGATGTGTTGAGTGCAAAAATACTTTCCCATTCCGTTAACTGTCTTATCATATTAAGTAGGGTTTCTTTCGCCATGCAGAAACTTTTTAATTTGATGTACTTCCATTAGTTTAGGGTAGATGCTAAAGTTCTTGCCAATTGGCGTTCTATCCTCAAAGAACTTTTGATACATAGGTCTTCCAGTGTTATGCCTATTTTTTTCTTCCATAAACTTTATAGATTCATGACTGATTTCAAGGTCGTTAATCCATTTTGATTGACTTTTGTATAAGGAGTGATGTATGAATCAATTTTCAATTTTTACAGGTGGTTTTCTAGTTGTACCAACACCATTTGCTGAAGAGACTTTCTTTGTTCCATTTCAAGTTCTTGGCTAAATTTTGTCAAATATTAGTTGACTGTATATCTGGGGGTTTATTTCTGGAAAATCTGTTCTAACCCACTGGTCTGAAGTTCTATCTTTGTTCCAGTACCATGATCACTTCAGGTTAGGTAAAGAGATGCCACCCAGCTTCTTGTTTTTCAGTATGTATTAGGTTATCCTGGGTCTTTTGTGGTTCCAGATGAATTTTATTACTGATTGTTCTAAGTCTTTAAAAGGAATGTCTGAATTTAGATAGGGATTGCATTAAATCTATATAGAAGTTTAGGTAAGATAGTCATTTTGAATATGTTGATTCTACCCACCCATGAGCATGGAATGTTCTTCCATTTCCTTAGATATTCTTCTATTTCTTATATTCAATATTTTATTTAAACACCTTGATTACATACATGATTGTGTTTGGGTTTCAGTCATGTAAAGAACACTACCAATCACCAGTGCAACATACCCATCACCAATGTCCCAAATCTCCCTCCTCCCCACCCAACCCCCGCCTGTACTCTAGACAGGCTTTTTATAACCCTCGTACATTCTCATTATTAGGATAGTTGTTTCTATTTGCATCTCCCCAATGATTAGCGATGTGGAACATTTTTTCATGTGTCTTTTGACCATTTGTATTTCTTCTTTGTCAAAGTATTTGTCCATTTCTTCTCTCCATTTTTTGATGGGATTAGATTTCTTTTCTTGTAAAGTTCTGTCAGTGCCTTGTATATTTTGGAGATTAGCCCCTTATCTAATGGGTATTCGGTGAATAGTTTCTCCCACTCAGTGGGTGGCTCTTGTATCCTGGGCACTATTTCTTTTGAGGTGCAGAAGCTTCTCAGCTTAATATATTCCCATCTGTTAATCTCTGCTTTCATTTGCTTGGAGAGTGCAGTTTCCTCCTTGAAGATGCCAGTAGTCTCAATGTCCTAGAGTGTTTTACGTACTTGTTGTACTATGTATCTTATGGTTTCGGGTCTGATATTGAGGTCTTTCATCCATTTGGATTTTACCTTCCTACACGATGTTAACTGGGGATCTAAGTTCAATTTTTTGCAAGTGGCAGGCTAGTTGTGCCAACACCATTTGTTGAAGAGGCTTTCTTTGCTCCATTTAGGATTTCTTGCTCCTTTATCAAAAATTAGGTGTCTGTCTGTCTGGGGAACATTCTCTGAGTATTCTGAGGGCCTGTCTTTAATCCAATACCATGCTGTTTTGATAACTATTTCTTTGTGGTAAAGTTTAAAGTTGGGAAAAGTAATTCCTCCGATATTCTTTTTCCCAATGATTGCTTTAGCTATTCTAGGGTGTTTATTATTCCAAATGAATTTTAAAAGTGCCTAATCTACTTCTTTGAAGAATGTCACAGGTATCTTTAGAGGGATTACATTAAACCTGTACAATTCTTTGGAAAATATTGCCATTTTGATTATGTTAATCCTGCCAATCCATGAGCAGGGTATGTGCTTCCATTTCCGTTTGTCCTCTCTTATTTCTTGGAGCAGAGTTTTATAATTTTCTTTGTATAGATCCTTCACATTTTTTGTCAAGTTGATTCCAAGATATTTGAGTTTGTGTGGCACTATTGTGAATGGGGTTGTTTTCTTAATGTCCATTTCTTCCTTATTACTATTGGTGTATAGAAAGGCCATTGATTTTTGTGTGTTAATTTTGTAGCCTGCCAACTTGCTATATGAGTCTATTGTTTCCCAGCCTGACGTCACACTGATTGTCTTTTTACTGAGCCCAGCAGGTTGGGGAAATCCCTGGGAACTTTTCCTTCTTCAATTTCTTTCTTAAGTGTTTTGAAGTTTTTATGGTATAGGTCCTTCACTTCCAGTGTAAGATTAATTCCTAGGCACTTGCTATTTTTGATACTATTTTAAATGGGATTTTCTTCTCAATCTCTTTATCTCTACTTGATTATTAGTATAGAGGAACACTACTGTCTTTTGTATATTGCTTTATAGACTGCCACTTTGCTGTATTGGTTAATTGTTTCTAGGAGTTTTACTGTGGACTCTTTAGGGTTTTTGATGTATATCATCATATCATCTGCAAAAGAGACAGTTTTAGCTCCTCTTTCCATATTTGGAATCCTCTGATTCCCTTCTCTTGTTTGATTGGTATTACTAGGACTTCTAAGATTATATTGAATAAGAGTGGAGAGAGTGGACAGCCTTGCCTAGTTCCTGTTCTTAGTGGAAATGCTTTCAGTTTTTCACCTTTAAGGATAATGCTGGCTGTGGGCTTTTCATAGATAGCTGTACCTATCTTGAGGAAGGTTCCTTCCAGTCCTATTTTGCTGATAATTTTTAAGATTAATGGGTGTTGGATTTTGTTACATGCCTTCTCTGCATCGATTGGTGTAATCATGTGGTTTGTGTCTTTTTTATTGTTGATATCATGTATGACATTGATTGATCTGCATAGGTTGAACCATCTTTACATCCCTGGGAGGAAACCCACTTGGTCATTGTGTATAATATTTTTGATGTAGTACTGGGTTCTTTTTTACTAAGATTTTGTTGAGGATTTTTGCATCTATGTTAACTAGTGAGATTGGTCTGTAATTTTCTTTCTTGGTGGTATCCTTGCCATCTTTGGAAATGAGTGTGAAATTAGCCTCATAAAGGGAATTCGTGAGGATTCCTGTCTTTTCAATGGTTAGGAAGAGCCTGTTGATAAGTGGTAGTAATTCTCGGAATGTTTGATAGAATTCACCTTTCAAACCATCTGAACCTGGACTTTTGTTCTTGGGAAGTTTAGTTGTTACTGCTTCAATTTCCTTCAAAGTGATTGGCATGTTTAGGCTTTCTAGATCCTCCTTTTCCAGTCTTCAAAGATGGTAGTTTTCAAAGAATCTCTCAATTTTTTCTGGATTCTTTAGCCTAACTGAGTATAGTTGTTTATAATATGTCCTCATGATGTGTTGAATTTCTTGGGCCTCTTCCCTTTCATTTTATTTGGATGTTTTCCCTCTTTTGTTGGTGAGTCTTGCCAGTGGTTTGCCTATCTTTGTTTATTCTTTCAAAAAATCAACTCCTGGTCTCATTTATATTCTGTATTGTTTTCTTCATTTCAATGTTTTTTATTTCGGCTCCGGTTTTTATTATTTCTTGTCTTCTGTTGGTGTTTGTGTTTCTTTGCTACTGTTGTTCCAGCTCCTTAAGGTGTACCTTTAAACTTCTGATTTTCTGATTTTCCTCTTTCCTCACATAGGCCTATATTGCTATTAGTTTCTCCCTAATTACTGCTTTTGCTGTGTCCCACAGATTTTGACGATTTGTCTCTTCATTATTGTTTGTCTCAAGGAATCTTTTTATTTCCTCCTCGAGTTTCTCTTTGATCCATCTGTTGTTAAGCAGCATGTTGTTTAATCTCCAGCTGTTGAATTTTCTCCATTGCTTCTTTATACAATCAATTTTGACCTCTGTTGCATAGTGATCTAATAGGGTGAGTCTAATGGTCCTTATATTTTTGATTTTATACAAGTTAGATTTATATCCTAAGGTATGGTATATTCTGAAGAAGGTTCCATGTGCAATTGAGAAGAATGTGTATTCTGATTACTGGGGGTGGGGGGCCCTATATAAGTCTATTAGCCCTGTTCTTATAATTTTTTATTTAGGGCTTTATTTTTTGCTAGTTTTCTGTCTGGTGGATCTTTCCAGCAGTGATAGTGGAGTATTGAGATCTCCTACTACTATCATATTTCCTTTTATGTGTTACTCCACGTTTGGAGAAATTGCCTTACATATTTTGCTGGTTCTGAATTTGGTGCGTAAATATTAACCAGGGTTAGTACTTTTGATCAAGTGTTCCCTTGATCAGTAAGTAGTGACCCTCTTTGTCTATGATCACTTTCTTGAGTTTTAATAAAATTTATTCTGATATAAGAATGGATGTCCTAGCATTTTTATATATTATATATTATAAATTTTATGTTTTCCATTGGCTTCAACAATTGATTTCCATCCTTTGATTCTAAGCCTGTGCCTATCCTTTACGTGTAGGTTTGTTTCTTGCAGGCAAGAGAAATTCAGTTTATATTTTCTAATCCAACTCTTATTTATATATCTTTTAATGGGAGAGTTTAGTCCATGAACATTTAAGGAGATTATTGACAAAAAGGGCTTTTGTGCAGATGAATTATGTAGGGTGGTTGTTGTTACAATCTGGGATTTGGATTGAGTAAGTCATTTAGAATTGATTTTGTTTGCACAAATATTGCGAGCTTGTTTTTGTTTGAGAATGTTTTTACTCTTCCCTCCCATATGAAGGAGAGTTTTGCTGGGTAGTGGACTCTAGGTTAGAAATGTTTTTCATTCATTTGTTTAAATATATCATCCCACTGTCTTCTTGCTTGAATTGTTTCAAATGGAAATCTCGGTTGATTCTTATGTTCCTTCCTTCGTACTTCAGGGTTTTTTCTCCCATATTGCTTTAAGGAGTTCATCTTTCTCTCTTTTTGGCCATTTGGATTACTATATGTCTTGTTGTTGGTTTATTCGGTTCTACTTTATTAGGAACTTTTTTCATCTCCTGGATTTACACCAAAGCCTTTTTCCAGAGAGTGGGAAAGTTTTCCACTATTATTTCCCTGACTACTTTTTCTTCCCGCTTTTCTATTTCCTCCCCTTCTGGTATACCCACGATTCTTAGATTATTTGTTTTTTTCTTTGATCATTAAATACTGAACTTTTTCTTCCAGTGCTTTACCTTTTTTTCCTTGTTGGCTTGTCATTTTTTGTTTGCAGTTTTTCTTCGAGTTCTTCTATATGATTCTCCAACTTCGTGATTCTACTATTATGTCTTTCTAAGACATTTTTATTTCCTTTAATTCCATTTGTATGGAATCTTTTGTGTTCTGTTACAGTTTTTCTTTAAGTTGGTTGATTTGTTCACCTATGGATTTCTTGTACTCCTTGGCTAGTGATTCTTTAATTTCTTTTATCATGGCTTGCATTTCTTTTGCCATGGCTGCTTTTGGGTCCTCATCTTTTGGGCCTGTGCATTTTGGTGGTCTTGGAAACTTGCTAGGATTTCTCTCCATATCCCTAGTTGCTAGTGTCTTCCTTTGTTTACCCATATTACTTTGAATTTAATGGTTTGGTTTGGAGTGCAGTGGCTTTAGATTTCAGCCCTCTTTTACCACCTGTGGGATGGGGCTGGGTCTCTTCTCTGGATTGCAGCTCTAGGTGGATAAGTTGGCTGAGGTCGCTGAGGTTTGGCCCCTCCCACGTCCTCCAGCAGAACCTGGGTCCTTCACACCCTCTTCCTGCCAGACAGTACAGTTCAGCTCCTAGCCACAATGGTAGAGGGCCCAGTTGAGCCTAGATCACTCGCCCCCTTCCCCCACCTGGGAGCTGTCCTATGCTTCCTTCTTGCTTTCCTGAACAAGTGTGGTGTCCCTCTAGTCACTGGTCCCTCTGACTCACATTCTTCCAGGGGTGTTTTGGCTGAGGAAGTGAGATGGTGACCCCCGTGGTTTCTCTGGGCACTCTGAACTCACTATACCTTATTCACGGTGTCCCAGGGGTGCCCAGGCTGTGGTGGCAAGATTGCAACCCCCCACGCTCCCTTTGTGCCCTCTATACTTGCTCCCGCTAACTCACAGTCTCCCAGGTGTGCCCAGGCTGCTCCCGCTGGTCCCTCAGGACTCACTCCATTTCTAATGTTCTTATCTGTGAGGTTAACTATGTGCTTGGCACTTTTTGGTCATCAGAGCTACCATCTTCATTCACTATGCCTAGAGTTGTCCTGCATTTTTCCCTATTGTCACACTTATTGTGTGTTTTGTTCTCCGTGCTATGGTTAGGTTCATTGGCTAGGAGATGCATGGGTACACGAAGCAGAGTGGCCTGGCTCCTCTGGATCCAGCCTCCATGACAGTTTACATCTCACCTCTGATCATGCAGCTTCTGCATTGCTTCTGCGCAGGGTTGTCTCAATAGCCGCAGCCAAAGGTCAGGCTGCAGGCCCTTGCAATTGTGTTTGGTGGTGATAGATTTCCACCCAACTTGACAATTTCCAGCTCACCTTCGATCACACAGCTTCTTCAAGCACTTCCGGCGGGGATGGTCTCGAAAGGCACAACTTTTGGTCAGACTACATCCGCTTGCTATGGTGTTCAGCAGCAGTGACTTATTTGTGGATATTTATTGTGACATATAAAATTTTGATATTTTTGATATTTTCATTTTATTAATAATTTTTGTAGAGGCATTACATTCAATATGCATGATGCTTTGGGAATAATTGACATTTTAGTAATACTAATCACCTGATTCATGTGCAGGGTATTTATTGCCATTTACGAATATCTGTTGTCTTTTATTTCTTAAAGTATTTTTTGTAGTTTTCTATTTACAGACCTTTCACTCTTTAATTAGGTTTGTTACAATATATTTGATTTTGTGAGGCACAACTTTCAATGGGTGTTTTAATATCCCTTTAAGCGTCTCTTTCATTACTATGTATATAGAAAATGAATGGATGTTGCATATAAAATTTTTTATTTTAAATATTTTATTTAAACACCTTGATTACAAACATGATTGTGATTGGGTTTCAGTCATGTAAAGAAGACCACCCATCACAAGTGCATCATTCTCATCACCAGTGTCCCAAATCTCCCTCCTCCCCACCCCACCCCTGCCTGTACTTTACACAGGCTGTCTATTTCCCTCATACATTTTTATTGTTAGGATAGTTCACAATGTAGTTATTTCTCTAACTAAACTGATCGCTCTTTGTGATGAGCTTCATGAGGTGAGCTGCAAATTCCAGACCTTCTCTCTTTTGTCTCTGAAAATTATTGCAAGAATATCTTTCATTTTTCTTAAAACCCATAAGTTATTGAGACCATTCTGAGTCTTTCTCTGTCTCTGAATTATTAACTTAGCATAATAGGTTCCATGTACATCCATTTACAGGAAAAATTCATGACTTCATCTCTCCTGACAGCTGCATAATACACCATTGTGTATATGTACCACAGTTTCTTTAGCCATTCATCTGTTGAAGAATATCTTGGTTGTTTTCAGAGTCTTGCTATGGTAAATAGTGCTGTAATGAATATAGATGTAAGAAGGATTTCTTGTATTATATTTTTGTGTTCCTAGGGTATATTCCTAGGAGTGGTATAGCTGGATCATATGAGAGCTCAATTTCCAGTTTTTGGAGGAATCTCCATATCGATTTCCATAAAGATTGGACTAGATGGCATTCCCACCAGCAGTAAGTAGATAAGAGTTCCCTTATCTCCACATCCCCGCCAACACTGTTAGTTCTCATTCTTTGTGATGTGTGCTAATCTTTGAGATGTGAGGTGATAGCTCATAGTTGTTTTGATTTGCATCTCCCTGATTAGTGATGTGGAGCATTTTTCTTTGCCTTTTGGCCATTTGTATTTCTTGTTTGTATCATGTCATCTGCAAACAGTGAGAGCTTGATTTTTTCCTTTCCTATCTGGATTCCCTTGATATATTTTTCTTGCCTAATCGCTATAGCCAGTACTTCCAGTGCTATGTTGAATAGGAGTGGTGAGAGAGGACAGCCTTGTTTTATGCCAGAATTTAGAGGGAAGGCTTTTATTTTTTCTCCATTGAGGATAATATTTGCCACTGGCTTGTGGTAGATGGCCTTAACTATATTGAGAAAGGTTCTTTTCATTCCCATCTTGATGAGAGTTTTTTTTTTAATCAAGAATGGATGTTGGACCGTATCAAATGCTGAGAGTTTTTTTTTTATCAAGATGGATGTTGGACGATATCAAATGCTTTCTCGGCGTCTATTGATATGATCTTGTGATTTCATATTTCTTTTTGTTGATATTGTGTATTATGTTGATAGATTTACGGATGTTAAACTATCCTTGCATTCCTGGGATAAAACCTACTTGATCATAATGAATGATTTCTTGATGAGGCCTTGAGTCCTATTTGCCAGGTTTCTGTTGAGGATCATTGCATCTGTATTTATCAGGGATACTGGTCTGTAATTATATTTTTGTTTTCTGGGCCACACCTGGCGGTGCTCAGGGGTTACTCCTGACTATATGCTCAGAAGTAGCTCCTAGCAGGCATGGGAGACCACATGGGATGCTGGGATTCTGACCTTTGATCCTGGATCTGCTGCCTGCAAGGCAAATGCCACTGTGCTTTCTGGTGACAGATCTGCTGTAAATCTCAAGGATGCTCTCTTGAATGTAATTTTCCTTTTTGATCTTTTCTCTTTCAGAATTCTGCCTCTATCTGTGGAATTTGTCATTGTGATTAGGATGTGTCTTGGGGTGTTTTTCCTGGGGTCTTTTTTAGTTGTACTCTTCGGGCATGCAGGAATTGGTTGCGTGTATTCTTTAGCTCTGGTAGCTCCTCTTTAATGATGTTCTTGACCATTTATTCTTCCTAGAGATTTTCTTCCTGGGTCTCTGAGACTCCAATAATTCTTAAGTTGTTTCTGTTGAGCTTATCATAGGCTTCTATTTTCATCTGTTCACATTCTTTGACTAAATTTTCCATTGTCTAATCATTTGTTTTAAGGCTTTTTTCCAATCTCTTCTGCTGTATGGAGTGGTTATGCATCTCATCATCCCACACACTAATTCTATCCTCAGCTGCTGTTTCCCTGATGGAGAGGTTATCCATTTTGTCATTCAATTTGTCTACTGAGTTTTTCAGACCTGCTATTTAACCTGTTATTTCAGTTTGTAGTTTTCTGATTTCTGTCTTGATATTCTCTTGGTTCTTATTCGTGTTCTGTTCAACTCAATCTATGCCTTCCCTGAGTTCTGTGAACATACTCCATATTTCTTCTCTAAATTCCATAGCTGAGAGACTGACTAGTTGGTTGGCTGTTTTCAGGTCGTCAGAGTTGCCATCTTCATTCTGGTGCTGGCCTGCATTATTTCCCCATTGTCACACTTGTATTTTGGGTTTTTCTACGTGTTGTGGTAGTATCCATTGGCTAAATGATTTGCGCAGCAATGTAGCGAAGCTGAGCGGCCACTCTTCTCTGGCTTCTTTTTTTCTGGGCGGGTCAACTCACCTCCAAGGAAGGCGAGCCATCTGTAGATGAAGACACACACACACAGGATGAAATCAGGCTGAGAATACAGCACAACACAGAAGACAGAGAGAAGTGCTAGGCTTCAGAGTTCCCACATATAAATTGTGTAGCCTGCCACTCTCCTATATGGAAATATTGATTTTAAAAAATTTTTGTAGAGGATTAAGAATTTTTCAAATACAGTATCACAGTGAGAGCTTGAGTTCTTCCCTTTTTATATTAGATACACTTGTAATTCATTTCTTGCCTAATTGCTATGGTAAGTAATTCTAGTACTGTATTGAATCAAAGTGGCAAGAGTTGGCATAAATTTCTTGTGCTAGATCTTAGTAGACTTTTAGTTTTTCCCCAGTGAGAATAAGCTTTTCCATGTGTCTTTGAGAAATGCTTTTGTTTATAATGAGAAAATTTCCTTCAATTCTTGTTGAAAGCTCTTATTTTAAATTTACTGGAATTTATCAATTTTTTTACATTTATTGTTTTTTTTTTTTTGGTTTTTGGGCCACACCCGGTGACGCTCAGGGGTTACTCCTGGCTATGCGCTCAGAAGTCGCTCCTGGCTTGGGGGACCATATGGGACGCCGGGGGATCGAACCGCGGTTCGTCCTAGGCTAGCGCAGGTAAGGCAGGCACCTTACCTTTAGCGCCACCGCCCGGCCCCTACATTTATTGTTAAGATCATATATTTTTCTTTTTATTCAAATGTATTATTTTGATTGACTTTCATATATTAAACCTCCATATGCCTCTGTAATATATCGACGATGGTCATGATGCTCATAGTGATATGAGCTTTTTGAAGAATTGGTGAATTCTATTTTATAGAATTATGTTGGGGATCTTTGCATCTGTTATTATCAAGGAGATAATCTGATAATTCTCCTTTATCTTGTATGTCTAACTGTGGTATCAGGGTCATGTTTTTTTTCATAGCAATTATTTAAGATTGTTTCTGTTTCTTCAATTTCCTTGATAAACCTGAAAGATTTGTGCCAGTTTTGATATGAAATCCTGATAATGAGGAAATGGCAACAACTTTTTATTACTATAGGTTGTCTTTTCTCATCACCAAACAATAGGATGAAATTAGAAGGCACGTCGTCCTTTGATCTGTGAAAAAACCAAGATCACTAACTACAGAAGACTGACTATGACAACCATGACTGAGCAGAACTTCCCCTTGGACCAGTAAGAAGACCCTAACCTAGACTTTGGTCTATGATCTGTACAAAAATCAAGAGCTCTAATTTCAGAGGTCTGACTGTGACAACTACAACTGAACAGAACTTCTGAAAACATAATGAAACACTATATCCTAGGTGTTGTCCTAGGATTGGTGCAAAAACCAAGACCACCAATTACAGAAGACTGATTAAAACAACAGGGATGGAACAGAACTTCTAGAACTGTAAAGTAAGACTCAATCCTAGGCTTCATCCTATGACCCGTGCAAATACCAAATAACAGAGTTACAGAGTCCTGATTTTATCATTCATAACTGAGCAGAAAGTTTCCTGGCACCATAAAAAGACCTGGGGGAGTAAAACAAAAGAGCATTTATGGAGCCTGTAGTTATTCCCATGACAGTATGCTACAAGGGCGGAGAAACCATGTATCTCTTAGGCCAAGGGAACTCCCTTTTTAATTTCCTCAATATTTACTGTGTCAGGGCAAAAAAATGCGCAAATTATTTTTCTCCTTTTATTTTCTCTATTTCTTGTTCATGATTATTGTTTGTTAGTTGTCTTTATTGTTGTGGTGTTTTTTGTAGTCACTGGTTCCATTTCTCTTCTGTTCGATTTTTTGTTGCTGTTATTGTTATTGTAGTTTTGGTTTTTTGTTTTTCTGTTTTTTATGTATGTTTCTGTCTTTTAGTCATGTTTTTCTTCTTTTTTCCCTTTCTTCTTTTAAATTGTTATTTATAACCTCTAGATGGACTCCTCCATTTTTTGTGTGTTTGCTTATTGGTTTTTTGTATTTTGTTTGTTTTTGTTTTTTCTTTCCTTTCCTTTCTTTTCTTTTTTCTTTTTCTTTTTTCTATTTTTTCTTTTCTTTTTAAAAAGAATCACATAACCTGAATCATCTTCTTCTGCCTCATAAGTTGAGGGAAAAAATGGATGGTACCAAGACCAAACAGATGTATGAATATTGAGTAGAAATAAAAATAAAATTAATCAGATTTAAATACCAAATCTAAAGCAAGGACAACACAATCAAAACCCAATCTACAACTATCCAGACACAGCGGGGACCACTTATATTAGCAGCCTGAGGGGCACAGGAGGGGGATATGGAATGCATGCTGGGAACAGGGTGGGAGGGAGGACAACATTGGTGATGGGAATTCCCTGATTCAATGTCACTATATACCTAAAATATTAGTCTGAAAGATCTGTAATTCACTTTGGTCCCAAAATATTATTGTAAAAAAAAAAAGCTTTGAAAAAACACTCTAGTGAATCTATCTGGCATTCTTTTTTTGGAAAGCCTTTATGAAGCCTTTTGTTATGGGAAACCTTTTAGTTTTACTAATGCCTCTTTGTTTTGCAGAAGCCTTTTGGTTTCCATTTTAATTTTCTTTGTAGTGATAGGTATATTCAGTATTTCACACAATCTTGGTTCAAACATGGGGTTATTGGAATAAAATAATTCATCCATTTATTCTGCTTTGTTGCATAAAGTATTTCAATGTAATTTCTTATTATCCTCTGTGGTATCTATTGTGACATTACCCCCATTTAATTTCTGATTTGAATATTAAGGCTTTCATTTTTGTGTGTGCCTTTCTAATGATTTATTGATATTGTATATTTTTTCTAAAGGAAAACTTTTATTTTTATTGATCCTTTAGACTTTTTTCGTGTGTGTTTCCAGTTCATTAATTTCTGCTATGAATTTTGCTATTTTCTTATGCAAGCCAGCATTTGATTTATTTTTTGGCCATTTTCCTATTTCTAAAGCTGTGCTTTTAATTTAGTTATGTGTGTCCTACAATACTTTCTGGTAAAGTTTTCAAAGCTATAGGTTTTCCTCATAGTTACTCTTTTGCTGAGTCCAAAAATTTCTGATAATTATTGTCTTGATTGTTTTTTTTTTGGGGGGGTCACACCCGGCAGCACTCAGGGGTTATTCCTGGCTCTATGCTCAGAAATTGCTCCTGGCAGGCTTTGGGGACCATATGGGATGCTGGGATTCAAACCACTGTCCTGCATTCAAGGCAAATGCCTTACTTCCATGTTATCTCCCCAGCCCCATGTCATCATTCTTATTTGTTTCAGGAATCTTTTATTTACTCTTTGATTTCCAATCTGAGCCAATTGTTGTTCATTTGTGAACATTTTTATTTCTAAATGTTTAAGTTATTTTTTTCTTTTTCTTTTTATTTTATTTATTTATTTATATATTTATTTTGGTTTTTGGGTCGCAGTCAGCAGTGCTCAGGGGTTACTCCTGGTTCTATGCTCAGAAGTCGCAGGAGCCACTCCTGGCAAGCTTGGGGAACCAGATGGAATGCTGGAATTTGAATCACCATCCTTCTGCATGCAAGGCAAAGGCCCTACCTTCATGCTATCTCTCTGGCCCCTATATTTCCATTTCTATTTGTAACTCACTTCTATGTAAAATATCATGGTATGAGAAAATAGTTGATACAATTTCAATTCTTTTGATTTTATGGAGGTATGTTTTATGTCCCAGCATGCTGTGTATCTTGAGACTTTCCAAATAATAATTTAAATTTTATTTTGGGAGGATGAATAGCTTTATATATACATATATAAAAACTCCCTCTTCCATATATATATAGATATAGATATAGATATATATTTATTTACAACTAGTATATCCTTATTAAATTTCAGCCAGGTTAATATATTAGAATTGAGAAAATAGTGTTGCAAGCTCCAAATAATACTTCTTTTTTACTGGTACATTTGTTCAAGTTTATTAGCAGTTGCTTTAAGTATTTTGCTTGTTCCTCATTGGGTTTATATATATTTAGGAGTGTGATTTCATACTGCTATACATGTCTCTCTTTTATTAAGTATATCTATATAGCTCTTCAAACTTTTTAAGCCTTGAAATATATGTTATCTTTGTATGGTCAACACAATCTTATGAGAAAGCTGTTTGGTTGAAGAATTGTGTCCCAACCTTTGATTTTGAATCTTTGGTTGTTCTGAATATTTATATATCTTTCTTGCAAAGAATATAATTGGCTTTAATTTTCAGATCCATTTTGCCTCTCTTTGTCCTTCTTAACTGACTTATTTAGTCCAATGACATTGAGAGAGATTATTGTTGTGTAATTCTTTGCCTTATTTTTGTAAAATATTTGGTTTTTATGAGGGTTTCTTGCCTTAAAATACACCGTTCAATACATCATTTGTTTTTTATTATAATTTTTTTTGATTCTGCAAATTTCCTGAGATGTCTTTATCTGTAAATCTCTGTATTGTTTCTTCATCTTGAATGAGACTCTAAGTGCATGAAATATTCTCGGTGAGTTCTTCAGTTCATTGAAGAATGGAATCCCTGCACTACCTTTGGGCCTGAAAGATTACTTGTGATAAACCTGCTATAATATTAAGTTTGTTCCTTTGTATATTTTTTATTTTTATCATGCTGCTTACTGTATTGTATCATTATATTTTTTATCACTATGACTTTGATGTGCATTGGGTGCTCTTATTAGTTTCTCTTTTAGTTGTTATACTTTGAGCATCCAGGATGTAGATTCATGCATTTTTCAGCTTTGGTAACTTTTCAGCAAGTCTCTGACTGTTGCTTTTTTTATAGGAGTTTTCTTCCTGGCTCTCTGATATCCCAAAGATTCTAATCTTGTTTCTGTTGAATTTATCCCAACTTTTTATTATTGTTTGTTTGCTTATTTTATGACTTTTTCCCATTTTCTTCTGCTATCTCTAAGTGTTCAGCAGCTCATCTTTGAGCTATTTTGTCCTCAGCAATTATTACTCTGCTGGTGAGGCCTTGCAGTAATTATTTTTCACCTTCCAAGTTTTTTAGTTCTAAAATTTCTCATTTTTCTCTAACCCTTTTGGGCTTTACTGGCTGTCCATTACACTTGAACTTCTTAAACTTTCTCAACATTTTATCCCTAAAGTCCTTATCAGAGAGGCTATATGTTTGACTGATATTTGTTGGCTCTTCAGAAATACCATATTCATTCACTAAGCATTTGTGTTTTGCTTTCTCATTGTGAGGTTTGCCGTATGTTGCTATTTTTAGATGTTGTGGCATGGATCATTAATTAGAAGAAAGTTTTGACAATGGAGCAGAGAAAAAAGACTGGCTCTTCTCAGGACATACTGGACTTGGGTGAGAATGTCTCTTTTGTGTCAAAGTGGAACATGCTGCCAGACTGTCTGTCTGCCTTGGCTTATTGGGACTATGTTTCTGGGTGGAACCCAGCTGTCCTGGATGTAAAAGACCTCTTCTTTTACTGGTGATTCTCTTTTCCTCAGTGCACACTGACCTGGGGTGAAAATTGCTCTTTGAGTCAAAAAGTATTGTGCTGCTAGCCTATTTGCTTCTGTATTTTTTAGAAATCTTTGGATCTCCTATTTGTTCTTAAACCTCTACCAGTTATAGTTGCTTAAGAAATATTGACTAATATGGAAAGATTCTTAAAAGTTGTATTGTTTTAATTTAATAAATTCTAAAATAAATATCATATTATTTTTCCTTTAACCTGTGACTTAAAAATTGTAACATGTACAGCCCTAAAATCTATATTTTGATATAAAAACTTAACCATTTTTAGTTTTCTTTGCTAAAATGGAATCTGCAATCTGAAAGTGAAAAACAAACCAGGTACAATGGGCATCTATGTATATTTAGCTTTCTGTTCCATCACTTCTTACTTTTCTATTTGATTGGTGTATCCTACTGACTGATTATTTTGTTTTTGAAATCTCTAACTAAGATTTTAAAAACATGCCCATGATTTTCTCCTATATAAAGCTTCCTACTTCTCTATGGGTATATTCCACTCCAGTGGAAATTTCCATTCCAGCTATCTATTACTCATATCTAGAGTTTATCTTTATCACTGTGAATATAGACAAAATAGTTTTAAATAAGTATCTTTTCTGTACTGGCTATCTGTAATGGAAGGACCCTCTGACTATATCCAAGATAGTATTTTACTAAAATATTTTAGCCACTAAGTATATATATCCAAAATCTGGGACATGCCTCTTATAAACAGTCATAAAGAACATAGTTTAATATAAAATAAATGTGTGAATCTTGATTCTTACCCATCATATTATCTTGATTCTTCAATAGCTAAACAAAATGAAATTAATTAGCAGGTTACATTTTTCAGGTACAGCATAACCTTTCTGTGGGGACCTGTGACTGACAGATTCTAATTTATAAGCTTTATTTCAGTATATAGGCAAACACAGACATTCTTAGACTGTTTCTTTTGAAGGTTATAGCATTTATAAACCATAACTTTAATTTTATTGAAAATAAGATAAAATGTCATGTAAATAATTCATTCCAAAGCATAAATCTGATACAGAACATTCTTCAACAATAATTACTACCCATTCACTTGCTTCATAATCTGAGAAATAGTCACAGGAGTAATCAATTTCCTTATATGCCAATTTTCATTATTTAGGTTTAGCCTAAGTGTTTTCTCTTCCCTCATGGTACCTTGTGTCATGACATTTTTCTTTTTTACTGATAGCGGTGAAGATCATTTTTAAATCAGGATTGATATTTAAATATATGCAGTATAAACACATAAGTATCCATATAAATAATATAAAACAAATTATTCTTATTATCAGCCAACGATTCTCCAGTATTCCATCTAGACGAAGTTCTCTGACCATTCAAGTACAGCTGGAATACTTGGTACCTGGATATTAAAAAGTGAAGAGAAATAAACAAGAGAAGCAACCCATAAATCTTGGTTTGAAGTGATTAGGGGAAAGAACTGGAACACAAAAATGGGCCTAAAGTAAGAAATTCTGAAATATAATCTAGGAAAAAATACATCGTTAAAACAGGAGTGCAATTATAATGAAACAGTAGGAAATAGTAATAGTAATGAAATAGTAGGAAAAAGACATAGTAGAGAAAAAATTGGAGACAAAAATGACCATGGGAATGGAAGAGAATATTGTACAAATTAGAAGCATAAGAGCTCCCTGATCTGAAATTACAGGTATAACTCAAATAATAGCATACAAATTAACAGAAAAGATTAATTATATTTAAGATAAAATAGTAATTATGTAAATTTCTTAAGTATGCAGTAAGGGAAACAGAAAAGGCTAACTCTCCTTTAAAGTTTTCAGCCACAAGATGGGAATAAATTTATAGGAATACGTGGGAATCAACACAAAGGGAGAACTTATTCTATTCAGTGCAAAAGACTAGAAATTTTTCTTCTGAAAACTGTTAAGCAGAAGAAATTATCAAGAATTTGGTGATTCTTACTTTGAATAAAAAGGGGTGAAGAGGCCTCTCCCACTGTTAATTTAATAGGAATATTGAGTTTAGGTTCTTTACCAGAATTCTTAACAGTTAGACATATGTGAACTTTATTACTCATTCTATCAGATACATGAGTCATTTCATCTCTATACTTAGATTTCTGAAATCTGAGGATAACACAATGTTATAACTGTTATTTCTTAATAAATTTCAAGTGAATTCAAGTCAGGTTTAATTCTTCTGATGTGCAAAGAGGATAAATATAATTAATCTTTATAGTACCATATTCTAGGTCAGCTTGCTCCTCCAGTAGACAAGAAAAAAGAGTCTTATGTCACCCGTAAGATACAACAAAAGATGAATGTTAGAATATTACAAAAAATTTTATAGTGAGATATATGATAGAAGAAAAATTTTAAATGGAGCTAACCATATAGAACTTAACTGAATATACAGCTGGTTTACCACATTTAGATTGAAATATAAAGTAGTATTATTTTCCGTTCTATTGGTGCTCTCTTTGAGTTTATGCCACCATTTATTGCTACTTATTTATCCTTTTAGTTTAGATGTTAGCAAATGAGGTCATGGTGGTGGTGATGTGGAACATTAGATATTTTTGAGTACTGTGAATATGCTGGACATACTTTCAAATGCACAATATTCGGTATATTGGAAGAACACTGAAACCATTTTGTAGATAAGAAAACTAAGGTAAAGCGGAATGTTGTATGTTAGTACAAAGTAACATAGCTAAGGAACAACAGAGTCATAACTAACTACTAGTTTTCTGTCATACTACCAGTATTATAAAAAGGTCACGCTCAAATTCAATCAGGCCTCTTTCACAAATGACTCCCTTCTGGTTTCATATACATGTATACTAACATATGTAGTTGAAAAGAGAAGACATATGCAGCTTATTAGCACTCACATTTTATTAGACATTTTTTGTTATAAAGTCCCAGTCAAGTAATCATAGAGTGCATACTGATGACTTCTGTTTTATTTGCCACTTCAGCCTCTCAGTACATGTCTGAATAAGTGGGGGGCTCTTGTATCCTGGGCGCTATTTTTTTTGAGGTGCAGAAGCTTCTCAGTTTAATATATTCCCATCTGTTAATCTCTGCTTTCACTTTCTCGGAGAGTGCAGTTTCCTCTTTGAAGATGCCTTTAGTCTTAATGGCCTGGAGAGTTTTACCTACGTGTTGTTCTATGTATCTTATGGTTTCGGTCTGATATTAAGTTCTTTCATCCATTTGGATTGAATCTTCATACATGATGTTAGCTGGGGTCCTAAGTTCAGTTCTTTGCAAGTGGCTAGCCAGTTGTGCCAACACCACTTGTTGAAGAGGCTTTCTTTGCTTCATTTAGGATTTCTTGCTCCTTTATCAGAAGTTAGGTGATTGTATATCTGGGGAAAATTATCTGAGTATTCAAGCCTATTCCACGGATCTGAGGGCCTGTCTTTATTCCAATACCATGCTGTTTTGATAACTATTGCTTTGTAGTAAAATTTAAAGTTAGAGAAAGTAATTCCTCCCATATTCTTTTTTTTTTTTTTTTACCAATTATCGCTTTAGCTACTCTGGGTGTTTATTGTTCCAAATGAATTTCAAAATTGCCTGATCCACTTCTTTGAAAATGTCATGGGTATCTTTAGAGAGATCGCATTAAATCTGTACAATGCTTTGGGGAGTATTGCCATTTAAATAATGTTACTCCTGCCAATCCATGAGCAGAGTATGTGCTTTCATTTCCGCGTGTCCTCTCTTATTTATTAGAGCAGAGTTTTATAATTTTCTTTGTATAGGTCCTTCACATTTTTAGTCAAGTTGATTCCAAGATATTTGTGCTTGTGTGGCACTATTGTGAATGGGGTTGTTTTCTTAATGTCCAATTCTTCCTTATTACTATTGGTGTATACAAAGACCATTGATTTTTGTGTGTTAATTTTGTAGCCTGCCACCTTGCTATATGACTCTATTGTTTCTAGAAACTTTTTCTCAGAGACTTTAGGGTTTTCTAAGTAGAGTATCATGTCAACTGCAAACAGTGAGAGCTTGACTTCTTCCTTTCCTATCTGGATTCCCTTGATATATTTTTCTTACCTAATCGCTATAGCAAGTACATCCAGTGCTATGTTGAATAGGAGTGGTGAGAGAGGACAGCCTTGTCTTTTGTCAGAATTTAAAGGAAAGGCTTTCAGTTTTTCTCCATTGAGGACAATATTTGTCTGGCTTGTGGTAGATGGCCTTAACTATATTGAGAAAGGTTCCTTCCATTCCCATCTTGCTGAGAGTTTTGATTAAGAATGGGTATTAGACCTTATCAAATGCTTTCTATGAGTCTATTGCTATGATCATGTGATTTCTATTTTTCTTGTTGATGTTGTATATTTTGTTGATACATTTACTGATGTTAAACCATCCTTGCATTCCTGGGATGAAACCTACTTGATCGTAGTGGATGATCTACTTAATGAGGCATTGAACCCTATTTGCCAGGATTTTGTTGAGGATTTTTGCATCTGCATTCATCAGCGATATTAGTCTGTAATTTTCTTTTTTGGTAGTATCTCTGTCTGGTTTAGGTATCAAGGTGATGTTGACTTCAAAAAGCTATTTGGAAGTGTTTCCGTTTGTTCAATTTCATGAAAGAGTCTTGCCAGGATTGGTAGAACTTCCTCTTGAAAGATTTGAAAGAATTCATTAGTAAATCCATCTGGACCTGGACATTTGTTTTTGGGCAGACATTTGATTACTATCTTAATTTCCTCAATAGTGATGGGTGTTTTTAGATATGCTAGATCCTTTCATTCAACCGTGGAAGATTATAAGCGTTTAAGAATTTATCCATTTCTTCCAGGTTCTCATTTTTAGTGGCGTAGAGTTTCGCAAAGTAGTTTCTGATTACCCTTTGAATCTCTGCCATATCAGTAGTGATCTCTCCTTTTTCATTCCTAATAGGAGTTTTCAAGTTTCTCTCTGTTTTACTTTGTTAGTTTTGCCAGTGGTCTATCAATCTTGTTTATTTTTTCAAAGAACCAACTTCTGCTTTTGTTGATCTTTCGGATTGTTTTTTGGATTTCCAGTTCATTGATTTTTGCTCTCAGCTTTGTTATTTACTTCTGTCTCCCTATTTTTGGGTCCTTTTGTTGAGCACTTTCTAGTTCTCTGAGTTGTGTCATTAAGCTACTCAGGTAAGCTCCTTCTTCCTTCCTGATGTGTGCTTGCAAAGCTATAAATTTTCCTCTCAGAACTGCTTTTGTTGTGCCCCATTTTCTCATAATTTGTGTGTTTATTGTCATTTGTTTCCAGGAACCTTTTGATTTTCTCCTTGATTTTATATCGGACACCTGGTTTTTCAGTATGAGGCTGTTTAACTTCCAGGAGTTAAAGTTTTTCTTCTGTGTCCCATTGGAATTCACAAATAATTTCAGAGCCTTGTGGTCAGCGAAGGTAGCCTGCAAAATTTATATCCTCTTGATATTATGGAGGTATGTTTTATGTGCCAACATGTAGTCAATCCTGGAGAATATCCCATGTACATTGGAGAAGAATGTGTATCCAGGTTTCTGGGAATGGAGTGTCCTATATATATCCACTAGGCATCTTTCTTCCATTTCTCTTCTCAGGTCCAGTATATTCTTGTTGGCTTTCAGTATGGTTGTCCTATCCAGTGTTGACAAAGCCTTGTTGAGGTCCTCCACAATTATTGTGTTGTTATTGATATTATTTTTCAGATTTGTCAACAGTTGTATTAAATATTTTGCTGGCCCCTCATTCGGTGCATATATGTTTAGGAGAGTTATTTCTTCCTGTTCTACATGCACCTTGATTAATACAAAATGTCCATCTTTGTCCCTTACAACATTCCTGAGTATAAAGTTTGCATTATCTCATATTAGTATGGTCACTCCAGCTTTTTTTATGGGTGTTGTTTGCTTGGGTAATTTTTCTCCAGCCTTTTATTTTGAGTCTTTGTTTGTTCTGACTATTCAGGTGCGCTTCTTTTAGGCAGCAGAGGTTGGATTGAGTTTTTTGATCCATTTCGCCACTCTGTGTCTCTTAACTTGTGCATTTAGTCCATTGACGGTGAGAGAAAGAATTGTCCTGGGATTTAATGCCATCTTTATATCGAAATTTGGTGTGTCTTTTGGTTAGTCTTGTCTTAAATTAGGTCTTTCAGTTTTTCTCTTAAGACTGGTTTTGCGTCTGTAAATTTTCTGTGCTGTTTTTTCTGTGAAATCTTGTATTCTTCCATCAAACTGGAAAGTGTGTTTTGCTGGGTACAGTATTCTAGGTGAAGCATTCATTTCATTCAGTCTTGTCACAATATCCCACCACTGCTTTCTGGCCTTGAGTGTTTCTGGTGACAGGTCTGCTGTAAATCTCAAGGATGCTCCCTTGATTTTAATTTCCCTTTTTGATCTTGCTGTTTTCAGAATTCTGTCTCTCTGTGCGATTTGTCATTGTGACTAGGATGTGTCTTGGGGTGGTTTTTCTGGGGTCTCTTTTGGTTGGTACTCTTCGGGCATGCAGGATTTGATCACATATATTCTGTAGCTCTGGAAGTTTCTCTTTAATGATGTTCTTGACCATTGATTCTTCCTGGAAATTTTTTTCCTGGGTCTCTGTGACTCCTGTGATTCTTAAGTTGTTTCTGTTGATCTTATTATAGACTTCTATTTTCATCTGTTCCCATTCTTTGACTAATTTTTCCATTTTCTGTTCATTTGCTTTAAGTTTTTTTCCAATCTCTCCCACTGTATGGAATTGTTATTTATCTCGTCTTCCACAGCACCCAGTCTATTCTCAGCTTCTGATACTCTGTCCCAGAGCTTATCCATTTTGTCATTCACTTTGTTTACTGAGTTTTTCAGACCTGTTAGTTAACATGTTATTTCAGTTTGGAGTTTTGTGATTTTTGTCGTCATATTTTCTTGGTTCTTGTTAGTGTTCTGTTCAACTCGATCCATGGTTTCTTTGAGTTCGTTGATCATCTTCCATATTGCTAATCTAATGTCCTTATCTGAGAGGTTGATTAGTTGGTTGGTCATTATCTGCTCCTCAGAATTGTCATCTTCATTCTCTGTGTCTGATGCTGGCCTGCATTGTTTCCCCATTGTCGCACTTGTATTGTGGGTTTTTCTACATGTTGTGGTGGTATTTATTGGCGAAATGATGCAGGCAGGCACACTCCTCTGGCTCTGCCCTTTCTGGATGGGTCGACTTGCCTCCAAGAGAGGGGAGTTCTCTGTGGATGAAGCCTCACACATGATCAAATCTTAGGCCTGAGCACGCAGCAGAGAAGACAGTCTGGAGAGAAATGCTGGGCTTCCATGATCCAGCAGATTTCTTAGTGTGATTTTTTTCTTCTTGTTGTGATGGTGTTCTTTTCTTAGAAAGAGCACAGGGCCGCGTAGCAAAGCGCAATGGCCATGCTCTGCTGGAGCTTCTTTTCGGCCTAATTCCAAGAGGTTCACGAAAGAGGACAGTAGACTAACACACACAGGCAGCACTCACAATTTTTCACTGTCGTGCCCCACTGGGCAGGTGTAGTTTCATAAATTTTCCCAGCCTGACATCACAAACAGGGGACTTGGCTTCTGCAAAGTACTGCTTATAGCCGGTTTTTACTTTATGGAGCAGTTCCTTGGCGTTCCTGCCCTAGAATTGGCCTCTGGGAAAGCGAGTTTTCTGGAACCTCTTTTCGGCGCACTCCCAAGTGGTTCACGCAAGAGGACAGTAGACAGACACACACAGGGAGCACTCACAATTTTTCACAGTCGGGCCCCACTGGGCAAGCATAGTTTTGTCATCCATAGACATTTTAAATTCCTGTTTTGACTTTTGAGTTAAACACCCAGGACTATACAAGTTTAGATCACCTTCCAAAATACCAAACAAGTTTCTAAGGTCTGAGATTTGGATCTCTAGGAAAGACAGACTGAATTTTTATCATCTAAATGTTTTTAAAAGACATTAAGTATCCATAGAAATTTTTTGATAAATAGAAATCTTTTGTGGATGCACCAATGATGCATCAATACAAATCCTAAGTATTGGAAGAAAGGCAGAGTCTGGATTATTTTTGTGAATATAGTTATCCCAGGACTCTGCAAGCAGCTAATAACAAATTCATAAACACCATGCAATTATTTGTGAAACTCAGTAGAGATTAAAATATTCTCTATTTAATAGACCAAATATACCTGGGGAAACTTTTTATGAGCTGGGCGTAAAACTGCATCAACTAAATATTGATATATGTTTTGTGAATTTGCAATGCCCTGAGACAAAACCATCCATTAAAATTGCGGCACAAGGGTCCTGTTATTAAGAAATGTAACTGAGGGGCCAATGTGGTGGCTCTAGAGGTAAGGTGTCTGCCTTGCAGCTGCGGTTCGATCCCCCGGTGTCCCATATGGTCCCCCCAAACCTGGGGTAATTTCTGAGCACTTAGCCAGGAGTAACTCCTTGGCATCAAACGGGTGTGGCCTGAAAAACCAAAAAAAAAAAGAAAGAAATGTAACTGAAATGGCAAATATTTCTTGTTTTTTTTTTTGGTATATATATTATTTAAAATAGTGATTTAAAGTAATTACTATCAGAGGTCAGTCTCTTGGATTGGCTACTGGGGAAGGCAAGCCATTCTGCATTTTCCTATCAAAACCATCTGAGAATTTACAAACCTTAAATCAGTTAAATGTCTCCAGCAACCTGATGGCTTTTTGGTAATAAATAAAGGAGTATTCTACCTAGAAAATGAGTTTTTAATATTCCCCAGTCGCAATTGTTCATCAGCTAAATTTTTAAGAGCCTCTAATTTTGTGCAGTGAATAGGCCACTTGGAGATCCAGATTGGAACCTCAGATTTTTATTCAATGGTAATAGGTTCTGGGTGCTTTAACTGGTTGGCTCCAATTAAAAATGTGAAACATCTGAATTAACATACTGGGATGTGTTTTTGTGAGAAACTTAAAATTCTGCTCCACATTGTTTATGCAAATCATGTTCCAAAATGTTCAAAAAAAAAACTGAAGGAACAAATGGCAAAATTACTGCGTGTTGGGTCCTATACATTTTAGATATCTAAAGCTCTGGAGAACAGAATGTTTAGCATGATGCCTCCTATCCCTTATAAACTGTGTTGAATTTATTTTAAGACCCAATTTTAGGTGCAATCTTTTAAAGAAATTATAGAAACTTCCTCCCCAATATCAAACACATCATCAAATTTCCTGCCCTGAATTCCAAGAGTTAACAATGGATTTTCCTCTTTTAATTTAGCCATTAACATTATAAAATCAATAACAGAAACCTCAGGGTTAGTACTTCTAAAGCCTCTTTCTCTGTTTTGCTCTGATTTCCTTGGCATAACGTAAGGAATCAAGAATATTTGAGCTAAGTTTTCACTTTTATTAAAGGTCTAGAATATGGGCACTAAAAAAGCACTATTATTTCCCCTACATGATCTGAATCTATAATCCCAAGGTGAATTACTATTTCTTTGCGTGTATACTGAATCTTTGTACAATAATACTCACAGTTCCTTGAGAAAGGGGTTCTGTTATACCAGACATAATCGTATGAGAGCATTGAGATGTAAGGATGATCAAGTCCTCGGTAATATCCAAAATGCAGCTTTCTGATGTGCCAGGTTTTAATAATTTTAAACTGTGGAGTTTCCTTGGTCTGTACTGGGAAGCTTAATTATTGATGAAAAGGTCCAGTGTGTTTGAGTGGCCAGGGGCTGCCCCCCTACCTACTGTATTTTCCTACATATAAGACGACTTTTGAAACAAAAAAGTCAACTAAAAATTGGGGGTCGTCTTATACGCCGAGTATAACCCGGAAAATGTTTCAATATGCCGCTAAACAAAAATTGTCTGAATATTGCCACAAAACGAATTTTCCAACTTGATCCTACACCAATCACTGCAAGGCTGCTCAGACCGCCTCTCTAACTCAGCCAATCCAAGCAGGCTTTTTTTTTTTTTTTTTTTTTTGGTTTTTGGGCCACACCCGGTAACGCTCAGGGGTTACTCCTGGCTATGCGCTCAGAAGTCGCTCCTGGCTTGGGGGACCATATGGGACGCCGGGGGATCGAACCGCGGTCCGTCTCCTAGGCTAGCGCAGGTAAGGCAGGCACCTTACGTCCAGCGCCACCGCCCGGCCCCAAGTAATTTTTTTTTTTTTTGGTTTTTGGGCCACACCCGTTTGATGCTCAGGGGTTACTCCTGGCTAAGTGCTCAGAAATTGCCCCTGGCTTGGGGGGACCATATGGGACGCCGGGGGATCGAACCGCGGTCCGTTCCTTGGCTAGCACTTACAAGGCAGACACCTTATCTCTAGCGCCACCTTCCCGGCCCCCAAGCAGGCTTTTTATGCATGCAAATTAGACAATGTTCTCTACCCGACTCTACACTGTAAAAAGCCTGCTCAGATTGGCCAGAGTCAGAGAGGAAGTCTATTAGTCTTTGAACCTTTGCTTGTTATGATTGGCTCACTGTGGTACATGAGCACAGGAACACATGCAGCACAGGAACATTCTGTCTGATACAGCGAATATAGGCCTAAACCTATGTTTTAACTGCAAAATAAGGGGGTCGTCTTATACACCCAGTCGTCTTATACACCAGCAAATATGGTAGTTTCCTGAGACAGATTAAGTTAGTTCTGGCCTCAAGGGTGCAGATCCCTGAGCTGGTATGAAAAGAGGTAGTACTCTGCATTGTTTTTTTTTAAATGTCTAATATTTCACACTTAAAGCATTTTACCTGACCTTGTGAATTAGTTAGATTTCGAACCTTTTCCACATTTGCCATCTCAGTGTTGGGGAGCTGAATGACTGTCGCCTGACCAGTGAATTCCCTTACCATAGCTTGGATTAGGTCCAGGTAGTCTCATTGCTTGAAGGCTGTTGTATATGAAAACATTTCCATAAGATTATTCTTTGCCTGTAGTCCCACCTTGATTTTGGGGGGGAGGCGCTGTTGAGAGCTGAATAAATAGTTGGGGAGTGAGGTGTTCAGGATCTTTTGGAGCGTTTGCTGGCTGGCTTCAGCTGTATTTTGGAACTTGCAGCAGGCAAATAAAGGACTCTCTTCGCCCAACCTTTTACCTCTTAACCCTCCTGTCTATGTAGATTATTTGCTGCAGATAAATATTACCAAGATCTCCCCTCAAAAGGGGACAAAGGGATGGGAATCAATTTCTCATTCTGGGATCTCTTTGAGGACAAACAAATAACCAACAAAGAAGTAAACGAGACCCCACATGTGGGGCAACAGAAGGCTAGTAACCTGACTCCCTGGAGTCTTCATTTGAGTAGTTAAGGATATCCTGGTTGGGTATGAAGACAAGCCATTGACCCAACTTCCCGGAGTCTGCACCTGAAAAATATAAGGTGTTAAAGGATTGGGGGCAGGCCATTGACCTGATTCTTCAGAGTCTGCATTTGAATAGCAATAGTGTTAAAGGAGCAGCTGCAGAGGGTGATGGAAGATGAAGGAAGCCACAGGGACAGTGGCATAAGGCCCAGAAGATAATTATTAGAACCATTAGATGGAGGAAGGGGGTTGGTGTGGGATTATTGCAATACCTGACATTCCTACAAACATGTAAGTACCCCCATTACATCCTTTTCTCTTAATAGAGTGTAATATTGATTGACGCTGTCTACTAGCATTATGAAGTTCTTATAAGGAATTATTGGGCACCTATATCTTCTACCTGTCTCTCAACTGCATTTTGAATTTTACCTAGAACATTTAAATATAGCTCTGTAGCCCCCTAAACAATGTTAGCATAACTGACAATATATTTGGCTTCAGAGTCAATCTTTTTCCAAGCCTCTAAAGCTAGATACCTAATCATTCTCTAAACAACAAATGGTAATCTAGCCTGCATATTCATGTCTCTGAATTTTTCTTCATTTTCAAATACCTCATAATTTAATTGTAGTTCTGCAACTAGATCAGAGTGATCTAGTTTTTAAAGTCTATCCAAACAAGTGGAAGCAGAGATCAACAGATGGGAATATTAAACTGAGAAGCTTCTGCACCTCAAAAGAAATAGTGCCCAGGATACAAGAGTCACCCACTGAGTGGGAGAAACTATTCACCCAACACCCTTCAGATAAGGAGCTAATATCCAAAATATACAGGGAATTGACAGAACTTTACAAGAAAAAAAATCTAATCCCATAAAAAAATGGGGAGAAGAAATTAACAGATACTTTGACAAAACAGAAATACAAATGGCCAAAAGGCACATGAAAAAATGTTCCTCGTCACTAATCATCGGGAGATGCAAATCAAAACAACGTTGAGATACCACCTCACACCACAGAGATTGGTGCACATAACAAAGAATGAGAACAATCAGTGCTAGCGGGGATGTGGAGAGAAAGGAACTCTTATCCACTGCTGGTGGGAATGCCGCCTAGTACAGCCTCTATGGAAAGCAATATGGAAATTCCTTCAAAATCTGTAAATTGAGTTCCCATTCGACCCAGCTATTCCAGTCCTAGGGATATACCATAAGAACACAAGAATACAATACAAAAACCCTTTCCTCACACCTATATTTATTGCAGCACTATTCACAATAGCCAGGCTCTGGAAACAACCAAGATGCCCTTCAACAGACGAATGGCTAAAGAAACAGTGGTACATATACACAATGGAATATTATGCAGCCGTCAGGAGAGATGAAGTCATGAAATTTTCCTATACGTGGATGTACATGGAATCTATCATGCTGAGTGAAATAAGTCAGAGGTGAAGAGAGAGACGCAGAATAGTCTCACTCATCTATGGGTTTTAAAAAAAATAAAAGTCATTTTTGTAACAATCCTCAGAGACAATGAGAGGAGGGCTGGAACACCAGCTCATTCCATGAAGCTCACAAAGAGCTTCCACTCACAAAGAGTGGTGAGTACAGCTATAGAAATAACTACACAGAGAACTACCATAATCAAGTGAATGAATGAGGGAACTGGAAAGCTTGTCTGGAGTACAGGTGGGGTTGGGGTGGGATGGAGGGAGATTTGGGACATTGATGGTGGGAATGTTGCACTGGTGAAGGGGGGTTTTCTTTACATGACTGAAACCTAATCACAATCATTTATGTAATCAAGATGTTCAAATAAAGAAGGAAAAAAGTCTATCCTTAGCAAGATATGATACCACATTTTCCATTGTAAATATTGAGATGGGTTGAGGCATAATTTGGCCACATTTTTATAATCGTGATTATTCCAATTTGCCTCATTACTCCAGGTACCAAGGTACTGAATATAATATGAAGAGGACTATATTGAGTGCATGCTTTATAAAAACTGACTGAGATAGTGTATAATCCAATCTTTAGAGGTTTGGGCCATTGTATCCTCTTGGTCGGGAAAATTTGTTCCTGAGTATGTTATTTTACCAATTTAAGGACTGGCCCAATGGTCAAATGTTTTTCCAATGGGGCTCTTTTGCTTCTGAATCTTTATTATTTCCAACCTCTCTAAGAACTAATTGTTTTGTTGAATTGCTTTTCTGGTGAGAAAAACTTACTTCCTATTACCTATTGTGTGTGTGTGTGTGTGTGTGTGTGTGTGTGGTTTTTGGGTCACACCCGGCAGCGCTCAGGGGTTCCTCCTGGCTCCATGCTCAGAAATCACTCCTGGCAGGCATGGGGGACCATATGGGACGCCGGGATTCGAACCGATGACCTCCTGCATGAAAGGCAAACGCCTTACCTCCATCCTATCTCTCCGGCCCCCCTATTACCTATTTATGCCAATCTGTCTTATGACTACCCATTGTGGGGGGGAAAGTGGGTCTGCAATGCAATGTATCTTCGCTGTTAACTTTGCTGGGTATTTGTGAATCCAAGAACAGTCCCCAGAATGAGAAATTACTTCCCATCCCCTTGTCCCCTTTCGGGGGAAGACCTTGGTAATATTTATCCGCAGCAAATAATAATCAACACAGACAAGAAGGATAGGGTTTAAAAGATCAGGCAAGGAGAGCCAGAGAATCCTCCTGCAGCCAGCAGCTTTCACAGAAGGGCCCCTCTCCTGTCCCTCAAGCTATTTATTCCCAACTCCACAGCGCCCCACCTGGAAGGGCTAGGTGGGGCAATAGTAACAGAACAATCCTAAGGAAAAACTTTTATATACAATTCCAAGTATCATCTTATGGAAACTTTTTCATATGCTACACTGAAACACTTCTCCTAAAAGCCTGTGGAGAAAGAATAGGATCTGTACAACACTCCGTTTAGGTCTGTGAGTGGGAAACAGGATCTGTACCACACACCCTAAAAATCTGTGTTGAAAAAATAGGGTCTCGAGGGAGGGACTTCAGAGAATAAAAACCGGCTAACCTTTGCAAAAGCTGGCTCCCTGTGTGTGACACCAGGCGGGGAAAATCCGCGAAAGTACACCAACCCAGTGGGGCTCAGCTGTGAAAGACTGTGAGTGTGACCTGTCTATGTCTATGTCTGTCTACTGTCCTCTTGCGTGAAACTCTTGCGAGTGGGGCAAAAAGAGGCTCCAGAAACCTCGCTCGCCCAGACGCCATTTTCAGGGAGGGACTTCAGAGCATAAAAACCGGCTAACCTTTGCAAAAGCTGGCTCCCTGTGTGTGACACCAGGCGGGGAAAATCCGCGAAAGTACACCGACCCAGTGGGGCTCAGCTGTGAAAGACTGTGAGTGTGACCTGTCTATGTCTGTCTACTGTCCTCTTGCGTGAAACTCTTGCGAGTGGGGCAAAAAGAGCCGCCAGAAACCTCGCTCGCCCAGACGCCATTTTCAGGCAGGGACTTCAGAGCATAAAAACCGGCTAACCTTTGCAAAAGCTGGCTCCCTGTGTGTGACACCAGGCGGGGAAAATCCGCGAAAGTACACCGACCCAGTGGGGCTCAGCTGTGAAAGACTGTGAGTGTGACCTGTCTATGTCTGTCTACTGTCCTCTTGCGTGAAACTCTTGCGAGTGGGGCAAAAAGAGGCTCAGAGGAGCACGGCCGCTCCGCTTCGCTACGCGGCTGTGCACTCTTTCTAAGGAAAGAACTCCATTGCAACAAGAAGGAAAAATCACACTAAGAACGGCGCTATATCACAGAAGCAAACATTTCTCTCTGGACTGTCTTCTCTGTTGCATGCTCGGGCCTAAGATTTGACCCAGTGTGAGGCTTCATCCACAGAGGACTCCCCTCCCTTAGAGGCAAGTCAGCCCATCCAGAAAGGGAGGAGCCAGAGGAGTGTGCTGCCTACATCATATAGACAATGAATACCACCACAACACGTAGAAAAACCCACAATACAAGTGTGACAATGGGGAAACAACGCAGGCCAGCATCAGACATAGAGAATGAAGATGACAATTCTGAGGACCAGATAATGACTGAACAACTAATCAACCTCTCAGATAAGGACTTTAGACTAGCAATATGGAAGGTGCTCAACAGACTCCAAGAAACCATGGATCGAGTTGAACAGAACACTAATAAGAACCAAGAAAATATGAAGGCAGAAATGACAAAACTCCAAACTGAAATAACATGTCAACTAACAGGACTGAAAAAGTCAGTAAACGAAGTGAATGACAAAATGGATAAGCTCTGGGACAGGGTATCAGAAGCTGAGAATAGACTTGGTGCTGTGGAAGATGAGATACATAACAATTCCATACAGCAGGAGAGATTGGACAAAAAACTTAAAGCAAATGAGCAGACAATGGAAAAATTAGTCAAAGAATGGGAACAGACGAAAATAGAAGTCTATGATAAGATCAACAGAAACAACTTAAGAATCATTGGAGTCCCAGAGACCCAGGAAGAAAATTTCCAGGAAGAATCAATGGTCAAGAACATCATTAAAGAGAAACTTCCAGAGCTAAAGAATATATGTGATCAAATCCTGCATGCCCGAAGAGTACCAACCAAAAGAGACCCCAGAAAAACCACCCCAAGACACATCCTAGTCACAATGACAAATCCCACAGATAGAGACAGAATTCTGAAAACAGCAAGATCAAAAGGGGAAATCATGTTCAAGCAAGCTTCCCTGAGATTTACAGCAGACCTGTCACCAGAAACGCTCAATGCCAGAAAGCAGTGGTGGGATATTGTGACAAGACTGAATGAAATGAATGCTTCACCCAGAATACTATACCCAGCAAAACTCACTTTCCAGTTTGATGGAAGAATACATGGTTTCACAGACAAAAAACAGCTCAGAAACTTCACAGACACAAAACCAGTCTTAAGAGAAAAACTGAAAGACCTAATCTAAGACAAGACTACCCAAAAGACACACCAAATTTTGAAATAAAGATGGCGTTAAATCCCAGGACAATTCTTTCTCTCAACGTCAATGGACTAAATGCACCAGTTAAGAGACACAGAGTGGCTAAATGGATCAAAAAACTCAATCCAACCTTCTGCTGCCTACAAGAAACGCACCTGAATAGTCAGAACAAACATAGACTCAAAATAAAAGGCTGGAGAAAAGTTATCCAAGCAAACAACACCCATAAAAAAGCTGGAGTGGCCATACTAATATCAGATAATGCAAACTTTATACTCAGGAAGGTTGTAAGGGACAAAGACGGACATTTTATATTAATCAAGGGGTACGTAGAGCAGGAAGAATTCACTCTCCTAAACATATATGCACGGAATGAGGGGCCAGCAAAATATTTAATACAACTGTTGACAAATCTGAAAAATAATATCAACAACAACACAATAATTGTGGGGGACCTTAACACGGCTTTGTCAACACTGGACAGGTCAACCAGACTGAACCCCAACAAGAATATACTAGACCTGAGGAGAGAAATGGAAGAAAGAGGCCTAGTGGATATATATAGGACACTCCATCCCCAGAAACCTGGATACACATTCCTCTCCAATGTACATGGGACATTCTCCAGGATAGACTACATGCTGGCACATAAAACATACCTCCATAAGATCAAGAGGATAGAAATTTTGCAGACTACCTTCGCTGACCACAAGGCTCTGAAATTATTTGTGAACTCCAAAGGGACTCAGAAGAAACACTTTAACACCTGGAAGTTAAACAGCCTCATGCTCAATAACCAGTGGGTCCGAGATGAAATCAAGGAGGAAATAAAAAGGTTCCTGGAAACAAATGACAATAAAGACACAAACTCTCAGAACTTATGGGACACTGCAAAAGCAGTACTGAGAGGAAAATTTATAGCTTTGCAAGCACACATCAGGAAGGAAGAAGGAGCTTACCTGAGTAGCTTAATGACACAGCTAATAGAACTAGAAAATGCTCAACAAAAGGACCCAAGAATAGGAAGACAGAAGGAAATAACAAAGCTGAGAGCAGAAATCAACGAAGTGGAAACTCAAAAAACAATCCGAAAGATCAACGAAAGCAGAAGTTGGTTCTTTGAAAAAATAAACAAGATTGATAGACCACTGGCAAACCTAACAAAGAAAGAGAGAGAGAGAAACTTGATAACTCGTATCAGGAATGAAAAAGGAGAGATCACTACTGATATGACAGAGATTCAAAGGGTAATCAGAAACTACTTTGAAAAACTCTACGCCACTAAAAATGAGAACCTGGAAGAAATGGATAAATTCTTGGACTCTTATAATCTTCCACGGTTGAAGGAAGAGGATGTAGCATATCTAAACACCCCCATCACCATTGATGAAATTAAAACAGTAATCAAATGTCTGCCGAAAAACAAAAGCCCAGGTCCAGATGGATTCACTAATGAATTCTATCAAACTTTCCAAGAGGAACTACTGCCAATCTTGGCAAGACTCTTTCATGAAATTGAACAAACAGAAACACTTCCAAATAGCTTTTATGAAGCCAACATCACCTTGATACCTAAACCAGACAGAGACGCTACCAAAAAAGAAAATTACAGACCAATATCACTGATGAATGCAGATGCAAAGATCCTCAACAAAATCCTGGCAAATAGGATTCAATGCCTCGTTAAGAAGATCATCCACTACGATCAAGTAGGTTTCATCCCAGGAATGCAAGGCTGGTTTAACATCCGTAAATCTATCAACATAATACACAACATCAATAACAAGAAAAATAAAAACCACATGATCATATCAATAGATGCAGAGAAAGCATTTGATAAGGTCCAACACCCATTCTTGATCAAAACTCTCAGCAAGATGGGAATGGAGGGAACCTTTCTCAATATAGTGAAGGCCATCTACCACAAGCCAGTGGCAAATATTATCCTCAATGGAGAAAAACTGAAAGCCTTCCCTCTAAATTCTGGCACAAGACAAGGCTGTCCTCTCTCACCACGCCTATTCAACATAGCACTGGAAGTACTTGCTATAGCGATTAGGCAAGAAAAGGATATCAAGGGAATCCAGATAGGAAAGGAAGAAGTCAAGCTCTCACTGTTTGCAGATGACATGATACTCTACTTAGAAAACCCTAAAGACTCTATCAAAAAGCTTCTAGAAACAATAGACTCATATAGCAAGGTGGCAGGCTACAAAATTAACACACAAAAATCAATGGCCTTTTTATATACCAATAGTAATAAGGATGAAATGGACATTAAGAAAACAACCCCATTCACAATAGTACCACACAAACTCAAATATCTTGGAATTAACTTGACTAAATATGTGAAGGACCTATACAAAGAAAACTATAAAACTCTGCTCCAAGAAATAAGAGAGGACACACGGAAATGGAAACACATACCCTGCTCATGGATTGGCAGGATTAACATCATCAAAATGTCAATACTCCCCAAGGCATTATACAGATTTAATGCCATCCCTCTAAAAATACCCATGACATTCTTCAAAGAAGTGGATCAGACACTTTTGAAATTCATTTGGAACAATAAACACCCTCGAATAGCTAAAGCAATCATTGGGAAAAAGAATATGGGAGGAATTACTTTTCCCAACTTTAAACTGTACTACAAAGCAACAGTTATCAAAACAGCATGGTATTGGAATAAGGATAGGTCCTCAGATCAGTGGAATAGGCTTGAATACTCAGAAAATGTTCCCCAGAGATACAACCATCTAATTTTTGATAAAGGAGCAGGAAATCCTAAATGGAGCAGGGAAAGCCTCTTCAACAAGTGGTGTTGACACAATTGGATAGCCACTTGCAAAAAATTAAACTTAGACCCCCAGCTAACATCATGTACAAAGGTAAAATCCAAATGGATTAAAGACCTCGATATCAGCCCCAAAACCATAAGATATATAGAACAGCACATAGGCAAAACACTCCAGGACATTACAGGCATCTTCAAGGAGGAAACTGCACTCTCCAAGCAAGTGAAAGCAGAGATTAACAGATGGGAATATATTAAGCTGAGAAGCTTCTGCACCTCAAAGGAAATAGTGCCCAGGATACAAGAGCCACCCACTGAGTGGGAGAAACTATTCACCCAATACCCATCAGATAAGGGGCTAATCTCCAAAATATACAAGGCACTGACAGAACTTTACAAGAAAAAAACATCTAACCCCATCAAAAAATGGGGAGAAGAAATGAACAGACACTTTGACAAAGAAGAAATACGCATGGCCAAAAGACACATAAAAAAATGTTCCACATCACTAATCATCAGGGAGATGCAAATCAAAACAACGATGAGATACCACCTCACACCCCAGAGAATGGCACACATCACAAAGAATGAGAATAAACAGTGTTGGCGGGGATGTGGAGAGAAAGGAACTCTTATCCACTGCTGGTGGGAATGCTGTCTAGTTCAACCTTTATGGAAAGCGATATGGAGATTCCTCCAAAAACTGGAAATCGAGCTCCCATACGATCCAGCTATACCACTCCTAGGAATATACCCTAGGAACACAAAAATACAATACAAAAACCCCTTCCTTACACCTATATTCATTGCAGCTCTATTTACCATAGCAAGACTCTGGAAACAACCAAGATGCCCTTCAACAGACGAATGGCTAAAGAAACTGTGGTACATATACACAATGGAATATTATGCAGCTGTCAGGAGAGATGAAGTCATGAAATTTTCCTATACATGGATGTACATGGAATCTATTATGCTGAGTGAAATAAGTCAGAGAGAGAGAGAAAAACGCAGAATGGTCTCACTCATCTATGGGTTTTAAGAAAAATGAAAGACACCCTTGTAATAATAATTTTCAGACACAAAAGAGAAAAGAGCTGGAAGTTCTAGCTCACCTCAGGAAGCTCACCACAAAGAGTGATGAGTTTAGTTAGAGAAATAACTACATTTTGAACTGTCCTAATATTGAGAATGTATGAGGGAAATGTAGAGCCTGTTTAGGGTACAGGCGGGGGTTGGGTGGGGAGGAGGGAGATTTGGGACTTGGGTGATGGGAATGTTGCACTGGTGATGGGTGGTGTTCCTTTTATGACTGAAACCCAAACACAATCATGTATGTAATCAAGGTGTTTAAATAAAAAAAAATAAAAAAAAAGACAAACATAATAAAAAATTAAATTCAAACAAAAAAAAAAAAGAAAAGAAAAAATAGGCTCTCTATTGAGCCATCTACAAGTTTGTGGTAGAGGGATTTTGGTGATAAGCTTACAGATGAGCCCTATGCCTCAGCTGATTGGACTATATTAGTTTCTTGTATAAGAGCAAAATCTTTAGGTAAAATATTTGGAAGTTCATCTACATTTTCCATAGGTCTTACCTGACCTGTGCTGTCTGTTGGAACTAAGGGGTCTTCTGGTTCATCATTAGTATGTGGCAGTATCGGACCAACCTCAGTTTTCTGAGCCTTTCACGTGTAGTATCTGGAAATATATGTCTTTTATGACATTCAGAAATACATGAAATCACTTTAGATATCTTCTGAGTAATTATAAGTATTTTAAAAGTATATAAGACATTTTCTGTGATAAGTCATAGTTTTCCATCTTCATTTTCTTTATCTCACAATTCTTATAACTTAATATGACAAAGAAAACTGATATAAATTCCCATCAAATAAATAATATCTGTATTTCCCATATTTCTAGTTCTATCTCCAAACTAATGAGATATAAACTCACACACCCAAAATTGCAAAACCCATTTAAAAAGCTGTGGAATTATCACACTAGGTTCTAGCTGGGTCCCTGATATGAGCACCATTATATTGAGTTAAGACCTCAGGTCCCAAAACCAGATCATTGGAGAGAAGCTGGTCTGATTTGAATGGTGGTCTGGTTAATAATTTACACACTCTGTTGTAGAGAGAAAAAGATTTTTAGGAGTTTTTCACATTACCTCTAGCTCCTAGAAAACCACAGCTCCAAGTCTCCAGCTCCTAGGAAATCCAGAAACATAAAGGCCTATTTCCTCTTCAAAGAAATATTTAATCTGAGGTGTACAGCTGAAACTTTATTTTAACAATATTATATTTCATCATACCTAAATAACAGTAAGGAAAGAATTTTTAAATTTACATTAGTGTTACCTGAGGATATTCAGTATTGGAAGTACTTGGAAGGTGGGACCAGCTGGTCTGAAAACAAATTCAAAGTGTTACATCAATGCTGATTTCAACCAGGTGTATACTGAGTGAGGCGGAAGTAGATTAATCCCATAATCCCACAGGTGGGGATGGGTGGGGTGAAGAAATTTATGTCCACTGAGCTGGTGGGAATGTGATCTGGTTCAGTTTCTATGAAAAACAGTATAAAAATATCTAAGAAATTTAAGATATGAGTTTCCACATGACCCAGTAATTCCATTTCTTTGTATCTACCCCAAATTGTTGTTTTGAAAATATATTTCCACTCATATGTTGATAGTAGTGGTATTTGTATTAGCCAAGATTTGGAAATAAATATCATGCCCATGAATTGATGATTAGATAAGGAAACTCTGATACCAATGCAAAGTGAAATATTACCAGCTTTAAAAACGTTGAAACCATGCAATTCATCAACATAAAAATGAAATTTGAGGGCAATGTTTTGAGTAAAGTCAGTCAGAGAAAAAAGGGCACACACAAAATTGTCTTTTATATATGAAATATAAAGAAACATAAAAGGGTATAACAAATGTCCAATAGCACTGACCCTAAGAGTCAACCTGCAAGATTGAAGTTGCCAAGGGATTGTGGTAGAATGTTGATTGGGGAATTTAAGACATTGGTGAGGGAAAGTTTACACTTTGGTGGTGGGTGTAGTTTGTATAGCTGAAACTTTATTTTAACAATATTATATTTCATCATACCTAAATAACAGTAAGGAAAGAATTTTTAAATTTACATTAGTGTTACCTGAGGATATTCAGTATGTGTTATAAATAAAACTTTAAACAAACCTAGTATATAGTACTTGACTTTCTGTGTATTTGTAGCTTAAATGAGTTATTTGAAAACCAAAAAGAGTCATGCAGGTAATTTTCTGTTTGCCCTCTCTACTGATTACTTTCATTATGAAAGGCATAAATGTATGATTTGACAATGTGACATTTAGTATCACTACTACGAGAGTGAGAACAAATAAAGAAGTTCATGATTTAACAACTGTGTGAATTTCTTTTTGAATGAATATTTTTAGAGTCTCACATATGAAGAGCGAGTAGATGTTATTTACTTAGGTCGAATAAAATAGAATATTCTTCAATAATATTGTTTTAATTTCAAGGTTAAAGTATTTGAGCTACTTATCAAGAAAAAGTTTTTCTGCATTAAAAAGTTTTGGATTTTAGTATTTGACTAAAATATACAAAAGTAGGACACTAATTTGCCACTATATTGTTAATGTTCCAGTACCAAAAAGCAATCAAAGGTTTATATATCTCCTTTAAACTGTTGTGAATAAAAGGACTTTGTTAAGTACCTTTTCATTATGCAACAACTTCTGAGATAATGTGTTCACAAGCAGGAACTAGAATGCTATAATAGTGACCCCAAACAGTGGTTGCATAATAATATGTAGTTGCCAAATTTAGCAACTTTGACATGTACAAAAAAATGTTCGAAAACCATTGCCTTAACGAATATAGATGGCTTGAACTAATGGATAGGATAGGTATAATACTGGGCTAACTGTCTTGGGAAGATCACTTTAAAGATTCAAGATGTTTGGCTGCCAGGTATACTGAAATAAATGGAGTCAGGCACGTTTTTTCTCTTTCTTTTTAGGCACAGAGTTTTTATAATATTTTTGCTGGTAAGTTATCATGCATTTCACTTTGCCTCCTTTCAGCACTTTACTTTCTTGCAGGGTGTCCATTCCCTCTACATTTTTAGAGTTCTCTTCCCTGATTTAGCCTGCAATACATCTGGATGTCAAGGTTCCTACTGAACACCAATTCTCATTATATTAATTTTAAATTAATTTTATTTGTTATTAAAAAAACCCAACATATTACTGAGTGTTAGATTTACATGCTTTCTACTGGAAACTTGTTCTCAGGTTCTATTTCCTTTGTGTTTTTTCCCTTTCCCTTTTATATCCTGCATTTGAGAGAGGTAATTCTGTGTGTCTATTTTCCTCTGAATAGCTTTATTCAGTCTGACAGTCCTCAGGTCAATTCATGTAGCAGCAATTTGCATAACTTCATCTTTTATTATGTTAAGCAATCTTTCATTGTGTATCATGTTTCTTTATCCAGTCTCCTGTTATTCGGCACTTAGGTTCCCCCCCCCCCCAGATTTTGGATTTTGTGAATAGTGTTGAAATGAATATATAGGATTACATACTTCTTTCTTGCACTGTGTTCTGTTGGACCTTGAGATTATTCCAATAAATTGATTTGCTACATCATATCAAACGTTAACACCTAGTCTTTATTTTAAGCATGACCAAAACGTTGTTAAACATCAATTCCAACACTGTTTATTTTTCTTTTTGTTTTGTGTTGGCATCCCTAATATGTGGTTATATATCATTGTGGGGTTTTTTTTTATTTCCCTGATGTTTAGTTGTAAAGAAGACATTTTTATATGCATTTTTGTCTTTGTATGTATGCTTTGGTCAAATTTCTGTTCATCTTTTCTCTCCATATTTTATTGGTGTATTTTTCCTTGTACAGTTTTATGTTTATATTTAATTTATATCTAGAGCTTTATATTTCTTGAATATCGAACTTTTATGAAATGAGTGGGGGAATTTTTTTAAATGTGTAATATGTCTGCGTTTCTTTGAGGTACAGAAGTTTTTTTAGTTTAATGCAACATCACATATATCTTTTTATTTACTTACTTGACAAATATTTTTTCATTCTTAAAGATGCCTTTATCGTTAATGCTGGAGGCAGCTTTTGTCCGACAGCATCAGTGGAATATCAATGAATTCACCTCAAGGAGAGTGGGTCGCACTCCTGCCAAAAATGTGATGACCCCACATAGTCTGTGTGTAATTCCATTATTTCATATTTTGCCGCCCGTGCAACCCCACTGATGCTGTAGGACAAAAGTCGCCTCCTGCACTTCAATGTCATGGAGGGCTCAGCCAAAGCTTTATTTTTATGTAACATATGAATTCTGATATTGATATCAAAACTGAATATCAATAATTTCTGATTAATTAAATTTTTGATTTCCTAAAAGACACTTTCTTTCCTTGGGCATTACATATGGAGAGGATATTGTTAATTCTTAGGACATGGCCTTGTATCCTACCTATCACTTTCAGAAAGAGCCCCTCAGAAAATATACTCCAGACTAATATGCCTGACTTGTTATGTTAGCCCAATGAAAGATAATGGTCAATTATCATTTACTTAAGTCAAGTTCTGAATAATCTTATTTGATTCTGATAACAGCAGAAAAATTATGCAATGTCTGCACAAGGAATCATAAAATGTTCATGTAAGTAAATTCAATTTTATATTTTATATGCTGGTTTCTTCATTTAAGTAATTCTGCCTTTCCTCCTGGCTTTATCTTCACCATCTCTGGACTCCATCAAGCATGTCATCAGTGCCTTCTATTTCATATGGTTTTTCCAGAGACTCACATTTGTTTGCCTCATATCTTGAGTGAACACAATTGAGACTCCTGCACTAATCCCATAAATGCTGGATTAAGTTGGCTGTGCACAACTACTCTGTTTTAATGATAAATTATTCCTATCTCCAATCACCTAGTCCTTCAAAAATGTAAAAACTTTTTGTAGAATTAAGTAGTAATCAAACTCAAAATTATAGCTAGAGGAGACAGGTTCAATAACATTGAAAGTCTCCTTCTGAACATGAAACAGAACTTTAAACAAAAAGAAAGAAAATTATTTGGTATAAATTCACTGGTAAGAAATAATACAACATTCATCTGAGTGCCTTTGATAGTTCCCTTGTACGGTAAATTATAAAGAATCACCCCAGACTGCAACACATGCAATGAGGAACCAAGCTTAGTGAGCGAAAGTAGTAGGCAGAATATTTGACACAAATGAAGCAGTTCTATTTTATCTCAAATAGGGACTTTAGAGAGAACATGTTGAGGATGTTTAATTGGCTCAATAAAGTAATGGGACATATGCAAGAAAACATAAGATCAGAAATGATAAAATTACAATCAGAAGTGACAAATGATTCATTTTGTTGGTAAAATTAAAATAAATTAATGGGGGACCGGGTAGGTGGCGCTGGAGGTAAGGTGTCTGCCTTGCAAGCGCTAGCCAAGGAAGGACTGCGGTTTGATCCCCCGGTGTCCCATATGGTCCCCCCAAGCCAGGGGCGATTTCTGAGCACATAGCCAGGAGTAACCCCTGAGCGTCAAACGGGTGTGGACCCAAAACCAAAAAAACAAACAAACAAAAAATAAAATAAATTAATGGAATTCTTCAGCAACATAATAACAGCTCCTGAGAAAAAAGAGTGAGATCCAAGATGTTATACAGAAGATTCTAGATATAAAATTAGACTAAATAAATGTATAGAACAAGGTAGTACTATAACATGAGTTCAAGAATAGCAACATAAGTGTCATCAGAGTAGATTCAATAGGCGGCTTAACTCCTGAGCCAGTGGGATACCTATATCAGTTACCTATATTAGTGGGATACCTGTATCAGTGGGATACCTATATCAGTTAACATCACAGTGAGGCTGAACATGAGCACCCAGTGGCACCCAAACCCTCATCAAAGTACCCAGGGAGGTCAAATTACCACAAAGTCATGGAGTGAGTGACACACAACCATAGCTAATAAACACTATGGTTTGCTCAACACCAGAGTTAAGATAAATTTGAAGGCAAGGATCTCAAACTGATAGTCTCCAGAGTATAGCCCCCTAAATATACCAGACGCTCTATATCTTGTCTCTCATACTAACACTGAACCATGGAATATTAAGTACCCAAACACACTGGGCCAACAGTGTGAAAGCCCTTACTCCTATCAACATTACCTCAAATAATGACCAAAGTAACTGTGGAAAAAAATACAGTAGAACCCTATTCACAAAGTAGCAGAAAGTTCAGGACAAAGAATGAACTCCAAGAATCAGTGCAAGAGGCTAAGCACAGGTACAGAGGAGCAACCAAGTAAAAGGAAATAAATTTGACTGGGAAAGAGGAGACCATCATGCACCAAGTTCTTTCCAAGTCCTTCAAGGTAGTGTGGAGGGCAGCAATGTTGTGTTGAAAAGTCACCCCAAACTACGGCAAACACCAAGTGAAAAGAGTACAGAACCCTACCACAAAGATAGATAAATATAGGAGCTATGGCATCTTAACCAGGGCTATAGACCTCTGAGAAATCTCTTTTAAAAAATATTTCAGAGATAAAAAATGTTGAGGATGCTTAATAAGCTAAAAGAATTGAATGGACAGCCAATAAAGAATGTAAAGTAGCAGTATATAAATATGGATGAGAAAAACGGAACCCAACTTTATGCTGTCTTTAAGAGATACATTTTAGTAGTGAGAAGAAAGTGACTCAAAATTATACCTGAATGATAATACAGTGGTATGGCATGTGTCTACCCAGGTTTGATTATTCTGTGCCTGCTGAATCTAGAAAAAATTGATCTCTGCCTACATAGGCAGGAGATAGCACTGAGAACTACTTAGTATTAACTGAGTAATGACCCAAATATTTTTAAAATGTTCAAAGTTAGGAGCCATAGCGATAGCACAGCAGTAGGATTTGTGTCTTGCACATGACTTACCCAGGACGAACCTCAATTTGATCCCCAGCTTCCCATATAGTCCCCCAAGCCAGGAGTGATTCTGAGTGCATAGCCATGAGTAATCCCTGAAAAATGGTTTAAAGTTAAAGTCTAAAAAACAATACAATGAGGAAGCAATTCCGTTTAGAAGGTAAGATGATGGTCATACATGTTGGTCATAAACCAACATGATTATTTTCCAAAGTGCTCAAATAAATAAGTAAAAAAAGATATAATTCTTTTCCAGAAAACATACCATGAAAGGTAGTTTAAAAGTGTTCTCAGAAGTAATATGCCGAAGATAAATTAAAATTATATAAAAAGGAAGATAATTTCACAGGAAATATTGGAAGTTATTTTATTTTTATTTTTAATTTATCAAAATTATAAAATTGACAATACTGTCAATTTTTCTGTGAAAATAAATATTGTGACATGAAACTTACTAAGTCACTATAAAGGGGAGAGGTTGGAGTAATTGAAAGTACTGTTAGGTATTTTAAAGTAGTTGTTCAAAGCTCTGACCATTTTTTAAAATATATTGATACACTGTGATATATGAAACTATTAAAAATTTAGTTTTATGCATAAAATGGTCTAGTCTCATTTGCACTTTTAACATCCCTCCGTTAATTGTCTCAGGTACCATCCCACCCTGTGCTGATCATACTTTATTGAAAAACACTTTATAAAAGTTTTGAAGTTTTTTTCTCATGGTTTCAGTGTTTTTGACTATCATATTTAGACAAACCATTCCTTTACACTTCCTACGTATCTGAGTTCCTTTGATTATTGCTTTCTAATACATCTCATATGTCTATTCTTAAATTTCCCCTTGATTTTTAATAATATTTATTGAGACTAATGCGATTTACGAGTCATTTACAGTTATATTTAAGGTACATAGTGACAGTGAACTAGGGTAATTTTCATCTCCAGTGTTGTCATCCCTACATAACTGTTCTGAACATGCATTCCATAACTCCACATTTAGCACCCTGGACTGCTAGCGTAACAGGTCCCTTTTATGTACAGCTTGTTGTAGTTTGTGTCCCTTTATTATATTGTCTTTGACTTTGGGTGGTTATTTAATTCTGATCATATTTATTTCCACTCAATACTCATAAAACTTCTTTGCTCCTGGTACCATTCACTTTTTCTCAGTTTTTAGGAACACATAAAAATATGTGGCAGAACAAGAATATTCATGTTTTATAGTTATGTTAAAAAGAAGGTGGGGGGAAGCCACAGTCTAGAAACTATAAATATAAATGTAAACTATGAAATAAAGAAAAAGGAGTAAAGAAAGAAAAATGAAGGTGGGTTGGTGTGGCGAGGTGTTTTTTTTTTTTTTTTTTTTTAGGCATAATGAGTATTGCGGAAATTAGAAAGGAAATTTCCTTGGCCTAAAAGATACAGGGTGTCTCCACCCTTGAAGCATACTCTCATGAGACCAACTACAGGCTCCAGACATTTTCAGTGTTGGACTTCAAGGTCTTTCTTTATGGTGCCAGGAAACATTCTGCTCTATTTTTGTTGCCAAAGTCAGTCATCTGTAATTAGAGATATTTTTTTTGCATAGTTCCTAGGATATTGTCTAGGATAGAATCTTTCTCTATAGTTATAGAAGTTCTGCTCAGTCATTACTGTTATAAACAGTCTTCCATAATTAGTGATCTTGGTTTTTGCACAGACCCTAGGATAGAGTGTTTTCTGATTTTATCTCACTGTTAGATTAGGAGGTAGATTAAACTTCCCTTAGATCTAGTTGTTGCTGTTTCCTTATTGTCAGGGTGTCATATGAACCTACCTTGGTGCAAGTTGATGCCAAAGTGTTATTAGGGACTCCCACAGGGGGAATTTGATTCTTGGTGCTGCTGCAGGGAACTGTGACAGTTTTAAGGTTGGGATCCGATATTCGGGTAGGATGGTCAATTTCTGATCATATTATGTCTAAGTCAAGTCCCCATAACAAATGTTCAGAATGTAAGGCACCCCTGTCTAATAAAATTTATGGGTTCTTATTTCTAGTAGAGAATAATTTATTTATAAACAAAAGAGTGCTACCATATTATTTTGCCTAAGAAAATAGTATTGATGCCATATTATGTTGGTGCATTTGGGGGCAAAAATGACAAGCTAGAACACTGATCAGAAGCTGCAGGATAGAAGAAGGCTTGGGGTGCCCCAGAAGTGAGTTAGCAGGGAGACCTAAGACAGGACTCAACCCTTGCCACCATAAACCAGCTCATAAGTTGCAGAATAGAAGATGGCTTCGGTTGTGCCACAGGTGAGTTAGCAGGGAGGGACGCCTGAGACAGGGTTTAACACCCACTGCCATAACCTCATTCAGAAACTACAGGCAGAGGAGGTCTCTGGCTACCACAGAGCACTTTAAAAAACACCCTGAAATTCCAAAATCCCAACTCATCCTATGCCAGGGGTCTTCAAACTACGGCCCGTGGGCCACATATTGTATTTATTCCCATTTTGTTTCTTCACTTCTAAATAAGATATATGCAGTGTGCATAGAAATTTGTTCATAATTTTTGTTTTTACTATAATCTGGCCCTCCAACAATCTGAAGGACAGTGAACTAGCCACCTGTTTAAAAAGTTTTAGGACCCCTGCCCTATGCAAAGAACAATGGAAAAACTAAGGAAGACATCAACAGCTGGAGAAAGGGAGAAAATTCTAACAGATTTCCAAGTCCACCAAAACTCATGAATTCAATAAAGACCTAAAATCAGCGTTTAATGTCTTAGCAATCAAGTTCAAAGAATCAATAACCAAAGAAATTAAGAAATTTATAGATAAACAATTCACCCAACTCCAAGAACAATTCTATCAGATGAGAGAGTCCATACACATGGAACAAAGGAGACTACACCAACACCAAGACATATAGTAATCAAATGGCAAAAAAAGATGAATTCTTTAAAGTAAGTAGAGAGAAAAAACTCAAGTACAAATGAAGGAGCATAAGAACCAAACCAAGTCTCCAATTTGAAACAATTTAAGCCAGAAGACAGTGGAACAACATATACAAACTACTGAATGAAAGAAACTTCCAACCTAAAGTCCACTACCCAGAAAAACTCTCATTCACATGGGAGGGAGGAGTAAAATTATTCTCAGACAAAAAGGAACTGGCACTATTTATGCTAATAAAACCTACCCTAAATAAACAAGTCAGGGATGAATTACACAACTCAGACAACCTATTGTAGCAACAACAACCCTAAATATATAATAGCACAACAACCCTCTCTGTCAATAAACTTATTAAATGTCAACAAAATAAACTCCATCAATTAAAGACACAGAGTAGAGTGTTAGATTAAAGAAGAAAAACATGATATCTGTTGCCTGCAAGAACCACACCAACAAGAAGAGACACAGGCTTAGAATAAAAGAATAGAAATCAAATACACAAGCTAATGGAAAACAAAAGAAATCTGGGACAGCCATACTTAAAGCAGACAAAATTGCATTCAACCTCAAGAAAGCACTCAGAGACAAAGAATGTCACTATCTATAGATTAAACATTAGACCAAGATTTATAAACGCTGATCAACATCTATGCACCAAAATTCAGAGCCAGCAAAATATGTAAGGCGCTTGCTCACAGACCTAAAGAAACATAAGGAAGGAAATGTGATACTAGTAGGAGACTTCAAAACCCCATTCTCACCACTAGACAGATCCACTAGGCAGAAATCTAGCAAAGGCCTAAGAGCCCTAAAAGAGAAACTAGAAAAACTAGGACAAATGATCATATACAGAGCCCTCCACCCTCAGAAAATAAAATATACATTCTTCTTAAGTGCACATAGAACCCTCCCTAGAATAGACCAAGCCTTAGGATATAAATCTAATTTGCATACTCCCAAATATAAGATTATAAGAAACACCCTATCAGATCACAACATAACAGAGATCATCATTGACTATAAAAAGATGTGGAGAAAACTCAACACCTGGAGATTAAACCACATGCTGCTCAATAAAGCTGGATTAAAGAGTAAATCAAAAAGAAATAAAAATATTACTTGAGACGAAGGACTATGAAGAAACAAATTGTCAAAATATGTGGGACACAGCTAAAGTACAGTATTTAGAGTATTTAGAGGGAAGAAAGTTTTGGAAGTATTTAAGAACAAACCAGGCCTACATTAAGAGAGATGAAAATGACAATTGACAGCTTACCGGGACACCAAATTTAGCTGGAAAAAATGCAAAAAGGAAAAAGAAAAGAAAAAACTTCACCCAAACACAGGTAGAAGACAATAAATAATATAAATCAGAGCAGAAATAAACAACATAGAAGCAAAGAAAACAATACAAAAATCAGTGAGATCAAGAGCTAGTTTTTCGAAAATATAAACAAGATAAATAACCCATTGCAAAACTCACAAAGAATAAAATGGAAAACACCCAAATAAATAGAATCACAAACGAAAGGGGAGAGATTACAACAGAAACTCAAGAAATCCAAAACATTATGAGGACTTACTATGAAAAATTGTACTTAGTAAAGTTAGAGAACCGAGGAGAAATTGACAAGTTTTTGGAAAAATATCATCTTCTGAAACTTGATAAAAAAGGATGGAGAAAGCCTAAACAGGCCAATCATATCTATGGAAATTAAAACAGTAATGAAAAAACTCCCCAATAACAAAAATCAGGACCAGATGGTTTGGTGAATTCTATTAAACATTCAGAGAAGAATTACTACCTTTAATTCACAGGCTCCTCCAAAATGTGAAAAAACAGGAATATTCCCTAAATCCTTTTATGAAGTTAATATCACATTTATTCATAAAGCTGGCAAAGACACCACCAAGGAAAAATTACAGACCAATTTCACTAATGAATATAGATTCAAAAATCCTCAACAAAATCTTATCGTACAAAATGTCCATATTTGTCTCATAACTTTTCTGAATCTAAAGTTTGTGTCATCTGATATTGATATGGCTACTACAGCTTTTTAAGGGACTTGTTTGCTTGGATAACTTTCATCTAGCCTTTGATTTTGAACATATGTTTGTTCTACTTAGATGTGTTCCTTGTAGGCAGCAGAATGTTGGATTCAGCTTTTTTGATCCATTTTGCCACTCTGTGTCTCTTAACTGGTGCATTTAGTTCACTGTCATTGAGAGAGATAATTGTCATGGGATTTAGTGTCATCTTTCTGTAGTTTGCTATTTCTCTTTTTCTGTCTTGTCTTATAGTAGTTCTTTCACTTTTTATTTTAAGGCTGGTTTTGAGTCTTGTAAAGTTTCTGAGCTGTTGTTTATCCCTAAAGCTAGGTATATTTGCTTGAAATCTGAAAATGAGTCTATCTGGGTGCAATATTCTAGAAAAAAATCATTGCATTGAATTTTATCACTATATTCCACCACTGCCTTCTGGCCTTCAGGGTTTCTTGTGACAGGTCTGCTGTAAATCATTTATCTTTCTTTTTTTTGGTTTTTGGGTCAGACCCAGCAGCACTCAGGGATTACTCTTGGCTCTGTGCTCAGAAATCACTCCTGGGATGCCGGGATTAAAATCACCGACCTTTTGCATACAAGGCAAATGCCTTACCTCCATGCTATCATTTCTCCTGCCTCATGCTCTAAATCTTACAATGCTTCTTTGAATGTGACTTTTTTTTTCATTTTGCTCCTTTCAGTATTGTATCCCTATCTTTGAGATTCATCATTGTGACTAGGATGTGTCTTGTGGTGCTTTTCTTTGGGTCTCTTTTTGCTGGTACTCTTTGGGTATAAAGGATTTGTTTGCATGACATCTCTAGCTCTGGGAGTTCCTCTATAATGATGTCCTTGACTGTTGCTTCTTCCTGGGGATTTTTTCCTGGGTCTCCAGGACTCTACTTATTCTTATATTGTTTCTGTTTAATTTGTTAAGAACTTCTATTTTAATCTGTACACATTGTACTTTTTCCACTGTATTTATCGCTGTCTGATCATTTGCTTTAAGATTTTTTACAGTCTCTTCTGCTGTATGAAGTTGTTCTGCATGTCATCTTCCAGCTCACTATTCTGTCCTCAGCGGCTTTTACTCTGTTGGAGAGGCTTTCCATTGAGTTTTTCTTTTCATCTACTGAGTTTATCAGTCCTGTTATTTCACTTTGTATTTTTTTAATTTATATATTTTTGTACTATTCAACTAAATGAGTTGTACTGTTTAACTATGCTTTTTTTGAGTTCTATGAGCATCCTCCATATTTCTATTCTAAAATCCTTATCTGAGAAGCTAATTAGGCGGTTGGTAATTTTTGTGTCATCAGAGCTGCCATCTTCATTCTTTATGCATACGGTTGTCCTGCATTGTTTTACCACTGACATGCTTATAGTGTGTTTTTACTACCTGTTGTGATGGAGTGCATGGGCTAGAATATGGCTTCAATTTTCTGGGTGGAATCAGCTTACCTCTGTGATTAGCCGTGTAAAGCTTATTTTTGCTTGGATCTTCTTTCACTGCTGCATGCAGGAAAACGTCTTGCATTTCTTTTTTTTTTTCCTTTCGTTTTTGGGTCACACCCAGCAGCGCTCAGGGGTTACTCCTGGCTTTATGCTGAGAGATCGCCCCTGGCAGGCTGGGGAGAACATATGGGATGCGAGGACTTGAAACACCGTCCTTCTGTATGCAATGCAAACTCCTACCTTCATGCTATCTCTCTGGCCCCTCTTGCATTTCTTGAGGTATTGTAATCACTCCCCATTTCATATGGAATCCAATTTATTTAAGTGGTTTCCCTTTTTTAATATAATTTTTATTTTGATCATAGTGGTTTACATATTGTTGACAATAATATTTTAGGTACATAATTACATAAAATCAGGTGGGATTCCCATCACCAATTTGTCCTCCCTACACCTCCGTTTTCGTCCTACATCCCATATCCTCTTCCTTCACCCCTGGGGCTGCTAGAATATGTGGTCCCCTCTGTACCTAGCCTACTACTTAGTAGTCTTGCACCTGTTTGGTCTTGGTGCCTCCCTTATTTCCCCCTCTAACTGGGAGGCAGGACTAGCTAGTTCAAGTTACGTGGTTTTGTTTGAAGAAGAGAAAAGTAATAAATTGGGGTAGAAGTCTAATACACCAAAAATGGGCGGAATCCTTCTAGAGGCTCTCAGCATCGGTTTGAGAGATGAAGGAGAAAAAGAAGGTGAAACACTTCACTAGTACAATAAGAAGTGTCAAATATCCAGTGAGGACTCCAACAATAACGATAAGCACCACAAAAAAAGCCATGGTCTTGAGATAAGAAACATGGCAGAGAACATAAAGAAAGAAAAGAAAAGAAGAGGAAAAAAGTATAAATGGGGACAACTTCAATAACCACACCAAAACAAAGAAATCGACCAAAAATCGATAGGTAAATAATAATAATAATAATAATAATAATAATAATAATAATAAATGAAGATAAAAAATAATATATAAAAATAAACAATGTTTTGTGCTTTTTGCTTTTTTGTTTTTTCCCTCCTGCCCTGGCACAGTAAATATTGGGGTCATTCAAAAAGGAATTCACTTGGCCAAAGAGATATGGGGTTTATCCACCCTTGGAGTATATTGTCATGGGATTAACTATAGACTCTGTTCAGGATCTTTTACTCTCCCGATGGTGCTTTTGTAGTGTTTGGAAGACTTCTGCTCCATCCTGGGTGATAAAATCAGACATCTGTATCTAGAGATCTCAGTATCTGCACAGGTCCAGGAGTGGGACTTATGATGAAGTCAGTCTTTGTGGTTCTAGAAGTTATATTCCCTCAGTGTCATTTTAATACATTTTCTGTGGTTGGTGGTCTTGGTCTTTTCACTGAACCTAGGATGGCACCTAGGATAGCATCTTTCCTTGTGTTTCCAGAAGCCTCATTTCATTGTAATAGTCTCTGCCAGACCTTTGGAACTGGGGATCATGGTTATTGTGCAGGGGCCTGGAGCCGCTCCAACTGGGGAGCAGGGACCCTGCGCTCATGACCCCGCCGGTGCCCAGGGTGATTGCGCTCCCCTAAGGCGCTACCACGTGGGCGACCGGAGACATCCGCACCCGCCACCTTGCGAGCCCCCTGTCAGAGAGGCTGCAGGGGCCCGAAGCTGCTCCAACTGGGGAGCAGGGACCCCCGCGCTCGTGACCCTGCCCGTGCCCAGGGTGAGTGCGCTCCCCTAAGGCGCTCCCACGTGGACGACCAGAGACATCCGCGCCCGCCACCTTGCGCCCCCCCCCAGAGAGGCTGCAGGGGCCCGGAGCTGCTCCAACTGGGGAGCAGAGACCCCGCGCTCCTGACCCTGCCGGTGCCCAGGGTGAGTGCACTCCCCTAAGGCGCTCCCACGTGGGTGACCGGAGACATCCGTGCCCACCAACTTGCGCCCCCCCAAGAGTCTGCAGGGGCCTGGAGCTGCTCCAAATGTAGAGCAGGGACCCCCGCGCCCGTGACCCCGCCGGTGCCCAGGGTGAGTGCATTCCACTGGAGCCCTTATATGTGGGCACTCGGAGAATTCCGCACACACCAGCTTGTTGGCACAGAGACCATACCACCCGTCGCCTCATCTTCCAGGCCCCAGAGTTCACCCCACCCAACCCGAGCTTAGACAGAGGAGGGCATTCCCTAGTACTTAGTGGGCCAGAGTCACCTGCCCCACTGGGACAGGCTGGGACGAATAGACTGGGTGAGCTTGGGCCTGCCCCCTGAACCTTTATGTAACCTAGGGCAACCTAGCCCCGAGCCCCAGAGTGGACCTGAGACCCCCCCAAGGGCTCAGAGCAGCTACCGGGAGGGCTTCATTGGGGGAATTTCTTCTGCGGAAACTCGGAGGAGCAGAGTTTCATTGACTCCCAGATAAGGGAGGGAACAGAGAGTTAGGCTCAACAGCGCCCACAACCAGTGTGGCCAGGAGTGGAACTACACCTGCTGACAGGAATAAAGAGGAAGGTTGACTTCCAGGTAGTAGAGGAGAGGAGAAAGAGCTAGGCTCAACAGTGCCCTCCACCATTGTGGTCAGGAGAGGGCCAGTACTAGCTGCCAACAAAAGGGCAAAACAACTAACCAGGCCACATAAAGAGCACAGGAGGAACCAAACCTCAGCGAGTTCACCCAAAAGTCCCTCTAGAAACACCCTCAGGGAGGGAACGCATTGCCACACCACAGGGGATCAAAACAGGCGGAATTTTGAAGCACAGCACTCTAAAGCACACCACTAAATACAAAGAAATATGCATAAATCAAGGAGAACCCTAATATCTGGAGATATGGTGACAAACCCTAGCAAGTTTCCAAGTCCACCAAAAAGCACAGATCCATGCGAAGAAGACCTAAAAGCAGCCATGAGGAGGAAATGCAAGAATTAATAAAAGAAATGAGAGAAACCCTAGCTACCGAGTATAAGAAATCTATGGATGAATGAATCAGCCAAATTAAAGAAGAAATGTTAAAGAACATGAGAGATTCCATACAAAAGAAAGTGAAGGAATTAAAAGACAAAGTAACAAGCCTTACAAGCAGAAACACAGAATTGGAGAAACACATTGAAGAACTCGAAGGAAAACTGCAAACAAAAAATGATCAAGAAACCAACAAAGAAATAAAAGGCAAAGCACTGGAAGTAAAAGTCCAGTATCTAATGAACAAGGGTTTTTTTTTTTTTTTTTTTTGGTTTTTGGTTTTTGGTTTTGGGGCCACACCTGGCGATGCTCAGGGGTTACTCCTGGCTGTCTGCTCAGAAATAGTTCCTGGCAGGCACGGGGGACCATATGGGACACCAGGATTCGAACCAACTACCTTTGGTCCTGGATCGGCTGCTTGCAAGGCAAATGCCACTGTGCTATCTCTCCGGGCCCTAGGGTTTTCAATGTATATCATCATATCTGCAAATAGAGATAGTTTGTGTTCCTCTTTCCCAATTTAGATTCCTTTGATTCCCTTCTCTTGTCAGATAGGTTCCTATTGCTAGGAATTCTAAGGTTATATTGAGTAAGAGTGGAGAGAGTGGACAGCCTTGCCTAGTTCCTGACCTTAGTGGGAATACTAGTTTCTCGCCATTAAGTATAATGTTGGCTGTAGGCTTTTCATAGTTAGCTGTAACTATCTTGAGGAAGGTTCCTTCTAACCCTATTTTGCTGAGCGTCTTTAACATGAAAGGGTGTTGGATTTTGTCAAATGCCTTCTCTGCATCGATTGATATGATCATGTGGCTTTTGTGTTTCTTGTTGATGTGATGTATAATGTTGATTGATTTGCGCATGTTGAACCAACCTTGCATTCCTAGTATAAATCTCACTTGGTCATGATGTATGATCTTTTTGATGAAGTGCTGGATTCGGTTTGCTAAGATTTTGTTGAGTATCTTTGCATCTATGTTCGTTAGTGAGATTGGTCTGTAGTTTTCTTCTTTGGTGGTGTCTTTGCCATCTTTGGGAATGAGTGTGATATTAGCCTCATAAAAGGAGCTGGGGAGGATTCCTGTTTCTTCGATGGTTTGAAAGAGCCTATGGAAAAGTGGTAGTAAGTCTTCTTGGAATGTTTGATAGAATTCACCTGTAAATCCATCTGGGCCTGGACTTTTGTTCTTAGGGAGTTTTTAATTACATCTTCAATTTCCTCTGAGGTGATTGGTCTGTTTAGGCTTTCTAGTTCTTCCTTTTCCAGTCTTGGAAGAGGGTGTTTTTCCAAGAATCTGTCGAGTTACTGGGTTCTCGAGCTTAGCTGAGTATAGTTGTTCATAATATGATCTCATGATATGTTGTATTTCTTGGGGTTCTGTTGTAATCTCTCCCCTTTCATTTGTGATCCTATTGATTTGGGTGTTTTCCCTCTTTTTTTTGGTGAGTCTTGCCAATGGTTTGTCTATCTTGTTTACCGCGCGGTTCCGTAGTTTTTGGATGCATAGGGAGGAATTTCTCACCCCTCCCCCCAGGGCCCGATTAACCAGGCTTGGCCCTGAAGTCCCGCCTGGTGTGGGGGTGGGATCTTGTTCCCCTGGAGTAAGTGGTCAGCCCAGGGGGCCTATGGCTAGCTGTCCTGCCCAAAGCCCCCAACATACCAGTCAAAGATGCCCAAAAATCCTGGCATGCGGAGTGTTCTGAGCCCAGCCGAGCCTCTGTAGTTTTTGGATGCATAGGGAGGAATTTCTCACCCCCTCCCCCCAGGGCCCGATTAACCAGGCTTGGCCCTGAAGACCCGCCTGGTGTGGGGGGGATCTTGTTCCCCTGGACTAAGTGGTCAGCCCAGGGGGCCTATGGCTAGCTGTCCTGCCCAGAGCCCCCAATCCATAGATTTCTTATACTCGGTAGCTAGCGTTTCTTTCATTTCTTTTATCAATTCTTGCATTTCCTTCCTCATTGCTGCTTTTAGGTCACCTTCCCATGCATCTGTGCATTTTGGCGGACTTGGAAACTTGCTAGAGATTGTCTCCGTAGCTCACTCTGGGGACAGGCACACAGGCTGGTGGGTGTGGAGGTCTCTGTGTACCCACATGGAGCAGACCCAGGGTAATGCCTCCCTTTTTTCTTTGTGAGTCTTTCTAGTGGTTTGTCTATCTTGTTTATTCTTTAAAAAAATCAGCTCCTGGTCTCATTAAATTTTTAAAATTATTTTCTTTGTTTTTATGTTAGTTATGCTCTGATCTTTATTATTTCTTGTCTTCTACCTGTGTTTGTGTTTCTCTGCTGCTAGTTTTCCAAATCTATAAGGTGTCCCTTTAAGCTGTTGATTTTGTCGTTTTCCTCTTTTCTTACATAGGCCTGTATTAATGTGAGTTTCCCCCTAATTACTGCTGTTTTTGCGTTCCATAGATTTTGGCAATTTGTTTCTTCATTGTTATCTGTCTCAAAGAATCCTATTATTTCTTCCTTAATTTTCACTCTGATCCATCTGTTGTTCACCAGCAGGCTGTTTAGTCTCCAGGTGTTAGATTTTTTTCTCCCATATTTTTACAATCAATCTTGGTCTTTGTTGCATTGTGGTCTGATGGAGTGCTTGGTGTAATTCTTTTTTTTTTTTTTTTTTTTTTTTTTTTTTTTTTTTTTGGTTTTTGGGTCACACCTGGCAGTGCTCAGGGGTTATTCCTGGCTCCAGGCTCAGAAATTGCTCCTGGCAGGCACAGGGGACCATATGGGGCGCCGGGATTCGAACCGATGACCTCCTGCATGAAAGGCAAACGCCTTACCTCCATGCTATCTCTCCGGCCCCCTTGGTGTAATTCTTATATTTGTGATTTAGATTTGAGTTCTAAGGCATGGTTTTTCCTAGAAAAGGTTACATGTGCACTTAGGAAGAATACCTATTCCGTTTTCTAAGAATGGGAGACCCCATATAAATCCATTAGTACTAGTTCTCTAGTTTCTCATTTGGGGCTCTTAGGTCTTTCCTAGTGTTCTGCCTATTGGATCTGTCTGGTGATGTTAATGGTGTGTTAAAATCTCCCAATACTATCACATTTCCATCCATAAGTTTCGCCAGGTTTGTGAGAAAAACCCTTACATATTTTTCTGGCTCTACATTTGGTGCATAAATGTTGATGAGAGTTAGTACATCTTGGTCTAATATTTCCCTGATCAATAAGCAGTATCCATCTTTATCTTTCGCTATTTTTTAAGGTTAAATGTAATTTGATATGATATGAATATAGTTGTCCCATCCCTCCTTTTGTTTTCCAGTGTCATGTATAATTTATTTCCATCCTTTTACTCTCAGTCCCTGTCTACCCTGATCTTTTATGTATGTTTCCTGTAGGCAGCAGATATTCGTGTTTTGTTTCCTTATTCAATCCTCTACTCTGTGCCTTTTAGTGGGTGTGTTTAGTCCATTGATATTTAAGGAAATTATTTACAGTGATGGTTGTTGTTCAATTATATTTGTAGGATGTGAGTTATTATAATAAGGGATTTAATTTGTGTAATTTACCTTCAAGTAGTTCATTTACAGTCAGTTTGATATCACGAATACTGATAGTTATTTTTTGTCTGAGAAAGTTTTTATCCCTTCCTCCCATACAAATGAGAGATTTTGCTGGATAGTGGACTCTAGTCTGAAAGTTTCTTTTGTTTAGTAGCTTAAACATGCCATTCCATTGTCTTCATGCCTAAATTTTTCCAAATGGAAGATCTGGTTGATTCTTATGTTCCTTCTTTGAACTTGTGTTTTTTTCTCCCTTATTGCTTTTTAAGAAATTCAGCTCACTTTTTGTTTTATCTTGCCATTTTTATTACTATATGTCTTGGTGTTGTTCTGCTAGGGTCTATTTTGTCTGTACTCTTTTTGTCTCTTGGATTTGTACAACCATCTTGCTATTATTTCCCTCAATACTTTTTCTTCCTCTTCTCTTTTATCCTCCCCTTCTCGTATTCCTATTTGACATAGATTATTTATTTTGTCTTAGTTCATTCTTACAATGTTTTGTCTCTCATTTCATTATTGACTTCTTTGTTATTGGAGGGTTTTTTTTAAAAATAAATTTTATTTTGACCATATTGGCTTACCTAACTTTGACAGTAGTATTTTAGGTACATATTAACATTGAGTCAGGGAAATTCCCATCACCAAATTTGCCCTCCCTCCACACCGTTTCCATCTTGCATCCTATATCCCACACCCTCACCCCCCAGGTTGCTAGAATAGGTGGTCCCTTCTGTGTCCAGCTTACTACTTAGTAATCATATATCTTTTTGGTCCTGGTACCCTTCCTTATTTCCCCTCTATTTTAGAGGCAGAACTAGATAGTTCAAGTTATGTGGTTTTGTTTGAAGAAAAGCAAAGCAATAAAGTGGGGTGATGGTTGTAGTCCTTCTAGAGGCTCTCAACCTCAGTTTGAGAGAGGACAGGAAAAAAGGAATTGAAATACTGCAACAATACAAAAAGAAATATCAAATAAAATATCCCGTAAGCACTACAGCACTAAAGGCAAGCACCACATAATAGTCTCAGTCCTGAGATAAAATCATGCCAGATAGCAAAAAGAAAGAGAAAGCTAAAATAACATAAAATAAGATTGGAGACATCAACTTTAATATCTACACCAAAACATAGAAATAAAAAATACAAATACAAATAAATAAATAAATAAATAAATAAATAAAAAAGATTAATTTGTGCCCATTTTCCTGCATAGGCATAGGAGGCTTTTTAATCTTCAGTTTTATCCATGCAATTCTCTATGTATGTAATTCTGCCATTATGGCTTGTTGGTATGTTTTTAATATTCGTAGTTCCATTTGTGTGGATTCTCTCATCTTCTTTTTTTTTGATTCTCTCATCTTTTGATTGAGTTCTTTGAGGTGTTTGAATTGTTCTTCTTTCTAGATCTTAATTACTTTAGTTAATGATTCCTTGAATATCCTTGCTAAAACATTAAATGTTGATTATAGGTCCTCATCTATAATGATTTTTTGCTTTGTAGAATTTGAAAATTACTAAGATTTCTCTTCATATCTCCAGCTACTGGTGTTTTTCTTATTTTCTCCATTGTTCTTTTCATTGGGTGGGTTGGAGTGCTGGAGTTTCAGGGTGTTTTTTTAAGTTTTCTGTTTAATTGTGTAGGTGGTGGTTGGCGATTTATCAGTCTTTCTGTTCTGAGTGAGCTTGGGGCTTTTGTGATGGTTGCTAGGAGTTCTGGAGGTAGAAGAGTGGGGGAGGGGCTGCTTTGCACATGCATAATTTATGGGGTAAGCCAGGTGTCTCTGAACCCCTTACTAATCTGGGATCCTAAAGGATCAGATTTTAGGGGGAGTTTGGAGCTGTTCTCACAGGCCTTTCCTTACCAAGTGGGCTTGGGGCTTTTTGATGGCAGCACAACTGGAAGGATAGGAATGTATATTTTTTCTGATTATTCTCCTACCTATACTCTGAGTTAAAGATTTATCCAGAAATTTCCTCCTTTAGTACATAGTACTCTTTAATTCAGTTGTTCTTTGCAATTTATATTTATACTCTTTGCACTGTGTATGTCTTATCTCTCTACTCTTTCTTTAAATTATGTATCATTGATGCATTAATGCATTAAGAGGGAAACTAAGTAATATAATATGTGCAGAGGCTGGATAGACATTAAAGAGATTAAGGTGCTTGAATTTTTTGTTCAATCTCTGGCAACACAGATAGTCCGCTCAGCACCACCATATGTGTTTCTTGAGCAGAGAGCCATATATAAGACCAGAGCACACCCAAGTGAGGGATGAAACAAAACAAAAATAAAATTGTCGATGTGAAATGCTTATTAATAAAAATAGAAGGCCAAATGCAAGAAATGCAGATAATAAGCGTGTAAAACAGAAATAAATTATATAAATTATAAATATAAGTCAAGTTTACAATGATTACTTATAAACACTTTTTACACCATCAGCATTGATGTAGATTTTCCTGTCGTTCTTCAAATTCACTACTTTTGCTGTGCATCAAAACCTGCTCAGTCATGTACAAGGCAAGGACTCATTGAACTTTAGATCTGGCCTCACAAAGTTACATTTATATGATTGTTCTAACTGTATCATTAAAGAACAGATATTAATAAGTACTTATTTTTATGTTTCCCAATGCTCATATTACAACATAAAGATAAAAACAGAAAAGCTAAAAAATTTTCAGTGGTACTCAGTACTATAGATATAATAAGATCGATTAAATACAATTTTATTATAGGGAACATAGCTATAGCAAAGTAGGTAGGGCATTTTTCTTCCAAGTGGACAGCTATTGTTCAGTCCCTGACATTCTACATGACACTCTGATCCTATAAGAAGTGACAATTGAGCCAGGAGTTAGAGTTGAGAACAGCTCTTTGGAAACCAACATAAAAAATATTAAAATTAAAATAAAGTAAAAATATTTTAATATAGAAAACAGGTTAAAAGTAAATATGTAAATTAAGTAAAGAATAGTGCCAAAAAACTAATGCAGATAGAAACCAGCAGCAAAGTAATTTTTGAGATTCAGAAGAGATATTTTCATACCCTTGCTGGTGCCCCCAGGTTTTGCTCTGTGGTTGCACATTTCTTCCATTTAAAGAGCTATACAACAGCACATAAAAAACACCACCACAATGCAAAGGTATTGATGAAAAAGACTCAGAACCCCAATAGATTTAATGAATGAAGATGGAAGTTTGGAAGTCCAAACTAGTGTCAGCAATCTCTTTAGTATCTTGATAAAGAGTTTAGAAAAGAAATGTTGAGGATGTTTAGGGAGCTAGAAAAAACATGGGAAAAAGTCAGCAAAACTTAAGAGAATAGGAGAATAGAGATAGAAAAATTGGACAATAGGAGGTCCAAGTCCCCACCCTGCCAAATTCATTCCAGTTGCACCCATAGCTTACAATTGCCACTTTACTAATTGTTCTGATTTGTAATTTGACTATGGAAGTTATGAGAGAGAACAACCTAAACAACAGTAAGGCAGTATTTAGACTGGTATAATTTGAACCTTTTTGGAGTGAATACAGGCACCCTCTCTCTGCCTTCCTATAACTCAGCAATGCTTGGCAACCAAAACCATGCCCCCCAAAAAACAATATCAGCAACGATGAGTGGAATTCTTTTAAAAGAGGAGGAATTTTCAGCCATGTGAAAACTTCAATTTTTAATAATTTTATCCCATAGAATCACACCAATTTAGCTGCCACTATGTAATTAAATTCACCTAATATTTATTAACAAAAGATATAAAAGAATGAACAATTAGCAATAAATAAGAACTTAAACTGTTTGGCAAATTTAAAACCATAGTGTGAGATGCATTAACATTAAAATTTTTTTATTAATAAAATCTTTTTTCTTTTTAAGTTTAATTTATTTTATTGAAACTATTATGATTTACAAAGACCTTCATAACTGGTTTCAGATAGGAAAGGCAGATCCTTTGTGAAGTCAGGCAGGAGAATTCTGCACCTGCTGTGTGATTACCAATTGGGAGAGTCTGAGCGTGTTGCCTGTGCATGTTTCTCTATTGTTCTGCGTCCTGAACATTTTCTGAGTGGGACGAGAAGGCCCAGCAAAATCGCTCTCCTAGAGTTGCCCAGCCGAAAACCCAAGGAAGACTGAGAGTGTGAGTGAAAACCAGTGATCAGTGGTAACTTGCTGAAAGACAGATCCTTTGTCTGTAAAGTCAAGTGGGAAGAATCTGCCCTGTTGCATGATTACCAATTGGGAGAGACTGAGCGTGTTGACTGTGCATGTTTCTCTACTGTTCTGTGTCCTGAACCTTTCCTGAGTGGGCCGAAAGGGGCCCAGCAAAATAGCTCTCCTAGAGGCTCTAGAAGAGCACAGCTGCTCCATTTCGCTTTGTGGCTGTATGCTCTTTCTAACGAATAAACCCCACCATAGCAAGCAGAAAAAAAAATCACATTACAAGCATGACAATGGGGAAAACTCAAAAGCAAACACCATGATCAAAAAAAATACCAACCATCTGATTAACCTCTCAGATAAGGAGTTTAGAATAGAAATATGAAGGATTCTCATGGAAATAAAAGAAAACATAGCTCTAGCTGAACAAAACACAAAGACAGAAATTAGAAAACTCCAAACTGAAATAATAGATCTGAAAAACACAGTATTTGAACTGAAAACACAATGAAAAACCTCTCCAGCAGGGAAAAAGCAGCAGAGGACAGAATCAGTGAACTTGAAGATCAAATGCAGAACAACCCCATACAGCAGAAGAGATTGGAAAAGGCAAACAATCAGACAATAGAAAAAGTACTCAAAGAATGTAAACAGATAAAAATAGAAGTCTTTGATAAACTCAACAGAAACAACATAAGAATCATTGGAGTCCCAGAGGACCAGGAAGTGGATCCACGGTAATAATTAACAGTCAAAGACATCATCACAGAGAAAATTTCCAGAGATAAAGACTGCATGCAATCAAGTCCTGCATGCCCGAAGGGTACCAGCTAAAAGAGACCCAAAGTAAAACAACCTAAGACACATCCTAGTCAAAATAATTAATTCTACAGATAGAAATAGAATACTGAAAGCAGCAAGATCAAAAAGGGAAATTACATTCAAAGGAACATCCATAAGAGTTACAGCAAACATGTCACAAAAAACTCTCAAGACCAAAAAGCAGTGGTGGGATAATGTGAACCCGACTCAGGTTCACGTTTGAATCAAGGATACATAGCTTCATGGATAAGCAAGAGCTCAGAAACTTTACAGATGCAAAACCAACCTTAAAAAAAACTGAAAGGTCTACTTTAAGACAAGACAAATGAACAGACATGCCAAATTTATACACAAAGATGACATTAGATCCCATGACAATCATCTCCCTCAAAGCCAACGGACTAAATGCACCAGTTAAGAGACACAGAGTGGCTAAATGGATCAAAAGACGTATGCAACATTCTGCTGCCTACAAAAAATAATACATAAATATTCAGAACAAATATAGACTCAAAATCAAAGGCTGGAGGAAAATCATCCAAGCACACAACACCCTTAAAAAGCTGGGGTGGCCATATTAATATCAGACAACACAAACTTTAGACTCAGAAAAGTTGTAAGGGACAAAGATGGACACTGCATACCAATCAAGCGATATGTGCAAAAGGAAGAAAACACACTACTAAACATATATGCACTCAATGAGATCAACAAATTATCTAATACAATTATTGACAAATTTGAACGAGGACATCAATAATAACACACTAATTTTGGGAGACCTCAACACAGCCCTGTTAACATTTGATAGGTCAAAGAGACTGAAACCCAACAAAAATATATTAGCCCTGAAAAGAGAAAGGGAAGAAAGGGGCCTAGTAGGTATATAGGACACTCCATCCACAGAAATCTGGATACACATTCTTCTCCAATGTACATGAGTCATTCTCCAGGATAGACCACATGTTGCACATAAAACATACCTCCATAAATCAAGAGGATAGAAATCTTGCAGGCTACTTTTGCTGACCACAAGGCTCTGGAATTAGATGTGAACTAGAAAGGAACACAGAAGAAAATCGTCAACAATTGGAAAATAAACAGCCTGCTACTGAACAACCAGTGGGTCTGAGAGGAAATCAAAACTTTTCTGGTAACAAATTACAATGAAAATGCAAACTATCAGAATCTATGAGATACAACAAAAACAGTATTGAGAGGAAAATTTATAGCTCTGCAAGCACACATCCGGAAGTAAGAAGGGAGATACCGCAATAGCCTAATAACGCAGCTCATAAAATTAGAAAATAATCCACAAAAGGAACCAAAAATAGGGACACAGAAGGAAATAACAAAGCTCGGAGCAGAAATCAATGAAGTAGAAACCTAAAAAACAATCCAAAGATCAACAAAAGCACAAGTTGATTCTTTGAAATAATAAACAAGAAATATAGACCATTAGCAAAACTCACAAAGAGAGAACCTTGATAATCCGTATTAGAAATGAAAAGGGAGAGATCACTACAGATATTGCAGAGATTCAAAGGGTAATCAGAGACTACTTTAAGAAACTCTATGTCACCAAATATGAGAACTTAGAAGAAATGAATAAATTCTTGAACTCCTATAACCTTCTACAGTTGAATAAGGAAGATGTAGCATATCTAAACAGCCTCATCACCATTGAGGAAATTAAAACGGTAATCAAATATCTGCCCAAAAACAAAAACCCAGGCCCAGATGAATTCACTAATGAATTCTTTCAAACCTTTCAAGAGAAACTACTAGCAATCCTGGCCAGGCTCTTTCATAAAATTGAAAAAACAGGTACACTTCGAAAGAGCTTTTATGAAGACAACATTACCATGATACCTAAACCAGATAGAGATGCTACCAAAAAGAAAATTACAGTCCACTCTCCCTGATGAACACAGATGCAAAGATCCTCACCAAAATCCTGGCAAATAAGATCCAGTGCCTCGTCAAGTTCATTCACTACAATCAAGTAGGTTTCATCCCAGGAATGCAAGGTTGGTTTAACATCCATAAATCTATCAACATAATACACAACATCAACAACAAGAAAAATAAAAACCACATGATCATATCAATAGACACAGAGAATGCATTTGATAAGATCTAACACCCATTGACAAAAGCACTCAGCAAGGTAGGAATGAAAGGAACCTTTCCCAATATAGTTAAGGCCATCTACCATAAGCCAATGGCAAATATCCTCAATGGAGAAAAACGTAAAGCTTTCCCTCTAAATTCTGGTACAATAAAGGACTGTCCTTTCTCTCTACTGCTATTCAAAATACTACTTGATATACTTGCTATAGCGATTAGGCAAGAAAAATATATCAATGGAATCCAGATAGGACAGGAAAAGTCAAACTCTCACTGTTTGCAGATGACAGATACTCTACTTAGAAACGCTACAAACTCTACCAAAAAGCTTCTAGAAACAATAGATTCATATAGCAAGGTGGCAGGCAACAAAATTAAAGACCTTGATATCAGACTTGAAACCATAAGGTATAGAGAACAAAATGTAGGTAAAACACTCCATGACATTGAGACTAAAGGCATCTTTAAGGAGGAAACAGCTCTCTTGAAACAAGTGGAAGCACAGATAAACAGATGGGAATATATTAAGCTGAGAAGCTTCTGCAACTCAAAGGAAACAGTGCCCAGGATACAAGATCTACCCACTGAGTGGGAAAAACTATTCACCCAATACCCATCAGATAAGGGGATAATATCCAAATTTTGCATGGCACTGACAGATCTTTACAAGAAAAAAACATCTAATCCCATCAAAAAATGGGGAGAAGAAATGAACAGACACTTTGATAAAGAAGAAATACAAATGGCCAAAAGGGACATGAAAAAAATGTTCCACATCACTAATCATCAGGAAGATCAGTTTAAAACAACTATGAGGTACCATTTCGTGCCACAGAGATTGGAGCACATCACAAAGAATGATAACAAGCAGTGCTGGCAGGGAAATAGAGAGAAAGGAACTCTTATCCACTGCTGGTGGGAATGCTGTCTAATCCAACCTTAATGGAAAGTGATATGGAGAATCCTTCAAAACCTGGAAATTGATGCAAAACAAAATTCCCTTGCTCACACCTATATTCTTTGCAGCGCTATTTACAATAGCCAGACTTTGAAAACAACCAAGATGCCCTAAAGAAACTGGTACATATATAGAATGAGATATTATGGAGCCATCAGGAGAGATGAAGTCATGACATTTTCCATGGATGTACATGGAATCTATTATGCTGAGTGAAATAAGTCAAAGGGAGAGAGATAGAAACAGAATAATCTCACTCATCTATGGATTTTAAGAAAAATGAAAGACATTTTTGCAATATTCCTCAGAGAAAAAGAGAGGAGGGCTGGAAGGTCCAGCTCATGACATGAAGGTCACCATAAAGAGCGGTGAGTGCAGTTAGAGAAATAACTACACTGAGAACTATCATAACAATGTGAATGATGAGGGAACTTGAAAGCCTGTTTAGAGTACAGCTGGGAGTGTGGTGGGGAGGAGGGAGATTTGGGACATTGGTGGTGGGAATGTTGCACTGTTAAAGGGGGATGTTCTTTACATGACTGAAACCCAACTATAATCATATTTTAATCAAGGTGTTTAAATAAATATATTAATAAAAAGAAACTTTTCATAAGATCAACTCAATGTCCAATAAATCAGCATACAAAATCCTAAAAACATATATATAATAAATTAGTATCAATCCCACTACCAGTGTCAACCTCCTTCCACTAATATTCTACAAGTGCAACCCATACCACCATGCTTGGCCCAGCCTGACATTACAACAGGCCCATTTTAAGTTTAGACTGTTAATGTTTGGGTCTCTTTATTCCATTTTGCTGCCTTTGGTTGGATATTTAGCTCTATTTATTTAACACAACCAATGAAATTGAGACCACTTGGTCTCTGCCCCCATCCTTTCATATTTATTTTTATCCTCCAGTCAATTTCTTTCCTTCTCCTTGCTATACTCTTGGGCCAAGGGTATATGAGACATCTCCCATTTAGACCTTTGTATTTTTATGCTATTATTCTAAATACACATATATGTGATATCATGCTGCATTTAACTTTCTTCTCATTTACTTCATCTAACATTATATCTTACAATCCTATCCATGTTGCAGAAAATTGCACTATATCATTGTATATATATATATATATATATATATATATATAATTTTAATGATCCACTCATCGGTTGTTGGACATATAGATTGGTTTCCAAATTTAGCTATTGGACTGAGTGCTGCAATAAATAGAAATGGGCATACAACCTTTTAGATGAATGTGCTTTTGTGCTGAGGATAGATACCTAAAAGTGGGATTACTACATATTATGGCATCTTAATTTTGAGTTTACTGCAAACCATTTATACTGTTTTCTATAGGGTATGAACTAGGCTGCATTCAAACCAGCAGTGGATGAGATTTTCTTTTTCAATTGTCATGCCAACACAGATGATTCTCAGTTTTTTGATATGTACCATCCTCACTGGTGTAAGGTGATATCTCATTGTTGTACTAATTTATATTTCACTAATGATAAATGATGAGCATTTTTAATGTGCTGGTTGGCTTTCTGTTGTCCTTCCTCAGAGAAGTGTCTGTTCATTTACTTTCCAAATTTTGATGGAGTTCTTAAGTTTTGTGTAGTTAACCTTTGTGAGTACTTTATATACTAGGTATCAAACATTTATCTTATGTGTTGAGTGCAAAAATATTCTCCCAATCAGATGATTTCTGAATTTAGAACATGTTTCTATATTCATACAGAAACGTTTTAGTTTTATGTAGTTCTTTTTTTTAGTTTTATGTAGTTCTTTTTACTCAGATTTGATTCTATAGTCCTTGCTTTTGGCATCCTATCATTGAAGACTACTTTATGGTATCAATGTTGGAGTCTTCTTGCTATGTTTTCTTCAGTGAAGTTTAAAGGTTTAGTTCTAAATTCAAGATCTTTAATCTATATTGAATTGACTTTTGTGAAAGGTGTGATATATGGATCAATCTTTAATTTCTTACGTATAGTTATCTAACTTTTCCCAACACCATTTGTGGAAGAGACTGTATTTGTTCCATATTCGAAAATCCTTTGTCAAAGATTACTTGACCATATACTTGAAAATTTGTCACTGAATATTCTGTTCTGACCTATTGCTCTGAATTTGTCTTTATTCCAATACCAAACTGTTTTGACCACAAAGATTTTGTAGTTAGAGCTTTAAGTTACATAAAGAGATATCTCAAATTTTCTTTTTTTTTTTTTACTATGAATTTAGCTACATTAGGTATTTTAAGGTTCCACACAAACTTTACAATTGATAGTTCAAAGACCATGAAAAATGTTCTGAATTTGGATAAAGATTGTATCGAATACACACACACATAGTAATTTAGGTAAGATGATCATTTTTATAATATTGATTCTTTCAGTCCATGAGCATGGAAAGATTTTGCATTTCCTTGTTTCTTCTTCAATTCATTTCTTTAAAGTTTTCTTGGTATAGATATTTCAAATTTCTTTGTAGGTTGATTTCTAAGTACTTGATAGTTTTATACAGTATTTTATTTTTTAATTAATATATTTATTTAAGTACAATGATTATAAACATGTTTGTAGTTGGGTTTCAGTTATAAAAAACCCTGAAACATTTTTTCAATAATAATTTTTATTTTGACCAAAGTGGATTGAAAATCATTCACAGTAAAATTTTAGGTATATAGGGACATTGTATCAGGGGCATTCACACCACCAATGTTGTTCTCCTTCTCACCCTGTTCCCAGGATGGACTAGTAAAACATTCTTACTAACAATGCCCCCATTTCTCTCCTCCTCAAGCTCTGCCTGTATTCAAGACAGAAATTCTATTTCTCTGACTCATTACCAGTGTCATAATAGTTGTTACTGTAGTTATTTCTCTAACTGAACTAACCACTATTTGTGATAATATTGATACCATGGCCTTATACTTTCAGGCCTCATCTCTTTTGTCTCTGGGTATTATAACAATAATAATTTTATTTTCGTATATCACATAGATGAGTCAGACAATTATGTATCTATCTCTCTTCCTCTGACTTATTTGACTAGGCAAATTTTCATGTCCATCCATGTTTAGGAAAATTTCATGACTTCATTTTCCTGATGGCTGCATAGTATTCCATTGTGTATATGTACCACTGTTTCTTTTTTTTCTTTCCTATTTTTTTTATTTTTGTCAAAGTGGATTACATATCTTTCATAGTAATATTTTAGGTACATATTAACATTGAATCAGGGGAATTCCTACCACCGAATTTGACCTCCCCCCATTCCCAGCATGCCCTCGATACCCGCCTCCCTTACTCCCTGGGCTGCTAGTATAAGTGATCCCTTCTGTATCTAGCTAGTTGTAGATTGGGTATCAATTCTGTTGTCGTTGGCTTTGGGTTTGGTGATTAAGTCTGATCATTTTATTACTATTTAATGATCATACAGTTATTTGGACTTAGTACCCTCTGTTATTTCCCTCTCAATTTAAGGGCAGAGAGAAATGGTTCCAGATATGTGGTTCTGTTTGAAAAAGGAAAGAAGAAAAACAAAAAAAAGATAAAGAAATAGAATGGGGTAAAAATGCCACAGGCCAAAAGTGGGCAGAGTCCTTCTCGAGGATCTAAACATTCATTTTGAGAGAAGAAAGGTCAAAAGGATGAGGATCACCACAACAATACAAAAAGAAAAATCAAACAAGAAATCCAATGAGCACTACAGCGCATGCATCACACAATAATCACGCTTCTGAAAAAAGTCAAAATGGAGCACAAAAGAAGAAAGGAAACAACAACTACAATAATGAAACCAAGCAAAGCAAAAAAAAAAAAGGCAAAAAAAAAAAAAAAAGAAGGAACCAGCACAAATTTTATTTCTTTTTCTGCATAGGCACAGTAAATAATGGGGAAATTTGAAAGGGAATTAATTCCCTTGGCCTAAGTGATACAGGGTTTCTCCACTCTTAAAGCATGTTGTCATGGGATTAACTACAGACTCCATGTGTGTTCATTTACTCTCCTCTAGATCCTTCTTTGGTGTATGGGAGACATGTTCTATGTCATGAATGATAAAATCAGACCTCTGTATCTAGAGATCTTGGTATCTACACAGGTTAAGAAATGGAGTTTAGGCCGGTGTTTGGGTCGGACCCTTTGGCGGGCCGGCTGGAGGAGTGAGTGAGGGAATTTCTGTCTCTTTGCGCCGGTGTCTGGGTCGGACCCTTTGGCGGGCCGGCTGGAGGAGTGAGTGAGGGAATTTCTGTCTCTTTGCGCCAGTGTCTGGGTCGGACCCTTTCCCCAGGGACCCCGGCTGGCCGGCTGGAGGAGTGAGTGAGGGAATTTCTGTCTCTTTGCGCCGGTGTTTGGGTCGGACCCTTTGGCGGGCCGGCTGGAGGAGTGAGTGAGGGAATTTCTGTCTCTTTGCGCCGGTGTCTGGGTCGGACCCTTTCCCCAGGGACCCCGGCGGGCCGGCTGGAGGAGTGAGTGAGGGAATTTCTGTCTCTTTGCGCCGGTGTTTGGGTCGGACCCTTTGGCGGGCCGGCTGGAGGAGTGAGTGAGGGAATTTCTGTCTCTTTGCGCTGGTGTCTGGGTCGGACCCTTTCCCCAGGGACCCCGGCGGGCCGGCTGGAGGAGTGAGTGAGGGAATTTCTGTCTCTTTGCGCCGGTGTCTGGGTCGGACCCTTTCCCCAGGGACCCCGGCGGGCCGGCTGGAGGAGTGAGTGAGGGAATTTCTGTCTCTTTGCGCCGGTGTTTGGGTCGGACCCTTTGGCGGGCCGGCTGGAGGAGTGAGTGAGGGAATTTCTGTCTCTTTGCGCCAGTGTCTGGGTCGGACCCTTTCCCCAGGGACCCCGGCGGGCCGGCTGGAGGAGTGAGTGAGGGAATTTCTGTCTCTTTGCGCGCGGCGTTTGGGTCAGACCCTTTCCCCAGGGACCCTGGCGGGCCAGCTGGAGGAGTGAGTGAGGGAATTTCTGTCTCTTTGCGCGCAGCGTTTGGGTCGGACCCTTTCCCCAGGGACCCTGGCGTGCCGGCTGGAGGAGTGAGTGAGGGAATTTCTGTCTCTTTGCGCCGGTGTTTGGGTCGGACCCTTTGGCGGGCCGGCTGGAGGAGTGAGTGAGGGAATTTCTGTCTCTTTGCGCGCGGCATTTGGGACGGACCCTTCCCCCAGGGACCCCTGCGTGCCAGCCGGAGAGGGTTGAGTGACTCCCTTCCCCCAGGTGGGTGACTAGAAAGGCAAGTTGAGCGACCCGAACAGATGGGAGAGATAGGGCCAGCCATCTGGACTCGCAGGTGAACTAGAGCAGTCCACCCCCCTGGACCCTGGAGTGGATCAGGGACTCCCCAAGGGTGAGGACAGAGCCTGAAGGGTTGGACTGAGGGAACCCTTCAAGGGAGGCGTGGAGGGGGCGGAGCTCCATTGACTCCCAGAGAAAGGAGGGGGGACTGAGAGCTAGGCTCAACAGCGCCAGTAACCATTGTGGCCAGGAGTGGAACTGCACCACTGACAGAAATAAGGAGCAGATAAGGGAAAAGACCCACAGCAGGAAGGCTGAACGCTAGGTAGCAAAGGGGAGGAGAAAGGGCTAGGCTCAACAAACTCACCCAACAGGCCCCTCTAGAAACACCGCCAGGAAGGGGACCAAAGCAGGCCAAAATTAGAAGCCACAGCACTCCAAAATACACCATTAAATACAAAGAACAATGCGTAAAGCAAAAAGATCTCTAATAACTGGAGACTCCATGACAAACTCTATCAAATTTCCAAGTCCACCAAAGCGCACAGATCCACGGGAAGAAGACCTAAAAGCTGTCATGAGGAAGGAAATGCAAGAATTAATAAAAGAATTGAAAGAAACCCTAGCAACCGAGTATAAGAAATCCCTGGACGAACGAATCAGCCAAATTAAAGAAGAAATGTCAAAGAACATGAGAGATTCCATACAAAAAGAAGTGAAGGAATTAAAAGATAAGGTAACAAGCCTTACGAGCAGAAACACAGAGTTGGAGAAGCACATCGAAGAACTCGAAGGAAAACTGCAATCAAAAAATGATCAAGAAACCAACAAAGAAATAAAAGGCAAAGCACTGGAAGGAAAAATCCAATATCTAATGAACAAGGATAAAAGAAACAATCTAAGGATTGTGGGTATACCAGAAGGGGAGGAAATAGGGAAGGGGGAAGAACAGGTAGTCAGGGAGATAATAACAGAGAACTTTCCCAACCTCTGGAAAGACAATTCAGGACAAATCCAAGAAGTCAAGAGAGTCCCTAATAAAATAGACCCTAATAAACCCACACCAAGACACATAATAATCCAAATGGCAAAAAACAAAGAGAAAGAGGAACTCCTGAAAGCAACAAGGGAGAAAAAAAACCTCAAGTACAAAGGAAAGGACATAAGAATCAAACCAGATCTCCCATTTGAAATAATCCAAGCAAGAAGACAGTGGAATGACATATTTAAACGACTGAATGAAAGAAATTTCCAACCCAGGGTCCAATACCCAGCAAAACTATCATTCATATGGGAAGGCAGACTAAAATCATTCTCAAACATGAACGAACTTGAACTATTTGTGCAAACAAAACCGACCCTAAGCGACTTACTCAGAGACGAATTACACAATCCAAACCCCCGATTGTAACAACAACCACTCCACACAATACAACTGCACAACAGTCCTCTCTATCAATAATTTCCCTAAATGTCAACGGACTAAACTCTCCAATTAAAAGACACATAGTAGAGAACTGGGTTAGGAAAAATAAACCGGACTTCTGCTGTCTGCAAGAAACACACCTACAGTTACAGGATAAGCACAGGCTTAGAATAAAAGGATGGAAAGTAATTATTCAGGCCAATGGAAAACAAAAAAGAGCAGGGACAGCCATTCTTATATCAGACCAAATTGTATTCAACCTCAAGAAAGTGATCAGAGACAAAGATGGTCACTACTTACTGATCAGGGGAACATTAGATCAAGAAACACTAACCCTGGTCAATATCTATGCACCTAATGTAGACTCACCAAAATATGTGAGGCAACTACTGGTAAACCTGGAGAAACACATGAAGGGAATTGTGATAATAGTAGGGGACCTCAATACTCCACTATCACCACTGGACAGATCCTCCAAACAGAAAAATAGCAAAGAAATAAGAGCTCTAAATGAAAAATTAGAAGATTTAGGGCTAATAGACTTATATAGAGCCCTTCATCCCCAGAAAGCAGAATACACATTCTTCTCAAACCCACATGGAACCTTCTCCAGAACAGACCATGTCTTAGGATATAAAGCCAACCTATGTAAGACCACAAAGGTAAGGATAATTAGAAGTACCATTTCAGATCACTATGCAACAGAGCTTAAAATTGATGTCAAGAAGAAGCAATGGAGGAAAACTAATACCTGGAGACTAAACAACATGCTGCTCAAAAACAGCTGGATCAAAGAACAACTCAAGGAAGAAATAAAAAGATTCCTTGAGACAAATGACAATGAAGAGACAACATGTCAAAATTTATGGGACACAGCAAAAGCAGTAATTAGAGGGAAACTCATAGCAATACAGGCATATGTCAAGAAACAGGAAAACAACAAAACCAACAGTTTAAAAGATCACCTCAAAGAATAGGAACAACAGCAACAGAGAAATCCAACCACAACCAGAAAGCAAGAAATAATAAAAACCAGAGCAGAAATAAACAACATCGAAACTAAGAAAACAATACAAAAAATCAATGAGACCAGGAGTTGGTTTTTCGAAAAAATAAACAAGATAGACAAACCATTGGCAAGACTCACCAAAAAAAAGAGGGAAAACACCCAAATCAATAGGATCACAAATGAAAGGGGAGAGATTACAACAGAACCCCAAGAAATACAACATATCATGAGATCATATTATGAACAACTATACTCAACTAGGCTAGAGAACCCAGTAGAAATCGACAGATTCTTGGACAAGCACCCTCTTCCAAGACTGGACAAGGAAGATCTAGAAAGTCTAAACAGACCAATCACTTCAGAGGAAATTGAAGAGGTAATTAAAAAACTCCCTAAGAACAAAAGCCCAGGCCCAGATGGATTTACAGGTGAATTCTATCAAGCATTTCAAGAAGACCTATTACCACTGCTCCATAGGCTTTTCCAAACCATAGAAAAAACAGGAATCCTCCCCAAATCCTTTTATGAGGCTAATATCACACTCATTCCCAAAGAAGGCAAAGACACCACCAAAAAAGAAAACTACAGACCAATCTCACTAATGAACATAGATGCAAAGATACTCAACAAAATCTTAGCAAACCGAATCCAACACTTCATCAAAAAGATCATACATCACGACCAAGTGGGATTCATACCAGGAATGCAAGGTTGGTTCAACATACGCAAATCAATCAACATGATACATCACATCAACAACATGAAAGACAAAAACCACATGATCATATCAATCCATGCAGAGAAGGCGTTTGACAAAATCCAACATCCTTTCATGTTAAAGACACTCAGCAAAATAGGGTTAGAAGGAACCTTCCTCAAGATAGTTACGGCTATTTATGAAAAGCATACAGCCAACATTATACTTAATGGTGAGAAACTAGAAGCATTCCCACTAAGGTCAGGAACTAGGCAAGGCTGTCCACTCTCTCCACTCTTATTCAATATAACCTTAGAAGTCCTAGCAATAGCAATCCGACAAGAGAAGGGAATCAAAGGAATTCAAGTAGGGAAAGATGAACACAAGCTAGCTCTATTTGCTGACGATATGATGATATACATCAAAAACCCTAAAGAGTCTACAGTAAAACTCCTAGAAACAATCAACCAATACAGCAAAGTGGCTGGATACAAAGTCAATACACAAAAGACAGTAGTGTTTCTATATACAAACAATGAAGTTGAGGAGAGAGAGATTAAAAATACAATCCCATTTAAGATAGTATCAAAAAATATCAAGTATCTAGGAATCAACCTTACAAGAGAAATGAAAGACCTATACCAGGGAAACTTCAAAACTTTTCAGAAAGAAATTGATGACGATCTAAAGAAATGGAAGAACATCCCAGCCTCATGGATAGGTAGAATTAACATAGTCAAAATGAATATCTTACCCAAACTTCTATATAGATTTAATGCAATCCCTATCCAAATCCAGACACAATTCTTTAAAGAAATAGAACAATCAATCACAAAATTCATCTGGAACCACAAAAGACCCAGGATAGCCAAACATACTGAAAAACATGAAGCTGGGAGGCATCTCCTTACCTAACGTGAAACTATACTATAAAGCCATAGTAATTAAAACAGCATGGTACTGGAACAGAGACAGGACCTCAGACCAGTGGATCAGGACAGAATTCCCAGACATAAACCCCCAGATATACAGCCAACTAATATTTGATAAAAGAGGCAAGAACCTGAAATGGTACAAAGAAAGCCTATTCAACAAATGGTGTTGGTACAACTGGAAAACCACATGTACGAAAGTGAAAATTGACCCATATCTCACTCCTTATACAAAAGTAAACTCAAAATGGATCAAAGACCTTGAAATCAGACCTGAATCTATAAAGTTTATCGAGAATAAAATAGGCAGAACACTCGAAGACCTATATATCAAAAAGGTCTTTGAGAACGGAGCACCAATGGCAAGAACGTTAGCATCAAATATAAACAACTGGGACTATATTAAACTAAAAAGCTTCTGCATGGCAAAAGAAACCCTACTTAATGCAAGAAGACAGCTAACAGAATGGGAAAAATCTTTTCACTTGACATATCAGATAAAGGGCTGATATCTAGAACATACAAAGCACTCAGAAAGCTGAGCCCCTCAAAGCCAAATAAAGCCATAAAAAAATGGGGAGATGAAATGAATAGACACTTCTCTGAGGAAGACAGAAGGATGTCCAACAAACACATGAAAACATGCTCACCTTCACTCATCATCAGGGAGATCCAAATCAAGACAACAATGAGATACCACCTTACACCAGTGAGGTTGGCTCACATCAAAAATAATGGAAACAACCTTTGTTGGCGAGGATGCGGTATGAAAGGAACTCTCATCCACTGCTGGTGGGAATGCCCCCTAGTCCAACATCTATGGAGAACAGTCTGGAGAGTGCTCAAAGAACTCAGAATTGAGCTGCCATTTGACCCAGCAATTGCTCTTCTAGGCATATACCCCCAAGATGGAAGGACATTCATTCCAAAATATGTATGCACCCCACTATTTATTGCAGCACTCAGTATAATAGCCAAATCTTGGAACCAACCTCGATGTCCAACAACAGATGAATGGATCATTAAGATATGGTATCTATACACAATGGAATATTACATGGCAGTCAGAAATGATACAATCACAGACTTTGCAGCAACGTGGATGGACCTAGATCATGTTATGTTAAACGAAGTAAGTCAGAAGACAAAAGATAAACACAGAATGGTAGCACTATTCTGAAAAACCTAGAACACATATTTTATACACAACTAATACCTAACAATCAAATAACAGGGTTCAACAGGGTAGAAACTCCGAACACCGTAATAGTCAACATAGATATGGGAACAGTGTCCAAAATACATGAAAAAGGAACAAAGCAAACTCTTGACTACACATTATACCACAAAGAAAACAGCAACAACAGAAACGGCAGCATAGAGAGAACAGGTATGTAATCAGACTTCTACAACAAAGGTCCACAATAACCCCTTAGAGTACGCATACAGGAACACAAGTATAGAACACCAAGGGAAATCACGGACTGCAATGGCAACATGCCATAACATTACCTTTTAATGCCTTTATCTTACTATACTTTAAATAACCTCTCAGCTTTTCTGTCCACAGGTGCCCTTGGATACAAAGGGCAAACAAACTAAGGTGGCAACTCGTGATACCACACGGGATACCATACCTTGCTTGCACTACGAGATGGCCACAAGAAAACTCTTTAACATACACTTTATCTCTAGGTAATACCTTCATTTAGGAATTGAAGCACGAGACCAGTCAGACCACTGAAGCAGTACCTGAGACGTACAGACTTAAACTACAGGCTCTATTCTTCGAACACATTCAATCAAACCAGCATTCCCTTGCCATTTTCTCCTCTCTTCTCACTACTTTTTTTTCTATTCTGCGCATTACTTTTTTCCCTTTCTCTCCCCCTTTTCTCTCGAAGTTATTTTCTCTTTTCTCTCCCTTCAAACCCTTCCCATATACCTTCCCCTTTCCCCCCTCCGGAAATCCAACTATCCCTTCACCCCTCAATCCCATCCAGATCTCCCACCATATTAAAACTCTTCACCCCCAGTCCTTATTCTATTAGGCATCAAGATCGACCCCCTACCCAACGAACCAGTACCCAGCTCCCAGGCGAGAGGACACCCAGATAAACCCACACCTCGTCTCCTGAAAGAAAAGACAGCCAACCCCCCTGTGGACTCACACTGCGAGGCCCTCCCTGCCATCTCCCCCTAACGCGGACTACTCCTTGAAACCGGGCCTAGATCCAAAAGTTTCCCCAATGCAAGAACTCTTCCAAGACCTCCCTGCCACATTTTTTTACCAATCTGAAGAAGGGCAGGGGGTGGGTTAGGAAGATGCCTGGGAACCCACACACCACAAGAAAAACTCAAAAGACAATGGGGAAAACTGTACTTCCAACATAGGCATAAGACCTGTAATACACCACCTCTTAACCTGCCCTCCCCCAAATGTAAGGTAATCTTTTGCACCACTTTGGCCCCTTAAAAATTTTGCTAACTCACTTTATTTATTTTTTTTAATTTATTTATTTATCTTTTTTGAATGTTCATCCTACATATATATTTGTGAGCACATACATTTTTAATTCCCCCCCCCTTTTTTTTCTTTTTTCTCTCTTCGTTTTTTGATACGTGACCTGTGTCTGTTACCCCATCAGTCCACCCACGAATACACAGACATTATAATGTAACACCACTTCCCTCTGCAAAGGCACACTAAGTAAAGGGGAAATATTACATATAAAAAAAGAGCTCTTATCTACTAGAGATAGGAACTCATAGTTGTTTAAAATATAGGGATATCTCCTGCCTTGAAAATATGTCATGTGGAATCAAATTAGACCTCAGGTGATTAGATACCATTCATCCAGCCTTGAACCCTTGATCCCCGACATAGAAACGGCACAGCTCTTCACAACAACTCCAGGAAACAAACTCCATCCGGGACGGCCTTAATACGATGAGACCAACAACAAGGCCCAGCTCTAACATGATATCCTGACAACGAGGAAAATGCGAACAGCTTGACCTTAGAGCAGATTAGCCTACCTTATCAACTAACGACAAGACAAAAACAGAAGTCTCGCCACCCTTTGGTAGGTCCAAAAACCAAGATTGGGATTTACAGATGACTGGCTGCTAGATCCACGACCAGACTGTATACATCTCGGGCCCAATAAAAAAGCCCTAGTTTAGGGTTTGAACTATGACCTGCACAATAATCATGATCCCCAGTCCCAAAGGTGCGGCAGAGACAATAGTAACGGAATGGGGCTTTTTGGAAGCACAAAGTAAGACGCTATCCTAGGCGCCACCCTAGGTTCAGTGCAAAGACCAAGATCACCAACCACAGAAGATGGACTAAAATGACACTGAGGTAACAGAACCTCTAGAACCACAAAGACTGACTTCATCATAAGTCCCACCCCAGGATCTGTGCAGATACTGAGACCTCTAAACACAGAGCAGAAGTCCTCCACACACCAAAAAAAAAAAAAAAAAAAACCAACGAGAAAGTAAAGGATCCTGAGCAAAGTCTAGAGTTGATCCCATGACAGTATGCTCCAAGGACGGAGAAACCCCATATCTCTTAGGCCAAGTGAATTCTTTTTCAAATGACCCCAATATTTACTGTGCCAGGGCAGAAGGGAAAAAACAAAAATACAAAAAGCGCAAAACCTTGGTTACTTTTTATATAAATATATATATTACCTTCATTTATTATTGTTATTACTATTTTTGATTTACCAATCTATTTTGGTCGAATTCTCTGGGTGTAATTATTGAAAGTGTAGTCCCCAATTATACTTTTTTTTTCTCTTCCTCTCTTCTCTTTTGTTATGTGCTATGCCATGTTTCTCAATTCAAGACCATGGCGTGATTTTTGTTTGTCTGTTTTTGTTTTTGTTTTTTTTCCTATTTGTTTGTTTGTTTGTTTTGTTGGCTCTGTGTGGTGCTTATCGGTATAGCTGGAGCCCTCACTGGATATTTGACACTTCTTTTGGTACTAGTGGAGTGTTTCACCTTCTTTTTCTCCATCTCCCAAATTGATGATGAGAGCCTTTAGAGGGACTCCGCCCAATTTTGGGGTATTAAACTCTTATCCCAGTTTATTACTTTTCTCTCCTTCAAACAAAACCATGCAACTTAACTAGCTAGTCCTGACTCCAGTTAGAGGGGGAAATAAGGGAGGCATCAAGACCAAACAGGTGCAAGTCTACTAAGTAGTGGGTTAGATACAGAGGAGACCACATATTCTACCTGCCCTGGGGTGAGGGAAAAGGAAAAGGGAGGTAGGACAGAAACGGGGGTGTAGGGAGGACAATTTGGCGATGGGAATCCCCCTGATTTTATGTAAATATGTACCTAAAATATTATTGTCAACAATATGTAAGCCACTATGATCAAAATAAAAATTTATATTAAAAAAAATAAACTGGCTAAGTTTAAGGAGTTCTGAACAATAATCTGATTATGAAATTTTCTTTTAACTCAAAAGACTTCATTTATTTATTGTTTTATTTAAACACCATGATTACAAAGTTGTTCATAATTGAGTTTTCAGCTTATAATGTACATCACCCTTCATCCATGAATGTTTCCCACCACCAGTGTCCCTGGTTTCCCTCACCCCTCCTCCCTACCTGACCCTGGGATAGAATTTAACTCAAAGGATTTTAAAATCAGGATGACTTTGTAGCCTGAACAATATACTTTAACGATTTTTTCCTTTTTATTTCTTATAGATTAGTAAATATTTGTACTTGAATTAATCTTAGTGACATGGCCTGATGATTCAAATTAACCTATTCCTGTTAAATTAAATATATAAAAATATTCTTTTTAATACAAATGATTAAACATCTTTGAAACTGTAGTGCTATATAAACTATTCAATGTAACTCAACTGTTTAATAAATCAAACAACACTAAAAAAAAAAAAAGAAATGGAGTTTATGAAGAAGTGTTTTTTTTTTTATGCTCTAGAAGTTCAGCTCCTTCATTGTAGTTTTAATCAGTGTTCCGTGGTTTGTGTACCACATTTTCTTAAGCTACTCATCTGTTGTCAGGCACCTGGGTGATTTTATAAATTGTGGCTATTGTAAATAGCACTGCAGTAAATACAGATGTGCAGAAGGCATTTTTGTATTCTGTTTTTGTGTCCTTAGGGTATATCGCTAAGAGTGGTATAGCTAGATAATATAAGAAATCCATTTCCAATTTTTTCTGAGGAATCACCATATTGTTTTTCATATAGGCTGGACTAGAAGGCATTCCCACCAGCAGTGAGAGTTCCTTTCTCCCGACATTCCCACAAGCACTGGTTTTTCTTGTTCTTTGTGATGTGTGCCAGTCTCTGTGGTGGGGTATGATACCTCATTGTTGTTTTGATTTGTATCTTCATAATGATTGGTGATGTAAAGCATTTTTCATGTGCTTTTAAGCCATCTGTACTCTTTTTTTGAGAAATGCATATTTATAATTTCTTTCCATTTTTTGATGGGGTTAGATGTTTTTTCTTGTTAAGTTCTGTCAGTACCTTGTATGTCTTAGATGTTAGCCACTTATCTGATGGGTACTGGGTGAATAGTTTCTCCCATTCCGTGGGTGGCCTTTGTATTCTAGTCACTGTTTTCTTTGAGGTGCAGAAGCTTTTCAGTTTAATGTGTTTTCATTTGTTTATCTCTGCCTACACTTGTTTGGACAGTGATATTTCCTCCTTGAAGATGTGTTTAGTCTCAATGTCTGGAGTGATTTACCTACGTGTTATTCTATCTACCTTATGTTTTATGTTCTAATTCAAGGTCTTTAATCAATTTGGATTTGATCTTTATGCATGGTGTTAGATGGAGGTCTGAGTTCGCTGTTTTGCATGTGGCTGACCAGTTGTCCGAACACCACTATTTGAAGAGGCTTTCCTTGCCTTATTTTGCATTTCTTGCCCCTTTATCAAAGATTAATTGATTGTATGTCTGGGAAACATTCTCTGTATTCTCTTTGACTTATTGATAAATTCCATTAATTTGAGGATCTGTCCATTTTCCAATACCATGCTGTTTTCAACACCCAGTTCTTTTCCAGAATGTCCAGGTCCAACTGTTATTGTTATGGAAGTTTTCAGTGCAGTTAGTGCTCTAACTGCATTCATTGCTCTTTGTGGCAGACCTCATATTATGGACTGGTCCTACCTGCCCTCATCTCTATGGTCTCTGGATATTATTACCATACCGTCTTTTATTTTTTTTGTATTCCACAGATAAGTGAGACTATTTGGTCCTCCCACATTCCCTCTGACTTTTCCCTCACACAGCGTAAAAATCTCCATGTATATCTATATATAGGCATATTTTATGTCTTCATTTTTCTTAACAGCAGCATAGTATTCCATTGTGCATATGTATCACTGTTTCCTTAGCCAGTCTTGAGTTGTAGGCACCTGGATTGCTTTCAGATTCTGACTATTGTATATAGGGCTGCAGCGAACATAGTAGCACAGAGGGCATTATTCTATTGTGTTTTTCCAACGAACTCCTAAAATTTATTTGAAACAATAAATGCCCACAAATACCTAAAAATATCCTTAGTAAAAATAACATGGGAGGCATCATTTTCCCCAACTTGAAATTGCACTATATAGCTCTAGTCATTAAAACAGCATTGTATTGGAATAAAGACACTCAGATCAATGGAAAACATGAGTATTCAGAGACTGACCCCAGACTTGCAATCAACTAATCTTTAGGATGCAAAGATAAACATATAAGACTATTTTAAACAGAGAAGCATCTACATTTCAAAAGAAACTGTGACTAGGATACAAAGGCTACCCCCAAAATAGGAAAAACTATCCACCCAATGCCTATTGGATATATTGTTAATATCCAGGTTATATAAGGCACTGAGTAAAAAACATCTTTCCCCATAAAATATTGGGGAGAAGAAATGAATAGACATTTCCTCAAAGAAGAAACAGAGATGTCCAAAGGCACATGAAAAATGCTTAATATTACTAATCATTAGGGAAATGCAAATCAAAACATCAATGATGCCACAGAGACTGGCACACATCACAAAGAATAAGAACAACCTGTGCTACATGAATGCAGGGAGAAAGGAAGTAAGCACATTCACTGCTGGTGTAAATGCCAACCTCTCCAGCCTTTTTATGAAACAATATTTTCATTTCTCAAAATACTAAAAATTTGCTCCCATATAACTCACCAATACTACGTATAGGAATAAAACCCAGGAACAAAAAGACACAATACATAAATGGCTTCCATCCATTTTTATTTAAGGCACTGTGATTAACAAAGTTATTTGTAGTTGGGTTTTAAATATAAATTGTTTGAAATCAATCTTACTACCAGTGTCAGCATTATTTTACAATATTCCCAGAGTCAATGCTATGCCAAAACTCTCTGCCTTAACTTGCTGTCATAACTGTCCACTTAATAAATTTGGTTGTTAATGTTTGGGACTCATTATTCCATTGATGTTAACTCCTTAGCTTGGATATTTAATTCTGGATTTTTTGCCACACCTAGCAAAACTCAGGAATTACTCCTGGCTCTGTGATCAGTAATCATTCCTAGAAGACTTGTGGTACCATATACGAAGCTGGGGATTGAATCTGGGTCACCCACATGCAAGGCAATCGCCCTACCAGCTGTGCTATATCTCCAGTCCCAATTTTATTAGCTCCACCAATATACCTGAGTCTCCTTTGACCCTGTCTCCTGTCCTTTCATATATGCTTTTATACTTTTTCACTCTATTACTTTGCTTATTTTTACTAAACTCTCAGGGCCAAGTATGTAATAGACAACCCTCTTTAAACCATTATACTCTTTCATGAACTTACTATAATCATAATCATAATTTATGATTTTTTCTTTGGATTAATTCGTTTAATGTGATATCTTGCAGTTTTATCTATGTTGAAGTGAATTTCACGAATTCCTTACAATCATATAGCATTCCATTTTAAATATGTACTATGTCTTCATGATCCACATCTATTGTTGGGATTCTAGGTTGATTACAACTCTTACCAATTGTACTAAGTGCTGTGATAAATATTGTTGTTAGTATTACCTTTGAATAAATGTTTTTGTGTCCTGAGTGTTGATTAAGTGAAATTTCTGGGTTTAGAACAGCTCAATTCTGTGTTTATTGAACACCCTTCATATTATCTCCTTTAGGGTTTGAATTATGCAGAATTTCTATCTACAATGGATGAGAGTTCATTTTTATCACATCCCCACCAACAGACATTTCCTTATTTTATATGTGTCATTGTCAATGTTGTAATGATAATCTCATTGTCAATCTGATTTTGATTTCCCTAATGAAAAAAATGATAAACATTTTTGCATGGGTATGTTGGACATCTATTAATCTTTTTCAGAGAGATAATTATTCATTTACTCTATTATTGATGGATTTTATATTTTGGATGGTTAATATTTGAGAGTACTTTGCATAACTGAGATATAGCAACACTATTTCTGATGTGTTGAGTGCAAATAATTTTTACAATTCAGTTTGCTGTCTTTTAGTTTTAGTCCATGTTTCCTTTGTTATACAGAAACATTTTGGGGCTGTATTTGGTTTTTGGTTTTTGGGCCACACTCAGTGATGTTCAAGGGTTACTCCAGTCTATGCTCTCAGAAATCACTCCTGGATTGGAGTACCATATGGGAACCCAGAGATTGAACCATGGTCCATTCTGGGTCGGCTGCCTGCAAGGCAAATGTGCTATAGCTCTGGCCCCTTTTAGAAACCTTTTAGATTATTAATGTCCTATTTCTTCAAATTTTACCATGTAGATGTTGCCATTGGCATAAGTTAAGACTCTTTGAGGTCTAGTTCTTAGATCATTTTTCTTAGGTTTTTCTCAATGTACTATATACATTTAGGTCAGAGAGCAAGGTCTTTGATTTACTTTGAGTTGATTTTTGTGTAAGGTGTGAGCTATCAAACCAGCTTTAGTATCTTAGAAATGGTTATCTATTTAAAGAAGAAACAGTCATTATACCATTTTATTTTCTCTGCTCCTTTTACAAAAATTAGTTGACCATATACTTGGGTATTCATTTCTTACCTACTCATCTGAAATTCTGCCCTTGTTCCAATATCATGATGTTTTAATTAGTCTGGCTCTGTAGTACAGCTTTAAGTTAAGTAAGTAGATTCCTCCCAGTTTATTAATCTTATTTATGATTTTGACTATACTGGGTCTTTAATGGATTAACACAAATTTATAATTGACTTTTCCAAGTCCTTAAAGAATGTTGTCTGAATTTTGATAGGTATTACATTAAATTTTTAAAGTAGTTTAGGTAAGATGGTCATTTTTATAATAGTTGTTTGTCCATCTATAAGCATGTAATATGTTTTTATTTTCATAACAACTACATTTTATTCTACTTTACATGTGTACCATATTTTATTATCTTTTCATCTATTTTCAGACACTCGGTTTCTTCCAGTTTCTGGATATTGTGTATAGTGCTCCAATGAACATAAGAATGAAGAGGGCTTTCCCAGTCATAATCAGAAAATGAAACACCTAAGAGTCAACTTAACAAAAGATGTGGAAGACCCATACAAAAAAACCTATAAAATACTTTATGAAATAAAACAGAACATAAGAAAATGGAAAAAAATCCCTTACATTGAGAGAATTAACATTATCAAAATGGCAATATGCCTGTATAGATTTATGCAATAGCTATAAAGATAACCATGAAAAAATTTCAATTAAATGGATCAAGCCTTTAGAATTCATGTGGAATTATATAACTTTAAGAATAGATAAAGCTGGGGCCAGAGTTGTGGCATAAGTAGTAAGGCATTTTCCTTGCATGTGCTAACCTAGGACGGACTGTGCTTAGATCCCCCAGCATCCCATAACCCAGGAGCAATTTCTGAGTGCATAGCCAGGAGTACCCTCTGAGCATTACTGGGTGTGGCCAAAGCAAAAAAAAATCCTTGATATCAAATCTAAATCCATAAGCTGCATAGAGAAAATAGTAAGCAGAAAACTCAATGATGCTGAAGCTAAAGATACCTTCAAGGATGAAATTCAACTGACCAAGCAAATGAAAGCAAGATAAACAAATGGGAATATTTCAAACTGAAGCTTATATAAAATATATGTATATATACTTGACATAATATATATTTAATATAATATACAATATACATTTGATATATATATAATAGAAGATTCTTAACCTCAAAGGAAATGGTGAATAGGATATAAAGACTACCCATGGACTGTAGAAACTATTAAACAAATAAACATCTAATACAGGATTAATATCTAAGATATACAAGACCCCAATATAACTTAGCAAAAAATAAAACAAGTAACACCATTCAAAATATGGAGAGAAGAAATAAACAGACATTTTCTCATAAAAGAAATACATATGGCCAAAAGACACATGAAAAAATACTCCTGCTGCCTCCCATAGCCATTGCATGTCTGTGTCTGGCATTAGACAGAGATCCTCTAGTCTTTCCTATCAACCCTCCTTTTTCCAAACCACCAAACCATGCAGACATGTATTAACACCACCTCTTTACCTGCATTTCCCCAAATGTAAGATAGTTTTCTGCATCACTTTGGTACTTTAAATACTTCTTTATTTCATTTTTTAATTTTTTTAAAATGTCTGTCCTACATATACATATGTGAGCACATATATTTTTATTCCTATTTTTTAAATCTTTTTTGGGTATGTGACCTGTTTTTGTTTTCCCCTCTGTCCACCCCCAAATGCACCGACAATATAAAGTAGCACCATTTCTCCCTGCAAAGTCACACTAAAAAAAAGGGGAAATCTTACATATAAAAAAGAGCTCTTATCTACTAGAGATAGGAACTCATAGTTGTTTACAATACAGGGATATCTCCTACCTTAAAATATGTCATGTGGAATCAACTTAGACCTCAGGTGATTAGATACCATCCATCAAGCCTTGAACCCTGGATCCCAGACGTAGAAATGTCACAGTTCTCCATGACAGCTGCAGGAAACAAATCCCATCCGGGACAGCCTTAATACTGCTAGAACACCAACAAGTGCCAGCTCTAATATGATATCCTGACAACGAGGAAAATGGGAACAACTTGACCTAAGAGCAGGTTATCCTACAATTACCAGCTAACAATAAGACAAAATCAGAAGACTTGTCACCCAATGGTAGGTCCAAAAGCCAAGATCGCAATTTACAGATGACTGGCTGCTAGAACCATGACCAGACTGTATATATCTTGGGACTAATAAAAAAGCCCTAGTCTAGGGATTGAACTACGACCTGCACAATAACCATGATCCCCAGTTCCAAAGGTCTAGCAGAGACAATTGTAACAGAATGTGGCTTATGGAAGCACAAAGAAAGACGCTATCCTAGGTGCCATCCTAGGTACAGTGCAAAGACCAAGACCACCAACCACAGAAGATGGATTAAAATGACACTGAGGGAACAGAACTTCTAGAACCACAAAGACTGACTTGATCATAAGTTCCACTCCTGGATCTGTGCAGATACTGAGATCTCTAGACACAGAGGTCTGATTGTATCACCCAGGACAGAACAGAAGTCTTCCAAACACCACAAAAGCACCACCGGGAGAGTAAATGATCCTTAACAGAGTCTATAGTTAATCCCATGACAATATACTCCAAGGACGGAGAAACCCAATATCTCTTAGGCCAAGTGAATTCCTTTTCGAATGACCCCAATATTTACTGTGCTAGGGCAGGAGGGAAAAACAAAAAAGCAAACAACACAAAACATTGTCTATTTTTATATATTATTTTTATCTTCATTTATTATTATTATTTTTATTTACCTATCTATTTTTGGTCGATTTCTCTGTTTGGGTGTGGTTATTGAAGCTGTTGTCTCCAGTTATACCTATTTTTTTCCTCTTCTTTTCTTTTCTTTCTTTATGTGCTATGCCATGTCTCTTATCTCAAGACCATGGCGTTTTTGTTTTTGTTTTTGTTTTGTGGTGCTTATCGTTATTGTTGGAGTCCTCACTGGATATTTGACACTTCTTTTTGTACTGGTGGAGCGTTTCATCTTCTTTTTCTCCTTCCTCTCTCAAATTGATGATGAGAGCCTCTAGAAGGATTCCGCCCACTTTCAGAGTATTAGACTTTTACCCCAGTTTATTACTTTTATCTTCTTCACACAAAACCAACTTGAACTTGAACTTGAACTAGCTAGTCCTACCTCCCAATTAGAGGGGGAAATAAGGGAGGCACCAAGACCAAACAGGTGCAAGATTACTAAGTAGTAGGATAGGTACATAGGGGACCACATATTCTAGCAGCCCTGTGGGTGAGGGAAGAGGATATGGAGATAGGACAAAAACGGAGGTGTAGGGAGGACAATTTGGTGATGGGAATTCCCCCTGATTTTATGTATATATGTACCTAAAATATTATTGTCAACAATATGTAAGCCACTATGTTCAAAATAAAAATTATATTAAAAATAGAAATATATATTAGAAAATCCTAAAATAAAATAAAATATTAGAAATAGAAAAAAAGACACTTTTTTGTTTTTTGTTTTTGTTTTTTGTTTTTCGAGCCACACCCATTTGATGCTCAGCGGTTACTTCTGGCTAAGCGCCCAGAAATTGCCCCTGTCTTGGGGGTACCATATGGGATGCCGGGGGATAGAACCGCAGTCCTACCTTGGCTAGTGCTTGCAAGGCAGACACCTTACCTCTAGTGCCACCTCACCACCCCCATAAAAAGACACTTTTATCTGAAGATATACTCTGCTGCCATTTTCCTTTGTTTTGTTTTAATATATCTACTAAAATTATTTGCCATTCGTAATTAGTAATATGATCTTCTATACCTTTTTTATATTATAAAATATAAGAATCAGAGAAATAAATATATAGATCAATTGTATGATCAAGTCATCCAGAATTAATAGACTGAAAGTATACACTTAGAGTGGCTAGGAAACAACCTGAGATAAAAGTAGACAAAACCTGATAATAAAAGTAAAAAAGATGAGGTGAGGACCAAATGAACAGGGTAGAATGCTTATATTTTACATTTTTATTATCATTACAATAATAAAACTATTAAACCTGTCACCACCATCATTACATTATCTAATATCTATGTCCTAAATTTCTATGAGCATAATTACTATCCATTACTTGTAATTACATTTCACTACAGAGGAAGAGCTCAATGTCATTTAATTTGTCATTTAAAAAGAAAATTGCACAATTTCTACCCATTAATAGATTTGGTATCCCAAGGTATTCAAATATAATCTAGATGTGCACAGACTTTTGAGCTGTTGCAACACCCCATAGCCTAACTCCTTCAACTATAAATGCCATAATCTCACTTTCGCAGGGATGTGGAATGGAAAACAGCTAAGAAGAAAGGCCAAAGATATATATTCAGCTATGCAAACAGTTTCTGGGCTTAGAAACTCAAAATATCAAGAAAATTTTATAAAAATAAAAAAGAAAATTTTATGCCAAAATTTCCTATAATCCAAGCAATTTATTTACTCTTACTTAACAGTGATATATTTATAAAATTTATTTATAATTCTATAAATTACTTATTCGTAAAAATTAAAGTGTTCCAGATGTGAAGCTTTCTAATGTGAAAAAATATTCTAGGTGATTATATGCATAAAAACATAGAAGCCACAGTTCTCTGCTTTGCTGAAGCAGGCATTCTAAATGAAGTTGGGAATAAACAATAAGCAAATAATTTACAGATTTAAAAGAAAGTGAGAAATGCCAATAGAAAGTACAAAACTACAATGGAGTTCAAAGTGCCAGTAAAGTATATTGCCCATATTAGCTATAACTTGAATAATAACCCGAGATTTTATTTATACATCATACATATGACCAGGGGTTAATTTTCAAAATGTGATGGAAGATAGTACAGTAGGTTAGGAGCTTGATTAAACATGGCCAGCCCCTGGAGGCTCCCAAATGTGATCACTGAACACAGATCCAGGAGTTATTCCTGAGCAAATTCAGATGTACTCTCCTCCAAAAAATTCCAAAATATAAAAGGATTTACACACGTAACGAGATTTAACAATGCGAAGAAAAAACAACCTAGTTAATAATGAGCAGAAGACCTAACTACACTTTCCAAAGAAGTATAGAGAAGTATAAACATTAAAATAATCAACATCACTAATAATTAACAAAATGTTTTAGGCAAGAGTGGATAAGTATGTAGAGCAAAAGGGATATTGGCATCCTGTTGAGATTATTAACTGATATAACTTCTATGAAAAATTGTGTGTACATTACTTTAAATGCCATTTGATCAAGAATTTATACGAAAGACATGCAAACAAAACTTTGAAAGGATATATACACATTCTGGCACATACAAATAAAACATGGGCTACTTTTGATATTAAATTCTTTCTTAGTCTGCAACTTTTTGATTATGTGTCTAGGGTAATACAGTTTGAAAGGTTTAATGGACATAACATAGTTGATTGTCTTGTTTAATGTCAGAAACCTGATTAGAGTTTATGCTTTTGTTCTGCCTCAAAGTAATTTTGGCTTTGGGTAAATCAAGCACAAGCCTCCTTTACCTGTTCCCTCAGATATTTTTATATATTAAATATTTAAAATATATCTTAACTTTTTATGGAATAAGTATTCTAAGAATAAGATAAAATTTGTGAATTTATAATTTACAGTTTTGTGTATAATTTTGGAAAACTTATAAACTCCTAGTCTAAGAATTCTGTTTCTAAGGGCCCTTTCAGCTTCCAATTTGTGGTTCTATGACTTGGGAAAAGGCCTGCCACTTCTGAAGGAAGAAAAGAAGTCCATGTTGCAAATAATATCCTTTGACCATTTATCTAGTTGCTTTTAGCTTTAACTAATGACTCTCTTGAAAATTCTTTTTCTTTTCACAAAGCTTGAAACTGAATAACAAAAAAGAAAGACAATTTTCTAGAGCTCTGCTCAAAACTCAGTGCCTCTGAACCTCATTTTTTTATTTCCCAACCTAATTAAAGGCAATTGAATGAGTTTTTCAGAAATTAATAAATACTGGCTTGCATTACTGTCTGGCAAAATTTTCCCATACAATACCATTATCTGGAGACTGCATATGTAGGGGATTGTATATTTAGGAAGTTAAGTTTTAAGGTGAGTACAAGGACATGAAATGAGTGGTAGTCTCTGCAATAAAGTTATTTACAGTGCTTAGAATTTTGAATACAGATAAATTAAAATTAAAGATTACAGCATATACCACATAGAGTGAGGGCTGAGAATAGTGCCAGAAATGTCTGAGGTCAGTTCTAGAAAACAATGACTTTCAACCTAGGAGGCAAAGATATTCGTGAACTTCTTTTGAAGCTCACTAGACACTTTACCTGAACATATGCAAGACATCTCTATTGTTTTAACTCTATCACTATATTAGACATGTGAAAAGTGAAATAAATATGCAGTTTCATTTATTCCTTTTTCATTCTATATCCCTTGCTATTGACATCAAATAATTGAAGACATCATTGAAGTCTATGTCTTGGAGTGTTCTGCCTATATTTTCAGGAGTATACTATATGAATTCAGGTCTGATCTTAAAGTCTTTGGTCTATTTTGAATTGGTTTGTGTAAGGTGTGTCACTGGATCCAGATTTAATTTCTTACACATGCTAATCAAAATGTCCCAGCACAATTTGATGAAGAGACTGTCTTTATTCCATTTCATGTCCTCAGCTACTTTTTTTCTTTTATTTATTTATTTTTTTTTACTAAAATAAAAAAAGAGGGACAGTTCCACCATCAATCCTTATTAAACAGCTTACAAAAAAAGACAAGATAAAAAGTGGATAGAAATATCATGGTAGAAGAATAGAGAGAGAGTTACAGCCATTAAAGAAAGTAGTCCTCAGCTACTTTACAAAATGAGTCAACCATATACTTGGCAAGCTGTCACTGGGTATTCTATTCTGGCCCATTGGTCTGGAATTCACTATATACAAGTACCTTTATATATCACTATGGCTTGATAGTGCATATTCAAGGTAGTAATAAGATGCCACTCATTTTCTTGCTTTTAAGTATGGTTTTTTAACCTGGGGTCTTTTATCGTATCACACAAACTTTATACTTGACTGTTTAAAGTCCTTGAAGACTGTTCTCTAAATTTGAATAGGAATTGCATTAAATCTACATAGTAATGTAGGTGAAATAGTCATTTATAACATTCATTGTTTCGAGCTTGGAAAATGTTTTTTCTATTCCCTTACATTGTTAATTTCTTTTATGTGCTTTGAAGTTTGGGTGTAGAGTTTTCACCTCTTTTGTTAAGGTAATTAATATGACCTAATAGTTTTATACACTATTTTAAATGGAATAGAATATTTAACCTCTTTGTCCTCTAAGTCATTATTTGTATAAAGGAATGCTTTCAATTTTTGTGTATTAACTTTGTAACAGGGCACTTGGCTGTACTGGTTCATTGTTTCTAGAAGCTTTAAACTTTTTTCTGACACCAATGTATATTATTATGTATGCAAAAGGAGATAAATTGACTTTCACTTTTCCAACTTGGATTCCTTTCATTTCCTTATTTTTCCTTGTTGCTGTTGCTAAAAATTCTAATACTATGCTGAATAAGAGTGGAGACAATGAACACCCTTGCCATGTGCCTGACCTCAGTGGGAATACTTTTACTTTTACACCATCAAGAATAATATTGGTTATTAAATTATTATAAATATTTTTTATCTTTTTAACTTAATATCTTTATTTTAAAAATAATTTTAGTGTGGTCAAAGTGAATTATATGCTTTCCACAATAATATTTAAGGTATATAGTGACAAAGTAATATGGCCATTTCCACCACCAGTGCTGCCCTCTCTCAGGCCTTGTTCCCAGCATGCATCCCATACCTCCCCCTTTGCCTCATGGACTGCTAGAGTAAGAGGTCTCCTTTGTGCCCCTTTGCCTTATAGACTGCTAGAGTAAGAGGTCTCCTTTGTGTATAGTTTGTTGTAGATTGGGTATCAATTATGTGTCGTTGATTTTGGGTTTGGTGCTTAAGTCTGATAATTTTTATTTCCACTCAATGCTCATGAATGGTTGTTCCTGGTACCATCCACTTTTTCTCTCAAGATGATTCAAGTTTTGTGGTTCTGTTGGAAAAATAAAATAAAGAAAGAAGAGAAAAAATCTGGGGGAAATTTATCTAAAGGCTATAAATATCAATTCAGAAGAAGAAATAAAAAAGAAAAGTAAAAATTAACAAAAAACCCAAAATATAAAAAACAAAGTAAATGACAAAAAACACAGCAGCAACAACAACGAAAAATCATCACCAAAAACGCAACCCCACCAACAATCAAATATGGCACTGTTCCATTTTGCATAGGCATAATAAAAATAAGAGGGGAAAATCTTATGTTTAGAAACAAACTCTTATCTACTAGGGATAAGAGCACTTACATTTTATAATACAGGGGCACCTTCCACCCTGAACACGTGTCAAGAGTACCCAACTTTATATGATTGGACAGCGACTGCCCAATCCTGATCCCCAGATCCCAAATGAGGATTTGACACAGCTCCCTACAACAGCATCAGGAACTAAACTCCCCTGGGAAATTCCTAATACTGCTCTGGCACCAATTTGAGACAGTTTGATACAACAGCCTGACAATTAAAAAATAAACAGCAAAAACTTGATCCAAGAAAGGTTGCCCTATCTTATCACCTAACGATAAGTTGAAATCAGAAGACATGCTGTCCTTTTGATCTGTGCAAAAACCAAATTACTAATTACAGAAGACAGATTATGAGAACAAATATTGGGCAAATGTTTTTCTGGGACCAATGAGAAAGACCCTAGCCTATGCTTCAGCCTATTGATTAGTACAAAAACCAAGATCTCTAATCCCAGATCTGACTTTGACAGCCGTGACTAGGCAGAATTTCTGGTGCAACAAGGAAAGACTCTATCCTAGGCTTCAACCTAGGATCTGTACAAAAACCAAAATCACTAATTACAGAAGACTGATTACAACAAACATGATGGAACAGATCATCTAGAAACATAACAAAATATTATGGTAGATGTTGTCCTATGGCCCGTTGAAATATCAAGATCTCTAGTTACAGAGAACTGATTTTGTCATCCACAACAGAACAGAAGTTTTTCTGGCACCAAGAAATGACCTTGGGGTTCAATAATGAGCATGTACGGAGCCTATAGTTGCTCTCATGATAGTATGTTTCAACGGTGGAATTTTTATTATCTTGAGGAAGTTCTTTTCCACACATATTTTTCTAACAATTTTAAATATGAATGGTTGTTGGATCTGGTGAAGTGCTTTCTCTGCATGATTGATATAAGATTTTGTTCTTTTCTTTTACTGATGTTGTGTATATTGTTTGATTTGTATATATTAAAACATCCATGCATCACTGAGATGAAACACTCTTGATCATGATGTGTAATTTCTTGACATACTATTTGATTCAGTTTAATAAGAATTATAAAATTTTTGCATCAATGTTCAAAAGTCAGGTTGGTCCTTAATGTTCTTTTTTTAAGTATTTCTGTCAGTTTTGGGAATCAGCATAATATCAGCTTCAAATAAGGGATCCAGTATCTTTTATATTTTGGAAAAATTTAAGGATCAATAGTAGTAAATTTCTAATTGACAAAACTCACACATAAGCCCATCTGATCCCAGGCATTTATTTTTTGGGGACATTCTTTGTTACTGTTTCAATTTCTTTGCTTGCTTTAGCCTGATTGTGCCAAATACATCTCTTCATTCAGGTTTGGGACATTATATTTTTCCAAAAATCTGTTTAAGTCTTGAATGTTCTCTCATTTAGCACAATAGAGTTGTTCCTAGTAAATATGATCATGTCTTAGAATTCTGAAGGTGCTGTTGTAATTTATTCACAATCATTTCTGATTTCATTTATTTGAGCAATTTCTTTTTTTCCTTGTAATTCTTGTCAATTTTTAGTTTACTTTGTTTATTCTTTCAAATAAAACTCATATTCTCATTTTATTAACTATTTGTACTTTTATTGGTTTTTCTACCATTGGTTACGGCTATGGTTTTTATTATTTCTGTTTTCTTACATGTGATTGGGTTCATTTCTTTTGGTTTTCCAGATATTTAAGGTATTATTTTAGGTAGTTAATTTTATTTTTCTTCTTTTCCTTATGTAGGGCTGTTTAACTATGAGTGTTCCCTAATTATTGCCTTTGCTGTGTCCTATAGTGTTTGGTAAATTGCTTTTACATTACTGTAAGTCTTCAGAAATCTCTTTATTGTACCTTGATTTCTCTTTGATCGAGCTGTTATTAAGAAGCATCTTGTTCAATCTCAGTTGTTAGAGTTTGTCCATATCTTCTTCTTACATCATTCTCTATTTTTGTGTCACTGTGGTCTTATAGAATACTTGGTATTATTCTCATGTTTGTGAGTATTTTGTAAGTACAGCTTATGTCATAAAATGTGATCAATCCTAAAATATTTCTTGTGCAGCACAGAATCATGAAGATTCAACTTTTGGAGCGTGGAAGAACCCTACATAATTTTCCCCCTGGATATTCTAGTTTCTTATTTAGGATTCTTATCTCCTTTCTTGTGTTTTCCTTATTAATTAATGCAAAGGTGAAAATATGTAGTCACAATTTTAATATCTTAGCATAAAACTTCAGGAAAACTATAGTCCTCCAGTATTACACCAGTATTACAAAAATTCTAATTTCTTTTGGCCAAATATATATTCACAGTCTTTGACAATCCATATGTGCACCATAATTTTCTTAAAAGCTAAAAATATCATAATTTAACTCTTCCTTTTTTAGTAATTTATTTTCTAACCAGTTATAGTAGAAGTAAAATAAAATATTAAAAGTGCATGTAAAGGGGCCAGAGAGTTGGTGTGTAGTGGTAAGGAGTCTGCCTTGCTGGCGCTAGTCTAGAACTGATCACGGTTCAATCCTCTGGCGTCCCATATGGTCCCCCAAGCAGGAGCAATTTCTGAGTTCATAACCAGGAATAACTCCTGAGCATAACCAGGTGTCCCTCCCCCCACAAAAATCCTAAAAAGTGCATGTAAAGGAAAATTAGTTTTTCTTGGTTAACTCCTAATTTTATTGTTTTTTTAAAATAATAATAATAATATCTTTTTTTCCTTTTTTTAGTTGTGGACGTGTATTGCAATTCACTCATAGTAATATTTGAGGCACATAGTGACAATAAGTTAGGGGCAGTCCCACCAGCAGTGTTGTCCTCCCTCCACTCCTGTTCCCAGCATGCATCCCACATTTCCCTCCTTTATTTCTGTAATGCTAATACACCTGTTCTTCCCTTGTACAGCTTGTTGTAGATTCAGTATAGATTCTGTTGTCGTTGACTTTAGATTTGGCATTAATGTCTGATCAGTTTTTGTTTCCACCAAATGAACATTCAACTGTCTGGCCTTGGTGTCATCTGGGGGAAGAAGGAAAAAAGAAAAAAAAAAGAAAGGCTGCTGCAGACCCTTTATCCTGATGAGATAAAAAGTCCCTAAGCATAACCTTAGAGAGTACATTTTCCCACTGAGCGTCAAGCGGAAGCACGAAGAGGCGAATATGGAATAATGAATTATGAAATATGAAATAAATGAGACCACACAGAATGCATGGGGACTTGCGTCTAGAAAGACGAAGACAAATTTATTTTTTGAGCTGGGTAACTTTTAAGGGTTGAGCTTTGGAATGCGGGGTGTAGTTTTGGAGATCAAAGAAAGTGGGAGATGGTCAGAGAAACAGAATGAAAGACCATGGCTAAAATTTGCATATTAAAGAACCAATACTGGAGGTGAAAGGCAGTTTTGTTGTGGGTTTGCTTTGTTTTGGGTAAGCAGGAAAAACCAGGTAATTTTCAGGGAAGTGGGAAGAGAGAGAAATGTTTTAGAATTTTGGGGAAAACTGAAAATTGCTTTACTATGAGCTAAGCTTTGGGAAAAACATGATCTTGACGCCAAGGTAGCAGAGCTCACAAAGAGCTGGTCAGTGGGAGACTTTTGGTGGGATTTGTACTGTGCTTCTTTGTTAGAAAGAATTATAGAGGCCTTATTTCTACTGATGGTCAAAAATAAAGAGAGAGATAGTTACAGCCACTTTTTAGAATTATAGTCAAACAATCCACGCAAAGGGTCAACTGATTTTGACTGCTCTAAGCGGGCCTTTTGGCAAATAATTCTTTTTCAAGAGTGCAACACTTTTGATGTGTGTGCCCTTCCTGAGTGGGGTGTAACAAAAGGCAAACAAGAAAAGAGAAAAACTAGGAGGAGTCTGTCTAGGTGTTATAAATATCCATTTAAAAGAATGAAGGGAAAAAAAAGAAAAAGGTTGTAAAAACAAGACCAACAAGAAAAAAAAAACAATAAGGGAGTATCAAAAAGATTACAAGAAGGATAAACACATAATAAGCCAAAACCCAAAACCATCAGCTACGGAAAAAGAAAAAAGAAGAAAATAAAAAGAAAGAAAAGAGAGAAAAACAAACAAGCAAACAAAAAACCACATCAGCAATTTCTTTAAGAAAAAAAAAGGTTGTATTTCTTTATTTTTTTGCCTAGGCAAGGTAAATAAAGGGAAAATTACAGCAAAAATTCCCTTGGCCTAAGAGATACAGGATTTCTCTGCCCTTGAAGCATACTGACATAGGAACAACTACCAGCTCCATGCTCATTCACTTCCACACCCCAAGGTCTTTTTATGGTGCCAGGAAACTATCCAGTCAGATGTGGGTGATGATATCACGCCTCTGTAGCTGGAGATCTTGTTATTTGTGTATGTCATAGAGTGAAGGGTAGAAGAGTTTTTCATTATGGTTCTAGAAGTTCTGTTCCATCTCTGTTGCAATCAATCTTCTGTAATTAGTGGTCTTGGTTTTTGTTCAGAACCTAGAACAGAGCCTAGGGTATAGTCTTTCAGCATAGTCCAGAATTTCTGCTCAGTCACAGTTGTCACAGTTAGACCTTTGGAATTAAATATCTTGGTTTTTGTACACATCATAAGCTGAGGCCTAGGCTAGGAACTTCCTCATTGGCCCCTTGATAGGTTCTGTCCAGCAGATATTTGTCAAAGTCAATCTTCTGTGGATAGCAAATTTAGTTTTTGCTTAGGGCAAAGTATGACATGTATCCTGGTTGCACCATACCATTAAATGCTGAGATGGGGCAACCCTCTCTTAGCTCAAGTTATTGCCATTTCCTCATGTCAGGATGCCATGTTAAAACTGGTGCAAGTTGGTGCTAGGACGGCATTTTGAGTTCCCCCTGGAGGAGTTTGATTCCTGGTACTGTTGCTGGGATATGTATTGGTTCCAAGTCTGGGATCTGGTGTACTGGGTTGGACGGTTGCTGTCCAATCACTTGGAGTCTATGTTGGGTCTACATGACACATGCTTGTGGTTGGAGGCTACCCTGCATTTTTAATAAATATGGGTTTTATTACTAATAGATAAAGGCTTGTTTTTGTGCATTACATTTCCCTTTATTTAGAGTGCCTATGCAAAAGGATATAGTAACATATTATATTGTGGGTGGATTTAGAGGTAAGAATTTGCACAACCTCTGTGCCCTGGTTTTTTTATATTTTATTTAAACCCCTTGATTACATACATGATTGTGTTTGGGTTTCAGTCATGTAAAGAACACCACCCATCACCAGTGCAAAGTGCTAAGTGCTCTTCTGGAGCCTCTTTTCGGCCCCACTCCCAAGAGGTTCACGTGACAGGACAGGTGACAGATACACAGGCAGCACTCACAATTTTTCACAGTTGGGCCCCACTGGGCAGGCGTAGTTTCGTAGACTTTCCCAGCCTAACGTCACAAACAGGGGACCTGGCTTCTGCAAAGTACTGCTTATAGCCAGTTTTCACGTTATGGAGCAGGTCCTTGGCGTTCTTGCTGTAGAATGGGCCTCTGGGAGAGCGAGTTTTCTGGAGCCTCTTTTCGGCCCACTCCCAAGAGGTTCACGCGACAAGACAGTAGACAGACACACAAGGCAGCACTCACAATTTTTCACAGTCCTGTGCCCTGGTTTTGATCTGAACTTTTATCCCAACCAAGACTTTTCTTGTGGGTTTTTCTACCAGGCAGAACCAAAGCAGGTCAGGTAGTAGAAAGAAAGAGAGAAAAGAAAAAAATGATATCTATAGCTATATAGATATATAATAGAAGAAAAATAAAAATATATTTATAAAAGGCATTAAAGAAAAATGCTGTTTATGAGGCTAACTTTCTTTTGGAATAAACAGACTAGGAGATATTATAGAGGTATTAAACAAATAAAGGGAATATAGGCTTCCCCATTGAGATGTTTTTGTGGTGGGTGGAGTCCAGGGCATTTTTCATCACATACTGCGTATGTGTTTGTGAAATTATTGTACTCATGAGGAAAGTGTCCTTGGATTAGGGTCCGTCTGGGGCTGAGTCAGTGGCATGCAACCATCCATGGTAAGGAGGGTGAGAAGGATGGCCAGGAAGCATGAATCAGCAGGTGTGTTGGTTGTAATTTTTTGCCAAGACCTGTAATGTGGGGCTGGGAGGGTGTCATTTCAGTTTGGGAGCTTGGTGGTGGTTTGTTGGAGCAGGAGGTTGGTCCCGGTACCTACTGGGCTAATAACTGAGGGTAAAGAGGGTTAAGAATTTATCCATTTCTTCCAGGTTCTCATTTTTAGTGGCGTAGAGTTTCTCAAAGTAGTTTCTGATTACCCTTTGAATCTCTGTCATATCAGTAGTGATCTCTCCTTTTTCATTCCTAATACGAGTTATCAAGTTTCTCTCTCTCTTTCTTTGTTAGTTTTGCCAGTGGCTTATCAATCTTTTTTATTTTTTCAAAGAACCAACTTCTGCTTTTGTTAATCTTTCGGATTGTTTCTTGTGTTTCCACTTCGTTGATTTCTGCTCTCAGCTTTGTTATTTCCTTCTGTCTCCCTATTTTTGGGTCTGTTTTTTTTTTTAGCACTTTCTAGTTCTATTAGCTGTGTCATTAAGCTACTCAGGTAAGCTACTTCTTCCTGATGTGTGCTTGCAAAGCTATAAAGTTTCCTCTCAGTACTGCTTTTTTTTTCCATAAGTTCTGATAATTTGTGTCTTTATTGTCATTTGTTTCCAGGAAACTTTTGATTTCCTCCTTGATTTCATCTTGGACCTACTGGTTATTCAGTATGAGGCTGTTTAACTTCCAGGTGTTAAAGTTTTTCTTCTGTGTCCCTTTGGAATTCAGAAATAATTTGAGAGCCTTGTGGTCTGCGAAGGTACTCTGGAAAATTTCTATCCTCTTGATATTATGGATGTATGTTTTATTGCCAGAATGTAGTCTCTCCTGGAGAATGATCCATGTGCATTGGAGAAGAATGTGTATCCAGGTTTCTGGGGATGGAGTGTCCTATATATATCCACTAGGCCTCTTTCTTCCATTTCTCTTTCCAGGTCTAGTATATTCTTGTTGGGTTTCAGTCTGGTTGACCTATCCAGTGTTGACAAAGCCGTGTTGAAATTCCCCACAATTATTGTGTCGTTATTGATATTATTTTTCAGATTTGTCAACAGTTATATTAAATATTTTGCTGGCCCCTCATTCGGTGCATATATGTTTAGGAGAGTTATTTCTTCCTGCTCTACATACCCCTTGATTAATATAAAATGTCCATCTTTGTCCCTTACAACCTTCCTGAGTATCAAGTTTGCATTATCTGATATTAGTATTGCCACTCCAGCTTTATTATGGGTGTTGTTTGCTTGGCTAATTCTTCTCCAGCCTTTTATTTTGAGTTTATGTTTGTTCTGACTATTCAGGTGCGTTTCTTGTAGGCAGCAGAAGGTTGGATTGAGTTTTTTGATCCATTTAGCCACTCTGTGTCTCTTGACTGGTGCATTTAGTCCATTGACGTTGAGAGAAAGAATTGTCCTGGGATTTAATGCCATCTTTATATCGAAATTTGGTGTGTCTTTTGGTTAGTCTTGTCTTAAATTAGGTCTTTCAGTTTTTATCTTAAGACTGGTTTTGAGTCTGTAAAGTTTCTGAGCTGTTTTTTTGTCTGTGAAACCATGTATTCTTCCATCAAACCAGAGAGTTTTGCTGAGTACAGTATTCTAGGTGAAGCATTCATTTCATTCAGTCTTGTCACAATATCCCACCACTGCTTTCTGGCATTGAGTGTTTCTGGTGACAGGTCTGCTGTAAATCTCAAGGATGCTCCCTTGAATATAATTTTCCTTTTTGATCTTGCTGTCTTCAGAATTCTGTCTCTATCTGTGGGATTCATCATTGTGACTAGGATGTGTCTTGAGTTTTTTTTTCTGGGGTCTCTTTTGGTTGGTACTCTTTGAGCATGCAGGATTTGATCACATATATACTTTATTTCTGGAAGTTTCTCTTTAGTGTTGTTCTTGACCGTTGAATCTTCCTGGAAATTTTCTTCCTGGGTCTCTGGGACTCCAATGATTCTTAAATTGTTTCTGTTGAGCTTATCATAGACTTCTATTTTCATTTGTTCCCATTCTTTGACTAATTTTTCTATTGTCTGTTCATTTGCTTTAAGTTTTTTTCCAACCTCTCCTGCTGTAAGGAATTGTTGTTTATCTTATCTTCCACAGCACCAAGTCTATTCTCAGCTTCTGTTACTCTGTCCCAGAGCTTATCCATTTTGTCATTCACTTCGTTTATTGAGCTTTTCAGGCCTGTTAGTTTACATGTTATTTCTGTTTGGAGTTTTGTGATTTCTGTCTTCATATTTTCTTGGTTCTTATTAGTGTTCTTTTCAACTCTATCCATGGTTTCTTTGAGTTTGTTGAGCATCTTCCATATTGCTAGTCTAAAGTCCTTATCTGAGAGGTTGATAAGTTGGTTGGTCATTATCTGGTCATCAGTATTATCATCTTCATTCTCTATATCTATATCTAGCTCTATCTATATCTATATATAAGTGTTGTCACACTTGTATTGTGGGTTTTTCTACATGTTGTGGTGGTATTCATTGGCTAAATGATGCAGGCAGCCACACTCCTCTGGCTCCACCCTTTCTGCAAGGGTCGACTTGCCTCCAAGGGAGGGGATTCCTCCATGGATGAAGCCTCACTGAGGATCAAATCTTAAGTACGAGCATGCAGCAGAGAAGACATTCTGGAGGGAAATTCTGGGCTTCAGTGATCCAGCACATTTCTTAGTGTAATTTTTTTCTTCTTGTTGCAATGGTGTTCTTTTCTTAGAGAGAGCGCATGGCTGCTCCGCTTTGCTATGCAGCCATGCTCTTCTGGAGCCTCTTTTTGGCCCAATCCCAAGAGGTTCACGCAAGAGGACAGTAGACAGACACACAGGCAGCACTCACAATTTTTCACAGTTGGGCCCCACTGGGCAGGCATAGTTTTGTGGATTTTCTCAGCCTGACGTCACAAACAGGGGACCTGGCTTCTGCAAAGTAATGCTTATAGCCGGTTTTCACTTTATGGAGCAGTTCCTTGGCGTTCGCTCTCTAGAATTGGCCTCTGGGAGAGTGAGTTTTCTGGAGCCTCTTTTCGGCTTACTCCCAAGAGGTTCATGCAAGAGGACAGTAGACAGACACACAGGCAGCACTCACAATTTTTCACAGTTGGGCCCCACTGGGCAGGCATAGTTTTGTGGATTTTCCCAGCCTGACGTCACAAACAGGGGACCTGGCTTCTGCAAAGTACTGCTTATAGCCGGTTTTCACTTTATAAAGCAGTTCCTTGGCATTCGCGCCCTAGAATTGGCCTCTGGGTGAGCGAGCTTTCTGGAGCCTCTTTTTGGACCACTCCTAAGAGGTTCACTCAAGAGGACAGTAGACAGACACACACAGGCAGCACTCACATTTTTCACAGTCAGGCCCCACTGGGCAGGCGTAGTTTCCCATATTATTTTTTTACTTAAGTAAAATTTTGTTTTATTTTTTATAATATTTTATTTAAACACCTTGATTACAAACATGATGTGGTTGGGTTTCTGTTATGTAAAGAACAACCCCCATCACTAGAAGAGCATTCCCATCACCAATGTCACAATTCTTCCTCCTCCTTTACCCACCCCTGCCTGTACTCTACACAGGCTTTCTATTTCCCTCATACATTCTCATTGTTAGGATAGTTCTCAATGTAGTTATTTCTCTCACTGAACTCATCACTCTTTGTGATGAGCTTCATGAGGTGACCTGTTACAGGCCTCCTCTCTTTTGTCTCTGAAAATTATTATTGCAAGAATGTCTTTCATTTTTCTTAAAATCCATAGATGAGTGAGCCCATTCTGTGTCTTTCTCTCTGACTTATTTCACTCAGCATAATAGATTCCATGTACATCCATGTATAGGAAAATTTCATACTTCATCTTTTCTGATGGCTGCATAATATTTCATTGTGCATATGTACCACAGTTTCTTATGACATATACTTATACATATGTATATACATATACATAATTTACATATCTTTAGGTAATGATGTAGTAATGCAATTTTGCTGCAACATAGGTAGAATAGGAAGATATATTAAATGAAGTAATCCAGAAAAGTGAAATATAAATACATAATGATATCAATAACATGTTGCATTTAGAATAACTTCATGAAGAAATTGTCTAAATGTGATTTGTAATGATTACCCTTGGCCCCAGAATAAAGAAGTAAATAAAAGTAAAATAAAATAATAAATAAAACTAAATTTTTTATTTATTGTCATTTTATTTTACTTTTATTTTATAAAATAAAATTTATAAATTATATATTTAAAATATATTCATATTTAAAATTAAATTTATTTTATATCATTTTTATTTATTTATTATTTTATTATTTATTTTTTATAAATTATTTATTATTTTATTTATTTATTTATTTTAGAAAAAATAAAAGTAAAAAAGAAAGAAGGAAATAAATTGAGTAGAACAGGAGAAATGTATATATGAAAGGATGAGGTCTGTGGGGTAACCTTTATATCTAAAAATCATATTTCTGGCTCTGACAACAGCTCACCCTCGCCCTGCTCCATGTTATCAGTTGTTGCCACATTTTGTGGCAGTCAGCAAGGGACCTGCCTTCCTGCTTTTAGGTCAGTCTTCTGCTTCATATATTCTTGACACATATGGAAATATAAGGGACAAATCTATATCTAATGCAAAGATCTGGTGTTCGAAGAAATGACTTTGCGTACTGCCTCCCGGTGGAACCCTATATAATGGCATGTAAAACTGCTAGTAAATGGACTTTGCTGCACGACAGAATTTCCCCCAACTGCGTGAGTGCATGTTCTTGTCAGTTGTGTCTTCTCCACTTTCTTGCCCTCGACACCTGATAGGATAGGTGTGATGAGGCAGCAACATCCTTAAGGGAAAGCTATCTTCTGCTGCCTTTTGTGAGCCACGGGAACCTCTGTGCAGGTTAACAGGACCTAGACTTGCTTGAGGGACAACGAGACCAAGGGGCTAGTGAGGGACGGATCTGATCCCTGCTGTGCATGACCAAAAGCCACAGGTCTGACAAGGGGCCCCGGTTAAGTGGTCTAAGTTGCATTGGTGGTGTTAAAAGATATCCAAGCTAAAGTCAACAATGGAGTCATGAGAACCAAACTTTAGCAATCTAAATTTAAAATGGTCCTGTTATACTGGCATGCTGCTGGACAGGAGGTGGTATTTCGAGATGCACTGTGGGAACATTGCTGTAGGAAGGCCAACACTGGTCATGGAATTGAATCTGATAAACTAAGTCTGAAACTCAATTTTGAAGGAGTTTGTGGCTTTTTTTTATTTAATCACCACATTTACAAAAATTTTCATACTGTGGTTTCAGTCACAGAATATTCAACACCTCACCACCAATATCACTAAATTTACAATAGTCTCAATAAAATAGAATTTAAAAATTGTGGTTTGTTATATTGTAACTGAAAATGTAACATGCTTATTACTTTATCTTATTTCAGCACACAATTCTTTTCTAGAGGTATCATTTTTAAATATTATTGTCAATGTGGTACTTTCTCTGACCTAACAGCACTCCTCTGCTATGTGGCAAGCTTTCCATCATTGAGTGGTTCTTCTAGCCCTCGTCTCTTTACTGATTATTATTGCTCTACCATGATTTTTATCTATTTCCCAAATAAGTGTGATTATTTTATGTCTATATTTCACACTCTGACTCATTTTGATCATACTCTTTATATCCATCCATGTATAAGCAAATATCATGATCCCATTTTTTCTAACAGCTGCTTACTATTCCATTGTGTCAATAAACCACTTTTTCCTTATTAACTAATCTGTTCTCAAACACTTGGGTTGTTTCCAGCTTTTAGCTATTGTGTATATATAGTTCTTTACTAAAAGGAGCAATGCAGAGGACTTTTCTGCATTCTTGGATCCTAGCATATATTAGTAGAATTAATATTTATAAATATAAACGTTATATTTATAAATAGTTTATAAATTCAATTTCTAACACTTTAAGGAATATACAAATATTTTATCAAAATGGCAGTACAAGTCGACATTACCACCAGTGAATTAGAATCTTTTTCACTCCATATTTGCACCAGTACTGTTTTTTCTTGTTCATTTCGATGTGTTCTAGTCTCTTTGTTGCAAAGCGATAGGTCATTTTTGTTAAAATTTGAAATTCAATTATGACTAATGGTTAGAACCATTTTTCGTGTGCATTTCGGTCATCCATTTTTTCTTTGAGATATTGTCAGTTTATTATTTCTCCCATATTTGGATGGAGTTACATTTTATCTTGTGAACTTCTGCCTGTGCTTTGTATAGCATAGAAATGAATAACTCCTTATTAGATGGGCATTGGGTGAATACTTTCTCCCATGCCACTGGTAGTCTTCTATTCTAGTCACTGTTTCCTTTGAAGAACAGAATCTTCTTAGTTTTATCTAGTCTTTTTTGTTTATCTTTACTTTCACTTTCTTTGTTCATGGTCTTTCATTCTTGAAGATGCCTTTAGGCTCAATGTCACAGAATGTTCTGCCTATGATTTCTTCTATGTAATTTATAGTTTCAGGTCTAATATCAAGGAATTGAATCCATTTTTATTTAAATTTTGTGCTTGAAATTAAATGTTTCTCTTTCTTTTTTTTTTTGGCATGTAGCTGACCAGTTTTCCCAACACCAATACTTAAATAGGCTTTCCTTGTAGTACTTTATATTTCTTGCCCCTTTATCAAAAATTAGCTGCTCATATAACTGAAATCCATTCTCAGAATATAATCAAGTCTATTCTATAGATCTGAGGGTCTATCTTTATTCAAGTACTTTGCTATTATAAATGATCATTATTTAACAGTATAGTTTGATGTTGGGGATAGTGATGCCCACCATCTTAATTTACCCAAGAATTTCTTTAGCTAATCATGGAGGTGTATTTTTTTCATATGAATGTGAGAAATTTTTAATCTTTTTCTTTAAAATCATCATGGCTTTACTTATAGGGATTGCAATAAATCTGTACATTGCATGGGAAGTATTGCAATTTTGATGTTAATCCTCCAAATACAGGATTATAAATATATAGGTATATAGTATATAGATTATTCATATAGAGGATATATGTTCCCATTTCCTTTTGTCCTTTATTTTTTCTCTTTTGCCATGTTCCTTCTCATCTGTATTAGGACTCATACCAAACAATGAGTTCTGAGTTGCCAAAGAGGATTTAGATTTTGCACCTGTCTCAAAGTTTCTGTCCAACTCCTTTATTTCTTAAAGCAGCGTTTTCTCTCTTAAGTTAACTACAAGATACTTGATAAACTAATGTAAAATTGTAAATGTAATAAACTTTTAATAGCTATTTCTTTTCTTTCATTATTTGTATATAGAAAATATATGGGATTTGCATATTAATTTTGAAGGATGCTACTTTTTTATACAAACCTATATTTGAAGAAGTATTTTTGTAGAGTCTTTAATTTTCTAAATAGAGAATTTATCTGCAAACAGTGAGAGCTTGAATACTTCCTTTCCCATCTGGATAATATTGATAGCTTTCCTTGCCTAATTGCTATGGCAAGTACTTCCAGTGCTATATTAAAAAGAGGTGGCCAGAGTAGGCAATCTTATCTTATGCCTTGGAGGAAAGGATTTTAATTTTTCCCATTGAGTGTAGCATTTTTATGTTCTGGTAAATGGCTTGGACTATATTGAAGAAAGTTCCCTCAATTGCCATCATGTTTAGAGTTTTTATCATTAATACATGTTTGATATTATCAAAATCTTTCTCCATATATTTTGCTATGAAAAATATTTTTTCCTTTATTGGCATTATATTCATTTTAATATATTGAGTTTCTTGTGTATTTTAAACCATCCTTGCATCTTGGCAATGAATCTCGTTTGATCTTTGTTAGGTACTTTATTGATAAATTGTTATATTCTATTTTCTGGCATTTTGTTGAGGATCTTTGTATCTATGTTCATCAAGGATATCAACCGGCAATATTTTTTTGTGGTGTCTTGGTCTAATTTTGGAATAAGTGAGCTGTTAGCTACATAGAAAGAGTTTGGGAGTGTTCCTTGACCTGTGCACAGACTGAGACCTCTAGATTAGAGGTCTGTCTTTATCATCCAGACCGGAGCAGAAGTCTTCCATACGGCACAAAAACATCAAGGGGAGAGTAAATGAACGTGAAAGGAGTCTATAGATAATCCCATGACAATATATTCCAAGGGTAGAGAAACCCTGTATCTCTTAGGCCAAGGGAATTCCCGTTACGGATGACCCAAATATTTACTGTGCCTATGCAAGGGGGGAGGAAGAGACAAAAAACACTAAATAATCCTCCTTTTTTATTTTATTTATTTATTTATTATTTTTTATCTAGTTTTTTTCGATTTCTTTGTTTTGGGGTAGATATTAAAGTAGTTGTCCATTTTTTAATTATATATTTACTTTTTCTTTTTTCTTTACTATTCTTCCTCTCTGCACCTTGCCATATTTCCTATCTCAAGACCATGACAACTATGTGGTGCATATTTTTAGTTCTGCAGTGCTCACTGGATATTTTATTTGATTCCTCTTTTTGAACTGTTGTGGTGTCTCACCTTCTTCTTTTCCCCATCATCCCTCAAACCAAGGATGAGAGCCTCTAGAATGACTCTGCTCATAGTTGGCGTAGTCGATTTTACCCCATTATATTACCTTTCTCTTCCTCAAACAAAACCACATAACTTGAACTTTCTAGTCCCACCTCCCAAGTGGAGCAGGCAGTAATGGAGGCACCAAGACCAGATTATAAGACCACTAAGTAATAAACTAGACACAAAAGGGACCACGCATTCTAGCAGAACCTGGGGGGGGGGGGAGTGGAAGATATGGGAGGCTGGATGTGAGCGGTTGTGGGAGGACAATTCAGTGGTGGAAATTCCTTTGATTCAATGTAAATATGTACCTGGAATATTACTGAGAACGATATGTAAGCCACTATAATTAAAATAAAAACTATATTTAAAAAAGAAAGTGTTTGGGAGTGTTTATGTTTCTTAAGTTTTCCTGAAAGATCATTAAAATGATTGGCTGTATGTCCTGTTTAAAGGTTTGGAGGTGAACCCTACGAGCCAGAGATTTAATTTTTATGATGCCTTTTGATTGCCATCTTAATTTATTCAATGGTGATAAATCTTTTCAGGTATTCCAGGCCACATAATTTAGCCTTCGAAAACTATAAGAATCCAAGAATCTATCAATTTCTTCCAGGTTCTCTGCTTGTGTGATATAGTTTCTCAAAGTATTTCTTGATACCCTTTGGATTTCTGTAGTATCTTTTGTGACATTTCCACTTTCTTTCTTTTCTTTTCTTTTCTTTTCTTTTCTTTTCTTTTCTTTTTCCTTTTCTTTTCTTTTCTTTCTTTTCTTTTCTTTTCTTTTTTTATGGTTTTTGGGTTACTCTTAGAGGCTACTCCTGGCTCTACGCTCAGAAATTTCTACTAGCAGGCTCGGGGGACCATATGGGATGCCAGGTTTCGAACCACTGTCTGTCCTGGGTCTGCTGCATGCAAGGCAAGCACCCTACTGCTGTGCTATCTCTCTGGCATCAATTCCACTTTAATTTTTAATTTAGATTATTATGAATGATTCTATATTTCTTTGTGAGTATTGCTAATAGTATATTGATCTTGGTTTTATTTTTTAAAGAATCAACTCTTATTTTCATTGCTTTTTTGATTTTTTTCTTTATACAGTTCATTAATTTCTGCTCAAAGTTTTATTGTTTCATTACACATACTGCTTTTGACTCATTTTGCTGAAAAATGTTCCAGTTTCATAAGCTGTGTCACTAAATTATTTATATAGGCCCTAGCTTCTTTTCTGATAAGTGCTTGCAAAGCTATAAAATTTTCTCAAATACCACTGTTTCTGTGTCCTCAAAATTCTGATATTTCATGTCTTCACTCATATATGTTTCCAGTTATTTTTTGATTTCCCCTCTAATCCATGGGCTTTTTAAAAAACTGTTTAATATCCAGTTGCTACAGTTTTTCTCCATTACTGTTTGCATTTTACTTCTATTTTTAGTGCATATGGTCTGCAAAGATAATTGATCGTTTTTCTGCTCTAAATTTTATGAAGCTATATTTTATGGCCCAGTATGAGTTTTATCTTGAAAAATGTATCATGTGCATTGGAAAAAATATTATACTCAGGTTTGGGAAGTTGAAAAGCCTATATATCTACTAAATCCTTCTCTTTCATTTCTTCCTTTAAAGCCAGTATATCCTCGTTGAGTTTTAGAAAGCTAATTTATCAAGAAGTGACAGAGTGATATTGAAATTTTCGACTACTACTGTGTGGGTATTTATGTTTTCCTTAAAGTATATTCACAGTTTATTTAAATATTTTTCTGGCCCCTTATTAGGTGCTTTTATGTTTAGGAGTAGGATTTCTTCTGATGTAGGTATCTCTTAATTATTATTAGATAAACTTTTCAGTCTAGTACTGTTACCACCCCCCCCCATTTTTCGTGTTATCTTACCTACAAGAAAGATTCTCCCATTTCTGGGAGGGGTTTGTGGAGGTTACAAAAGGTTTGGCCTGAGGGGAAAAGGGGATTTGCATGGATGCAGGATGGAGGAGAAAGCAAGAGGAGGAGAGATGGCTGGAAAAGGCTAAGATGCAAGGCAAGCTGAGAATAGAATGCATAAATGGTTATGTAGTAGGCCAAACACATGGTGGTTAGGGCATGAATAAAGCTGATATTTCTTGGAACCTGTTTGTGGATGATTTCCTCGCCTCTACCTGAACCTGCTGACCCACCAGCTGGAGGGAGTTAGAACCACGTGGTCCTGGGCTGGAGGAGAAAGGCCTCATTCACCATCCACCATTATCCAAGCCCATACAAACGACCTATTTATTATTTAATTCAACATAGAATAATATTTTAATCCTGAAGTTTATGTCATCTGATGACAGTGTGTCCACCCCAGCAATTTTAAGGGTCTTACTTGCTTGAAGGATTGTATTGCAAACTTGGTATTTAAGTCTGTTTTATCTCTTAGACTGTGTTTCTCGCATGCAGCATAATATTGGATTCAATTTTCTGGTTTACTTTGCCATTTTTGTCTCTTAATTGGTACATTTAAATTGTTGATGTTTAGAAATATTTTTTATAAATTTTATTTAAATCATTTTGTTTTACAATGTTATTTTGTTAGGTTTTAGACATACAATGTTACAGGAACAATCCTACTACTATGTAAACCTCACTCCATCAAAATTCCCATGGTGCATATGGCATATTACCATATGCCACCACCACTTGCAACAGCCTGCCAGCATAAAAAATCTGTTTTTTATTTTAGTTGATAAGGATGGAATCTTAGAATTTTATTTTTGTTGACTTCAGCTTACATAATTAATTCTATTGTCTAAATAACACTAATGCACCTGTAAGGCATTGGCCTCATTACTCTATCTTTCCATATTTGTCTTTCACTTCTTCCAATCAATTTCTTTCTTTTTGATCACTATATACTGAGGCTTTGAATATTTTTACAACCCCATTTAAATCATTACATTTATTCATGTACTTATTCTTTTTTTATTTAAACACCTTGATTACATACATGATTGTGTTTGGGTTTCAGTCATGTAAAGAACACCACCCATCACCAGTGCAACATTCCCATCACCAATGTCCCAAGTCTCCCTCCTACCCACCCGACCCCCGCCTGTACACAAAACAGGCTCTCCATTTCCCTCATACATTCTTATTATTAAGACAGTTCAAAATGTAGTTATTTCTCTAACTAAACTCATCACTCTTTGTGGTGAGCTTCCTGAGGTGAGCTGGAACATCTGGCTTTTTTCTCTTTTGTGTCTGAAAATTGTTATTGCAAGAATGTCTTTCGTTTTTCTTAAAACCCATAGATGAGTGAGACCATTCTGCGTTTTTCTCTCTCTGACTTATTTCACTCAGCATAATAGATTCCGTGTACATCCATGTATAGGAAAATTTTATGACTTCATCTCTCCTGACAGCTGCATAATATTCCATTTTGTATATATACCACAGTTTCTTTAGCCATTCGTATGTTGAAGGGCATCTTGGTTGTTTCCAGAGTCTTGTTATGGTAAATAGTGCTGCAATGAATATAGGTGTAAGGAAGGGGTTTTTGTACAGTATTTTTGTGTTCTTAGGTTATATTCCTAGGAGTGGTATAGATGGATCGTATGGGAGCTCAATTTCCAGTTTTTGGAGGAATCTCCATATCTCTTCCCGTAAAGGTTGAACTAGATGGCATTCCCACCAGCAGTGGATAAGAGTTCCTTTCTCTCCACATCCCCGCCAACACTGTTTGTTCTCATTCTTTGTGATGTGTGCCATTCTCTGTGGTGTGAGGTGGTATCTCATCGTTGTTTTGATTTGCATCTCCCTGATGATTAGTGATGTGGAGCATTTATTCATGTGTCTTTTGGCCATTTGTATTTCTTCTTTGTCAAAGTGTCTGTTCATTTCTTCTTCCCATTTTGATAGGATTAGATATTTTTCTTGTAAAGTTCTGTCAGTGCCTTGTATATTTTGGAGATTAGCCCCTTATCTGATGGGTATTGGGTGAATAGTTTCTCCCACTCAGTGGGTGGCTCTTGTATCCTGGGCACTATTTCCTTTGAGGTGCAGAAGCTTCTCAGCTTAATATATTCCCATACGTTAATCTCTTCTTTCACTTGCTTGGAAAGTGCAGTTTCCTCCTTGAATATGCCTGTAGTGTCCTGGAGTGATTTGTCTATTTGTTGTTCTATATATCTTATAGTTTTGGGTCTGATATCGAGGTCTTTAATCCATATGGATTTTACCTTAGTATATGATGTTAGCTGGGGCTCTAAGTTCAATTTTTTGCAAGTGGCTATCCAGTTGTGCCAACACCACTTGTTGAAGAGGCTTTCCCTGCTCCATTTAGGATTTCCTGCTCCTTTATAAAAAATTAGGTGATTGTATGTCTGGGGAATATTTTCTGAGTATTCAAGCCTATTCCACTGATCTGAGGGCCTGTCCTTATTCCAATACCATGCTGTTTTGATAACTATTGCTTTGTAGTACAGTTTAAAGTTGGGGAAAGTAATTCCTTCAATATTCTTTTTCCCAATGTATGCTTTAGCTATTCTAGGGTGTTTATTGTTCCAAACAAAATTCAAAAGTGCCTGATCCACTTCTTTGAAGAATGTCATGGATATCTTTACAGGGATAGCATTAAATCCGTATAATGCCTTGGGGAGTATTGCCATTTTGATGGTGTTAATCCTGTCAATCCATGAGCAGGGTATGCATTTCCATTTCCGAGTGTCCTCTCTTATTTCTTGGAGCAGATTTTTACAGTTTTCTTTGTATAGGTCCTTCACATTTTTAGTCAGGTAGATTCCAAGATATTTGAGTTTGTGTGGCACTATTGTGAATGGGGTTGTTGTCTTAATGTCCATTTCATCCTTATTACTATTGGTGTGTAGAAAGGCCATTGATTTTTCTGTGTTAATTTTGAGCCTGCCACCTTGCTATATGAGTCTATTGTTTCTAGAAGCTTTTTGGTAGAGTCTTTAGTGTTTTCTAAGTAGAGTATCATGTCATCTGCAAACAGTGAGAGCTTGACTTCTTCCTTTCCTATCTGAATTCCCTTGATATCTTTTTCTTGCCTAATCGCTATAGCAAGTACTTCCAGTGCTATGTTGAATAGGAGTGGTGAGAGAAGACAGCCTTATCTTCTGCAAGAATTTAGAGGAAGGCTTTTAGTTTTTCTCCATTGAGGATAATATTTGCCACTGGCTTGTGTTAGATGGCCTTAACTATATTGAGGAAGGTTCCTTACATTCCCATCTTGCTGAGAGTTTTGATCAAGAATGGGTGTTGGAATTTATCAAATGCTTTCTCTGCATCTATTGATATGATATTGTGGTTTTTATTTTTCTTGTTGTTGATGTTGTGTTTATGTTGATAGATTTACGGATGTTAAACCATCCTTGTATTCCGGGTATGAAACCTACTTGTTCATAGTGGATGATCTTCTTAGTGAGGCATTAAATCCTGTTTGCCAGGATTTTGTTGAGGATATTTGCATCTGCATTCATCAGCGATATTGGTCTGTAATTTTTTTTGTAGCATTTCTGTCTGGTTTAGGTATCAAGGTGATGTTGGCTTCATAAAAGCTATTTGTAAGTGTTTCCATTTGTTCAATTTCATGAAAGAGTCTTGCGAGGATTGGTAGTAGTTCCTCTTGGAAAGTTTGAAAGAATTCATTAGTGAATCCATATGGGCCTGGGATTTTGATTTTTGGCAGACATTTGATTACCATTTTAATTTCATCAATGGTGATGGGGGTTTTTAGATATGCTACATCGTCTTCCTTCAACCGTGGAAGATTATAGAATCCAAGAATTTATTCATTTCTTCCAGATTCTCATTTTTAGTGGCATAGAGTTTCTCAAAGTAGTTTCTGATTACCCTTTGAATCTCTGTCATATCAGTAGTGATCTCTCCTTTTTCATTCCTAATACGAGTTATCAAGTTTCTCTCTCTTTCTATGTTAGTTTTGTCAGTGGTCTATCAATCTTGTTTATTTTTTTCAAAGAACCAACTTCTGGTTTCGTTGATCTTTCAGATTGTCTTTTGGGTTTCCACTTCGTTGATGTCTGCTCTCAGCTTTGTTATTTCCTTCTGTCTTCCTATTTTTGGGTCCTTTTGTTGAGCACTTTCTAGTTCTATTAGCTGTGTTATTAAGCTACTCTGGTAAGCTCCTTCTTCCTTTCTGATGTGTGCTTGCAAAGCTATAAATTTTCCTCTCAGTACTGCTTTTGCTGTGTCCATAAGTTCTGATAGTTTGTGTCTTTATTGTTATTTGTTTCCAGAAACCTTTTGATTTCCTCCTTGATTTCATTTCAGGCCCACTGGTTATTGAGCATGAGGCTGTTTAACTTCCAGGTGTTAAAGTTTTTCTTCTGAGTCCCTTTGGAATTCAGAAATAATTTGAGAGCCTTGTGGTCAGCTAAGGTATTCTGCAAAATTTCTATCCTCTTGATATTATGGAGGTATGTTTTATGTGCCAGCATGTAGTCTATCCTGGAGAATGTCCCATGTACATTGGAGAAGAATGTGTATCCAGGTTTCTGGGGATGGAGTGTCCTATATATATCCACTAGGTCTCTTTCTTCCATTTCTCTTTCCAGGTCTAGTATATTCTTGTTGAGTTATAGTCTGGTTGACCTACCCAGTGTTGACAAAGCCGTGTTGAGGTCCCCCACAATTATTGTGTTGTTATTGATATTATTTTTCAGATTTGTCAACAGTTGTATTAAATATTTTGCTGGCCCCTCATTCGGTGCATATATGTTTGGAAAGTTATTTCTTCCCGCTCTACATACCCCTTGATTAATATAAAATGTCCATCTTTGTCCCTTACAACATTTCTGAGTATAAAGTTTGCATTATCTGATATTAGTATGGCCACTCCAGCTTTTTTATGGGTGTTGTTTGCTTGGATAATTTTTCTCCAGCCTTTTATTTTGAGTCTATATTTGTTCTGACTATTCAGGTGCATTTCTTGTAGGCAGCAGAAAGTTGGATTGAGTTTTTTGATCCATTTAGTCACTCTGTGTCTCTTGACTGGTGCATTTATCCCATTGACGTTGAGAGAAAGAATTGTTCTGGGATTTAATGCCATCTTTATATCGAAATTTGGTGTGTCTTTTGGTTAGTCTTGTCTAAAATTAGGTCTTTCAGTTTTTCTCTTAAGACTGGTTTTGAGTCTGTAAAGTTTCTGAGCTGTTTTTTGTCTGTGAAACCATGTATTCTTCCGTCAAACCGAAAAGTGAGTTTTGCTTGGTATAGTATTCTAGTTGAAGCATTCATTTCATTCAGTCTTGTCACAATATCCTACCACTGCTTTCTGGCATTGAGTGTTTCTGGTGACAGGTCTGCTGTTAATTTCAAGGATGCTTGCTTGAACGTAATTTCCCCTTTTGATCTTGCTGTTTTCAGAATTCTGTCTCTCTGTGCGATTTGTCATTGTGACTAGGATGTGTCTTGGGGTGGTTTTCGTGGGGTCTCTTTTGGTTGGTACTCTTCGAGCATGCAGGATTTGATCACATATATTCTTTAGCTCTGGAAGTTTCTCTTTAATGATGTTCTTGACCATTGATTCTTCCTAGAAATTTTCTTCCTGGGTCTCTGGGACTCCAATGATTCTTAAGTTGTTTCTGTTCAGCTTAACATAGACTTCTATTTTCATCTGTTCCCATTCTTTGACTAATTTTCCATTGTCTGTTCATTTGCTTTAAGTTTTTTCCAATCTCTCCTGCTGTATGGAATTATTATGTATCTCATCTTCCACAGCACCAAGTCTATTCTCAGCTTCTGATACCCTGTCCCAGAGCTTATCCATTTTGTCATTCACTTCGTTTACTTACTTTTTCAGACCTGTTAGTTGACATGTTATTTCAGTTTGGAGTTTTGTGATTTTTGTCTTCATATTTTCTTGGTTCTTATTAGTGTTCTCTTCAACTCTATCGATGGTTTCTTTGAGTTCGTTGAGGATCTTCCATATTGCTAGTCTAAAGTCCTTATTTGAGAGGTTAAGTAGTTGGTTGGTCATTATCTGGTCATCACAATTGTCCTCTTCATTCTCTATGTCTGATGCTGGCCTGCATTGTTTCCCCATTGTCACACTTGTATTGTGGGTTTTTCTGCGTGGTTTGGTGGTATTCATTGGCTGTATGATGCAGGCAGCACACTCCTCTGGCTCTGCCCTTTCTGGATGGGCTGACTTGCCTCTAAGGGAAGGGAGTCCTCCGTGGATGAAGCCTCACACTGGATAAAATCTTAGGCCCAAGCATGCTACAGAGAAAACTGTCCAGAAAGAAATGCTTGCTTCTGTGATACAGTACAGTTCTTAGTATAATTTATTTTCTTGTTCCAATGTTTTTCTTTTCTTAGAAGGAGTGCACGGCCGTTTCGCTTCGCTACGCGGCCGTGTTCTGCTGGAGCCTCTTTTTGGCCCATTCCCAAGAAGTTCACACAAGAGGATAGTAGACAGATACACAGAGGCAGCACTCACAGTTTTTCATAATCGGTCCCCACTGGGCAGGCATAGTTTCGTGGATTTTCCCAGCCTGACGTCACAAACAGGGGACCTGGCTTCTGCAAAGCTTAGCTGGTTTTTATGTTCTGGAGTCCCGCCCTGAAAATGGCCTCTGGGTGAGCGAGTTTTCTGAAGCCTCTTTTTGGCTCACTCCCAAGAGGCTCACGCAAGAGGACAGTAGACAGATATACAGAGACAGCACTCACAGTTTTTCACAGTCGGGCCCCACTGGGCTAGCATAGTTTCGTGGATTTTCCCAGCCTGATGTCACAAACAGGGGACCCGGCTTCTGCAAAGCTTAGCTGGGTTTTATGTTCTGGAGTCCCGCTCTGAAAATGGCCTCTGGGAGAGCGAGTTTTCTAGAGCCTCTTTTCGGCTCATTCCCAAGAGGCTCATGCAAGAGGACAGTAGACAGATATACAGAGAGAGCACTCACAGTTTTTCACAGTCAGGCCCCACTAGGCAGGCATACTTTTGTGGATTTTCCCAGCCTAATGTCACAAAGCTCATGTATTTTTTCTAATACAACATATAAGTTAAATCATTCTGTTTTTATCCTTACTATTCTGGCTTACTTCATTTAAAATAATATCTTACAGTTATATATATCTTGCAGTGAATTGCATCATTTCTTAGAGCTGTGTAGAATCCAACTGTATATATGTGCCACATTTTAATGATCCACTCATCTGTTGCTTGACGACTAGGTTGATTCTAACTTTTGGATACTGGACTGCATGTTGTTGGGGATAGTGGTGTCCATAGATCTTTTGAATGAGAGTTTTCAAGTCCTGGGAATAGATATTAAAAGCAGATTGCTGATTATTATGACAGTTTATTCTGAATTCACTGAGAACACTCCATACTGCTTTTTATAGAGGTTGAACAAGCAACATTCTAAATAGCAGTGGATGATTGTCATTTTTTCACCAATATAAATTTTGCTAGTATAAATTTTCCCAGTATTTTTGATATGTACTATCCACATTGGTGCAAGATATTTCATTTGTATTGATCTAGATTTCCCCAATGATAAGTGATGATGAGCATTTCTTCAAATGCCTATTGAGCATTTGTTGATCCTCCTCTGAGAAGTACATGTTCATTTTCTTTTGTTGGATTAGCCATCTGCCACGCACTTAGTATATGCCTTGTTACTTTGTGGTTGAAAACACCTTTAAATGTAGCATTTTGGATTGGTATTTAGACCACTTGTTCTCCACTTGAGTGTATGGTCAGTTTATTCCTATTAAAAATCTCGGTTCTCAGAAAAACACTCTTGCATTTCTGACTTTCTCACTGACATACCTGCTTCTTAGGAGTGGAAGGCTTGCATATTGGAATTCCTGAACCCATTTCACCCGGTTCGGTGTGTATAGATTTTTTCCTATACTGGTATTTGCTTCCAGACCTGCATCTCTCCAGTGTCCTGGTTTTGGAGCTTGAGGCTTCGTTCTCATACTCTCATTTTCATTGGGATTTTTAGTTTTTTATGGTTAACCTTTATATTTTATATATGCTAGATACTATTTTATCTAATGGGCTGAGTTTTCTTTCACTCAGTTATCTTTTAGTTTTAGCCCTTGTTACTTCTGTCATGCAGAAACTTTTATTTAGGTTTTCTATATCCCTTGTTACTGGCATCCTAGCATTGAACATTCATTTGAGGTCGAAGTATTGTAATGTTCTGCCTATGTTTTCCTCACTGTGTTTTATGGATTAAGGTCTGATATCAACAGATTTGGTCAAATTTGATTGACTTTTGTGTAAGGTGTAAGATATAGATCAACTTCTAATTTCCTACAGGTGGTTATTCTATTGTCCTAATATCATCTTTTGAAAAGTCTGTCTTTATTATCTTTCATAAATTTGATTTCTTTGCTAAAGATTAATTTACTATATTCTTGGGCTTTTGTAACTGGATATTTTGTTCTGATCCATTAATCTAAAAGTCATTCTTTTTTCCAATAAAATACTGGTTTGTTCACTATGGCTTTGTAGTACAGCATCAACTTAGGTAATTAGATACCTCCCAGTTTCCTGTTATTTGATAAAATTTTGGCTATCTCAGATATTTGATTGTTCCACATAAACATTATAATTAACTTTTCTAAGCCCTTGAAGAATTTTTAAATTTGAACTGGGATTGCAATGTATCTGTACAGTAGTTTAGGTAAGATGATCATTATAATAACATTGATAGTTCCATCCAGGAGCATAGAATGCTGTTCCATTTCTTTAGGTCTTCAAAAATCTTTCTTAATTGTTTTCATGTTATAGTTCTCTCACCTCTTTTGTTCATTTGATTTCTAGGTACTTAATTTTATTTAAGCACAATGGTTCAAAATTGTTTATATTTGGATTTAGTCATAGAATGGTATTTGATTTTTCTGACACTATTTTAAATGAAAAGGCTCTTGATCTATTCCTTCTCTGAGTCATTATTTGTATAAAGAAATGCACTGATTTTTGCATATTGACACTATAGCCAGCCAGTTTGAGGTATCAATTTTTTGTTTCTAAGGGCATTTTTAAACTCTTTTAGGTCTTTAATATTTACTATCATGTCATCTACAAATAGAAATAATTTAAATTCCTCTTTTTAATTCGGATTTATTTGAGTTTCTTGTGTGACTGTATTGCTAGGACTTTTAATAATGTATTGTATAAGGGTGGAGACAATAGACATCTTTGCTCTTTCTAATCAATGAACCCCACCACAACACGCAGAAAAAATTACACTACAAGAGTGACAATGAGGAAATAATGCAGGCAAACAACATGCACATAGAATGAAAACGATAGCCCTGATGACTGAAAAATTCCAACCATCTGATTAACCTCTCAGATAAGAAGTTTAGAATATAAATATGGAAGATGTTCATAGAACTCAAAGAAACCATAGATCAATCTTAACAGAACACAAAGACAGAAATCAGAAAAATTTAAACTGAAATAACAGATCTGAAAAACACGGTAGCTCAACTGAAAAACTCAGTGGATGGTCTCTCCAGCATGGTAAAGGCAGCTGAGGACAGATCAGTATGCTGGAAGATGAGATGCAGAAAGACTCAACACAGGAGAAGTAATTGGAAAAGAACCTTAAGACAAACAATCAGGCAATGGAAAAAGTACTTAAGGAATGTGAACAGATAAAAATAAAAATCTTGATAAACTCAACAGAAACAACGTAAGAATCATTGGAGTCCCAGAGACCCAGGTAGGAGATCCCCAGGAAGAATCAACTATCAAAGTCATCATCAAAGAGATACTCCCAGAGTTAAAGACTACATGCAATCAAACCCTGCATGCCCAAAGAGTACAGGCTAAAAGAGACCTGAAGAAAAACATCCCAATACACATCCTAGTTACAGTGACAAATCTCACAGATAGAGATAGAATACTGAAAGCAGCAAGATCAAAAAGGGAAATTACATTCAAAGGAGCATCCCTAAGACTTACAGGAGCCATGTCACAAGAGACTCTTAAGGCCAGAAGACAGTGGTGGGATATTGCGACAAGACTGAATGAAATGGATGCCTCACCGAGAACACTGCACCCAGCACACTCACGTTCAGGTTTGAAGGAAGGATACATAGCTTCATGAATAAACAACAGCTCAGAAACTTGACAGATTAAAAACCAGCCTTAAAAAAACCTGAAAGGTCTATTTTAAGACAAGAGAGACCAACAAACACAGCAAACTTACCTACAAAGATGACATTAAATCCTATGACAATCATCCCCCTCAATGTCAATGGACTAAAATCACCAACTAAAAGACACAGAGTGGCAAAGTGGGTCAAAATGATGAATCCAACCTTCTGCTGCCTACAGGAAACACACCTGAATAATAAGAATAAATATAGACTCAAAATCAAAGGCTGGAGAAAATTACCCAAGCAAACAACACCCTTAAAAAACTGGGGTAGCCATATTAATATCTGATGACACAAACTTTATACTCAGAAAAGTTGTAAGGGACAAAGATGGACACTTTGTACTAAACAAGGGATATGTGCAACAGAAAGACATCATATATTAAACATATATGTATCCAATGAGTGACCATCAAATTATCTAACACAATTATTGACAAATCTGAAAGAAGACATCAATAATAGCACAATAATTGTGGGAGACCTCAACACTGCCCTGTCAACACTTGACAGGTCAACCTGACTGAAACCCACCAAAAACATACTAGCCCTGAAAAGAGAAATGGAAGAAAGAGGACTAATAGATATTTATAGGACACTCCACCCAAAAAACCTGGATACACATTCTTCCCCAATGTACATGGGTCATTCTCCAGGATAGACCAATGCTGACACATAAAACATACCTTCGTAAAATCAAGAGGAAAGAAATTTTTCTAAGCTACCTTTGCTGATCATAAGGCTCTGAAATTAGATGTGAACTACAAGGGACGCAGAAGAAAAAGTTTGACAATTGGAAATTAAACAGCTTGCTACTGAACAACCAGTGGGTCAAAGATGTAATCAAAGAGGAAATTAAAACTTTCCTGGAAACAAATAATAATGAAGGCACAAATTACCGGGACCTATGGGACACAGCAAAAAGAGGAAAATTTATAGATTTGCAAGGACACATCAGGAAGGAAGAAGGAGCATACCTCAATAGCCTAATGACACAGCTCATAAAATTAAAAAATGACCAACAAAAGGAACCAAAAATAGGGAGCCAGAAGGAAATAACAAAGCTGAAAGCAGAAATCAATGAAGTGGAAACCCAAAAAACAAACCGAAAGATCAATGAAAGCAGATGTTGGTTCTTTGAAAAAATAAACAAGATTGATAGACCATTGGCAAAATACACAAAGAAAGAGAGAGAAAGCTGATAACCCATATTAGAAATGTAAATGAGGAGATCATGGCAGATATTGCAGAGATCCAAAGGGTAATCAGAGACTATTTTGAGAAACTTTATGTTAATAAACATGATAATCTATAAGAAATGGATAAATTCTTGAACACTCATAACCTTCCATGGTTAAGTAAGGAGGATGTAGCATATCTAATGACCCCTATCACTATGGAGGAAATTGAAACTGTAATAAAACGTCTGCCTAAAAAGAAAAGGCCAGGTCCAGATGGATTTACTACAAAATTTTTTCAAACCTTTCAAGAGGAACTCCTACCAATCCTAGCCAGGATCTTCCATGAAATTGGAAAAACGGGAACACTCCCAAACAGTTTATGAAGCCAACATCATCTTGATACCAAAACCAGACAGAGATGCTGCCAAAAAAGAAATTTACAGACCAATATTCCTGATGAATGCACATGCAAATATCTTCAACAAAATCCTGGCAAATAGGAAACTATGCATCATCAAGAAGATCATACACTATGACCAAGTAGGTTTCATTCCAGGAATGCGAGGATGGTTTAACATCCATAAATCTATCAACATAATACAAAACATCAATAACATAAAAATTAAAATCACATGATCATATCAATAGACACAGAGAAAACATTTGATAAGGTCCGACACCCATTCTTGATCAAAACTATCAGCAAGATTGGAATGAAAGGAACCTTTCTCAATCTAGTTAAAGCCATCCACCACAAGCCAATGGCAAATATTATCCTCAATGAAGAAAAACTAAAAGCCTTGCCTCTAAATTCTGGTACAAGACAAGGCTGGCCGCTATCACCACTCCTCTTCAAGATACTACTGGAAGTACTTGCTATAGCGATCAGGCAAGAAAATGATATCAAGGGAGAAGTCAGCTCTCACTGTTTGCAGATGACATGATACTCTACTTAGAAAACATTAAAGACTCTACCAAAAAGCTTCTAGAAAAAATAAACTCACATAGCAAGGTGGCAGGCTACAAAATTAACACACAGAAATAAATGGCCTTTTTATACACCAATAATGACAGGGAAGAAATGGACGTTAAGAAGGCAATCCCATTCACATTAGTGCCACACAAACTCAAATACATTGGAGTCAACTTGACCAAAGACGTGAAGGGCCTATACAAAGAAAACTATTAAGCCCTGCTCCAAGAAATAGGAGAGGACACACAGAAATGGAAACACATACCCTGTTCATGGATTGGCAGGATTAACATCATTAAAATGGCAATACACCCCAAAGCATTATACAGATTTAATGAGATCCCTTTAAGGACATCCACTACATTCTTCAAAGAAGTGGATCAAATACTTATGAACTTCATCTGGAACAATAAACATCCTCGAATAGCTAAAACACTCCTAGGGAAAAGGAAAATGGGAGGCATTACTTTCCTCAACTTTAAACTGTACTACAAAGCAATAGTTATCAAAACAGCATGGTATTGGAATAAAGACAGACCCTTAGATCAGTGGAATCGGCTTGAGTTCTCAGAGAAAGTTTCCCTGACATACAAGCACATAATCTTTGACAAAGGAGCAAAAAATTCTAAGTGGAGCAGGGAAAACCTCTTCAAAAACTTGTGCTGGCAGAACTGGTTAGTCACTTGCAAAAATGTAAACATAAACCTCCAGTTAACATCATGTACGAAGGTAAAATTCAAATGGATTAAAGACCTTGATATCATACCTGATACCATAGATATATAGATCAATGCGTAGGTAAAACACTTCATGAGATTGAGACTAAAAGCATCTTCAAGGAGGATATTGCACTTTCCAAACAAGTGGAAACAGAGATAAACAGATGGGTATACATTAAGCTGAGAAGCTTCTGCACCTCAAAAGAAATAGTGCCCAGAATACAAGAGCCACCCACCGAGTGGGAGAAACTATTCACCCAATACCCATCAGCTAAATGAGTATTATCCAAAATATACAGGGCACTGACAGAACTTTACAAGAAAAAAATATCTAATCCTATCAAAAAATGGGGAGAAGGAATGAACAGACACTTTGATAAAAAAAAATACAAATGGCCAAAAGGTACATGAGAAAAATGCTCCTCATCACTAATCATCAGGGAGATGCAAATCAAAACAATGATGAGATACCATCTCACACCTTAGAGATTAGCAAACATCACAAAGAATGAGAACAATCAGTGCTGGCGGTAATGTGGAGAGAAAGGAACACTTATCCACTGCTGGTGGGAATGACGTCTATTCCAACCTCTATGGAAATGATGTGACAATTCCTCTAAAAACTTAAAATTGAGCTCCCAATCGACCCAGCTATTCCACTCCTAGGGATATCCCCTAGGAACACAAGAATACAATACAAAAATTTCTTCCTCACACCTATTTTTATTGCAGCACTATTCACAATAGCCAGGCTCTGGAAACAACCAAGATGTCCTTCAACTGATGTATGGCTAAAGAAACTGTGGTACATATACACAATGGAATATTACGCAATTGTCAGGAGAGATGAAGTCATGAAATTTTCTTATACATGGATGTACATGGAATCTATCATGCTGAGTGAAATAAGTCAGAGGGAGAGAGATAGTCGTAGAATAGTCTCACTCATCTATGGGTTTTAAGAAAAATAAAAGTCATTTTTGCAAAAATCCTCAGAGACTATGAGAGGAGGGCTGGAACTTCCAGCTCACTTCATGAAGCTCACTACAAAGAGTGGTGAGTGCAATTATAGAAATAACTACACAGAGAACTACCATAATCATGTGAATGAATGAAGGAAATGGAAAGCCTGTCTGGAGCACAGGTGGGGGTGGGGTGGGATGGAGGGAGATTTGGGACATTGGTGGTGGGAATGTTGTACTGGTGAAGTGGGGTGTTCTTTTCATGACTGAAACCTAATCACAGTCATATTCATAATCAAGATGTTTAAATAAAGAGATAAAAAGAATTCCAAAAAATACTATTATCTATGGTCTTATTCAAGATAGCTGTTTCTGTATTGAGAATAGCTTCTTCCACACATATTTCTGATTTGGTTATTCAAGATTGGGTGGTAAATATTGTGAGATGCTTTTCTAAGAATATTAAGTTAGGTATTAAAACTATAACATTGTTTTTTTTGTTGATGTGGTTTGCAGTATTGACAGATTTTAATATATTGAACTATTATCCTTACATCCCATGATAAAACCCACATTATAATGATGTGAAATTTATTGATATGCTGTTGAATTCGGTTTGCTAAGATGTTATTGAACATTTTACATGATTGTTTTTCAGTTCCATTTGTCTAGAATTTTCTTTCTTTGCGGTATCTTTGTAAACTTTGGGAAACATCGTAATATTGGCTTATAGAGATCTTTGGAGGATTCCTGTCATTACATTTTGGAAGAATTTAGGGATAGCTGGATATTTCTTCTCTGAGATTTTATAAACTCTGGACATTTATTCTTGGGGATATTTTTAATTAATATTATAATTTCCTTGCTAATTGTTGGTCTGTTTATTCTATGCATTTCTCCTCATTCAGTTTTGGGAGATTATATGTTTTCAGAAAACTGTCCATTTTTTCTAGATTCTCTAGGTTAACAGAGTACAGTTGTTCATAGTAAGATCTTACGTTTTCTTTGATTACTGGGGATTCTGTTGTAATCACTCCCCTTTCATTTCTGATGCTATTTCTAACTCTTTCTCTATTTTTTATGAGACTTTCCAATACTTAATCTGGCTCGTTTATTATTTAAAAAATAAACTCCTGGTTCACTGATTGTATTGTTTTCTTGGTTTCTGTATCATAGATTTCTGCTGTTTTTTTATTTCATTTATATTATCCTTTAATTCTTCTGCCTAAATAATTTTCTTTTTTTTGCTATCAGTACATTGATGTAATCTCAATTTTTCTCATATTTCAAATAGAAAAATCAAAGCAGTTCTAAAGAAGGCCACAAGGACCCACATCCACACAATTTCACATAAAATAGTTCTTTATCATCTAATTTATCACATTTGAAAGAGAAAACTCTGTGACCTACAATAGTAATATCTCAATAAATGTTTAGGTTGCTCAAATATGTTTATTGTAATAATATCACAATTTCAATGTTTCTATTCTTTGTAAGGCAAATTCAATTCTTTTGACAATGTGGGTGTAAACTGCTCTTTTACTCCATACACTTATCTGGATACTCCCATGTTGTGTATGTAAACATATACGCACCGAGTGAGAGACCAGCATAATAACAAATACAATCATTAACAAATTTGAAAGAGGACATCAATAATAACACAGTAATTGTGGGAGACCTCAACACGGCCCTGTCAAAACTTGATAGGTCACCCAGACTGAAACCCAACAAAAAATATACTAGCCCTGAAAAGAAAATGGAAGGAAGAGGCCTAGTGTATATATAAATATGTAGGACACTATATATATAGTGACACTTGATTCTTCCTGGAAATTTTCTTCTTGGGTCTATGGAACTCCGATGATTCTTAAGTTGTTTCTGTTGAGCTTATCATAGACTTCTATTTTCATCTGTTCCCATTCTTTGAGTAATTTTTCCATTGTTTGTTCATTTTAAGTTTTTTTTCCAATCTCTCCTGCTGTATGGAGTTGTTATTTATCTCATCTTCTGCAGCACCAATTCTATTCTCAGCCTGTAGGAGAGTGTATCCATTTTGCCATTTAATTCATTTACTTAGTTTTTCAGGCCTGTTATTTGACCTGTTATTTCAGTTTGGAGTTTATTGATCTGTCTTCATATTTTCTGGGTTCTTATTAGTGTTCTGTTCAACTCGATCCATGGTTTCTTTGAGTTCTTTGAGCATCTTCTATATTTCTTGTCTAAACTCCTTACCTGAGAGATTTATTAGTTGGTTGGCCATTTTCTGGTCGTCAGAATTGTCTTCTTTATTTTCTATATCTGATTCTCCCCATTGTCACACTTGTATTGTGGGGTTTTCTAAGTGTTGTGGTGGTATTCATTGGCTATATGATGTGTGTGGCCATGCTCCTGTGGCTCCGCCTCTTTTGACTGGGTCGACTTGCCTCCAAGTATGGGGAGCCCTCTGTGGATGAAGCCTCACACAGGATTAAATCTTAGGCCCGAGCACACAGCAGAGAAAATAGTCCGGGGAGAAATGCTGGGCTTCAGTGATCCAGCACAGTTCTTAGTGTGATTTTGTCTTCTTGTTGCAGTGGCATTCTTTCATTAGAAAGAGGGCATAGTCACATAGTAAAGTCGAGAGCCATGCACTTTTGGAGCCTCTGGAGGAGCGAATTTTCTGGGCCCTTTTTGGCCCACTCCCTAGAGGTTTAGGAGACAGGACAGGAGACAAACACACACAGGCAGCACTCACAGTTTCTCACAGTCGGGCCCCACTGAGCAGGCGTAGATGTTGGGGGCTGCTTGAACCCTGAACATAACTGGAACCTCTAAAACTTCAGACTCTACATACAACCAGAGGCACCCATGCCCTGAGGACAAAGGAAATAGCTAAACTGTAAAGTATATTCAAAGCAGCCATCCACCCAGCCAGAGAGAAGTTACCCATATTTTCTGCCCCCAGCTTATGCTGATAAGCGCTTGCAAGCTGCAATTGGTGGAAAATTGAGTGACGTACTTGTAACACCGCCCATGACATATTTTGCCTTTAAATGCCAGTCTCCCAGAGCAATAAATTCTTTTGAACAGCGAGAGTTGTCTTAAGCCCTCTTTTACTAACCTCTCAAGTTTACTTCACAGATCGGCTCTGCTCAGGAGAACCCACAAATTACTAGCGACCTCCATTCCCACACCCCCGCTGGTCGGGGATTCCCCCTTCAGGGGTCGCAAGTGGCGCCCATGTGGGAGCTCGAGTTACAGAGCACCGATCGAACGGCAGAAGTGACGAGTCTGGAGCTAACTTGTAAGACGTCAGGAAAACCCGATCTAGGCGATGCAAAGTTAAGGCAGTTTAATACCTAGGTGAACACCGCCATCCCATTATAGTCCCAGAGTAAGAATGGGGACCAGCCTGAGTATAGGGGCAAAATTTATTAAAGGTATACAAGAGGAACTTAGAAGTAGAAATATAGAAGTTAAAAAGAGAGACTTGTTGAAATTTTTGTTGTTAATGAAATTTGTCCCAGTTTGCCATTACCTGCCCCAAAATAGTTTGCAGTACCTGGGATCTAGTCAGGGCAAAACTCACTGATCATTTTAGTACACATGGCAGTAAGTTCGAGAAAAAGATTATACAGCAATATTGGGATCTTCTCAAAAGCATTATTGTTAAGTCTGATTTTGACCCTGAGAGCTTGCAGATTGTGAAAGATGCCCAGGAGCATTTGGAGCACGTAACCCGACAGTTCCTGCTCCAGTTCATTTTTGCATATTGATTTCCTTCCTCCTTCCGAGGACCCTTCTCCTATGCAAAAGATTCTTTATCCCTCTTTGCGGGCCGTGGCCTCAGCACCCCCTGAGGAGAAGCTGGACCCAGAGGAAGAGACTGAGTTGGAGGAAGAAGCTGCTGCCTACCATGGGTGTGCTGTCTCTCTCCCCTCGCAGCCTCCCTTGTATAACTAGCCCGCGCCCATTAAGGTGCCCCCTCCTGAACCTGATAACCCTTTATTGAAAGAAATTCAACAGCTCAGACAGCAAATTACCCGGCTCCAGGCTGCATATCCATCATCCCCGCACTTTTTGTTCCCTGTCCATGGCCCGGACGGGGAGGACTGGGAGGAGGAGGGTGAGCTCCCCTCTTTACCCCTTGGTAGACCCCACACTAGGGCCCAGGCTAGACAAGAAGCAGAAGCAGCTGCAGCTGCTGCCGCTGCAGCGACCAGTGCGCAGGGCGGACTTTCTGCCCCTCCCCTGCCAGCTCCGGTTCCGGCTGCCAGAGCCCCCCCAGCCCCCTGCTGAGCCCGATAATGGCACTCTGGCTCACAGACGATCAGGCAGAGCCTCCTGACATCCCTGAATTCCCCATTTGCTGGCAGCTGCGGCAATACAAGGCCCTCGACAGAAAAGATCTCAAAGAACTTTTTACTGGTCAGCTCTTATGGCCTGCATGCCCCCTATACCTTGTCTTGCCTTGAATCCATTGGTGGCGGTGGTGCTGTTCTGCCAGCTGAGTGGCAAGATATTGTTAAACTGCTTTGAAAAATGACATTTATGCTTTGTGGGAAGCTGATTTCTTGTTAAGATGTCAGGGTATTGCTGCAGGGAATGATGACCTTTGTGCCCACATAGCAGGCATAGCTCCATATCACATCCTCAAAGAACAGTGCAGACTCCCTGAAGCCTGCTCGCCAACACGGCCTCGCTGCCCTGGGAGCTTGGAAGTCTCTTCCCCAGGCTGGTACCTCGACTGCCCCGCTCTCTCAGAATGTGCAGGGCCCAGATGAACCATACAATTCGTTCATTGCCCGCCTTTCAGAGGCCGTGGAGCATGTCCTGGGCATCACTGCCACAGACGCTGATAGTACTCTGGTGAAACAACTTGCTTTTGAGAATGCTAATGATACCTGTAAAAGTATACTTAGAAACAACCTTAAAGGGAAAACTTTGCATGACATGATAAACCTCTGCCGCGAGGCAGACCCCTTTGTCCATAAGATCACTAAAGCCCGTGTTGCCTTTCAAAGCCAGAATAAAGGAAAAACTTGTTTTCGGTGTGGCGCTCCTGGTCATTTTGCCTCCCGTTGCCCACAGCAGCAAGCTCCAGCATTACAAGCAGGCAGCACAAATCCCTGCCCTCCTCTTTGTCCCCGCTGCCACCGCGGCATGCATTGGGCTTCAACCTGCCGCTGCGCAATTGATTTAGAAGGTAACCCCCTACCACCGGTGCTGGGAACAGCCGGCACAATCAAGCCCCTCGTTCTTTCCCACCGCAGCTAGCCCTGTCACAGCAGCCCCAGTTTGTGGCACTTCCTCAGACTTCAGCTCCCACGGTTCAACCGCTGGTGCCACACAATATGTTGCCCCCCCCCCAGCAATCTCTCTTGTCAGTGCCTCCCCAGGAAGTGCTGGCTTGGACCTCAGTGCCGCCACCCCAAAATTACTGACCCTTGAGGACAGTGTCCAAATTATTCCAACCGGAATTTTTGGACCCCCACTCCCAAACACCGTTTTTATGATTATTGGCAGAGCCTCTGCCACAGTTAAGGGCCTCATTTGTACAACCCTCTCTGGTAGACAATGACTACACTGGAGAGATTATGCTCTTGGCTGTCGCCCCCTACCACCCAGTTCAAATTGTTCCTGGCCAGCACATTGCTCAGGCCTTACCTCTCTCTATGAATGTGCAGTTTCCCGCCCTCTCCCACAGTCGCGGGCCTACCTCCCCCGGCTCCTCTGATGTTTTTAGGTACATGCCATGTGCCGCATTCACCCGCCTTTAACCCTTAACATCTCGGGTAAACAATTTACAGGCCTCCTAGACACTGGTGCTGATACCACCTGCTTTACTCCCCTAGATTGGCCTCCTGACTGGCCCACTGCCTCCACCTTTGACAATGTCTCAGGCATAGCTGGCTCCGTCAAGAGAGTTCTTGTCAGTGCTAACAAGCTAGTTTGGCAGGATGAGGATGGTTACACAGGTCTTGTCTGCCCTTATATCATTCCCGACTTACCCATTAATCTTTGGGGCCGGGACATTATGGAACAAATGGGTGTTTATGTTATAAAGTGTAAAAATCCTGTTGCATTGCAGCAAATGCTACAACAGAGCTATACACCCTCCAAAGGACTGGGCAAACATTTGCAAGTTATCACTCAACCCATTACCCCTTCGCAAAAATTAGATAGGGCTGGATTAGGTTTTTTACCCTCTGTTCAAAATTTTGGATAGAGGTCACTGCCTCTCCTGCACCCCCGGCAGATAAAATAACCTGGCTTGATGATAAACCTGTCTGGGTCGGGCAGTGGCCCCTAACCAAAGAAAAATTAGCTGCGCCTCAGCAACTTGTGCAGGAGCAATTTAATGCTGGCCACATAGAATCTTCCACCTCCCCATGGAACGCCCCCATCTTTGTTATTAGAAAAAAAATCAGGCAAATGGAGACTTTTACATGATCTTAGAGAAATTAATATAACCATGGTGCCTATGGGGGCTACTCAGCCTGGCTTCCCTGCTCCTCAGCTGTGCCCAAAGGAAGCTTTAAAATTGTTTTGGATCTTAAAGACTGTTTTTTTCCATCCCCCTGCACCCCAAAGAGTGTAAGCAGTTTGCCTTTTCAGTGCCCTTAATTAATTGTGTGGGCCCCAACCCTAGATACCAGTGGAAGGTCCTCCCCCAAAGCATGGCTAACAGCCCCACGCTCTGTCAAAAATATGTAGCATCCATTATAGACCTGTTTCGAACCCTTTACCCCTCAGTTTATATCATTCATTTCATGGATGATATTTTATTAGCCTGTGCTGATGATTCACTTGTCCTACACACCGCAAAAGAGCTTGTTTTAGCTCTGCAACATTGCGGGTTTAAAATTTCTGAGGACAAGATCCAAATACACCCCCCCAACTTTTTCTTGGATTTGAACTGCTCCCCAATGAGGTTCACACCCAGAAGGTACAACTTCGCACCCACCACCTAAAAACCCTTAATGATTTCCAATGCCTCTTGGGTGACATCACATGGCTGAGGCCTTACCTACAGGTCTCCACGGGTGACTTAAAGCTCTTTTTGACATCCTTCCGGGTGATTCTAATCCCACCAGCCCGCGCCAACTCACCCCTGAGGCTTCCAAAGCCCTTGCCATTGTTAACAACACCATTCAAAATCAGTTTATTACTTACTATGAGCCTTCCCACCCCCTTTTCCTCATTATCTGCCCTACTGCCATTGCACCCACAGCTGTTTTGTGGCAGCTCGCCCCACTTTACTGGATCCATTTGCCTTCCTCCCCCGATAAAGTCCTAGCCACCTACCCCCACCTAGTGGTACGGCTTTTAATGCAAGGCTGCACAGCCTCTCTTAAACTTTTTGGCTGCCAACCCACCAAGGCAATTGTTCCCTATACAAAACCTGAATGGCAATGGCTTATGGAAAATCAACAAGATTGGGTTATTTTTGTGACAGGTTTTTTGGGAACTCTAGATAATCATTACCCACATAATAAATTGCTTCAGTTTTTGCACCTTCACCTGTTAGTTTTTCCTAAGCTTACTAAATCTCAACCCATTTCTGATGCCTCACTAGTCTTTACGGATGGCAGCTCAAATGGTAGGGCCGCCTTCAAGATCGATGGCATCATTCATCAGGTCCCCACCCAGCATACCTCGGCCCAGCTTGTAGAGCTTGCCGCTGTCCTCAGTGTTTTTCAGCTTGTCCTGAACCCTTTAATTTTTATACTGATAGCTGCTACATTGCAGCTTCCCTTCCCCTGTTGGGAACAGTTCCTTATATAAGGCCTTACACCCCTGCAGCTGCTCTTTTTTCTAAAATTCAAGAACTCCTTTTGCTGCGCACCAATCCATTTTTTGTTGCCCACATTAGAGCACACACTGGTCTCCCTGGCCCTTTGGCTGAGGACAATGACTCAGTTGACCAGGCCACCCGTCTTTTACCTGTCTTTAATCAGCCTGACTCTTTACAGTTGGCGCAACAAGCCCATAAGTTACACCACCTTAATGCGCAGACACTTAGGCTAAAATATTCCATCACCCTTGAACAAGCTCGAGAAATTGTTAAGTCATGCAAAGCTTGCCTTTCCCTCTTGCCTGAACCTCACACTGGAGTTAATCCTCATGGCCTTACACCTGGAGAACTCTGGCAAATGGATGTCACTCATTATTCTGCCTTTGGCAATCTTAAATATATTTATGTTACAGTGGATACATATAGTGGTTTTATTTGTGCCTCTCTTCAAACAGGAGAGGCCACCAAGGATGTCATTGCCCATATTTTACATTGCTTTACTATTGTTCCTGTCCCTGCGGTCATTAAGACTGATAACAGTCCAGGATACATTAGTTCTAAATTCAAGGATTTTTGTGCAAAATTTGGTATCACCCTTAAGACAGGAATCCCCCAAAACCCTCAAGGCCAAGGCATTGTTGAGAGAGCTAATCAAAGTTTGAAAAATACACTTTTTAAACTTACCTCAGAAAGCGAAACCTTGTATGCTCACAAAGACAAACACCGCCTGCTTTTGAATCATGCACTCTTTGTGCTCAATTTTCTCTCCTTGGATACCAGTGGCCGGTCAGCAGCTGATCGACTCTGGCACCCCTCTACTCGTGAGAATTTTCAGCAGGTGCTTTGGAAGGATGTCCGTACAGGACAATGGCTTGGCCCACACCCCGTTCTCACATGGGGCAAAGGTCACGCCTGTGTTCATAACCCAACCACCTCTGAAACGCACTGGCTTCCAGATAGGCTGGTTAAGCTCTATAACCCTCCCAGGGATAGTGCCCCTGAGGATTCTTCTGTTTCCCTTTCAGGTGCTGCTTCTGACAACACTCCCCCAGCACTACCACTGACTGACAATCCTTGCCGCAGCACTCCAGAAACTCACCCTCTCCACGCTCCACTTGACTCTCCCTTGAAAGATGATGACATCACCTCTGGTTCCTTCCCTTCCCCTTTTGACTTTTAGTTTTTGTTCTATAATGGTGCTGGAGACATAGCCAATTCCTCCTCCCACTCATCCCACTCCATCCCCTGACCCATCCTGGAAGTAGTCCTTTGTGCCCTCGCCATGGGTGCTGAGGAAGCGTGGGGCACCCCCAATCAATTTTTACCACGACCTGGCCCATTCACCCATTCCCAAGATACACTGGCAATGACCACCCTGACGAGAGAGCCAATGTCCCCTGCTGTGACCGGCCTACCTTTAGAAGATTTTTGAATCACTATCCCTTTTTATGTTTGTCCCGGACAACACCGTGATCGCTCACTTAATTCCAAGTGCGGCAATCATGCTGAATTTTGTTTGTAAGTCTTGGAGCTGTGAAACCACTGGCAACACAGATTGGATTACAGTGTCTCATAAAATTAGAACCATCAAAAAAACCTTGGGCAACCAGCGATCTTCCTGACATCCATGGATGTCGGCTCAACCTTTTCCATTCCCCGGGCTCTTCAGGACTCTACGTCCCTGCCTTTGCCTGCTTCCCCACCCCTCCAGCCCATGCTGCCTCCTGGACCCCCCCCTCAGTTTCTCAGCTCATCCTTGACATGATCAACGCCTCCGCCCAGGCGCTCTCCGGCACCTGCTATTCACCCATCCCACCGTTCTATGAAGGAATTGCTGCCTTCGGACTGCCTCACTTCACCAGCGATACCAACCTTCTGCGATGGGGTAGGGAGCCTCAATGGCATGGCATGACTTTGAAACAAGTGGTGAAAATTGAACTGCCTTTTGGAACCCAATATGTTTCCCCCTATTCCCCTTATTGAAATTTGTAATCAAACTCTTGTCATTAATTCCTCCTTTCAGTTTATGATTGCCCCCAATTTAACGTTTTTTGCCTGTTCCACTGGTTTATCTCCCCCATTGTTTCACATTTGTTTCTTGAGTCCAAGGACTCCTGTATTTTGGTTGTTTTAATGCCTAAATTGACTGTTAGACCAGAAACTGATTTATTACCTCTTAAATATAACTCTGCGTCTCTCTCCCGCCGCAGGAGGGAACCAGTCACTACTCTTACCCTTGCCTTATTGATAGGCCTGGGTGTTACTGGTGGTGGCACAGGAATTTATTCATTGGTTTATACTCTAGAATCTGTTAATGCCTTAAGTATAACTATTGTTAAAAATGTTTACAAACTTAAAAGAAGTTTACACTACTTAGAGCACACTGTTGAATCCCTAGCAGAGATGGTGCAGCAAAACCGCCGTGGTTTAGTTCTGGCCTTTTTTTTAGGGAGGGGGGGGGAATTTGTGTCGCCCTTAAAGAAGAATGTTGCTTTTTTAAGAATAAACTTGGCTTAGTTAAAGATAGCATTAGACATGTGGAAGAAAGTCTAGAGGATAGAAATAGTCAGAGGGATAAAGATGAGTCCTGGTATCAAAATTGGTTCTCTACCTCATCCTGGCCGTCCAAGCTGCTGCCTAATTAGGTCCTTTTTTTTTTTTTGTTTTTGGGCCACACCCGTTTGACGCTCAGGGGTTACTCCTGGCTATGTGCTCAGAAATCGCCCCTGGCTTGGGGGGACCATATGGGACGCCGGGGGATCGAACCGCGGTCCGTTCCTTGGCTAGCGCTTGTAAGGCAGACACCTTACCTCTAGCGCCACCTTCCCGGCCCTAATTAGGTCCTTTTATTGACTTTTTGCTGCTTTTTTCCTTTGGCCCCTGGGCATTCCGTCGCCTCACAAGTTTTGTTAAGAACCAGGTTGATGAGGCTGCCTAACGTTCAGTACAGGTTCACTATCAGAAGATCTCTTAACATGACCCCGAAGGACATGAAGCTGTGGATATACCTACGTTTCAACCTCTGAGCTTTAAGGAGTTGCAGTATCTGGCTAAACGCACTCGCTCGCTCTGCTCCAGGCTGTGGAGATGCTTTAGACGGGGATAGCTTGGTGCCAGTGTCTGGGTGCAAACATGGCATTCCTAATATTTTGCACGCAAAAACTTAATTTGGTCTCTTATTGCCATGTCCAGAACTGGAAGCCCACCAAAGTAACCTAAGACAGGCACTCCACCCATTTTGCTCCTTTTCTTTTATTATTACAGAGAAGGGGGAACTGTTGGGGGCTGCTTGAACCCTGAACATAACCGGAACCTCTGAAACTTCAGACTCTACATACAACCAGAGGCACCCATGCCCTGAGGACAAAGGAAATAGCTAAACTCTAAAGTATATTCAAAGCAGCCATCCACCCAGCCAGAGAGAAGTTACCCATATAGAACAACTTGCCTTTGTATTAGCAAAAGATTAATGTGTTTACAGCTGATGTTTTATTTATGCTTGCTGAGTAAAATTTATAAGATCCTGTTTGGTAATGTTTTACATGACTCGTGCTTTCAGTACAAACAAGATAATGATTAGCATTTTACATGTGCTCAAGCCTACCTTTTTACCCCTCCCTATTTCCTGCCCCCAGCTTATGCTGATAAGTGCTTGCAAGCTGTAATTGGTGTAAAATTGAGTGACGTACTTGTAACACCCCCATGACATATTTTTCCTTTAAATGCCAGTCTCCCCGAGCAAAAAATCCTTTTGAACAACGAGAGTTGTCTTAAGCCCTCTTTTACTAACCTCTCAAGTTTACTTCACAGATCGGCTCTGCTCGGGAGATCCCACAAATTACTAGCGACCTTCATTCCCACACCCCTGCGGGTCGGGGGTCCCCAATCTGGGGTTGCAGATTTTCCCAGCCTGACGTCACAAATAGGGTACCTGCCTTCTGCAAAGTACTGCTTATAGCCGGTTTTCACGTTTGGAAGCAGTTCCTTGGTGTTCCAGCCTGTGAATGAGCTTCTGGGAGAGCAAATTTTCTGGGCCCTTTTTGTCCCATTCCCAAGAGGTTCAGGAGACAGGACAGGAGACAAACACATGCAGGAAGCACTCACAGTTTCTCACAGTTGGACCCCACTGGGCAGGCATCGTTAAACTGGGTTTTTATAATAATTGCAATTTTTAACTTTATTCTTGATAAAATTGATGTAGTGATAAAAAAAGAAGGCTTAGTTACTTTTTAGGTCGACAGCATTAGTTATTTGAAATCAATAAAAATACAATTCACATATAAGAATGACTTATATTCTACAGGAGAAAACAAAAAACATATTTCACAATATATGTCACTAACAGTTTTATCTTTTATTAAATTATATTTTATTGAATCTCTAAAAATAATTATTTTATTATTTTAAAAGTTTTTATAAGTTATTAATTTATTATTATAAAGAAATATATAATATATAAACATATATTATATAAAATTTATAATATAACATTATATATAATATGTAATAATAAAATTATTCATAAAATATTTTATTATTTTTATCAGTTATGTTCACAATAGCTTATTCACAGTACATTTCTTTCAGGATGACAGAAAGTGAAGTTCTTAAAGAATTAGAAAGAAAATAGAGAAATTTAAAAAAAAAGCACAGAGAATGAAGGGGAAATTATTTATTAGCAGTTATTTTTGTGAAGACTTTGCATCAATAATAAAGTCATTTCTAAAATAACAGAAGGTTTAGTACACTTCATTTTTTTAGAGATGGAAGATACACTATAAATTGATGTGTGTGGCAGATGTCATTTGCATAGGCACAGAAAAATATTGAAGGAATTGAAACAACTTAGGCCTAAAAAACAGGGAGATCTTACCCCTGAAGTATTTTGGCATAGGACCAACTTTAGGCTCCAGGCATACTAGGTTGTCCAACCCCATAATCATTTTTGATGTCATCTATTCACCATCAGTTGTTGCTGTCAGGTAACTGTAGTTATAGATCCTAGTTCCTGTATAGGTCCTATGCCTTCTGGTTCTATTTCACCACCAGTTAGAAATGCAGAGTATCCTACCCTAAAAGCAGACTACTGCTGTTGCCTGGTTGTCAGGGTGACATAAGAACTGTCTTTGGGGGCCGGAGAGATAGCATGGAGGTAAGGCGTTTGCCTTTCTTGCAGAAGGTTATCGGTTGAAATCCCGGTGTCCCATATGGTCCCCCGTGCCTGCCAGGAGCAATTTCTGAGCATGGAGCCAGGAGTAACCCCTGAGCACTGCCGGCTATGACCCAAAAACCACACACACACACACACACACACACACACACACACACACACACACACAAAAGAACTGTCTTTGGAGTAAGTCAGTGCCGTGGTGGTAATAGGGCCTTCCTTGGTAAAATATATATTCTTGGTGCTGATGAAGGAAACCATGTTTATTTTCATAGGTGGTATCTATGTTTCAGAGATTAATCGTCAATGTTCAATCAACTGGAGTCTATGCCAAATCACTATGCCAAGTGTTTAGGTTGTAACGTCCCACTGCAGTATAAAAATTGTGTTTCTATCTCTATTAGATAAGAACTTGTTTGCATCTTTTAATCTTTCCCAATTTAATGTGCCTATGCAAAAGGGACAATGGCACAAGGTATTACTAGTGCATGTGGGGGGCTGAGGTATCAAGACCAACAGTCCCTAGAACCTTTTCCTTCAATGAACTCTGAACAGAGACTTATCTACTAGTATTACATAGTGAATGGATCCTGGGAATAGGGGAAGTTGCCTCTACATAAGAAGATATTTGATAATGTTTTTGCCTATTAAAAGATTGTATCTAAAAGAAATATTTAAAGGAAATTTATATGTCCTCTTTAAATCTTTTGAAATAGGTGGGGAAGGGGTAAGATCCGGGGTGCAGCTTCAGCATATGATTTGGTTTTGTGGAGTCTAAGGAAAATAGCTCCCAACAGTGCTTATCAGGAAGTGTCCTCAAGCAAGGATTTTCTCAGGAACCAAATAAGTAGCAAGCAAAAGTCCACTGTAAAGGGAGGTAAAGGAAGAGGTGTCACCAAGAGCAAATCAATAGAAGCAGATTGTCAGTTTCTTTTCATGCTGAGAATCTATCTTTTCCCTTTGGGAACTGGTTGGCATCTGTATGGGCTGGGGAGAATGATCTGCTTTGTGATGAGTTAAGGGCTGAGAGTAAAAAGAGGTTAAATGTGGAGAAATAACATGAAGGTCTCGAAAAGGGTTTGTAAGTTAGTAAGTGAAAAAAGGGGGAAAGGGTTATCTATAATAGAGGGGACAACACTATACTACATAGACATTATATCTATCGCAGATGGTTATTAGACTGATATTGGTACAGTGTACACATACACTCATGTGCCTACATAGCCATCCAGAAGATAGATTCATGGGTTACATTTGAAAAGCTTTCCCAGGTAATATGGGACAGAACACTTAAAGAGAAGAAGGGAAAAAGAATAAAAGAGAGAAAGTGAAGCTGACAAGTCTACTTAAAAGGTTTTCCTTTCCCAACTCCCTTGTTTTCCTTTTAGGCTGATCATGTTTGGTAAGGGTGAACTAGCCTAAAGAAAGGCTTCATAGCTTAAGTTGTGTGTGGAACATTCTTAAGAACAATCATAGTTTTCGAGTCTAAATAACCAAGGGACATGGTAATGAACATTGTATGGTGAAACTATACCATGAAATTGATATGATCTATATTACAGATGAAGATTAGACAGCCATTGGTATGGCGAACATATATACTCATGCAGTAGACCAATGGCTTACAATTCAAAAATTCAACCCATGAATAAAGGAACACAAAATACAGAAAGGGAGAGCGAAAAAGAAGAAATAATTAAAGCCAGCAAAGGTTATATATTTTCTGGTCCAATCGTATTTTGTGAGGGTAATCTTTACTGGGGAAAGGCTACTTGGAATAGATTGTACATAGAGCATAGTACCAAATACATGATATGGTAATGGGCACTGTTAAGGAGCATATCCAGTGGAATTGCGCATCTAGTTTCCTTTCCTAAAGAAAACATAAAATTATTAGCATTATGGTATCATGGTACATTAACAGCAGCTGTCCTGCAGGTATGTTAGTGCCCACCATTTTTGTAAAAAAGGACTGATGAGAAGGAGGGAAAAGCTTTTTGGTAAGGCTGCCTGGTGGGGTTACTGACTAGTATTCCCTCCCCCACCTTGGACCCACATTTGTGAGCATGGGCTGGGTTGATACTGTCGATCAATCAGCCTGCTGAAGGCCAAAGTACTGGAGCCCTGTTGCCCAGTTCCCCTGTCCCGGCAGAGGCCATGCCATTGCCAGATGAAAATGCATTCTGGTAGTAACACTGGGAACTGTGGCCAGCCTGGGATAGTGATCTGGGCCACACAGTCGCACCCAGTGGGTGGGGTCACTGACAATTGTTTCTTTCTCCCCCCTTGGACTGACCATTGTGAGCACAAGCTAAGGTGAAATGGGAGACCCATCTGTCTGCTGAAGGCCTTGGGACTGGGGCCCTTTTGTCCAGCTCCCCTGCACTGGTAGAGGCCACATCATTCCCAGATGAAAATGAATTCAAGGAGAAACGTTGGGAACTACGGCCTGCCAGGGAAAGTCATCTGGGCACCCCTGTTCTGCCTTTTGGGAGGGGTCAATGAATATTGTTCCCTTCTCCTCCCCTCTGACCGACTTTTGTGAGCATGGGATGAGGTGAAATGGTTGACCCATCGGCCTGCTGAAGGTTGCAGAAATGGAGCCCTGTTATCCAGCTCCCCTGCCCAGCGGAGGCCATGCCATTCCCAGATAAAATGGATTCCAGTAGTAACACTGGGAATGCCGCCTGTAGGGTAAAGTCATCTGGAAAGCCCCAGTGCCACCCAGTGGGCGATGTCAAAAACTAATGTTCCCTTCCTCCCAACTTCTGACCCACCTGTGTGAGCACGGGCTGGTGTAAAACAGTTGACACTGAAAGCCATGGGACTGGGGCCCTGCTGCATTGCTCCCCTGCCACAGCAGAGGCCACCCTGTTCCCAGATGTAAATGGATTCCAGTGGTAACACTGGAAACTTTGGCCTGCTGGGTAAAGTCATCTGGGCCACCCTGGTCCCTTCCAGTGTGCGGGGTCACTGACTAATATTCCCTTTCCCCCCATTAGGACCCAACTGTCTGATCACGGGTGGTGTGAAATGGTTTACCAATCAGTCTGCTGAAGGCCACAGGACTGAGGCCCTGTTTTCCTACTCCCCTGCCCTGGCAGAGACCACGCCATTCCCAGATGAAAAATGGATTCAGTTAGTAACACTGTGAACTGTGACCCACAGGGGAAAGTCATCTGGGCTGCCCCATCCTGCCAATTGGGGACACTGACTAGTGTTCCCTCTTACCCCACCCAACCATATGAGCATGAGCTAGGGTGAAATGGCTGACCCATCAGCCTGCGGAAGGCCACCTGGCTGGAGCCATGTTGCCCAGCTCCTCTGCTCCAGTGGAGGCCTATCAGTTCCCAGATTAAAATGGATTCTGATAGTAACACTGGGAACTGCAGCCCACGGGGAAAGTAATCTCACCCACCTCATTCCCTTCCAGTGGGCAAGGACACTGACTAGTGTTCCATTCCTGCCCCTTCAGACCCACCTGTGTGAGCACGGTTGGGGTGAAAGAATTGACCCGTCGGCCAGCAGATGGCCATGGGACTGACCCTGTTGCCCAACTCCTATGCCCCAGTGGAAGCCAATTTATTCCTAGATGAAAATGTATTCTGGTAGTAACACTGGGAACTGCTGCCACCAGGGAAATTCATCTAGGGACTCCAGTTCCACCCATTGAGCAGGATCACTGACTAGTGTTCCTTCAAACCCACCTTTGTGAGCATGGGTTGTGAAGAAAAGGTTGACCAATTGACCTGCTGAAGGCCACGTACTGGGGCCCTGTTGACCAGCTCCCCTAATCCAGCAGAGGCCATACTGTTCCCAGATGAACATGAATTCCGGTAGTAACACTGAGAACTGCAGCCTCCTGAGTAAAATTATCTGAGATTCCCTGGTCCTGCCCGGTGGCATGGTCACTAGTGTTTCCTTTCCCCCACTTGGACCCAACTATGTGAGCATGGGCTGGGCTGAAACAGTTGACCCATCAGCCTGGTGAAGGCCACAGCTGGTGGGGTCACTGACTAGTGTTTTATCCTCTCACTTCTGACCACCTGGGTGAGCACCACCTGGGGTGAAATTGTTTAGCCTGAAGGCCATGCAACTCAGGTCCTTTTTCTTGCTCCTCTGACCAGGAAGAAGACATGCTGTTCCCAGTGCAAAATGGATTCCAGTAGTAACACTGGGAACTGTGGCCTGTCAGGGAAAGTCATCTGGACCTCCCCTGTCCCGCCCAGTGGACCCTTCTGACCCAGATGAAAATGGATTTTGTGAGGGCTAGAGAGATAGCACAGTGGTAGGACATTTGCCTTGTGTTCAGCGGATCCAGGACAGATGGTGGTTCAAATCCTTGCATCCCATATGGTCACCCCATACCCGCCAGGAGCAACTTCTGAGCGCAGAGCCAGGAGTAACCCCTGAGAGCCACTGGGTGTAAATCAAAACCCCTTAGAGAAAATGGATTCCGATAGTAACACTACAAACTGTGGCCTGCCGGGGAAAGTCATTTGGGCTGTCCTGGGGGACCCCATCTGACCCACCTGTGTGAACACTGTGTGAAATGGTTGACCCATCAGCCTGCGGAAGGCCAAGGGACTGGTGCCCTGGTGCCCAGCTTCCCTGCCCTGGTGGATGCCACACTGTTCCCAAATGAAAATGGATGCTGGTAGTAACACTGGGAATTGCTGCTGCCGGGAAATGTCATCTGGGGTCCCCCAGTCCTGCCCTTCGGGCAGGATCACTTACTATTGTTTCCCCCACATCCAACCCACCTTTGTGAGCATGGGCTGGGGTGAAATAGTTGACCCATTGGCCTGCTGAAGGCCACGGTACTGGGGCCCTGTTGACTGGCTCCCCTGCCCCAGCAGAGGCCCTGCTGTTCCCAGATGAACATGAATTACAGTAGTAACACTGGAAACTGCGGCCTCCCAAGTAAAATCATCTGAGCCTCCCTGGTACCGCCCAGAGGTGTGGTCACTGACTAATGTTCCCTTCCTCGCACCCAGGATCCACCTGTCTAAGCACAGGCTGGGGTGAAACAGTTGACTCATCATTCTGCTGAAGGCATTGGAATTGGGACCCTGTTGCCCAGCTCCTCTGCCTCAGCAGAGACCATGCTGTTCCCAGATAAAAATAAATTTTGCTAGTAGCACTGAAAACTCTGGCCCTCCAGAAAAAGTCATCTGGCTGCTCTGGTCCCGCCCAGTCGGGCAGGGTCACTGACTAGTGTTCCCATTCTTCTCTTGTATCCATCTGTGTGATCACGTGTGAATTTTAACAGCTCAAAAATTTTCCTCTCTACAAGCCCTAAGTGTCAAATCTGATGTTTTAAACCTGATGATTAAAGGATTAGCAAGAAGCCAGTTTTTTTTCCTCTCAAGGTTCCTAAGGGAACAGGCTTTTTGCTTTTAGGTCTTTCTCAGAAAACCAACTTTCTAAATCTAACCAAGAAACAGTTTTTATTAGCAGTGGAAATAAAAGAGACAAACATTTTTGAAAGAGATATAAATCTTTACCCTTTAAAGGCTATCTTAACAACTCATTTCTACTTTCAGGCCAATTTTTGAATGTTATACCCAAGGTAAAAATTAGCTAGTAAGTCACTAGTTGTCTCTAACTTATGTCCCAAAATAAATATTCCTTTCATCTGACAGAGCATTCTGCCAAAAATTACAAGGCTTTTCTAAAACTATGAAGAGTAAAGTTGTTTTTATGTGTCTTTGGTGCTGAGTTTTCCAGGTAAAGAGAAATTTAATTAAGGCTATTGTCCTACCTGCAGGACTCCATTATTCATGGGTGTAGAGGGGTCCCAGCCTATAAAGAGAATGGGGGGAAAGGAGAAAAGGAGACCAAGTAAAAGTGTCTTATCAAGGCCCCGCTTTATTTATTGGTACAGGCTCTTTTTAAGTACGATTATACAAGGGGTGGAGAGAAAGCAGGATAGAACAGCCTGCATTACAGAGGTAATCTTTACATGCCATCTTTACATAAGGATCACAGGAACATCTCAAGGTTAGTGAAGTTTCAAGGATGTCACAAGCTTCCTGGAATGTTTGACTGATAGATAGGAAACTATGATATTTTTTTGTGCTCTGAGGCTAGCCAATGCCTTAGGTTATGTATTCCGGCCGCACAAGACTAGTTCGTCCTGCTGAATTCTATATTAGGGTTTGGTCTCTGGCATGTCCCCCTTCTGTGTGTAAAAGAAAAGGTGTGTGGAGAGCCTGTTTTAGGCTACCCAATGGGCTTCCAGGGCCAGCACTGAAAACAAGAAAATAATTTCATTCTACCCAATCATTAATTATATGCGGGAGTGTGACTCTGACTCCTGGCACTGACTATTCCCGTCTTTAGCAGCTCCATAACAGGGACCACAAGGATGGTCTGATTAGCTTTTCAAGCTTCAGGGCATCCTGTGGAAGTGGTCCTTTAGGGCTTAAAAGCCCAACAGAAGCGGGGTCAATAAAGTCAGTGTCCAGAGTCTCTGACACCTCCAGACATTGGTAATGGACAGCTATTGTCTTTTTGGTGGCAGAGTCAACCTGAGTTTTAACAAAATCTGTTAATTTACAAAATGCTCAAGGGCCAAAAGAAATGAGCAGCAGAAATCCTATATATGGTCCCAGCAAGCTAGGGAGTAAGTTTGAGAGCTAGGGGGACGTTGAAAACCAATTCTGATACCAGGATTCACTCTGTTCTCTTTGCCTCTTTCTCTTTCCTCTAGGCTTTGCTGTACCTTATTAATCTGTCACCAACCAATCCTAATTTACAACATACTTCATTAAAAGTGGTACATAATTCCCCCTCTTTCAGAAAGACAATGTCTAATTTTCTTTTATTCTGGAGGACTACCTCCGCAAGGGAAGCCACTGTTTTTTTAAGATATAGTAAACCTCTTACTAATTCCTGAACATCTCTATCTATAGCAAATGCAAGCTGATGACTTTGTGAAGTGACTAAAGAAATAATACCATTTCCTGCTTCAGCAAAACTCAAACCCAAAACAATAGCAAGGGTAATAGTAGTAATAGGTTTACACTTATGTCTAAACATAAGAATCTTCTTATTCCAAAGTAAATCATCAACAGGTCTAATGGTTAATCTAGACATTAACAAAACTAAAACACAATAATCACGATAAGCAAGAAATATTTCAGTATCAATATGGGGGGAAAGTCCAATGGAAAAGCAAAATAAGTGGAGTTGGGGGCTTGAATAAAGATGGAAGAGTTGGTAACAACAATGGTTTGATTGCAAATGTTCAATAGTTGGACAGAGGGGAGCATATGCTGTCCAAGTAAGCAAAGTCCCACGCCCATGACCTGACTCAAAGGTATGCCTTGATGCATCTGAGATCCCCATCAGAGGTCAGCATGGTCCTTGGTAGCAGTGGGTGTGCCATAGGTGGCAATTCCTTCATAGAAGGGCTGCCGGACAGAGTAGCAAATCCAACATTCCCCTTAGGCAGAGTTAGTCAGAAACAGGTCCGGCAGGAATGGTGGGTTGAAGAACTGGAAGGGTGGGTAATGCAGGGGTGGCAGCAGGGGTGGCAGGCTCTTTTGAGGTGGATGAAGGCACATCTGCAGGAGGTCTAGAAGGAAACGGCTTGACAGGAGACAAAATGGTTACTTGGGAGGTTCTTTTTACAATAAAATTTTCCATAAATTTAATTAATTCTTTAAACCATGACCATATTCACAAAGCTTCTTGTGATACATTTATTAATATTCTTGGCAGCAATTAATAATTCTTCATATAGAAAATAGGAGTTAGTCTTCTGTCCTTGGTTTACAGGCAGAAGACACCAGCAATTTACATTACACAAATTAATTCTGAATACCAGGGGGAATGCTTATTGACTTCTGTCAGACTTTAAATTTAAATAATTTTATAATTAACAATCGCCAATCTTTCAAAAACTTTTAAACTGAACCCTAATGATTCTTCTTAAACTTCTTAATTATTTTCTTAAACCTTGATGCTTCTCTCTCTAGCCACATGTCCATATTTTTATGGCCTTAACTAACACATGACAGTAAAGCTGGGTGATTGTAAAGTCCAGAAATTCTCCAGGGAAAATTTATCCCTGATGGCCTTTGAGAAATCTGGGGTTTACGATCCCCTACACCTTCTGCCATGTTCTCAGAGGACAAAGACAGCTTAACACATAATTTTTAACACATGATATTTAGTTGCAGGATGCCACAGTCTGTCAGCTGCTAAGTGACCAGACTGACCAAGTTGTGAAAAAAAATTAATTGAAACCTCAAAAATAGATAAGGCTTTAAAAATTGCATTTTATCATGAAATGTAGAGATATCAAATAAACAGACAAAACAAAACAACATTAAACACGACTTTTCACATTTGTGGCCACTTTCATTTAGGACAACACACACATGAACAGACAAAATGATCGATCCAAAATTTACGTTAGAAAAATTGACCTGGGTAGAATTGGACAAGTGCTTTTAATATTTAGCCGGCACGTTTGTAAGAAAAAATTTTTGTAGAAAAACTTTTTCAGCTTTTAGAAGTACTTAACGTAGATGAAGTGGAGCTTTGCTGAAAATAAAAGCTTTAATGTTTAAATTTAGCACAAAACATTTTCAAAACAATTCTAATTTGAAGTTTAAAACATTGAGTAAAATAGTTAATAAGCAGTTTAAAATGTTTAAGTAAAATGGTTAATGAGCACAGTAGAAAGAGTCTCCACTCTGAAGTATGATATCATCTGCTGTAAATAAACAGGTTTCCTTTAAATTAGTTTCACAGTAGAACAGTAAGATAGCTGCAATAAAGTGTTAACATTTCAATGATTAAACACAAGAACATAAACTATGACTATTAAAGGTATAAAAACTGACTTTAAAAAACAAACAACAGTTCCTACTTTGAAGACTTCAAGTGAATAATTTGTAAAAAAAATATTATAAACCAAATTAACAAAATGTTCAAATCATTATAAAATATAAAGACACGATGCATTTTCACACCTAGAGCTTAAGACCAAAATTATATTTGATACTTGTCAACCTGCTTATAAAATTTAGTTATTTTAATAATATTAACAATGTTATTTTAGAAAGGCTAAGCACAACATTTTCCATATTCTTTTAAGATCAAAATACATTTCTTATAGAAATATAAAAGATTCAAATTTTTAACATTTTGTGTACATTCAAATTTTATAACACCAAAAGATTTCTTTTACTAATAATCTGTTATTACAAGTGATAGAGTTGTTATCTCGCTCTAAAATTTCTGAGAGGCATAAACAAGGAAAGTTTAGTGCCCTTATCTCCCTGTTGCTCTTTCTCCCTAGAGAATATTTAACCCTTACAGACCTGAATTTAGAAGATTTTGTAATTTCCAATATTTTAATAATTACTTTACACCACCCAATGCACAAAGCTTAATGACACAAATGCTTTTAGAAAAGGAACACTCATGCTGCATAATTTAATTCACAAACAAATCTGATAATAATTCTTATTATACATTCCACATAAACATAGTTGCTGATTTTTTTATTTTATACCTCCGCCGCCATCTGCCATCTTTAGCAGAGTGATCAAACTTGCGACTACAAAGACACACAGACTATTTCTGCTGAACTTAAGCCAAATTTTACCAACTTTAAAGGAGAGGTGATATTCTCTCCAAAATTTTTCTCTGTGTTTTGACTACACAGAAACTTATGGTCTCCAATACAGGTATAGAATATGTCATATATACACTAACTCTGCATAGATTAAAGGGCTCATTATGACATTTTAAAACACTTTTAAAACCTCATAATTTTACCAACTGTGCAGAAGTGTGATCAGTGGATATTATGATGAACACATCATTAATATATAGGAAGTGTGTTCATTAGAAGACCCATTCATAAATATGACATTTGCATTATTAATAGGAGAGGATTGTGTTATATTGGGAAAAATACAAACATGTATCTTTTTAAAAACTGTATAAACTTATTTGCTGGATAATGAATATCATTTTTTCCTTAAAGGAGGCACAAGCCAAAGGCAAGATACTTGTATTTTGCATCAGCCAGTTAATATGCTGTTTTATTATAAGGTTGAATAAGATAATTAGGTTTCTTTCCAAAATATTTTTTGCAAAATTCATTACCTGTGCTACGTAAATTTAACAAAGTGTAGGGCTGTTAGCCATGCTTTGAGGCAGAACCTTCAATTGATAATGCGGGAAGGGGTCAGCACAGTTAATCACCATGACGCTAAAATTGCTTTACAATCAGCAGGATGTAAAGAAATAGAAAAAGAAAAACAATATTTTAAATCAATAACTAGTTTAAAAATACTACAAGGATGGCAATATGAAAGGCGAGTCTGGGTTGCAAAGCACCCATGTGGATTATGGTATTATTGATTGCTTTAAGATTATGCAAGAGACGCCACTTTTCAGATTTCTTTTGAATAAGAAAAATTGGGGGTACTTTAAGGTGAATTGGAAAACTTAATGTGTCCTGCAGCAATGTTACTTCAGTTGCAGCTCCATTGCTACAGACAGTTTCACAGAAGGGATGGGGCCACTGGTCCACCCAGACTGGTTCATCATTAAGCCAAGAATTTTGGTTTGCCTGGGGTACAGGAAAAAGCAGTGGCCGTCATGGAAAGGTTATTAAAGCCTAATTCTGGATGATCATTTTTGGGAGAGAGGAAAATAGGTTCTACAATTCCTTGTTGATTTTTACCTAAGCCCTTGTTAGGAGAATAGCCCTGAGCAATCATTTGTTGTATAACAGCTTTGTTTTTACATTTAATCATATAGACTTCCATTTGTTTCAAAACATCTCTTGTAGACCTTCATTTGTTCCAAAACCCCTCTTTCCCATAGGTTAATGGGTAAATCAGGTATAATATAGGGCTGTTATAATATAGGTACCTTATCCTCCCATGTCAAAATTTTGGAACTTTGCAAAACCTCCTTTATGTGCCCCACACCTGTGACATCATTAACAGTGGGTTGAGCAGGCCAGGAGGGGGACCAAGAAAAGGGTGACATTACTGTATAATCAGCCCCAGAATCAAGAAGACCAATAAATTCTTGTCCTTCAATTATTAATTTAAGAGGTGGGCGAGTCTGCAAGGGGGCGGTCGCCTGAAGCGGCTGGTCATGGCCATGATAAGGGGCAGCCTCGTTCTCCAAGGTTTGGGTATCCCTTGAATCAAGGGCTTCTCAGGGGAAAAATACAGTGTGGGGTGAAGACGTTTAGGTGGGGGGAGAACAACTGCAATAGAAGGCGAAGAAATAATCACATTTGGGAAGGGAGTTGAGGGAGGTCAAAGAGCTTGCTCAAGAGGCGGCTCGAGAGGCAGTGTGAGACAAAGGGCTAGAGCAAAATTCAGCTACAGAAAGTTGTTGTTTCTTGGGGTCACTAAAAATGGTATTTATAATATCCTTCTGGCCTTCCTCCATTAGAATAATATTTCTTGGACCAATTTTTGCCGTTTTGAAGGATGAATTTCTGGGCCAGTTATGATAAATTATGGGCACTTATTATGAACAAAGAGAAAAAATTTTCTTTCTCTAAACCCTAACTCTTCTTTCCCTGAAATATGCCTTCAGTTTCTTGACAAAGGCAGCTTTAGACAAATGTTGACCCATTCTGATGGGATGGAAATGTAAATGTGCACAAATTTGTCCATGCCACCCTGCTGGGGTTTTGCGCAGATTTTCCTACCTGTCCACACTGCCCTAATGAAGTTTTTGCTGGCATCTACGATCAGGTCCTCGAGGTTAGTCTGGTTCTGTCCGACTGAGGGGTCTGTACTCTACATCCTCGTGGGGAACCACTTGTCCTGGCCTGCAGGACTCCATTATTCGTGGGTGTAGAGGGGTCCCAGCCTGAAAAGAGAGTGGGGGCAAAGAAAAAAAGGAGACCAAGTAAAAGTGTCTTATTAAGGTCCCTTTATTCATCCTGCTTTATTCATTGGTACAGACTCTTTTTAAGCATGATTATACAGGGGGTGGAGAGATAGCAGGATGGAACAGCCTGCATTACAGAGGTAATCTTTACATGCCATCTTTACATAAGGAGCACAGGAACATCACAAGGTTAGTGAAGTTTCAAGGATGTCACAAGCTTCCTGGAATGTTTGACTGATAGATAGGAAACTATGGTACTTCTTTGTGCTCTGAGGCTAGCCAATGCCTTAGGTTATGTACTCCAGCTACACAAGACTAGTTTGTCCTGCTGAATTTCATATTAGGGTTTGGTCTCTGGCAGGCTATGTTTGCCTGCTTTAATTCTTATTATCTGGAAGGAAATCTCAAATAATTACATACTTAATACAGCAGAAGGGATATTCATATTTAGACCAAATAAATTTTTGTAACTAAGTTTGAAAAATACCACCCTCACTATCAGGGAAGTGTCTGGTCAGCCATCTATGCTGCTAAAGAGAAAACAGGCCTTCTTATAAGCTTCATTTTGACTATGTTGGTGACAGATTCAATCTCTAGATCAGTGGCAGGCAACTTTCTTTTTCAACTGAGCCAAATCTCACCAAAACCACGATTGAATTTATTTTGAGAGCCACATTTTTAAAACCGAAAATACATAGGATGGTACACTATTTTTAGTTTTAATAATTTTTTATTGAGAATATTCTGCATGCAAGTATCCACATAGGTCAGGAGGATACAAATAAGACAACTAATAAAACAAAAACTTTATAACAATATTCTTTATCGATAATGTTAAATTCTGTAAAATTTGCCTTACAATATAGAGAAAATAACATCCTGACAATGACTGGCAAAGTCACAAAAACTAATGTGAACATTGGCCTTACATTTCCTTGGATAGTTTGAATAAGTCAGGTTTATATGTTGTTGTTTTTAATTTTAGGCACGATTCCTGGTTCTCATCGATGAGACGATTTCTCAATTTACTCTTGATAAGATTCATTTTTGGAAATGATAGTTCACATAAATATGTAAATCCAAACAATGAAAGAACAGCAAACACTAGCTTTTTAACTTGATTTTATGAGTTAGAAATACTATTCCAGAATTTAAAAATCAACATATCTTCCTTCTCCTGGTCTTTCAAAGCAGACCACTTGTGCTGTGAACTAAGTTCACATTTGTGTTTCTCCAATCTTTCTAAATTAGCACAAAGACGTTCAAATTTGGGATCCACAATTCTTTTTTTTTTATTTTACTGAAGTATTTTTTGATTTATTTTTTATTGTGACTGAAGTTCATTTACACAGAATTATTTATGATACATAGTGACAATGAATGAAGGGCATTCCCACCACCAATGTTATCCTCCCTCCACTCTCGTTCCCAGCATGTCTTTCACATCTCTCTCCTTTACCCCATAGAATCCTACTGCAAATGGTCTCCGCCTTACAGCTTGTTATAGGTTGGGTATCTATTCTGTTTGGTGTTCCAGTCTGGTCATTTTTTATTTACACTACGAGTTCATATGACTGGTCCTGGTATCATTCCTTCCCCCCCCTCAGTTTATGAGGCTGAATGATTCAAGTTATGCTATTCTGTTAGAGATAAAAAAAAAGGTTAAGGAAAAGAGAAGAAAAACTTGGTATCAAATACTAAAATAGAAAGAAAAAAATCACTGAATAACATCCACAAAAGTGAAAAAGAAAGAAAAAAGTGAAAAAAAAAAGAGAAGTGAGATAATATCAAAAACCAAACAAAAAATAAAGCAAAACAAAACCAGAAAAAGTGGTGCAGTGCAGGGCTTGGTGTTACCCCACCACTTTTTTTTTGTATAGGCACAGTAAGTATTGGGGAAGGAAGGAAATTCCCATGGCCTAAGAGATTCAGGGTTTCTCCACTCTTGAAGCATATTGTCATGGGAACAACCACTGGCTCCATACTTTCTCATTGCCATATCCCAGGGTGTTTTTTGTGCTGTCAGGAACCTTTCCTCTCTGTTGTGGATGAGAAAATAAGGCCACTGTAGCAAGCAATCTTGGTATTTGCACATTTCTTAGGACAAGGCCTATGATAGAGTCTTTAAGGTTCTGAGGTACTATTCCAACATAGTTGGTGTGTTTTGTTTTTTGTATCATGTGCTCCATGTTTTTGCTCGTTCCCTAAGCCGAAGTCTAGAAAATCATGGTTCCAAAGGTTCTGCTCAGTCTCTGTTGTCAGAATTGGGCCTCTGCACTAAGAAATCTTGATTTTTGTAGGAGACCTGGGCTATAGCCTAGGGTAGGGTTTTCCTTAATGGTCTCAAGGTACTGCCCAGTCACTGTTGTCAAAGTCAGTTTTCTGTAGTTAGCGCTCTTATTTTTCAAAGTTCAAAGGACGATACATCTTCTGATTTCCACTTAGTGTTAGGTGATGTGATAGGACCTCCTGGTCTTAGGTCAGGTTGTCATTTCCTCGCTGTCCTCATTGTCATATTAACACTGGAACAAGTATACTCCCAACGGAGCTTAGTTCCTGGTGTTGCAGGGGGTGGTTTCAGTTCTAAGTCTGGGATCTGGGATTTGAGAATGAACTAACACTGTCCAATCTCGTGGAGACTGAGTTTTATCCACATGACATATGTCCAGGATGGGAGGCACCTTTGTATAAAAAGTGTGAGTTCTTATCCTTAGAAGATAAGATCTTGTGTCTGAGTTCATGATTTCCCCTCATTTACTGTGTCTATACAAAAACATATGGTGTCCTTTTGTGTTGCTGGTGCTATTCAGGGTAAGGATGACAGGCTACACGTACATTATCTGTGGTGTGGTCTGAGCTTTTGTCCCAGGCAAGACGTTTTCTTAGATTTTGTACAAAGCAGCACCAAAACTGGTTAGGGTAGAGAAAATGTGTGTGTGTGTGTATATATATATATATATATATATATATATATATGTATCTATATATATATATATGTATCTATATATATATGTATCTATATATATAAAATGGAATATATAGATGAAATTCAGATATAAAAAAGAAAGAAAATTATGAAAAAGAAGGAAAAAAGGTATTTGAAAAAAGAAAGTAATGGGGGAGGCTATCTGTATGTTTAGGAATACATATCTTAAGATACATTATTATAAAGGTATTAAGCTTATGTATGCAATATAGGCCTCCCAATTAGGTCTTCTGAGATATTCTTGTGGGGAGTGAAAGCCAAGGTACTTTTTCGTATCACAGACTTTGGTCTAGAGTTTAAGATATGATTTGTGGCATTTCAGAGTCCTGTAGTGTCCTTGAATTGGGGGTTTTGCTGCAGATGAATCTGGTATCATGCAACTGTCCACAATTTGATGGGGGTGAGAGGGGTCACAAGCTTGAGTCAGGAGGCTTATTGGTTGTGGTTTCTTGCTGAGACACAAGATGAGGGATCAAGAGGGTGTCTTTCATTGAGGAGCTGGATGGTGGTCTGTTGGGAAGGAGGTCGGTCTTGGTGCCTAACAGGTTAAACACTGATGGTAAAGAGGGTTAAATGAGGGGGAGATAACAAATCCGGGTTGGGATATGGGGGGGAGTAGAAAGGTCTCTGGTTGTGGAAAGGCAATATAGAAGAGGGGCTATATACATTGTATAGATGAAATATTTAAGGATAAGGCTTGGCAGTCAGAAAGGACAACTGTATAGAAAGTAACGTTCACTTAGACACTGACTTCAGAGATCAATTTGAGTGTTATCCTCCATATATAGGATATTCCATTTCCTTTCCTATAAATAGTCAAGAATTAGAATATTTTTGAACGATGTTAAAGAGGGTATATGTCGTATGGGCGCAAATGCGCCACATGCTTTTGGAAATAGTTATCAGTAAAAAAAGGACACCCCTGCAGAGGGGCTACTATGGTTGAGATAAATCTGCTTTGGCTAGCTGTCCTATGCTATCCCCCAAGGCCCAGGTTACCAGATGTGGCCATGAAGACCATTCTGGCATGGGGGAATCTGGCCCCCCAGACTAATTGGCAGTCCGGGGGGTTCTTTGGATAGCTGTCCAGCCCAGTGCCCACCACATACCAGTGCAAGGGGCATACTCCTGGCATGTGTGGTCTCCAAGCCCAGCGCTCACCTCTGTAGCTTGCAAATGAATGGAGAGGAGAGGAGTTTTGCTCCACCCCATCTCATCCCCCAAGGCCCAGGTTACCAGATGTGGCCATTAAGACCATTCTAGCGAGGGGAATTCTGGCCCCCCGGACTAACTTGCAGTCCGGGGGGTTCTTTGGCTAGCTGTCCAGCCCAGTGCCCACCACATACCAGTGCAAGGGGCAAACTCCTGGCATGTGTGGTCTCCAAGCCCAGCTCTTGCCTCTGTATCTTGCAAATGAATGGATAGGGACGGAGTTTTGCTCCACCCCATCTCATCCCCCAAGGCCCAGGTTACCAGATCAGGCCATGAAGACCCTCTGGCATGGGGGAATCTGGACCCCGGGTCTGACTGGCAGTCCGGGGGTTCTTTGGCTAGCTCTCCAGCCCAGTACCCACCACATACCAGTGCAAGGGACCAAACTCCTGGAGTGTGTCTTCTCTAGGCCCAGCTCTTGCCTCTGTAGCTTGCGAATGAATGGCAGTTCTTTGTTTTTTAAATCTAACAATTGCATTTCAAAGTTGCCAATGTCGATATTAAAGGGAGAAAACTTTAATTCTGTTACAGTGGCATTCAGAGTTTTTTTTAATAAAGGCCAACATCGCTTTGTTGTTTCTGAAATCCTGAAACCTCTTGAGAAAAGCTTCCCTCATATTTAAAAGTGCTGTTTTAAAATAGGTAATGTCAATATCAGAATCATTTTCTTGGTAATGTTTCAACAGGCTTGGAAAGTGAATCAGTTTCTCTGTCAAAATCTTTAGCAAAAACAGATAATTTGTTTTAAAACGAAATAACTTTTAACATAGAAAAAATTGTGTTTCCTTTCCTCTGTAGTTTATGATTAAGCTGATTTAGATGTGAAGTAACATACACCATAAAAACAGTTTTTGAATCCACTGATCGTTTGTTAATTCTGGATAGTGAACACATTCTTCTGAGGGCAGCAGGCAGAGAGAGGATGCTATCTCAACACCCACAGTACCACACAGAAAGTCACGCCCCCCCATACCACATGACCTGACTGGAGCTGTGTGGAGCCGGCTGCAGGGGCTGCACACAGGGCGCGTACTGACAGACACTAGGGACAGAGTCCTGATTCCTGGATCAGCTGCCCAGCACAGAAAAGACCCACATTAAAAAGTGTAAAGATCTGCAAGTGGGTCGAGAGCTGTGGCTTGCTGACCACTGCTGTAGATGAATCAACTTGGGTTAGGAAAATGTGATCTCAGAGTGGTCGACTTTCAGTCCCAAGGACTTGAAAGAGGAATGGAACATATGATGTGTGCAACACATTAAACTCCAGAACTCATGTTCTCCCCTGGGATTATAAATCTGGCATGAGAGAGCAAATGTACATCAGGATGGGACTTTTTGGATGGCTGTCTTGATAACTGAATGGTGTAGATGGTGTGTAGATTTCAGTGCCTAGATAGTCAGCTCCATAAGTTGAGTTCTGCCCCTAAGAAGACAAACCTAGATTGAGATGCCAGAGGAACTTCAGGACAGCAGATTCTTGGTCAGACAGTGCTTAATGGAAAGAAGAAAAGAGACATGGGAGAGTATTTGTCTTAGAGTTTAATCTAAATAATTCAAGTTCCACAGCAGAACTATGTTCTGGTATGAGAGGCTAAAAGTATGGAAGTGAAGGCAACTCTTGAGATAATAGTTTTGATAGTTTGTAGTTGGCATACATAGTCTGAAGCACAAAATTCAGTTCAGAAGTCATGTTCTAACCATAAGATATGCTTCTAGAATGAGAGGGCAGATGGAGAACAGGATAGGTGACTTTCAGGCCAATGCCTTAAAAATGTTGGGTACAGATTGCTCAGAGAATGACACTTCAAAGTTCAGCACCAGAAGTAGTATCTTTTCTGTATGTTGACTTATCTGGAATGGCAGATCAGAGGAACATCAGGACACATGACTCTTAGGTAAATGGCCTTGAAAGGGGAGTAATGAAAAGGTTGTGGGGAGTAGATATTAGAGATTCAGCTACAGAAATGATGCACCTCCCCCAGGATGGGGGCATATAAATAACAAAAAAGAGTGATATCAGGAACCATGTCCCTTAGTCCAGCATCCTTGAGGAGCACAAGTGGCCTGGGTTTGGAAATTCAGTTCCACAAGTCAGTCAACCCCAGTGTGATGAATCTAAAATGAGAGGGCAGAAGAATGTAAGAATAGGAGACTCTTGGGCCAACAACCTTGAAAGGGGTGCAGGGATGGTGTGGAAAAGTCTTGGCATTACGTTTATCTCCAGAATAAATTGCCACTTGCTAGAATAATGAATCTGAGAGGAGAACACATAGGGGCAGCAAAACAAACTATTTTTGGTCTAACAGTCATATTAGTGGAGAGAACAAGATTGCATGTGGAGACAGGTATTCTGATCCTGAAGTCAGGTCCTGCCACTAGGTTTAAGTACCTGGGATAAGAGGGCAGAGAGTTGGAAGAAAGGATGACTCTTGGACAACAGTATTGAAAGTGGGAAAAATCGTTTGCATGGGGAGTCTGGTGCATAATATTAAATTCCAGAAGTTAAGATCCACTGCTAGGATTTTCAAGAGGTAGGATGATTCTCTTAAAATTAGAGGGCAAAATGATGGTTGTATGGGTAACTTTCTGGCAGAAGGTCTTCAACTAAGAGTGCAAAGATAGCATTACATGCATGGCACTTCAATATTCAACTCAAGATGTCCAGATTTCAGGGCAAGAATGATTCACCTAGGATAAGAGGGCAGAGGATGAAAGTATGGTTGAGTCTTAGTACAAAATTTATAAAAGGGGAGTGGTGTAGACGGCACGGGTATGTTACAGATGACATGTTGAATCTGGGAGACCATATTCAGATTGTGAACTCAGGTCTTTCACCAAGGTTGATACATCAGGGATTACAGGGAAAATGAATGTCAGGACAGGATTCATGGCATAATGACCTTGAAAGGGGAGTGGCACAGAATATATGGTTAGTCAGGTGTGCAGATATTCAACTCTGTAAGTCAAGTTCCCTAAAATAAAGTTTCTCCTGGGATAAGAGGGCAAATGGATACCACAGAGGTGAATGGCTAATGGCCTTAAAAGGAAGTGTGGCAGGATAACTTTGAGAATCTGCACTTGGGGGTGCAACAGATTCTTTCCCTAGGATGACAAACCTTGGATGAGAGGGCAGAGTGATGCCTAATAGAACAACCCTCTGGCACAAGACTGAGAAAAGGAATGAGCTCAGACGGCATGGGGATTTCTGGGGCTTAGAGATTCAGTGCCTGTCTCTATGATGAAAGACCCATCATAGGGATGAAGATAAAGGGTCCTTAGAAAACCTTGGATGAGAGGACAGGGGTTCTTTAGAATGGCCAAGTCTCAAACAAATGGCCACAAAAAAGGAGTTGCATAAACAATGTGGGTATTCTTGGAATTAAAGTTTCAGCTCCAGAATTCAGGCCCACCCTTCAATGATGAACCTAGTATGATAGGGCAGAGATGTATCAGGAGACAAGACTATCAGATAAAGGTTTTTAAAGGAGCACACCACAGATGTCATGGGTATCTAGCTCTTACATATTCAGCTGAACAACATAGGGCCCGCCTCTATAGTGACGCACATGGGATAAGAAGATAGAGACTTTAGGATGGGTTAGACTCAGGCCAATGGACATGAAAGGAAAGTGGAGTAGCTGATGTGTGGAGTTTGGCACATAGATATTTAACTCCAGAAATCAGATCCCATCCTACCATAAGGAACCCAGAGTGAAGAGATGGCAGGATATTAGGATAGGTGATGTTTGTGCTGATATAATAGAAAGTGCAATAGCACAGGTAGCATAGCAATTATTGGTCTTAAAGTTTGAGTTCCTGTACTGAAGCAGATGTACCTATGATTAGAGGTCAGATGTATGTCAGAATAAGCAATGTTTGGGCCAAAAAACTTGAAATAGTAGCAGAACAGATGGTGTAAGAAATGTGGCACATATATAGTCAGCTCCTACTTCTAGATTATACATTTTGAATGAGGGCCCAGAAAGATTTCAAGATGATTGACTATTAAGCCAATAAATTTAATGGGGAGTGGCTAAAATACCATGTGTAGTGTGGGGCATAATATTCATCTCCAGAACTCAGGTATTCTCCTATAATAATAAACCTAGGATAAAAGGGCAGGTGGAAGTAAGAATGGAACTCTCAGGTTGATGTTTTTGAAAGGGAAATAATGTATAGCTTCTTTTACTCAGAGACACAAAAGCAGAGGGAACCCCAGCTCTGGTCGAGGCTGACAGATGCCCTTACAAATATGGTTAAGTGCCTCCTTCCCCATAGGACATAATTTAGCTGAGAGACAAATTCCCTCCTTGGCTGAGAGAATATAGGTTTATCCTGCCCAGAGATACAAAAGCAACTGGAACCCAAGCTCAGGCCAGACAAAGCTGTTAGATGCTCTGAGAAACAGAGGGATGAGTGCTCTCTTCCCCAAAGGTCATATGTAATCTGAGAGGGGAAAACCCTCCTTCGCAGAGGGAACACAGTTTTCTGTCCAGAGACATAAAAACAGCAAGAATTTTATCTCAGGCTAAGGCTGGCAAAACCCATGAGAAACTGAGGGGCTAACGTCCTCTTCTTCAAAGGACATTTGTATTTATCCCCAATTGTACACCAGCACCGCACAGAAAAAAACACACTGCAAAGGACACAATGGGAAAGCACTGCAGAAAACCACCATGGTTATAGAATGAAGATGATGGATTTGAAGACCCAACAATTACCAGCCACTTATATTACCTTTATGAGAAAAAACTTTAGAGAGGAAATTAAGAGGGTATTCAAGAAACTCAAAGAATCTTTGAAATAAACCAAATAAACCATAACTAAGAAACAAAAGGACGTAAAAGTAGACATAAGAAAACTGCAAACAGAAATATAAGTACTAAAAACATTGGCAGCCAAAATGATATACTCACTGGAAAGCCTCACTAGCAGAGAAAGAGCTGCTGATGAAAGAATCAAAAGCAAATGAAATATATCAAAGAGATCTACATAGGATAGAAGATATCAAGCTTTAATGTTTGTGATGACATACTATACTTAGAAAACCCTAAAGTTTCTACTAAAAAGCTTCTAGAAACAATAAATTTATATAACAAAATAGCAGGCTAAAATTAACATATAAAAATTAAACTCACTCCACCAACAAAAAACTAATTGGCTTCTTATATACAGATAACTATTGAGAAGAAATTGATATTAAAATAATAATTCAATTCATTTCAGTACCACTGAAACTTAAATATCTTGGCGTCAACTTAATTGAAGAGATGAAGGATATATAAAAAGAACACTAAAAAGGGCCGGAGAGATAGCATTGGAGGGAGGGCATTTGCCTTGCATGCATAAAGACAATGGTTCAAATCCCCGGATTCCATATGGTCCCCAGAGCCTGCCAGGAACAATTTTTGAGCATAGAGCCAGGAGTAACCCTAGAGTGCTGCCAGGTGTGACCCAAAAAACAAACAAACAAACAAAAAACAGCAAATAAGAGCACTAAAAACACCACTTCAAGAAATAAATTAATACACAAGGAAATGGAGGCATACCATACACATGGATTTGAAGGATCATTGTTAAAATGGCAATACTTCCAAAGTATTGTATATATTTAACTCCATTCCTCTGAGAATACCCAAGAAATTCTTCAAAAAAGTGGATCAAATACTCCTGAAATTTATTTAAAACCAAACAAACAAACATTCACAGATTGCTAAAAAAAATAGGGAAAAGAAGATGGGGGTATCACTTTACTGAACTTTAAATTGTACTACAAAGCAATAGTTAAAAATAGCATAGTATTGTAATAAAGATAGATTCTCAGAACAATGGAATAGAGTTGAGTATTCAGAAAATGAATCCTAGACATAGAATTAATTAAGCTTTGACAAAGGGGAAAGAAACAAAAAATGGAAAAAGGAAAGCCTCTCTAACAAGAGGTGTTGCAAAAACATGCAAACCTCTATATAATAGTATGCACAAAAGTCAAATCAAAGTGGAATAAATACCGTGACCTAAAACTATATAGAAGAAAACATAAAACACTCCATGCCATTGAGTCTAAAGGCATCTTCAAGGAGGAAACACCACTGTGGAAGCAGAGTTAAACAAATGGGACTACATTAAATTGAGAAACTTCTGCACTTCAAAGAACAGTAACAAAAATAAAAATCTAGGGACTGGAGTGATAGCACAGTGGTAGGTCATTTGCCTTGCACACTAATCCAGGATGGACCTCGGTTTGATCCCTGGCATCCCATATGGTCCCCCAAGCCAGGCGCGATTTCTGAGTGTATAGCAGAAGTAACCTCTGAACATCACTGGGTGTGGTCCCCCCAAAATATGTAAGTGTATTTGCTCAAAACCTATCTTAGAATGGGCTAATATATAGGATATACAAGGGAGTAATTTAATTTAAAAATGAAATGAGTAGCAAAAGAAACCTTGTTCCATTTACTCAATGAATACTTTGCAGCCATTAGGAAAAAATAAGTCATAAAATTTGCCTGTACATGAGTGGACATGAAGACGATTATGCTGAGTGAAATGAGCCAAAGGGAGAGGAATGACAGAGTAGTCTCACTAATCTGTGGAAAGACTTTCATATACACAAATAATTATAGAGAATAATTAAAATAACATACCATTTAAAATAGGACAACAGAAGTTAAAATTCCTTGAAGTATACTTAACTAAAACATTTGGGACCAATAAAAACATTACTATCAAATGATGCTTTAAAAATAATAGAGAAGACAGGGAAATAGAGACATATCCTGTTCATGGGTTGGGAGGGTTAAAATCATTAAATGGATATGATCTTCAAATCATTGTACAGATTCAATGCAATCTCTCTAAGAATACCCATGACATTCTTCAAAGAAGTAGAACAAAAAAGAACTGAAATTCATCTGGAAAAATAAATGTCCAAGAAAAACTAAAGCAACCCTTGTGGGAAAGATGGGAGGCATCAATTTCCCTAACTTTAAATTGTATTACAAAACAGTACATTAAAACAGCATAATATTGGAATAAAAACAGACTCTCATATCAAAGGTGTAGTCTTGAGTTTTCAGAGAATGACCCCAGACATAAAAGTAATCTTTGACAAAGGGGCAAGAAACACAAAATTAAAAAAGAAAAGCCCCTTGGACATGTGGTTCTGGTTCAAGTGGTCAGCCACATGCAGAAAAGCAAACTCAGACCTATAACAGCATGCTCGAATCAAAACAAATTAAAGACTTTGATATAAGACCCCAAACTAGAAGGTACAAACAGGAAAACATAGGCAAAACAGTCCATGACCTTAAAACTAAAGGCATCTTCAAGGAGGAAACATCATTTTCCAAACAAGTGGAAACAGAGAAAAACAAATGGGATAATACATCAAACTGAGAAGATTCTACACTTCAAAGGAAATAATGACTAGTGTAAGAAGGTCACTCACGGAATGGAAGAAACTATTCACACAATACCCAACAGATAATATAGGCTAATATCCAAGATATACAAATTACTGACAAATTAATGATCAAGAAAATCTAAGCCCATAAAAAAATTGGGGGAAAATAACGAACAGAAATGTGCTCAAAGAAGAAATGCATATGGCAAAAAGACACATGAAAAAATGCTCCATATCAGTGATCATGAGGGAGATGCAATCAAAACAACAATGAGATATCTCATGCCACAGACACACATCACAAAGAACTAGAATAACCACTGCTGGTGTGGATGTGGGGAGAAAGTACCTGTCATTCATTGCTGGTGGGAATGCTGTCTACTCCTATCTTTCTGGAAAAAATATGGATATTCCTTAAAACATAAGTACATTGAACTAGCATCTGATCCAAAAATACATCTTCAATAGATATACCCAGGATCTTAGAAACTCTAATGCTCTCTGCACTCCTATATTCATAGCAAGGCTATTTACAATAACCAAAAATTGGAAACAACCCAGATTCCCAACAACAAAGAAACGTTGTATTATTACATAATGGAATACAGTACTATGAAGATTTTAGAAAAATTAAGTCCTGAATTTGCCTATAAATAGATAGACATGATGTTGAGTAAAATAAGTCAGAGGGAAAGAGATAAATACAGAACAGTCTCTCAGCGGTGGGATTTAAGAAATATAAACAACAGTAAATTAATACTATTCAGATACATTAGAGATGCGAGCCAAAAGGATGTGCCCATAATATAAATCTTACCACAAAGAGTGGTAAGTGCAGTTAGAGAAATAACTACGCTAACAACTCTCATGACAATAACAGTGAGATAAAAACAATGCCTGTGTCGAAGACAGGCAGGGGATGGGGGAGCTGATAAATGTGGGACAATAGTGGCAGGAAATTTGTACTGGTGAATAGGGTGGACTTTTTATGACTAAAACCTAATTAAAAACATTTGTAACCATGATGCTTACATAAATATATTACTTTTTTTTTTTTTTTTGGTTTTTGGGCCACACTCGGCGGTGCTCAGGGGTTACTCCTGACTGTATGCTCAGAAATAGCTCCTGGCAGGCATGGGGACCATATGGGACACCGGAATTTGAACCAACCACCGTAGGTCCTGGATCGGCTGCTTGCAAGGCAAACGCCTCTGTGCTATCTCTCCGGGCCCAAGATATTACTTTCAAAAAGAGAAAGAAAGAAAGAAAGAAAGAAAGAAAGAAAGAAAGAAAGAAAGAAAGAAAGAAAGAAAGAAAGAAAGAAAGAAAGAAAGAAAGAAAGAAAGAAAGAAAGAAAGAAAGAAAGAAAGAAAGAAAGAAAGAAAGAAAGAAAGAAAGAAAGAAAGAAAGAAAGAAAGAAAGAAAGAAAGAAAGAAAGAAAGAAAGAAAGAAAGAAAGAAAGAAAGAAAGAAAGAAAGAAAGAAAGAAAGAAAGAAAGAAAGAAAGAAAGAAAGAGGAAAGAAAGAAAGAAAGAAAGAAAGAAAGAAAGAAAGAAAGAAAGAAAGAAAGAAAGAAAGAAAGAAAGAAAGAAAGAAAGAAAAGACAGTATGGCAATAATATCTAGCATCAATAGAGCTAAATGCCAGGAGACCTTCCATGACTGAAGGTTGCCACCACGAATGATCGATGAAGCTAGAAGACTAATCACAATGACAACTACCATGACAATGATAGTCAGTGAGAGAGGTAGAATGCCAGCTCTGAGAGAGAGGCAGGTATTTGGGGGTGGGGGATGTAAATGGGGGATATTGTTGGTGGAAAGATCACAGTGTTGAAAGATGGTGTACATACTATGATAGAAATCACAGTATAAAAATTGTAAATAATGATTAAATTAACAAAATGTTGTGGAAGGACAAAAAATTAAAAAATCTTAGAACTACCATAATCATGTGAATGAATGAGGGAAGTGGAAAGTCTGTCTAGAGTATAGATGGGGGTGGGGTGGGATGGAGGGAGATTTGGGACATTGGTGGTGGGAATGTTGCACTGGTGAATGAGGGGTATCCTTTACATGACTGAAACCCAATCACAATCATATTTGTAATCAAGATGTTTAAATAAAGAAAAAATCTTAACCTAATCCTAATATACTAAATTTAACCTTAACCTTAACTCTAACGCTAATCCTAACCCTAACCTTAAACCTAGAAATAGCCCTAACCCTAACCATAAAATAAAGAAAAAAGGGAAAATAGTGTATATGGCTTGGTGATTCTTGCAACTAGATATTCAGCTCCAGATGTACACAACTGGCATGTAAGGCAGAGTTTTATCAGGATGGCTAATGCTTGGGTAGACTTCCTTAAATGGGGTATGGCACAGAGTCATGAGGAGTCTTGGTCATAGAGATTCAGATCCTGAATTCATGTCCTGATCACTGGATAATGCATTTTTTAATAAGAGGGCAGAGGGACATGGGGCAGACAATGTTTGGTCAAATGGCCTTGCAAGAAGAGTGGCACAGGTGCTGTGCAGAATATGGTGCTTAGAGATTTAGCTCCAGAATTCAGGTGCCACATTTTGGATAAAGCAGCTGGGATGAGAGAGCTGAGAATGTCAAATCTTGGGTATAACACCTTGAAATGGAAGGAAGCAGTATAGAAGTCATGGATCTTCTGGGGCATAGAAATTCAGCTCTAGAATTCAAATCCTAATTGTTTGATAATGGACCTGTGAAGAGAGAGGCACATTAGGACTGGAGGTTCTCAGGCAGAAGGCCTTGAAATGGTAGCTATAAAATGATTTGGGGACTCTTCTGCTCCAGAAATTGTGTGCCTCCTCTAAAATGAGAAAGTTGGAGATGGGGTTATAGGGATGTCATGACTCAGGTTTCTCCATTCAATGACTTTGAGAGAGGAGTTTTACAGGTGATGTTTAGTGGTGTGTGGTCTTAGAGATTCAGTTAGAGAAGTAAGGACCCCTACTTAGAATGATGATAAGAAGGTAGATGGACACCAGAATGTGTGACTCTATGTTAAGTGCCCTAGAAAAGGGGATTAGAGGAGCAGGCATGATGAGTATGGCTCATCACAGGTGTGGGTGTCTGAGCAGATGGCATGGGTCTTGAATATCTTAAATGTATATATTCAGCTTCTGAACTGAGGTTACTCCCCTGGGTTAAGGCACCTGGGATAAGAGGACATCACGGCATACAGCCCTCTGTCTGACAACATTAAGGTGAATGTAGCAGATGTTTGGGGCAGTTTGATTTAGAGATAAAGCATGAGAAGTAAGGTCATGCTCCTAGGATTATGCACCTGAAATTAGAGGACAGAATGATGTCTGGATGAGTGACTCAGTTAAACAGCATTAAAAGTTGAGTGGCACAGATGGCATGGGGAAGATTCTGTTGCAGATATCAGTTAGTGCTCTGAGGATAATGCACCAGGGTCAGAGATAAAAGGAAAACTTGAAAGAAATCTTTGGAATTAAGGTCATGAGTTTTGAGTGGCATGGATAGGTAGCATGGGGAGTATGGTGCCTAGATAATCAGCTGCAGAAACTATGTTCCACCTCTTAGATGATGAATGTCAGAACAAAAAAAATATTAAGCTGTGTGTAAGCCATAAAAATTCTGAGTTACAAAGGAGAAAGTCATAACTAAAGGTAGCTCTAGCATTCAAAATCTAGCTCTAGATTTAAAATAAATGATTATTAAGAAGTAGAAAAATCTAGGAACACAATCTTCACTGGAATGGGCTCTTTTATTTTAGAGGTCAAGTGAAAGAAAGAGATAAACCCACTAAGGTGTAGTTCCCATTTTCTGGGAAGAGTCAATAGCCTAGGATCTATATTCTAGCTACACCTTTGATTACCAGAAACTGAGGCTGCAAGAACATATTTGAAAAAGAGAAAAAATATTGTCTTTGATTTTGCTGCTAAATATTATCCAGAAAAGGGGTCCTCTTAGTAATCTTTGGTGCTGAGATTTCTGAGCAAAAATATTTGATTGAGGCCACATTTTGGCCTATGATTTTTACAAGGGAGAGATAGCCAAATATGACAGAAAATGTAATGTCGATACCATGGCATGAACTTCAAAACTATCTCTTCAGGAATTCTTCAACTGTCCATTCAGGGGAAAAAGCATTCGCAGCAGGCCTTTTGAGGAACCCCGTGGGTGTGTTTGCTCAGTTCTCCACACCAGGGAAATCCGGAGATACGTCTCGTGGGCCCCCTGAGTTCCCCTTAAGTGAAGATGTCTATGCATGGTGTGGCAGGAAGTTTCTAGCTTCTCCAGAAATTGTTTAGGTTATTAAAATTAATACACGTCTAGTGACATTTTCTCTTGGACCCAGTTAAGAGTAAGCAACAATATTATTGCCCTCTTTATACAAATAGCTAGCTAAGTTTGCAGGTTTTCAAAACAAATAAACAACAACAACAAGAAAGCCACCGCAGGAAACCCCTGTCACCTGGACGAAGTACCTTGCCTGGACTAACAAAGAAAGGACTCCCTGCAGATTCAGCTGACTCAGTGGGGAAGGCAAAATGCAGTCCATCCTGTGGTGATCATCAAGGGACCAGTATGCAGACCATCCAGGAAACTCCTACTGATAGCTGTAACAACTGGAAACCACCTGGGAACAGATGATGTCAGAGCCCACATCTAAGACAAAATGCATTGTGACTGCATCTGATAGACTGTCAAACTAAAAATATTGCTTCTTGCACTTATATATGTTTCTTGTTAAGCCTATTTTGTTTAACAGCAGCTACTAATATAGTTTACTGTCTTATCTAGATTTATTGTTTTATTCAAAAAAGGAGATAAGTAGTCAATCCACTGATATTCCTACCAAAGCTTGTTCATATTTTCTATTGTATAAATCTTCTGTTCTAAACTTTAATTTCTATTCTTATGTGAAGAGCAGAAGATGTTAGTATTGCTCCATTTTTTGCTCCTTCTAATTGTCTTACCAAAAATGCTGTAAATATTAGTATTAACTCCATAATGTCAGAAAAGTTTGTCAGTCTTTATTATATACTAAAGCAAGCAGTGGGTTAGTCCCTGCATATAGAGATAATAATTGGTATCCAAGCCATCTTGCTATTTTTGATCAATTTGGCTAACAGAATTTCTGAATAGATTATAGTTTCTGAATTCCACATTGTTACCTCCAGGATCGGATTGCTGTTCATAATTTTTGGTGGTGTTTTTTATCCATATTGAACATTTTTAAATTTTTAATAAAAAGGAATGTAATGGCACACCATGCATAAAAATTTCCATATTTCTCTAGGAGATGAAACAGAAGGACCGCTGAAATATCATATTTTAGCGAGTATGGCTAATTTGTTTACGCCCAAGGGATTTTTCATCAAAAGACCCGCAGTGGAAATATGAAGTACTTCACCCCTACTTGGAGAGTTGGAAAAAGTTCTTAGAGAAACTTTTGAAATTCATGTCATGGTATTGACATTATATTTCATTCATATTATTTTGGCTTAAAATTAAATATCCCTAATGCTGACATTCACAGGCAAAATATATTTTTGATTATAACACATTTACATGGATAATTCTTAGCACCAAATTAAAGACAATATTTTTTCTTTCTCTTCAAATTGCCTTTGCATCATCAGTTTCTGAGATGCTAGCACTTGACCAGAATGCAGATTTTGGGCTATTGACTTTTCCCAGACATTGAGAACTATACCTTTGTGAATCTAGCTCTCTCTTTAACTTGACCTATAAAATAATAAAGCCTATCCAAGTGAAGATAAAAATTCCTAGTTTTTTTTTTATTTCTCACTAATCCCTTATTTTACACTGAGGCTAGCTTAGCTTTCTAGGAGCTGCTTTGAGATGTAAAACTTAACCTTCTCCTTTGTAACTCAGAACTTTTACTGCTTGACTTATTGTTTTATTTTTAAGCTCTGCTTTGTAATCAAACATTCATCTCATACCTATGAATAGCAGTTACTCCCTATAAAATTTCTAGCTGAAAAATTTAAGTTAGAATGCTGTTCTCCACACATTTGTGTGTACTCTCATATTTTTTTCATATTTCATTGCCCATGCATCTAATCTCCTCAAGAGGACTCAAAAGAATCCCTCTAATTTAAACAGAACCCCAAGAGCTAGTCCATGAGAGTATATCTCTTCCCTTTACCTGGCCCTCATCTGGTCTTACTCTGCTCCCAAACCCATCTCTCTCTTTTTATTCCACTCCTGTCCTAGGGGTTTAACTTAGGCCCCTGTGATTCTCTAATAAAATAATTGAGATATTTGTCAGAGTCTTGCCTGCAAGTCCTCTGTGAAAAAGAGCAATGTGAGCCCATAACTAGCAGTTTGGCTTGACATCATGGGGCAACAGCCTTGACATTGTATATGGAATGGCACAGAAGTTGTCTAGAATCTGACAGAGATTCATCTCCAGAAGTTGTCATTGGGGGCCTGGGGTATGAGACTTAGCATCAGTAATCAAGATATACCCATAGGATGTTGCCTGTAGGTATATAAGAGGGAAGATGGAGGGCAGGAAAAGAGTCTCTCAGGCTGATGGCATTGAAAGGGAAGGGCTGCAAATGGCATGTAGAGTATGGCACTTAGATAATCAGCTCTAGAACTCTGGTTCCCTTGTACTTGAACTACTGGGATGAGAGGAACAAAGAATTTCATTCTGATGGCGAATCAGCACAAATGAAATTAGGTGTCAAGGTCTTATAAATTCAGCTCCATCACTCAAATCCTAAGCCTAAATTGATACACCTGAGATGAGATGGTAGAAGTATATAACTATGGGCAAGTCTCCAGCCAACAGCCTTAAAAGGGAGAGTCCTGAAGTTTATATGTGATATCTAGTGTATCATATTTACTTCCTAAACTCAGTTCCTGCCTGTAGGATTATGCCCTTTGTATGAGAGGACCAGAGGAATATCACAGCTTCCTTGTATATGGAATGGCACAGAGGTCGCCTAGAATCTGAAGAGATTCATCTCCAGAAGTCCATCCCATCTTAGAATGAGGGACTTGGTATTTATTTGTGGGTAGAGGAATTTTCTGGACTGGGATTTTTCTGGCCAACGGTGTTAAGAAGAGTGGCACAAATAGTGTGAATAGATCTGTGGCATAATGATTCAATTACAGAAACCAGAACCCATCCCTGAGAGCAACTTAACCTGCCTCAGAGACAAGTTATGGGAGGCAGTTCCAGATGCATTTGGAACCTTAAATAACATTAGCAGCACCCAGTTGAGAAACAATACAAGTCAAAGACAAAGAGTCAAAAGAACACAGCTTCACTCTGCCTATTTAAGGAACTCCTATGGGAAAACAACATAAAGCCACACCATGCTTAGAGTGCAATAGAGTACGGTAGCTCTGATGACCATAAAAATACCAACCACCTATTTACCCTCTCAGATCAAGACTCTAGAGAAGAAATATGGAAGTTATTCATACAACTCAATAAAGCATGGAAAAAAATGGAATGTGTCACAAATAAGAATCAAGAGGACCTGAGAGTGGAAATAAAAATTCAAACTGAAATAATAGGAATGAAAACGTTGGTAGGCTAAATAAAAACCTTCCTGTAAATCATCTCCAACATAGTAATAGTGGCAGAAGTCATAATCAGTGAGCTGGAAGATAAATTGCATAACAACTCCAAATAACAGAAGAGGTTGGAAAAGAGCCTCAAAACAAATAATCAGAAAATGGAAAAAGACCTCAAATAATTTGAACAGATGAGAATAAAAGTCTTTGATATACTCAACAGAAACAACATAAGAATCATTTGAGTCCCAGAGACACAGGAAGAAAAACACCATGAAGTTTCAACAATCAAGGACATCATTGCAGAGAAACTCCCAGAGTTAAAGAGTTCATGCAACTAAATCCTACATGACCGAAGAGTACCAGCCAAAAAAGATTTAAAGAAAAGCACAGCAAGACAGATCCTAGTCCAATAACAAGCCCCAGACACAGGAATTCAGGGATGGAATATTGAAAGCACCAAGCTCAAAAAGGATAATTGCATTCAAAATACCATGCATAAAATTTATTGCTGATTTCTCTCAAGAAACCCTCAAGGCCAGACACAGTAGTGGGATATAGTGATAAAATTCAATGAAATGAATGCATAGTCAAAAGTACGTCACCAGCCAGACTTATATTCAGCTTGCAGGGGAGATACACAACTTTAATAAGCACCTATTTTAAAATTTAGACTCAAACCAGCCTAAATGATGAACTGAAAGATCTACTTTCAGAAAAGACAAACCACAAGAAATACCAAACTCTTACCAAAAGATGACATTAATTTCATGAAAATCAAGTCTCTCAATGTCAATTGACTACCGTATTTATTCGAGTATAATGTGCACCCATGTATAACGAGCACCCCTAATTTTAATTAAAAATAGGTATAAAATTTTGTTTCACACCAAGCATTGTAATTGACAAAAAATTTTGTTGAACAATATGGCCATGATAAAAATCATTTATTGACAACGTAAACTGGTATAAACACAATACCAAAATAAAATGATCAGTAACAATATTTATTTAAAATGCTTCAAAGCCAGATTCATCATCAGATACACTAAAGAGTTGTTACCATTCTTCTAGAGTTAATTTTCATCAGTGTCCCAATTGGCAAGAACATCTGTTTCTCCAGTTTCTTTGCTTTCTTCTGAGTCTGAATTCCACAGCAGGTCATCTTCTGTGCTGTCCATTTTATTGCTGATGCCTGTCTTCAAAAAACTCTTGATCATTTCTTTTGGTATGTCTTCCCATGACGTTTTAATCCAGGATGTCACGAGAGATAGGCCAGGTTTCTTGAGTATTTTTTTCTTTGCCCTCAAGTACAGTGCATGGCTGCAGCCTGTAAAAGGCACAGTGCAAACTCACAATTTGTCTGCGCCCCCATTGGACTGGCCACCACTGCCACCCCACCCCAGCTCTCCTTTATAAAGTGCACCCAAACTTTGATTTTATTTTTTGGTAGAAAATTTTGCACATTGTACTCTAATAAATATGGTAAATGTACCTGTTACGAGACACAAAGTGACACCCTGTATCAAAAGGCCAAATACAATTTATTACTGCCTACAAAAAAGTACATGCGAATAGACAGAATAAACACAGACTCAAACTCAAAGGTTGGGGACAATCATTAAGCAAACAGCACTCCCTTACAAAGGCTGAAGTGGCCATACTAATTTCAGGTGACACAAAATTTAGACTTAACAAATTTTGCTCTGCCTATGCAAAAACTATCACTTCTTTTTATCTTTTAGATAGGGGCTCCCACCATTTTTACAGAAAATGAGTCACAAATTACTTTGTTGTACCTCATATTTCTGTATTTTTAAAAATTTATGAAGAAAAAAAGAAATAGTACAGGCCAGGGGCCAAGTGGTCTCAGGTGCATTGGTGGAGATAAAAAAGGAAAGAATCAAAACAAAGTCAACAACATTAGAATCAAGTGATCCAAATTATAGTAAGCTAAACTTAAAATTGGCTTTTTATACTGGAAATCCAGGAGGCAAAGTGTATGCACTCTGGGAATATTGGTGAAGAAAGTTCAACACTACTGGTGAGATTGGCCCTGAATTTTTGTATGTTCAAAATACAGCTATAAAGCCCTTTTTAAATCAAAATGGTTTCAATAAAATAAAATTTACAAAAAATACTGCTAAAGCAGTCTTATAATTAGCACTGTAATAGGAGTCTGTAGTTCAAATTCTGTTTTATTTTTTTGGACGTCAGAACATTATTGCTGACATCTTTTAAAAGGCAATTAATTGATAATTTGCTTTGAATTATGCAGCTATATCAATTGCCTTTAATTCCATTGAAGAGTAAAAGAGGATATAAGCTGATGAGTAGTTTACAGAAGTGTTCGACTTATCAGAATATTCTTGTTCATTGAACTTAAACCAGTGTTGAATTTTTATAATAGGCAGTGTAATGATTTTTGTCTCCAACCCCACCATTAGTGTCAACTTCCCTCCATCATTGCTCCCAGAGTGCAATGATTCTAAACAATATAAATTGTATTTTAGAGTTGTTTTTAGAATGAATAGAATACTGTTTTCTACAGGGAAAGGTTTTCTATGGGGGAAGCATACATAGCTTTGTATTTTTTTTGCTTCAAAATGCCCTCATAGGTAAAGTGTTTCAGATGTACAGGTGGTAATTTCCAAATTTCTATCATTTTAAGAGAACATTGCTGTGCTCCGCAATGATTGTAATAAGACCTGTTATGAGTTCCACTTCTTGGATGGACATATAATTTTAGGCACTATTGAGGTCAGTGAGAGGCCAGTGATACCACCTTTCCTTATGAAGAGCCATCTATATAAAATACCGGGGCATCAGAAATTGGAGATGAACAGATTATGGAAGAAATTACAAAATTCTTCTTTCTGAGAAAATCCCAGGTTTTTCCAGGTGGATACTGAAGGGAAATTCTCCTGATATGTCAACTAAGGCTCTTTTAAGAGCTTAAGTGAGATGAAGAATTAATTCCATTTTCTTTTACGAAATAGGCAAGGCAATGCCATGGGTGTCATAACCAAGAAAGTTCTGTTCCCACAGTCTCCCTTTAATTACCAAAGCAGATAGCAATTCTAATTAGGCACAAAGGAGCAACACTGTATATTGTTTAAATAGAGACATTCAAATGGGCCAGATAATTGGGATATACAGGCAATCTTTATAGCATTCTCAAAGGCTAATTGTCTTATTAGGTGCTGCTCTGGGTTTACCTCTAACTTATATCTGGATAGCATTTGTCAATTTTCCCAGAAATTTCATGTATGGCTTGGAAACTCCCTGGAAAACCTTTTTATAGGTTACCTTAAGTTAAGCATCAGCATCAATTTTTACCCAGCTTACAACACAATGCCAAAATATCACAAGTTAGGGCAGCTTGCTGCCTATGTATGTCAGCATGCTGCCCTTCCCCTATTAAAATATCATAAGTAATCTGAAACCCTAAAAATTCTCATTCCAGAATGACCTAGGACATGAATTGTAGTCTAGGCTTCATCACTAAGCCACATCTTTACTTACAAAATTGTGAAGGGCTCAGAAAAGCCCTATTTATTGTTTCAAAATCTTTTTTTTCTGAGGCATTTGTTGATTTAATAGTTGGCTTATTCCTCTTTTTAATTACAAAGTGAATGAATTAAAATAGAACCCTTTCACTTTAATAACTGATGATATAGAAAGGCAATATATATTCATATGTACTAGAACTATAAACCATAATTATTATCAGAAAACTATAACTAAAACTGGCATCCAGCTCTTCCCTACCAATATTATATTTATCAACATACTAAGCACAGTAATCTCACATTTGTTTCTAAAATTATTCTAAGAACTTTGTAATGATTGGATTATCTGTTAATGAAATGTTTACGTTTCATAAGGAACTCAATCAACAAAGTTCACTATAAGTATCCTACCAAATACTTTCACTTCTGGTATTAGCCTCCATAGTGGTTAACAATAGCCCCAAGGAAACACAGCAACAGATTCTTGTTCTGGTTTAATCAAATATTCCTGGGAAAGGAATTATGTTGTATATCATCAGAATAATTGTGATAATATACAAATCAGTTATCTATCCAAGGAATTTGGCTGAATTAAGTATAAAAAATTGCAATTTTTTGTTTTGTTTAATTTTTGAGTCACACCCTGCAGTGCTCTGGGTCAGCATCTTCTGGTTTCCCACCCACTCCATCCAACCTCCAGCTCCACTAAAAGAAGGGATAGTAACCAAATCACTACAAAATGATACAACTTGATTTTATATAAAGCTCAAAATGATAACACAGATGACACAAAATTTTTACACATGTCATTTATGACATTGTTTAGCCACGGCATAACTACAGTACCCTATTTATAAAAAAAAATTGGAACATGGTGGCTTTTCTTTTTTTATGCTTCACCAAATTTCACCCCACTTTTTGAGAAAAGAATTGACAAAAATACTGCAGGAATATGCATATGAAGAGCTTTGTGCCAATTACCCTTCTAAACACCTAATAAACACGGAAACTCACTTAATCCTTATAAAAAGAAAACAGGCATGCAAACCAAAAAGGATAAAAACAAAATAAACAAGCCAAAGCACCCTGTAAGTAAGTGTATTTTTGAGAAGGCAGCCCAGGCTAGCTCAGGGATGGAGACCCAGGGCCAAAAGGCAGGGCCTGATCAAAGCCGGGGCCCACAGGAGCACGAGCTACAGAGCCCGAGGTGAGAGAGTCTTGCTCGACCCTCTCTCGCCTCTTCCACACCGGTTAGATTACCCATTCTTCAAAAGAGGCAGAATTGCCAGCACCCCCAACAGCTCTAGAGGAACAGGCACCACCAGCGGGAGCACCATCTGGGTCTTTACAGAGTGGGTCCACTCGGGGAACGCCAGGATCCAACAACCCCAAGGCCGGAACCCGAGAGCAGCAAGCAGCCGGGTTGGTGCGAGGACCCAAGCCACCGGGTGTGGGTTTGGCCTACTGGAGGCAGGCACTGCCATGGGCACCGTAAGGGGCAGCGAGGTCACTGAGGCAAGGGTGAGTGCCCAGAAGAAGAGGTGCTGGGGCCGCCCTCCCCCACCTCACAGCTATGGACGGCCGCTTCTTCCCTCCCTAGACCCCTCAAAGTGCTGAGCGGCAAGCAGCCCAAGCTCGCTGCCGGGAAGGGTGACCTGGGAGATTGTTGAAAATCGTAAGAAATCCAAAGTGCACCTTCACTTCAGCCATTGAACACAATATTTGTGATGATGGTCCATATGAAGTACAGGCCTTTTTTTTTTAAATAAGGAAGTATTAACATTCTAAACTCAAACACATTCAATGCTTAGTATAGTACATCAAAGGTATATCTTGTTCTTTATAGGAAGTTCTCTGAAAACATTATAACATAATCACAGGATACACACAAACTTAAATATATCAGCATGATGCAACTATTCAGTACTGCATACAGTGCATTATTTATAAGACACCACAAGGACACAATTCTTATAAATTAATATGGATTATTGTTCTCAAGTTTGTGCTATTTATACCTGTTAGTGATAGTGACCAACTTTTTTAAGGTTTGGAGTGAAAGGAGCACTGTAAAAACAATGTTAGTGTGGCAATTATCGTTTGCATATGCCACCAAAGTATGGGGGTCATGGAAAGGAAAAAGTTTGGCCTAAGTACAAGGAGACCCTACCCCTGAAGTTTCCTGACAGAAGACCATTTCTAGGATCCAGGCAAACCAGTTTGTCCAATCCCGGTCATTGTCTGCAGTGCCCATACAGTTATATCTTTCACAGTCTCTGTTGTTGATCTCACACCTCTGCATTAAAGGTCCTGGAATCTGTACATCCCACATTGAAGTCAGGATGGTGTGGAGTGGCCTCTAATTTCATCTCACAATTAATGAGCAATGCAGAAAGCCCTGTCCAGTACACAAGTCGTTGTTATTGTTTAAATCTTCTCAGTGTTAAGGGAAGACTCTTTCAAGTAAATCGGTGTCAGAGCAGCAGTAGGGTCTTCCCCAGTAGAGGATTGCTTCCAGGTGATGTCATAAACAACATTGAATATTTCATAGATGGCTTCCCTGGTTCAGGGGTGAATAGAAAATGTCCAAACCTCTGAGGCCTGTGCCAGGTCATCATGTCAATGTTCAGGGTTTGTAAGGTCCCATTGCACCACAAGATTAGTGTGTTCCCGTCTCTATTATATAAGAACTTATTTGTATGTATAGTATTTTCCATTTTAATGTGCCCATGTAAACAAGGAATAATACCACCTGGCATTATTAGCACATAAGGGGACCGCAAGAACAAGTCTAACAATCCCCATGACCTGGTTCAAATATAAGCATTAAACTGAGGGACTCTTTCACCAAAATTTCTTATTGAACAGTTCCCAGCAAGATTGGTACCTATGGGGATGCTAGAACAAGTCCAATAATCTAACTGACTTGGTTCTTATATATATATATATTAAATGGAGGGACACTTCTACAAACTTCCTTATTTAACAATGAGCCAGGTCTTTAAAACAATGTTCAGGGTGTAAGGTCCTACTGAATTACAAGGTTTATGTGTTCCCATCTGTATAAGATAAGAACGTGTTTGAATATAATTTACCATTTTAATGTGCCTATGCAAAGGAAGAACAGTATCATATGGCGAAATTGGTGCCTATGGGGATATTAGAACAAGTCCAACAATAGAATTGACTTGGTTCTTATATAAACTTTAAATGGAGGGACACTTCTACTAACTTCCTTATTTAACAAATAACAAAGGGATATAAAGTGGGGAAAATAAACAATCTAACTTAAGACAGTGGACTCAATAGTCACCGTATGTGGAAACTAATCAGAAACCTAGTATGGTAGCAAACACAGTTACACAGTGAAGAAAGGAAGAGGCCAAGAAGCCGCTAAGAGTGAACAAGTAGAAAAAGAGTACTGGACTCTTCCCAGCCTGAGAGTCCATCCTCTCAGTTTTATTTTGAATATATATTGTACCCCTACACAAAGTGGTCTCCTCCCAGCCTGAGAGTCCATCCTCTCATTTTTATTTTGGGTATATATGGTACCCACACACAAAGTGGTCTCCTCCCAGAGTGAGAGTCCATCCTCCCATTTTTATTTTGAACATATATGGTATGCGTGGGGGCTCTAATCCCCGCACAGTTTTTTAAAATGGAGACCAATAAGGAAAAAAATACCAGTGAATGTCAAGATATACACCAGTGCTGCATTGGCCTGCCCTCCACCCCATGCATTCCCCCCCCCCCTTAGTGTAGGGAGACAAAGGCGGAAAGACTGAGGACCACGATAGAGTCCACCTAGGCCGGAAACCAGGGAATACCTAGAATAAAAGGGAGATAGCTAGCTTTGTAACAGCCCCAGTTTAGAGGAAGTTAAAAACCAGTAGGCCTGCTGTTGAGATGGCTCAAGACAGGTCCTCTATAAATTGTAATAGAGTCATTGATACCGACATGGCTAACTGAGACAGGATCTCAAAGAGAGGTCCATTTCTTATCAGGAAGCTGTGATGTATCTCAATCTTAACTTATTGATAGTTGCAAACATTTATTTAGCCTAAATATGAATCTTCTTTCTGAATTCACTAAGAATGTATTTAGTTAAGCATTTACCTCCATATGAAAGAATTAGTATGCACAAATGCAGCCTTGATTAAATATTTTTTACCTGGAAAACTCAACATCTAGAGAAAAATAAAAATAACTTTGAAGTAAATTACAGTGGAGTTAGTTATTAAAAGTGTGTTCTGTACCTTTAAATTACCTGCTCCCTCAGATGAAAGGAATTCTAATAGGAACACTTGCTAACTTGCTAATATTTTAATTTACATCAGAATTTACGTCCAGGGTCTGTCTGGAAGTAAATATTTGGAGAAGTTACATATTTTCCCTTTTGATCTCAAGAAAGCCTCTGGACTCCTTTATGTTATCTTAGTTGAAGCTTATCTTTTAAAAAATTTATAACCCACAATAAAATATCTGCAAATTGATTATTGTGAAAAAAATTATAGATCAAACAGCATATACTGATAAGCTTTAGCTAAAAATAAAAGTGTGATATTTTAACCTTGCAGAAGAACAGATGTGAATTGTCACCACAAAAATCATCATGTAACATACCTGCTTAAATATTCCATTGTAACATTCAATAAACCTCACTTCCAAAAGTTTGATCTGTTTCTCATCGCCAACTCTATGCACCCACCTTCTTGAAGGGGACCTCACAAATTCCCTTAGTGTCCTGACCTATCAGGCTATCAGATGGCATGGTTTATTAATTCTTCATGTTTACTATGTTTTAGACCTATTCACCCAGGCTTGAACATATGGCATGTAGGGTGATTTCACACTTATTGATCTTTTGTCTAAGTGATCTATCCAGTGGTGAGAGTAGAATGTTGAATTGTACCACTAATTTTGCATTTCAATCATGTATTTAACTTTTGAGGAATAAATTATTAGAAATTTTTCTGGCATAGAATTTGCCTAGTATCGTTTGATTAGAGTTAGTACTTGGTATTGTTATTTTATTCCTTTGATCAATAAGTAGGGTCCTTTCTTGTCTCTATTTTCTTGAGGTAGAGTAAATTTTAGATTATGTAGAAATGATTATTCCAGATTGTTCTTGATTTCTAATGATTTCAATATGAGTTTCCATCCTTTGAATCTGAGTCTTTGATTACCCTGAGATGATGGAAGTGTTTTCTGTAAGCAGAAAATGATGAAATTTTTCCCAGTCCAACTCTGAACTCTTTTGACTTTTAATGGAATAGTTTAGTCCATTGAAATGCAAAAAAATATTTTCAGAAAGAGCTGTCATGCCATTATATTGTGCATGATTGTTGCTTCTACAATTGATTACTTTCTTAATATAATTGACCCTTGTATAGCTCATTTAGACTCTTATTTGTTTATTGTGAATGTTGCCAGTTTTTTGTATGAAAATGTTTCTGTCCCTGCCTCCCATATAAATAAAAGGTTTGCTGTGAAATGGACTCTGGGTTCAAAACTTCTTTCATTCTGTAGTTTGAGTATGTCTTTCAACTCTTCTTGCCAGAACTGTTTTATCTTGTATATCTGCTTTGATGCTCATGTACTTTGATTTATATGCCAGGTTCTTATCCTGTGCAGCTTTAATGACATAATCTCTTTCTTTGGTATGTGTCATTTTAATTATTATATATTTTTATATTCTTCAGTTGAGTCTATTTTTGAACTTTCTTTTTTCTTGGATTTGTGCAGCTGCCTCTTTGAAGGAAGTGGGGGATTTTCTCTATTCATTAAATAACATATTGTCTTTCATAATTTTATCTTGCTTATCTTTTCAACTTTTTATAAATGCTGACTTATAGTTTATTGTCAGCTTTGTCTATATGGTTCTCCTATTGTGTTCTGCTATTGTGGCTTGCTCATACATTCTTTATCTCCTTTAATCCCATCAGTAATTGTTCTCTCATCTATTAATCGAGTTCTTCTTTGAGTTGATTTTATTTCTCATATAATTATTGCTTTATTTTGTTGTCTATTGTTTCCTGGATTTTGTTGCCAATGCATTGGTTGTTAATGTTTTGGTTCTCATAATCAAGGCTCAAACAGTTTGCTGAGTTTGAGATTTGCCTAGGTTTTTCTCCTTACATGGAACTGCAATTATCCTCCTTATATTTCTCATAATTCTGTGAATTTTTTGAATAATAATGGCAGATTTTCAGAGTTCCCACTGCTTAATAATTTCTCTAATTTTTTTCAACTAAATGTTGGCTAAAAATATACCTGTATTTTAGGTTATTTTCCTAACCATACAGCAATAATTTAGTAAGATAAAGATATACTAAACTAGCTACTCTGTTAGGTTGACTGCTTCTTGAGAATGAATACTGACAGAAAAATGTACTATGGACATTTTTCATATTTAAAATAAGATATAAATAGAAATGTCTTTGAATGGATTCTCTAGAGTCAATCATGTTTTAGATTAGAGGTGGGAGAAACATCAGAAGTGATGATTTTCTGGTACAGCGTCTTAAGATGATGGCAGAGGGAACCGAGCAGATCATAGGGAATAATAATGAAAGACTATTATAGGCTTTGCCCTAGGATTGGGGCAAAAACCAAGACCACCAATTATAGAAGACTGGTTAAAATAGTAGGGATGGAACACAACTCCAAGAACCATAAAGAAAGACTTCATTCTAGGCTCCATCCTTTGACCTGTGCAAATATCAAGATCACTAGCTACAGAGGCATGATTTATTATGCACAACAGAGCATAAAGTTTCCAGACACCACAGAAGGTCCTAGAGGAGAGTGAAAAATCAGGTACGGAGCCTGCAGTTATTCCCTTGACAGTATACTTCAAGGGTAGGGGAAACCCTGTTTCTCTTACGCCAATCTAATCTCCCAATATTTCCTCTACCTATGCAAGAAAAAAAGAAAGAGAAGCACAAATCAATTTTTTCTTTTTAAGTGTTTTTGTTTTTTTCTTTATTTAAACATCGTGATTACATAAATAATTGTGATTAGGTTTCAGTTATGTAAAGAAAACCCCACTTCACCAGTGCAACATTACCACCACCAATGTCCCAAATCTCCCTCCATCCCACCCCACCCCCACCTGTACTCCAGACAGGCTTTCCAGTTCCCTCATTCACTCACATGATTATGGTAGTTCTCTGTGTATTTATTTCTATAGCTGAACTCACCACTCTTTGTGGTGAGCTTCATGAAGTGAGCTGGAAGTTTCAATCCTCCTCTCATTGTCTCTGAGGATTGTTGCAAAAATGACTTTTATTTTTCTTAAAACCCATAGATGAGTGAGACTATTCTGCGTCTCTCTCTCTCTCCCTCTGACTTATTTCACTCAGCATGATAGATTCCATGTACATCCATGTATAGGAAAATTTCATGACTTCATCTTTTCTGATGGCTGCATAATACTCCATTGTGGATATGTACCACAGTTTCTTTAGCCATTCGTCTGTTGAAGGGCATCTTGGTTGTTTCCAGAGCCTGGCTATTGTGAATAGTGCTGCAATAAATATAGGTGTGAGGAAGGGGTTTTTGTATTGTATTCTTGTGTTCTTAGGGTACATCCCTAGGAGTGGAATAGCCGGGTCGAATGGGAGCTCAATTTCCAGATTTTGGAGGAATCTCCATATCGCTTTCCATAGAGGTTGGACTAGACAGCATTCCTACCAGCAGTGGATAAGAGTTCCTTTCTCTCCACATTACTGCCAGCACTGATTGTTCTCATTATTTGTGATGTGCGCCAATCTTTGCAGTGTGAGGTGGTATCTCATTGTTGTTTTGATTTGCATCTCTCTGATGATTAGTGACGAGGAGCATTTTTATGTGCCTATTGGCCATTTGTATTTCTTTTTTATCAAAGTGTCTATTCATTTCTTCTACCCATTTTTGATGGGATCAGATGATTTTTTTTTGTAAAGTTCTATCAGTGCCCTGTATATTTTGGATATTAGCCCATTATCTGATGGGTGTTGGGTGAATAGTTTCTTCCACTCGGTGGGTGACTCTTGTATCCTGGGCACTATATTTTTGAGGTGCAGAAGCTTCTCAGTTTAATGTATTCACATCTGTTGATCTCTGCTTCCACTTGTTTGGAAAGTGCAGTTTTCTCTTTGAAGATGCCTTTAGTCTCAATGTCATGGACTGTTTTACCGACGTGTTGTTTTAAATACCTTATGGTATCAGGTCTGATATCAAGGTCTTTAATCCATTTGGATTTTACCTTCATACATGATGTTAACTGGGGGTCTATGTTCGCTTTTTTGCAAGTGGCTAACCAGTTCTGCCAACACCACTTATTGAAGAGATTTTCCCTGCTCCACTTAGGATTTCTTGCTACTTTGTCAAAAATTAGGTGCTTGTATGTCTGGGGAAAATCTCTGAGAACTCAACCCTATTCCACTGATCTGAGGGTTTGTCTTTATTCCAATACTATGCTGTTTTGATAACTAATGCTTTGTAGTACAGTTTAAAGTTTGGGAATGTAATGCTTCCCATTTTCCTTTTTCCTAGGAGTGCTTTAGCTATTCGAGGGTGTTTATTGTTCCAGATGAACTTCATAAGTGTTTGATCCACTTCTTTGAAGAATGTCATGGGTATTTTTAAGGGGATTTCATTAAATCTTTATAATGCTTTAGGGAGTATTGCCATTTTAATTATGTTAATCCTACCAAACCATGAGCAGGGTAAGTGTTTCCATTTCTGTGTCTCCTCTCTTATTTCTTGGGGTAGGGCTTAATAGTTTTCTTTGTATAGGCCCTTCACGTCTTTGGACAAGTTGACTCCAAGATATTTGAGTTTGTGTGGCACTATTGTGAATGGGATTTCTTTCCTGACTTCCACCTCGTCCCGATCATTATTGGTGTATAAAAAGGCCATTAATTTCTGTAGGTTGATTTTGTAGCCTGCCACCTTGCTATATGAATCTATTGTTTCTAGAAGCTTTTTGTTAGAGTCTTTAGTGTTTTTGAAGTAGAGTATCATGTCGTCTGCAAAGAATGAGAGCTTGACTTCTTCCTTTCCTATCTGGATTCACTTGATATCTTTTTCTTGCCTGATTGCTATAGCAAGAAATTCCAGTAGTATGTTGAAGAGAAGTGGTGAGAGAAGACAGCCTTGTCTTTTACCAGAATTTAGAGGAAAGAATTTTAGTTTTTCTCCATTGAGGATATTTGCCATTGGATTGTGGTAGATGGCTTCAACTATATTGAGAAAGGTTCCTTCCATTCCCATCTTGCTGAGAGTTTTGATCAAGAATGGGTGTTGGACCTTATCAAATGCTTTCTCTGCGTCTATTGATAGGATCATGTGATTGTTATTTTTCTTCTTGTTGATGTTGAGTTTGTTGATAGATTTACTGATGTTAAACCATCTTTGCATTCCTGGGATGAAACCTACTTGGTCGTAGTGTATGATCTTCTTGATGATGCATTGGATCGTATTTGCCAGGATTTTGTTGAAGATCTTTGCATCAGCATTCATCAGGGCTATTGGTCTGTAATTTTCATTTTGGCAGCATCTCTGTCTGGTTTTGGTATCAAGGTGATGTTGGCTTCATAAAAGCTGTTTGGGAGTGTTCCGTTTTTTTCAATTTCATGGAAGAGCTTGGCTAGGATTGCTAGTACCTCCTCTTTAAAGATTTGAAAACATTTATTAGGAAATCCATCTGGGCCTGGGCTTTTCTTTTTGGGCAGATATTTGATTGCAGTTTTAATTTCCTCAGTAGTGATGGGGGTATTTAGATATGCTGCACCCTCCTTACTTAAATGTGAAAGGTTATAAGTGTCCAAGAATTTTTCCATTTCTTCTAGGTTCTCATGTTTAGTATCATAAAGTTTCTCAAAGTAGTCTCTGTTTACCCTTTGGATCTCTGCATTCTCTTTTGTGATCTCCCCCTTTTCATTTTTAATACAGGTTGTCAGATTTCTCTCTCTCTCTTTCTTTGTGAGTTTTTCCAATGGTTTATCAATCTTGTTCATTTTTTCAAAGAACCAACTTCTGCTTTCGTTGATCTTTCGGATTGTTTTTTGGTTTTCCAATTCATTGAGTTCTGCTTTCAGTTTTGTTATTTCTTTCAGTCTCCCTATTTTTGGTTTCTTTTGTTGGTAATTTTCTAATTTTTTGAGCTGCGTCATTAAGTTGTTCAGGTATGCCCCTTCTTCCTTCCTGATGTGTGCTTGTAGAGCTATAAATTTTCCACTCAGGACGGCTTTTTCTGTGTCCCAAAGATTCTGGCAGTTTGTGTCTATATTCTTATTTGTTTCCAGGAAAGTTTTGATTTCCTTTTGGATTTCCTGTCAGACCCACTGGTTGTTCAGTAGCAGGGTGTTTAATTTCCAATTGTTAAAGTTTTTCTTCTGTGTGACTTTGTAGTTCACATCTAATTTCAGAGCCTTGTGGTCAGCAAAGGTAGCCTGCAAGATTTCTATCCTCTTGATTTTTATGGAGGTATGTTTTATGTGTCAGCATGTAGTCTATTCTGGAGAATGACCCATGTACATTCGGGAAGAATGTGTATCCAGGTTTTTTGGTATGGAGTATTCTGTATATATCTACTAGTCCTCTTTCTTCCATAACTCTTTTCGGGGCTAGTATGTTTTTTGTTAAGTTTTATTCTGGTTGCCCTATCAAGTGTTGATAGGGCCGTGTTAAGGTCTCCCACAATTATTGTGTTATTATTGATTTCTTCTTTCATATTTGTCAGTAATTGTATTAGACAATTTTCTGGTCTTCATTGGGTGCATATATGTTTAATGGTCTGATTTCTTCCTGTTGCACATAGCCCCTGATTAGTACATAGTGTCCATATTTGTCCCTTACCACTTTTCTGAGTATAAAGTTGGTGTCATCAGATATTAATATGGCCACCCCAGCTTTTTTGAAGGTGTTGTTTTCTTGGATAATTCTCCTCCAGCCTTTGATTTTGAGTCTATGTTTTTTCTGACTATTCAGGTGTGTTTCTTGTAGGCAGCAGAATGTTGGATTTATCTTTTTGACCCATTTTCCCACTCTGTGTCTTTTAATTGGTGAATTTAGTCCATTGACATTGAGGGAGATGATTGTCATAGGATTTAATGTTATTTGTGTAGATAAGTTTGCTGTGTTTGTTGACCTCTCTTGTCTTAGAGTAGACCTGTCAGTTTTAAGGCTGGTTTTGCATTTGTGAAGTTTCTGAGCTTTTGTTTATCCATGAAGCTATGTACTCTTCCTTCAAACCTCAACGTGAGTCTGGCTGAGTGCAGTATTCTCAGTGAGGCATTCATTTCATTCAGTCTTGTCACAATATCCCAGCACTGTCTTCTGGCCTTGAGAGTTTCTTGTGACACGTCTGCTGTAAGTCTTAAGGATGCTCTTTTGAATGTAATTTCCCTTTTTGATCTTGCTGCTTTCAGTATTCTATCTCTATCTGTGCGATTTGTCATTGTAACAAGGATTTGTTTTGGGGTGTTTTTCTCTGGGTCTCTTCGGGCATGCAGGATTTGATTGCATGTAGTCTTTAACTCTGGGAGTATCTCTTAGATGATGTCTTTGACAGTAGATTCTTCCTGGAGATCTCCTACTTGGGTCTCTGGGACATCAATGACCCTTATGTTGTTTCTGTTCACTTTATCAAAGACTTCTATTTTCATCTGTTAGCATTCCTTGAGTACTTTTTCCATTGCCTGTTCGTTTGTCTTAAGGTTCTTTTCCAATTTCTTCTGTTGTGTTGAGTTTTTCTGCATCACATCTGCCAGTACTCCGATTCTCTCTTCAGATGCTGTTGGCGAGGCTATCCACTGAGGTTTTCAGTTGAGCTACCATATTTTTCAGATCTGTTATTTCAGTTTGGAGTTTTCTGATTTCTGTCTTTGTGTTCTGTTCAAATCTATCTATGCTTTCTTTGAGTTCTTCAAACATCTTCCATATTGCTATTTTAAGTTCCTTATCTGAGAGGTTAATCAGGTGGTTGGAATTTATTAGGTCATCCAAGCTTTCATCTTCATTCTCTGTGGATGGTGTTTGCCTGGGAGGTTTCCCCATTATCACACTTGTAGTGTGGTTTTTCCTGCGTGTTGTGGTGGTGTTCATTGGTTAGAAAGAGTGCATGGCCAGGAAGCGAAGTGACCACACTCTTCTGCTACCTCTAGTTGACAGTCCTCAGAGTGAACATAGGCAAGGCAGGGAGGTGCCTCTACAGGCCAGAGAACTTAGCTTATGGACGGGGACCCCCACAGCCACTGGGCAGCTTCAAAATGAAGTTTTTGGGGGTGCACTCCCTAGTCCTCCAAGGAAACACATGCAGATAGCCACAACAGAAGTTTCCCTTGAAGTCCTCAGAGTGATCAAAGGCACAGCAGGGCCAGTTTTTTTGTTTTTGTTTTTGTTGTTTTTGTTTTTTGTTTTGTTTTTGGGTCACACCAGGCAGCGCTGAGGGGTTACTCCTGACTATATACTCAGAAATCGCCCCTGGCAGGCACCAGACCATATGGGATGCTGGGATTCGAACCATGATCTTTCTGCATGAAATGCAAACACCTTACCTCTATGCTATCACTCTGGCTTCAAGTTTTTATATTGTTGTTGTCTGTTGCTGTTTTTTTCTTTCTTTTGGGCTTTGCTTTGTTTTCTGTTTCAGGACTGTGGTTATTGCCTGGCTGCTGTCTATACTGCTCTGGTGCTTTTAGAGTCTTTTGTTTGATTTTTTATCTTTTATTTTATTTTATTTTATTTTATTTTATGTACTGTTGTAATGTTTTCCTTCCCTTTTCCTCTCTGCTCTTAAACTGATAGATAAAGACTCTAGAAGGACTTCTCTCATTTTTTGCTTGTTCTATTTTTGCCCCATTTTATTCTTCTTCTTCTTATTATTATTATTATTATTTTCTCTTTCCTTCAAACAGAAGCACACAACTTGAATCATCTTGCTCCACCTCAGGAATGGAGGGGGGAATAATGGAGGGTACCAAGACCAAATAGCCACATGAACATTAAGCAGAAATAAAAAAAGGTTCAAACTTAAGCTCCAAATCCAAAGTCAATGACAACAGAATCAATACCCAATTCACAACACATTAGACACAGAGAGGACCACCTATACTAGTATCCTAGGGGTTAAAAGAAGGCGATATGGGATGCATGCAGGGAATAGGGGTGGACGGAGGACAATATTGGTTGTGGAAATGCCCCTAATTCACTATCAATATGTACCTAAAATATTACTGTGAAAGATTTGTAATACACTTTGATTAAAATAAAAAAAATAAAATAAAAATAAAAAGTCTCTATCGATTTTTTCTTGATCTGGAGACTAGCTCTAGCCGGCATGGGGTTTGGGGAGACCCCATGTGGAAGGCCTTCTCCCTAACTTGGGTGCTCTGGGAGCCTGGGTATGCCCCCAGCCATCCCCTATTCTGCCCCCAGCCTCCAGCCCTTCCTGGGGTGGCAGCCCAGAGGTCCAGATAAGGTGGGTGTTGGGAGGGGTCCCTCCTAGATGGGGTCCCAAGCTTTCCCCACACTTTCCCCTGCACTAGTGTTGGAAGGTCACAGGGCAGAGGGTGGGCAGATCCTAGCTTCCGGCTCTCTATAGATCCTTTCTTTTTTTTTTTTAATTTTTATTTTGATCATAGTGGCTTACATATTGTTGACAATAATATTATAGGTACATATTTACATAAAATCAGGGGGGATTCCCATCCCTAAATTGTCCTCCCTACACCTCCGTTTTTGTCCTACCTCCCATTTCTTCTTCCCTCACCCCCAGGGTGTCTAGAATATGTGATCCCCTCTGTATCTGACCTACTACTTAGTAGTCTTGCATCAGTTTGGTCTTGGTGTCTCCCTTATTTCCCCCTCTAAGTGGGGGCAGGGCTAGCAGTTCAAGTTAGGTGGTTTTGCCTGAAAAGGAGAAAATGAGTAAACTGGGGTAAGAGTCTAATATCCCCAAAATGGGCAGAATCCTTCTAGAGGTTCTCCTCATCGATTTGGATAATGCAGGAGAAAAAGAAGGTGAAACACCCCATCAGTACCAAAAGAAGTGTCAAATATCCAGTGAGGACTCCAGTTATATCGATAAGCACCACAATAAACTGATAAAAAAATACAAACAAAAACAAACAAACATATGAACAAAAAAAAAACTCGCCGTGGTCTTGAAATAAGAGACATGGTGTAGCACATAACGAAAGAAAAGAAAGAAAAAAAAAGAATAATTGGGGATAACAATTTCAATAATCACATCCGAACCGAGAAATCGACCAAAATAGCTAGGTAAATAAAATTAATAATAACAATAATAAATGAAGGTAATATATATAAATATCCAAGGTTTTGTGCTTTTTGCATTTTTGTTTTTTCCCTCTGCCCTGGCACAGTAAATATTGGGGTCATTCGAAACGGAATTCACTTGCCCTATGAGATATGGGGATTCTCCGTCCTTGGAGTATACTGTCATGGGATCAGTTCTAGGCTTTGCTCAGGATCATTACTCTCCCGGTGGTGTTTTTTCTTTTTTTTTTTTTGGGTTTGTTTTTTTGTGTGTGGAAGACTTCTGCTTTGTCCAGGGTGATACATTCAGAGCTCTGTGTTGAGTGGTCTCAGTATCTGTACAACTCCTGAGGTGGGCCTTATGGTGAAGTCAGTCTTTGTGAGTCTAGAGGTTCTGTTGCCTCAGTGCCAATTGGATCCGTCTTCTGTGGTTGGTGATCTTGGTCTTTGCACTGAACCTAGGATGGCATCTAGGATAGTGTCCTTCTTTGTGCTTCCAGAAGCCCCTTTCCGTTGCAGTTGTCTCTGCCGGACCTTTGGAGCTGGGGATCATGCTTATTGTGTCAGTCTTAGTTCAAAGCCTAGACTAGGGCTTTTTGATTGGTCCCAAGATGTATACAGTCTGGTCGTGGTTCTAGCAGCCAGTCCTCTGTAAATCGATCCTTTCTTGATCTGGAGACTAGTTCTAGCTGGCATGGGGTTTGGGGAGACCCCATGTGGAAGGCTTTCTCCCTAACTTGAGTGCGCTGGGAGCCTGGATAGGCCCCAGCCTTTCCCTCTTCTGCCCCTGGCCTCGAGGACTTCCTGGGGTGGCAGCCCAGGCAGCCAGACAAAGTGGGTGTCGGGGGGTCCCTCCTGGATGGGGTCCCAAGATTTCCCCGCCCTTCCCCCCGCACTAATGTTGGAAAGGCACAGGGCAGAGGGCGGGCAGATTCTGGTTTCCAGCTCTCTATCGATTCTTTCTTGATCTAGAGGCTAACTCTAGCCGGCATGGGGTTTGGGGAGACCCCATGTGGAAGGCCTTCTCCCTAACTTGGGTGTGCTGGGAGACTGGATAAACCCCCAGCCGTCCCCTATTCTGCCCCCAGCCTCCAGGTCTTCCTGGGGTGGTAGCCCAGGCGACCAGACAAGGTGGGTGTCGGGGGGTCCCTCCTGGATGGGGTCCCAAGCTTTCCCCGCCCTTCCCCCTGCACTAGGGTGGGAAGGGCACAGGGTGGAGGGCGGGCAGATCCTGGCTTCTGACTCTATATCGATCCTTTCTTGATCTGGAGGCTAGCTCTAGCTGGCATGGGGTTTGGGGAGACCCCATGTAGAAGGCCTTCTCCCTAACTTGGGTGCACTGGGAGCCTTGATAGGCCCCCAGCCATCCCCTCTTCTGCCCCCGGCCCCCAGGTATTCCTGAGGTGGCATCCCAGGTGGCCAGACAAAGTGGATGTCGGGGGGTCCCTCCTGGATGAGGTCCCAAGCTTTCCCCAGCCTTCCCCCTGCACTAGGGTGGGAAGAGCACAGGGTGGAGGGTGGGCAGATCCTGGCTTCTGGCTCTGTATGGATCATTTATTTTTTTAAATATATTTTTTATTTAAACACCTTGGTTACATACATGATTGTGTTGTTTGGGTTTCAGTCATGTAAAGAACACCACCCATCACCAGTGCAACATTCCCATCACCAATGTCCCAAGTCTCCCTGCTCCCCACCCAACCCCTGCCTGTACTCTAGGCATGCTTTCTATTTCCTTCATATATTTTCATTATTAGGATAGTTCAAATGTAGTTATTTCTCTAACAAAACCCATCCCTGTTTGTGGTGAGCTTTCTGAAGTGAGCTGTAATTTCCAGCCCTTCTCTCTTTTGCGTCTGAAAATTATTATTGTAAGAATGTCTTTCATTTTTCTTAAAACCCATAGATGAGTGAGACCATTCTGCGTTTTTCACTCTCTGAGTTATTTCACTCAGCATGATAGATTCCATGTACATCCATGTATAGGAAAATTTCATGACTTCATCTCTCTTGACAGCTGCATAATATTCCATTGTGTATATGTACCACAGTTTCTTCAGCCATTCATCTGTTGAAGGGTATCTTGGTTGTTCCCAGAGTCTTGCTATGGTAAATAGTGCTGCAATAAATATAGGTGTGAGAAAGGGATTTTTGTATTGTATTTTTGTGTTCCTAGGGTATATTTCTTGGAGTGGTATAGCTGGATCGTATGGGAGCTCAATTTCCAGTTTTTGGAGGAATCTCCATATTGCTTTCCATAAAGGTTGAACTAGACGGCATTCCCACCAGCAGTGGATAAGAGTTCCTTTCTCTCCACATCCCCGCCAACCCTGCTTGTTCTCATTCTTTGTGATGTGTGCCAATCTCTGGGGTGTGAGGTGGTACCTCATAGTTGTTTTGATTTGCAACTCCCTGATAATTAGTGATGTGGAACATTTTTTCATGTGTCTTTTGGCCATTTATATTTCTTCTTTTTCAAAATGTCTGTCCATTTCTTCTTCCCATTTTTTGATGGGATTAAATATTTTTTCCTTGTAAAGTTCTGTCAGTGCCTTGTATATTTTGGAGATTAGCCCCTTATCTCATCTGTGTGCTGGGAGCCTTGATAGGCCTCCAGCCATCCCCTCTTCTGCCCCCTGCCTTGCCTTCCCTGGGTTCCAGCCCAGGTGGCCATAAATGGTGGGTCCTAAGTTGGGGTGTGCTGAGATTTGCTCGGTTGCACTTAGTTTGTCACTGTCAATTTCTGACCAGTCTACATGTGGAAAACCGCAAGGGGACTAGTGCCCCCATGCACACTGCATGTATTATGAGTATTCCCTATTCTTATATTATGTTTTGCGTATCCAGAATGTCCATTTTGTATTCTGCCCTTTTCCACACCCCTACAAAGCTCATTTTCACTCCTTAAGTCTCTCACCCCCCCAAACATCACTAACCCACATTACTCTTTTTAACTTCAGTACTGCACAATCCTAATCATAGACCAAAGCCATGTATTTTGTGTAACAACCACCAACTATTTCAAAATACATAAAATGGACACATATTTCTTTTGAATATTTTATGTGTTTTTCTCTAACAACTTACTGTATTATTATATTTAGTCTTACTAAATATTCTCTTATACAGTGACGATTCTAACCACTTTTTATCTTCTCTTTGTGAGCTGTTCAATAAGGAATTTTGGTGAAAGAGTCCCCCAGTTTAATGCTGTTGATTGAACCATGTCATGGGTATTGTTGGACTTGTTCTTATGGCCCCCATGTGGCATTATTCCTTTTTTGCATAGGCACATTAAAATGGGAAAATACTATACATACAAATAAGATCTTATCTAATCGAGATTAGATAGCACACAAAACTTGTAGTGCAAAGGGATCTTACACCCTGAACATTGACATAACGACCTGGCACAGGCCTCAGAAGAATGGGCATTTTCCATTCACCCCTGAACCAGGGAGGCCATCCATGAAACATCCAAGTTTGTCTATAACATCACCTGGAAGCAATCTTCTACCACGGAAGACCCTACCACTGCTCAGACATTGACCTGCTCAAAAGAGACTTCCCTTAACACTGAGAAGACTTAACAACAACGACCTGCTTACAGGACAGAGTTCTCTGCATTGCCCTTTAATTGTGAGGTGAAACTAGAGGATGCTCCACATCCTGACTTCAATGTAGGATATGCAGATTCCAGAATTTTTAATACAGAAACATGATACCAACAACAGAGACTATGTGAAAAGTAAAAGTGTGTTGGCACTACAGACAATGTCTTAAATTGAATGATCTAGCTTGCCTAGAGCCTAGAGTTGGTATTATGCCAGGAAACTTCAGGGATAGGGTCTCTGTATTTAGGCCAAGGTTATTCCTTTCCACGCCCCTCATATTTTGGTGGGCCTATGCAAACAACAATTGCCACTCTAACACTGTTTTTACGGTGCTCCTTTGAGTCTAATCCTTAAAAAAAATGCCCACTTAAACTTTTGAGGTTAACTTAAACTAATATGCATGTACATGAAGTGTAAAAAATACTATGCCTCTAATGTCTAAGGAGTTAAATAAGTTTTATGGCTTTAGATTGCCTTGTCTGCTGCTAAGAAATATTATAATGTATTACAATCTGGGGACTTGAGGGACAAAGTAATTGTACATGGATTCTGTTTTATTTATCTTAATGTTCTTTGGCTGAAAGTTCAAAGTTAAGATATCAGCAAGGGGACTTCTGAGAATTATGTTATGGACGATTGTCCTTCCACTGTAACTTTATCTTGTCCTCTTTCTTTGCATCTTTGTTCTCATAATAAAAATAAAAAGTTAAAAAATAATAAAAAATTAAAAAAAGATGATGGCATAAGGAATGCAGAAAATAAGAGTGGGTTTCAACATTGGTAGATGTATCATGAAGAATCAACACCTGGAGAATATCCACACCCCCAGAGTGAAGCACAGGGTTCAGAGGGAAGACAAATGTCAGAACTGGAACCTTTTGCCATGAGAGAGGAGGAAGGAATATGGGTTTCAGAAAAAGAATGTGTGGTCCTATTTGTTATGCTTGTACTTAGAGATTCAACACCCAGAGAGAAGGTTGCAATCTTTGTGTAAAGCACCTGGAATAGAGGGAATAGAAATGTCATAAATAGTGACATTCTGGCCAAAAGCTTGGTAGTAGGGCAGATGGAGTACCACAAAGTGCCATGGGGGTAACAAAATAGTAGACTATACCATGAATGTGCAGATTCTAGGGGACAAGTCCTACACTCAGCATGGTGCACTTTGCTGCATTTCAGATTATTTTCCTCTCCATACATGTATGCATTTGCATAGAATCACTAGTTTTCATTTTGCTTTAAAATCAGAGATCAGACAAGTGTCAGAACTGTTCCATTTCTGAACCAAGGGCTTATGAGTAGGGCAGAAATAGCACAGCAAAAAAGGTGTGGAGTAATACGTTGGAAGGCTAGACCATGAATATTCAGTTCCTGGGGACAGGCCAGTACTGCAGCATAATGCATTGGGATTGGAGGGCAGAAATATATGTATGTATATGTACACACACATATATATAAATAAAAATATAAAATATATTATACATTCAAACATATAATATATATTTATGTATGTATTTTATATTAAATATATGTTTTATATATAATATATAAAAATTATATATATATATATAAACTGGAGAATATTTGACACGGAGGTTTCAGAATAGGGCATAGGAAAAGTAGCAAAGGGTTAGTAAATAAAAGTAGGTAGATAAAGCTTCTGGAAGTCAGGCCCTATTAACAGTATGACACACCAGGGATAATGGCCAACAAACATCAGATCATGTGATTTTCTGATCTAGGGATGGGGAGGATGGCATAGAGAGTACAGCAAAAGGGTAAATGCTCTCACATTGGTAAGGTAAAGCATGTAGATTTAGCTCCAGATGGATAAGCACCAAACCCCGTGTGATGCACTGGGATTAGATTTTAGGCAGAATCAAAGCTGGTGACTTTCTGTGCCAGGGTCTTGAGAAAGGCCAGAGGGAAAAAAGAATCAGGGTGTGGGTCCCATGTTGGTATGCTGGAACAACTAAATTAAGCTATTGGAGGGCAGGTCCCAATAGTAGCTTAATGCATTGAGATTAGATATTCATCTGAGCAAGCAACTTTCTAACATAGGAACTGGGGAGTAGGGCAAAAAAATAGCAGCAAAGCTGTGCGGGATACCATGTTGGTAAGGAGAAGAAGGTAGAACATCTCCTGGAAGTCTGGGGTCATCCCCAGAACAATTCAACAGGGATTAGACGGTAGACAGACATCAGATTAACTGATTTTCTAACCCAGCAGTGGAGAAAAAGGCAAAGGAGCACAGCACATGTATGTGCAACCTCACTCTGGTAGGATAAGTCATGGAAATTTAGCTTTTGGAGGGTAGGTACTAAACTTATCATGATATACCTGGGATCAGAGGATAGTCAGACATCAAAACTGGTGCCTTTCTGTTCCAGAGTCTTGTGAAAGAACAGAGAAAGCAAGCACAGCAAGGGTTAAAGGTTCTGTATTGGTAAGCTGAAGATTGAATATTCAAAACTTAGTGAGCAGAAAGAAATCTCAACATGAAGGGTCTGGAGTGATAGCAAATTGGTAGGGTGTTTGCCTTGCAAGCAGCCACTCCACTCTATTCTATATAGTCCCCTGAGCCTTCCAGCAATGAATTCTGAGCTCAGAGACAGGAATAAATCCTGAACACTACCAAATGTATCCCAAAAACCAAGAAAGAAAAGAAAAATAAATAAATCTTAACATGAGACAACATAGACAGAAGCAGGTAAACATCTCAAATGGTGACTTACTGGCCTATGAACTTGGAGAAGGGTACAGAAAGAAAAGGATATGGAATCCCACATTGGTAAGCTAAAAATGCAGATTCATATCCTGGAAGGCAGATAAAAATCCCAGAATGATGTCCTAGGATCAAAAAATAAACAGATGACAAAACTGGCAACTTTCTCATCAGTGATTAGGGAGGTGGGGGAGGACGTACAGGTAAGGGGTGTGGGGTACCTTATTGGTAGGCTGCAGCATTTAGACTTAGTTACTGGAGAATAAGTCCAATAATAGCAGAATTAGACTGTGTTAAGGCAGAAAATGTCAGAAATGTAGATTTCCAGTCTCAGGGGCTTTGGAAGGAAAAAGATAACGCAAAAAAGGGGGCTGTAGTGTTACATTGGATGCTAAATCATGAGTTTCAGCTCTTGTATGACAGGTTCCAACCTGAGTGACACTCCAGGATCAGTGGAAAGACAGATATCAAAATTGGTAACTTTCTAGCCCAGAGACTTTGTAACAGGGAGGATAAAGCAGTAGAAATGGATGTGGGATCCCACACTAGTGGGCTTATTCAACTCTTGGAGGGCAGGTTTCAATCCCAGTGTAATCCACATAGGGGTTGAGGAGGGTAGAGAGTGCAAAGCTAAAGGCTGTGGGATATAATCTTGGAAGGTGAGAACATACAGATTCAGCTACTAGAATTCAGATTCCAACCCAGCATAAGGCACCTCATATTAGAATGCCTACAGATGCAATAAATTGTGATGTTTCTCGTCAGGTATTTGAGACTAATACAGAGGGATAGCATCAAAGCCATGAAGCTTCTCAACTGACGAGAGGAAGCATACAGATGCAGCTCCTGGAGGGTAAGTCCAACACACAGTTTAACTCATGTAAGATCAGACTGGACAAAGATATGTGTGAATTATTGGCCTAGAGGCTTGGGAATAGGGGTAGATGAAATGCAGCAAATGTTTTTCGGGGCCCACTGGTAGGTTGGGGCATAGAAATTTTTTTCTGAATGTCAGGTCTTATGGCCATTCATAAACACCAGGGATATGCCAGTAGGCAGATATCAGAACTGATGTCTTTCTCTCCCAGTGGATAAGATGGAGAATAGAGAAAGTGCAATTAGGGGTTTGGGACCCCAAGTCGTTAGATGGAAGCATGCCAATTCATTTCCTTGGGAGCATTCCTCAATCTCAGAATGAAGCACCAGATACAAAAGGCAGAAAGATGTAAGGATTTGCATCTTGGGGCCAGAGAGATAGCACAGTGGGCAGGATGTTTGCATTGCAAGTGGCCAACCCAGGTTTGATATTTCACATCTATTATGGTCCCCAGAGACTGCCAAGAATGATTTCTGCATGCAGACCCATTAGTAACCCCTGTGTGCCAGCAGGTGTGACCAAAAAAGCAACAAAAAAGAATTTGAGTCTTACTTTCCCAAGGGCTTGTATGTGGGCAGAGGGAGCAGAGAAAAGGGGCATGCAATCACATGTTGTAGGGTGTAGCATGTAGATTAAGCTCTTGGAGGACAGAACCAAACCACAGTGGATGCACTAGGACTATAAAGCATAAAGAAAACAGAACTGGCTTCATTCAGGCCCATTGGCTAATAAAATATTAAAGAGAGCAGAGTTAAAGTTTCGAAGTAAGGGTAATTTGGTTCCCACATTAGAAAACTGGAGTATGTAGATTCAGCTTCTAAAGAGTAGGTCCCAATCTCATTAGAATAAACACAGATAAAGACAAGTGAGTTGGTGGAATGGAATGGAACTAGAGATATTGGTGGTGGGAAAATTGCACAGGTAAAGATTGATTTACATTCTATAACAGAAACTTAAGTAAAAACAATTTTAACTACTGAACTTAAGCCAATAATCATTTAAAAAAATAGGAAGATTCCAAGGTGATGAACCAGAGCTGTGGAAGCCACATCAGAGACAAAAAGGCCTCCAGTAGGCAGAGCTAGAGCATTTGGAATCCAGAAGCCATGTTGGCAGAGCCCATGTGATGGATGAAATCCAGAGGGGGGACTCAGATTTGAGGAACTCATGTCAGAGACAAGGCTATAGGCAGCAGAGCCCGAGGCTTTGGGACCCAGAAGCCATGTCTTCAGTGCCAGGTGAGGGACAGAATCCCAAGGTAGGGAACCAGAGTTTTAGAACCCGTATCTGAGATAACAAGATTGTGGGTAGCAGAGCCAGAGGCTTTGGAACTCAGAAACCACATTGGTGGTGCCCAAGTGAGGGACTTTGAATTCCAAGGCAGGGATCCAGAGCTGTAGAACCTGAATCAGAAACAAAAAGTCCATGGGTGGTAGAACTAGAGACTTTGGATCTAGAAGCCTCGTCTCGTCAGTGACACACTGTTTAGTCATGGAATACAAGTCAAAGACAAAGAGCCATTGGAGTTTGGCTACTAGATTATGCTCTGTAGCTGCATGCTCCTCATAGACAAGGAACAACAGCATGGAACAAAAAACATCACACTTACCACATAAATGGGGAAATAACATAGGCTGACACCATGGTTTGGTGGTGGGAATGTTGCACTGGTGAATGGGGAGTATTCTGTTTATGACTAAAACCCAACTACAATCATGCATGTAATCATGGTGCTTAAATAAAATTGTATTAAAAAAGGATGAAGATGGTAGCTCTGATAACCCAAAAAGTACCAACCATCTATTTCCCCTCTCAGATAAGTACTTTAGAGAAGAAATATGTAGGATGTTCATAAAACTCAAAGAAGCATGGAACAAACTGAATGTGCCACAAATAAGAATCAAGAAAAACTGAGATAGAAATGAGAAAACTTCAACCAAAAATAACAGGGCTGAAAACCTTGCTAGGCAAAACAAAAACTGCACTGGAAAGCCTTTATAAGGGAATAACAGCAGTCAGAGACAGTTGGAATATGAGATGCAAAGCAACTCCATACAAAAGAAAAGGTTGGAAAAGAGCCTCTAAACCAAGTCCTCAAATAATGGGAACAGACAAAAATAGAAGTCTTTGATAAACTCGACAGAAACAACATCAGAATTATTGTAATACCAGAGACACAGGAATAAAACTGCCTGTAAGTATCAACATTCAAGGGTATCATTGCAGAGAAACTACCAGAGCAAAAGAATGTATGCAACCAAAGCCTACATGACTGAAGTGTACCAGCCAAAAGAAATTCAAAGCAAAGCACCCAAAGAAATATCATAGTCACAATGACAAACCCCAAAAGATAGGTATGAAATAATAAAACCAGCAAAATCAAAAAGGAAAATTACATTAAAGGGAGCATTCCTGAGATTTAATACAATTTTTTTTCACAAGAAACTTCCAAGGCCTAAAGTCAGTGGTGGGATATAGTACAAAATTAAATGAAATTCGGCATCCAGATCCATCTAGATTCCTCTAGATCCAAATTCAGCTTCAGGTGCCTGCTGACTGTAGGAGACCTTCCCCCGCCTCTGCCCCTCTCCCGATTGCATCCCTGAGGCTTTGGCGACTGCTGACATAGGGGACCTTCCCCTGCTTCTGCCCCTCCCCCGATTGCGACTTTGAGGCTTCTGGCACCTGCTGACAGTAGGGGACCTTCCCCCGCCTCTACCCCTCCCCCAATCACGTCTTTGAGGCTTCTGGTGCATGCAGACGGTAGGGGACCTTCCCCCGCCTCTGCCCCTCCTCCGATCTCATCCCTGAGGCTTCTGGCACCTGCTGACGTAGGAGACCTTAACCGAAAACCGCCCCTCCCCCTATCGCGTCTTCGAGGCTTCTGGCACCTTCTGACTGTAGGGGACCTTTCCTCGCCTCTGCCCCTCCCCTGATTGCATCCCTGACGCTTTTGGGGCTGGCAGACAGTAGGGGACCTTCCTCTGTCTCCGCCCCTGCCCCACTGCGCCTCAGCGCCCCTGGGACAAGATAGGAACTACAGATGGGAGGGGCTTTCAGCAGAGGCCTGGAGGGGGAAGAGCTCCAATGACTTCCACATAGGGGAAGAGGACAAGGAAGCCAGGCTCAACAGTGCCCTCCACCATTGTGGCTAGGAGCGGTACTGCACTGGCTGGCAACAAGAGGGGGCAGCAACTAATTGGGCTCCGCAAGAGGGCACTCTAGAGGCCAAACCTCAGCCAGCCCACCCAACAGTCCCACCCAGAGCTGCAATCCAGAGAAGGGACACAGCACCACAACACACGGAGCAAAAGCAGGCTGAAATCGGAAGGCACTGCTCTCCAAGCCACACTAATAAATGCAAAAAAACATGGGTAGACTGAGGAGGACCTTAACAGCTGGAGATACTGAGAGAAGCCCTAGTAAGTTCCCAAGTCCACCAAAATGCACAGATCCAATAAATGAAGATTTAAAAGCAGTCATGAGAAAGAAAATGCAAGCCATGGTAAAGAAAAAAAGAATTGCTACCACCGAGTACAAGAAATCCATGGAGGAACAAATTAGGCAAATTAAAGAAGATCTGATACAAAACATGAGAGACTATACAAAAGGAATTAAAAGACACAGTTAAAAGTATAGGAGCAGAATCTCAGAATTGGAGAAGCACATAGAAGTACTCAAAGGAAAACTGCAAACCAAAAATGACCAGGAAACCTACAAGAAAATAAGAGGCAAGATACTAGAAGGAAAAGTCCAGTACTTAATGAACAAAGACAAAAGAAATAATCTAAGAATTGTAGGTATACCAGAAGAGGAGGAAACAGGGAAAGGGGAAGAACAAGTAGGAAAAATAATAACAGAAAACTTCCCCAGCCTTTGAAAAAAGGATTCCATGCAAATCCAGGAAGTGAAAAGGGTCCCCAATAAAATAGACCGTAATAAAGCAACACCAAGTCATATAGTAATCGAAATGGCAAAAAACAAACAAACAAACAAAAAACAAAGAGAAAGATGAACTCCTTAAAGCAATAAGGGAAAAGAAAACCCTCAAGTACAAAGGAAGGGACATAAGAATCAAGCGAGATCTCCCATTTGAAACAACTCAAGCAAGAAGACAGTGGAATGAAATATTTAAACGACTGAATGAAAGAAATTTCCAGCCTAGGGTACAATACTCAGCAACACTATCATTCATATGGAATGGTAGCCTAAAAACATTCTCAAACAAAAACAATCTTGCATTATTTGTGAAAACAAAACCGATTCTAAATGACCTACTCAGACATGAACTACACAAATCAAACCCTCCGATTGTAACAACAACCATCCTACACAACTGCACAAGAGCCCTCTCTGTCGATAATCTCCCTAACTGTTAACGGACTAAACTCTCACATTATAAGAAGCATAGTAGAGAACTGGATTAGAAAACATAAACCGGACTTCTGTTGCCTGCAAGAAACAAACCTACAAGTATAGGACAGGCATAGGCTTAGAATAAAAGGATGGAAATCAATCTTTCAGGCCAATGAAAAACAAAAAGAGCAGGGACAGCCATTTTATATCAGACCAAATTTCATTCAACCTCAAGAACGTGATTAGAGACTAAGAGAGTCATCACATACTAATCAGGGGAACACTAAATCAAGAGGTACTAACCCTGATCAATATTTATGCACCTAATGCAGAGTCAGAAAAATATGTGAGGCAGTTGCTTACTAACCTGGAGAAACACATGAAGGGAAATATGATAATAGTAGGAGATCTCAATATTCCACAGTCACCACTGGACAGATCCACCAAACAGAAAAATAGCAAAGAAATAAGAGCCTTAAATGAAAAATTAGACGATCTAGGGTTAATAGACTTACATAGGGCCCTCAAACCCCAAAAAACAGAATACACATTCTTCTCAAGCCCTCATGGTACCTTCTCCAGAATAGACCATGTCTTACAATACAAATATAACCTATATAAGACCACAAGTGTAAGGATCATTAGAAGCACCCTATCAGATCACTATGCAACAGAGGTCAAAATTCACGGCAAGAAGAAGCAATGGAAAAAAATAGTGCCTGGAGATTAAACAACATGTTGCTCAATAACATCTGGATTAAAGGGTAACTCAAGGAAGACATAAAAAGATTCCTTGAGACAAAGGATAACGAAGAGACAATACGTCAAAATTTGTGGGACACAGCAAAAGCAGTAATTAGGGGGAAACTCATAGCATTACAGGCCTATATAAAGAATGAATAAAAAGACAAAATCAACTGTTTAAAGAATCATCTCAAGGAATTGGAACAACAGCAGCAAAGAAATCTAACCACAACCAGAAGGCAAGAAATAATAATAAAAACCAGAGCAGAAATAAACAACATGGAAACTAAGAAAACAATACAAAAAGTCAATGAGACCAGGAGTAGTTTTTTCAAAAAAAAAAAAAACAAAAAACAAATAGACAAACCACTGGCAAAACTCACCAAAAAAGAGGGAAAACACCCAAATCAGTAGGATCACAAAGAAAGGGGAGATATGACAACAAAACCCCAAGAAATACAACATATCATGAGATCATATTATGAACAACTATACTCAGTTAGGCTGGAGAATCCAGTAGAAATCGACAGATTCCTGAAAAACTACCATCTTCAGAAACTGGAAAAGGAAGACCTGGAAAGCCTAAACAGACCAATCACTTCAGAGGAAATTGAAGGTATAATTAAGAAACTCCCTAATAATAAAAGTCCAGGCCCAGATGGATTTACAGGTGAATTCTATTGAACATTTCAAGAAGACTTACTACCACTTTTCCACAGGCTCTTCCAAACCATTGAAAAAACAGGAATCCTCCCCAACTCCTTTTATGAGGCTAATATCACACTCATTCCCAAAGATGGCAAAGACACCACCAAGAAAAAAAACTACAGACCAATCTTACTAATGAACATAGATGCAAAGATACTCAACAAAATCTTAGTAAACCGAATCCAGAACTTCATCAAAAGATCAAACACCATGACCAAGTGGGTTTTATCCCAGGAATGCAAGGTTGGTTCAACATACACAAATCAATCAACATCATACATCACATCAACAACAAGAAAGACAAAAAAAACCACATGATCATATCAATCGATGCAGAGAAGTCATTTGACAAAATTCAACACCCTTTCATGTTGAAGACACTCAGTAAAATAGGGTAGAAGGAACCTTCCTCAAGATTGTTACAGCTATCTATGGAAAGCCCACAGCCAACATCATCCTTAATGGAGAAATACTAGAAGCATTTCCATTAGGTTCAGGAACTGGGCAAGGCTGTCCACTTTCTCCATTCTTATTCAATATAATGTTAGAAGTCTTAGCAATAGCAATCCAGAAAGAGAAGGGAATCACAGGAATCCAAATTGGGAAAGAGAAACTCAAACTATCTCTTTTTGCAGATGATATGATGATATATATTGAAAACCCTAAAGAGTCCACAGTAAAACTCCTAGACTCAATTAACCAACACAGCAAAGTGGCTGGATACAAAGTCAATATACAAAAGACAGTAGCATTTCTCTATATAAATAACGAAGTTGAAGAGAGAGAGATTAATAATACAATTTCATTTAAAATAGTATCAAAAAATATTAGGTACCTAGGAATCAACCTTACAGGGTAAGTGAAGGACCTATACCAGGGAAACTTCAAAACACTTCAGATAGAAATTGAAGAGGATCTAAGGAAATGGAAGAACATACCATGCTCATGGGTAGGTAAAATCAACATAGTCAAAATGACTATTTTATCCAAACTACTATATAGATTTAGTGCAATCCCTATCCAAATTCAGACACCATTCTTTAAGAAATAGAACAATCAATCACAAAATTCATCTGGAAGCACAAAAGACCCAGGATAGCCAAACACATATTGAAAAACAAGAAACTGGGTGGCATCTCTTTACCTAACCTGAAACTATACTATAAAGCCATAGTGATCAAAAGCATGGTACTGGAACAAAGACAGGACCTCAGACCAATGGGTCAGAACAGAATTCCCAGACATAACCCCCCAGATATACAGTCAACTAATATTTGACAAAAGACCCAATAAATTGAAATGGAACAAAGAAAGTCTCTTCAACAAATGGTGTTGGTACAACTGGAAAACCTCATGTAAGAAATTGAAAATTGACCCATACCTCACCCCTTATACAAAAGTCAACTCAAAATGGATCAAAGACCTTAAAATCAGACCCGAATCTATAAATTTTATTGAGAATAAAAATAGGCAGAACACTCGAAGACCTACATATCAAAAAGGTATTCAAGGATGGAGCACCAATGGCAAGAAATTTAGCATCAAACATAAACAAATGGGACTACATTAAAGTAAAAAGCTTCTGCATGGCAAAAGAAACCCTACTTAACACAAGAAGACAGTTAACTGAATGGAAAAAATCTTTGCACTAAACATGTCATATTAAGGGTTGATATCTATAATATACAAAGCACTCAGAAAGCTGAGCCCCCCAAAACCAAATAAAGCCATAAAATGGGATATGAAATGACCAGAAACTTCTCTGAGGAAGACGGAAGGATGGCCAAGAAACACATGAAAACATGCTCACCTTCACTCATCATTAGGAAAATCCAAATCAAGACAAAAATGAGGTACCACCTTACACCAGTGAGGATGGCTCACATCAAAAATAATGGAAACAATCTCTGTTGGCTGGGTTGTGGTATGAAAGGCACTCTCATCCATTGCTGATGGGAATGCCCCTAGTCCAACACCTATGGAGAACAGTATGGAGAATGCTCAAGGAACTCAGAATTGAGCTGCCATTTAATCCAGCAATTGCTCTCCTAGGTATCTACCCCCAAGTCGGAAGGACATTCATCTGAAAGTATGTGTGCACCCCACTATTTATTGCAGCACTCAGTATAATAGCCAAGTCTTGAAACCAACCTCTATGTCCAACAACAGATGAGTGGATCATTAAGATGTGGTATCTATACACAATGGAATACTACACGGCAGTAAGAAATGATACAATCACAGACTTTGCAGCATCGTGAATGGACTAGATCATATTATGTTAAACGAAGCAAGCCAGAAGACCAAAGATAAACACAGAATGATAGCACTATTCTGAAGTACATAGAATATACACGAGATATACAACCAATACCCCGCAATTATATAATAGGGTGTAACAGGATAGAAACCTCAAACACTATAATAATCACCATGTACTTGGAAGTAGATCCCAAAACAAATGGAAGAGAAACAACCCAAAGCCCGACTACCCATTATATCATAAACAAACCAGCAACAGCAGAAACAGCAGCGTAGAGAACTGGTATGTAATTATTGTTTTACTACAAAGGCCCATAATAATTTACTAGGGATGTAATACAGGATTACAGGTAAAGATTATGATGGGAAATTACTGAGTCCAACGGAAACATTTCAAAACATTATGGTTGAATGCATTAACCTTGCCACATTTAAAATAACCTCTCAGTTTTTCTACCCATAGGGGTTCCTGGATACAAGTGTGAACATCCTACTGTGGTACCTCGGTGCTGAGTCACACAACACACCATACTCAGCTTGCATCATGAAAATGTCCGGATAAAACTCTTTTACATACCCTTTTTCTCTAGATTATGCCTTCTTTTAGGGCCTGAAGTGCAGGACCAGCCGGACCACCGAAGCAACAACCGTTACCTACAGATTTTTACTACAGGGCCTAAGCATCGAACATGTTCAAGCAAACTAACATGCCCTTGCTCTTTTACCCTCTCTTCTCAATACTTCATATTTTTGTTGTTGTTATTGTTTAATTGTTGGGTTTTTTGTTTTGTTTTCCCTTTTCTCTCTTCTTGTCTCCCTCTTCTTCCAACTTCTGCTCCTCATTACCATCAATTCAATCCATGTCAAATAAAAACCACACGGTTACCTCCTCTATAGGAAAGGAAAGAAAGCTGATATATAGGATGCTGTGGAAATACTGCAAAGGGTAAACACCTATGTAAATAGACCTCACTAACACAATGATTAGTACTCGAGACACGAAACCTATACATATCCAAAATTTGATCTACTAGTTTCTTTTCCTTACAAGTATTATACTTACCTATCTTTCTGTATTCAGCGTATCTCTTGCCCTCCCCACCTCTCTACATTAATATATACCTAAGCTAACTTCTATATGTTTATATGGGGGCAGGAGCACACAGAGATAGGAATCCTCCTTAAGAGACAAATATAAACCACAAACAACCCATACCTATACCCTATATAACCCCTCCCATGTACTATCCCCTCTCCCCCCTCAGAAACCCGACTATCCCTTCCACCTCTTAATCCAATCCCTGATGTCCACACCATGCTATAACTCTTCACTCTCAGTTCTTAACCCATTAGGCATCAAGACCAACCTCCTACACCAACAAAGCAGTATGCAGTACCCAAGTGAAGAGACACCCACTCAAACTCACACTTCGTTTCTGGCAAGAAAATACAACCAACACCCCAACTGACTCATGCAGTGTGACTCACCTAATCACCTCTCCCTATTGTGGACTCTGGCTTAATACCAGATTAGCTCCAAAAGTATTCCCATTGCAAGAACTCTACACAAGACCTCCCTGCCTGGAGCCAACACCTCACAAGAAAATCTCAAAAGACAATGGGGAAGCCTATACTATGATCTTAAGTATAGACCTATATAACACTACCTCTTATACTGTTTCTCCCCAAATGTAAAGTAAACTCCTGTATCACTTTCTCCATTTTTCTTTGTTTTTTTTTTCTCTTTTTCCCCCCTTATTCGTTTTTTTTTAATTTATTTGTTTTGTTCTAGTTTTTGTTTTTTAATTTGATTTGCTTTTTGCTTTTTTTGGGTCACAACTGGCAGCACTCGGAGGGTGCTCCTGGCTCTGTGCTCGGAGGTTGCCCCTGGTGGGCATGGGGGACCATGTGGGATGCCGGGATGTGAGCCACCTTCCTTCTGCAGGAAGGACAGATGCCTTGCCTCCATGCTATCCCTCCCAGCCCCACTTTATTCCTTCAATTATGTCTTTTATTTAATCTTTTTCTTTTTAGAAATTCTTTTTTCTTTAGATATGTCTGAGCATACATATTTTTAGTTTTTGTCATAGGTCTGTTTTCTTTCCACCCCCAAATCCACCAGCAATATAATGTAGCACCACTTCTTCCTGCAAAGTCATATTAAAAATAGGGGAAATGTTACCTCTAAAAACAAGCTCTTATCTACTAGGGATAAGAACTTATACTTTTTTACAACCCATCGACATCTCCCACCCTGAATGTATGTCATTTGGAACCAACCTAGACTCCAGGGAAATAGGTACCGACCATTTAGCTTTGGATCCCAGACATAGAAAGGACAAAGTTCTCCACAACAGCTCAAGGAACCAAATCCCCTCCAGGGCATTCATAATGCTGTTCTGATGCCAACATATGCCAGTTCTAAATTGATAACCTGACAACGAGGAAATGGGAACAACTAGATCTAAAAGCAAGTTATCCTTCCTCACTAGCCAATGATAACACAAAATCAGAAGCCATGTCACCCTTTGATCTGTGCAAAAACCAAGATTGCTATATACAGATGACTGGTTGTTACAACCAGGACTAGACAGTATGCATCCTGGGACCAACAACAACAAAAAGCTTTAACCTAGCTTTTGGTCTACAATCTGTTCAACAAACAAGATCTCCAATTCCAGAGGTTTGACTGAGACAACCGCAAGTGAATGGGTCTTCCAGGAACATAACAAAAGACTATCCCAGGCTCCATTCTAGGAGCAACATAATGACCAAGAACACCAACTACAGAAGAAGAATTAAAACGACACTGAAGAAGCAGAACTGCTAGAACCACAAAGAAAGACTTCATCATAAGCTCCATTCCTTGAGATGCACAGTCACCAAGATCTCTAGACACAGAGGTCTGAATTTACCATCCATGATGAAGCAGAGGTCTTCCATATACCACAAAAGCACTGAGGGGAGAGTAAATGATCATGCAAGGAGTCTATAGTTAATTCCATGACAGTATACCTCATGGATGGAGAAACCCTGTATCTCCTAGGCCAAGAGAATTCCCTCTATAATATTCCCAATAGTTACTGTGCCTGTGCAGTAGAGGAAAGGAAAAAAAGTGAAAAAAACCCACAAAATAACCATTTTCCATATATATATATAGAAACAACAATATATATATATCGATATATATATCGATATATATATATATTGATTGATTGTTGTTTTTTTGACATCCATACTTTGGTGTAGATATTGAATTTGATGTCTCCCTGTTATTTTATATTATTTTATCTTATCTTTCTCTTTCTTTTTGCACTTCGGCATGATTTGATTTCAGAACCAAGACTATTGTGTGGTGCTTCGTTTTATTGCTGTAGGGCTCACTGGATATTTAATTTGACATTTATTTTTGTATTGTTATGGTATTTTAATTACCTTTTCATGTCCTCTCTCAAACTGAGATTGATAGCCACTAGGACTCTGCCCATTTTCAGCATATTTCAATTTTTTAAAATTTGTTCTTATTCTTTACCTCATTCTATTGCTTTTCTTTCCCTCAAACAAAACCAAATAACTCGATTTATCTAGCTTAGCCTCTCAAATAGAGGGAGAAACAAGGGAGGGCACCAGGACCAAACAGATGTATGACCACTGATAGTAAGCTAGACAAAGATGGAATCACCTCTTCTAGAAGCCGGGGGGGGGGTGATGGTGGGGGATATGGGTTGCAGAAAGGGAACGGGAAGGGGTAAGGACAAATTTGATGGTGGATATTCCCCTGATTCAATGTTAACATGTACCTAAAATACTAATGTAAAATATATGTAAGCCACTATGATCAAAACAAAAAAATTAAGAAAGAGGCGCCTACGTGAAAAAAAAATGAAATGAAATTCATGCATCACCAAGAGTACTTCCCTCAGCCAGATTGTATTTAGTTTTGAAGAAATTATACCCAGTTTCCTGAATAAACAAATTAGGAACTTTAAGGACTCAAAAACATCTTAAAATATGAAATGAAAGCTCTACAACTCAAACTACAAGATGACAATGAATGCAATGAAAAATATTTATCTCAATGTCAATGAACTAAATGCACCAGTTAAGAAAAATAGATTGGTGAATTATATCAAAAGCCAAAACTAACAAGTTGTTTTCTAAAAGGCATCTAAATATTCAGAACAAAAACATTCAGATTCAAAGGTTGTAGAATAATCATTCAAGCAAACAACATCTTTAAAAAAGCCAAAGTAGCCATGCTAAATTCATATTACACAGTAATTAGAAGTAAAAAATTTATGAGAGGCTGGGAAAATCCACGAAACTACGCCTGCCCAGTGTCCCGACTGTGAAAAATTGTGAGTGCTGCCTGTCTACACACTGTCTGTCTACTGTCCTCTTGCATGAACCTCTTGGGAATGGGCCAAAAAGAGGCTCCAGAAGAGCACTTAGCTCCGCTTCACTATGCGGCCCTGCATTCTTTCTAAGAAAAGAACACCAACGCAACAAAAAGAAAAAAATCACACTAAGAACTGTGCTGGATCACTGAAGCCCAGCATTTCTCTTCGGACTGTCTTCTCTGCTGCATGCTCGGACCTAAGATTTGATCCTGTGTGAGGCTTCATCCACGGAGGACTCCCCTCCCTTGGAGGCAAGTTGACCCATCCAGAAAGGGCAGAGCCAGAGAAGTGTGGCTACCTGCATAATTTAGCCAATGAATACTACCACAACACATAGAAAAACCCACAATACAAGTGTGACAATGGGGAAACAACGCAGGCCAGCATCAGACATAGAGAATGAAGATGACAATTCTGATGACCACATAACGACCAACCAACTAATCAACCTCTCAGATAAGGACTTTAGACTAGCAATATGGAAGATGCTCAACGAACTCAAAGAAACCATGGATAGAGTTGAACCGAACACTAATAAGAACCAAGAAAATAGGAAGACAGAAATCACAAAACTCCAAACTGAAAAAGCATATCAACTAACAGGCCTGAAAAAGTCAGTAAACAAAGTGAATGACTAAATGGGTAAGCTCTGTGACAGTATCAGAAGCAGAGAATAGACTTGGTGCTGTGGAAAATGAGATAAATAACAATTCCATACAGCGGGAGAGATTGGAAAAAAAACATAAAGCAAATGAACAGACAATGAAAAAATTATTCAAAGAATGGGAACAGTTGAAAATAGAAGTCTAGGGGCTGGAGAGATAGCATGGAGGTAAAGCGTTTGCCTTTCATGCAAGAGGTCATCGGTTCGAATCCCAGCGTCCAATATGGTCCCCCGTGCCTGCCAGGAGCAATTTCTGAGCATGGAGCCAGGAGTAACCCCTGAGCACTGCCGGGTGTAACCCAAAAACCACAAAAAAAAAAAGAAAACAAAATAGAAGTCTATGATAAGCTCAACAGAAACAACTTAAGAATCATTGGAGTCCCAGAGACCCAGGAAGAAAATTTCCAGGAATAATCAGCAGTCAAGAACTTCATTAAAGAGAAACTTCCAGAGCTAAAGAATACATGTGATCAAATCCTGCATGCTCGAAGAGTACCAACCAAAAGAAACCCCAGAAAAAATACCCCAAGACACATCCTAGTCACAATGACAAATCCCACAGATAGAGACAGAATTCTGAAGACAGCAAGAACAAAACGGAAAATTACATTCAAGGGAGCATTCTTGAGATTTACAGGAGACCTGTCACCAGAAACACTCAAGACAAGAAAGCAGTGGTGGGATATTGTGACAAGACTGAATGAAATGAATGCTTCACCTAGAATACTGTACCCAGCAAAACTTACTTTCCGGTTCAACGGAAGAATATATGATTTCACACAAAAACAGCTCAGAAAATTTACAGACTCAAAACCAGTCTTAAGAGAAAAACTGAAAGACCTAATTTAAGAAAAGACTAACCAAAAGACACACCAAATTTCGATATAAAGATAGCATTAAATCCCAGGACAATTCTTTCTCTCAACGTCAATGGACTAAATGCACCAGTTAAGAGACACAGAGTGGCTAAATAAATCAAAAAACTCAATCCAACCTTCTGCTAAATACAAGAAACGCACCTGAGTAGTCAGAACAAACATAGACTCAAAATAAAAGGCTGGAGAAAAATTATCCAAGCAAACAACAAACATTAAAAAGCTGGAGTGGCCATACTAATATCAGATAATGCAAACGTTGCACTCAGGAAGGTTGTAAGGGACAAAGATGGGCATTTTATATTAATCAAGAGGTATGTAGAGCAAGAAGAAATAACTCTCCTAAACATAGGTGCACTGAATGAGGGGCGAACAAAATATTTAATACAATTGTTGACAAGTCTGAAAAATAATATAATAACAACACAATAATTGTGGGGGACTTCAACATGAATTTGTCAAAACTGGATAAGTAAACCAGACTGAAACCCAACAAGAATATACTAGACCTGAGGAGAGAAATGGAAGAAAGAGGCCTAGCGGATATATATAGAACACTATATCCCCAGAAACCTGGATACACATTCTTCTCCAATGTGCATGGGTCATTCTCCAGGACAGACTACATGGCACATAAAACATACCTAGATAATATCAAGAGGATAAAAATTTTGCAGACTACTTTCGCTGACCACAAGGCTCTGAAATTATTTGTGAATTCCAAAGGGACACAGAAGAAAAACTTTAACACCTGGAAGTTAAACAGCCTCATACTGAATAACCAGTGGATTCGAGATGAAATCAAGGAGGAAATCAAAAGGTTCCTATAAACAAATGACAATAAAGACACAAACTATCAGAAATTATGGGACACAGAAAAGCAGTCCTGAGAGGAAAATTTATAGCTTTGCAAGCACTCATCAGGAAAGAAGAAGGAGCTTACCTGAGTAGCTTAATGACACAGCTAATAGAATTAAAAAGTGCTCAACAGAATGACCCAAAAATATGGAGACAGAAAGAAATAACAAAGCTGAGAGCAGAAGTCAACGAAGTGGAAACCCATAAAACAATCCGAAAGATCAACGAAAGCAGAAGTTGGTTCTTTGAAAATATAAACAAGATTGATAAACCACTGGCAAAACTAACAAAGAAAGAGAGAGAGAAACATGATAACTCGTATTAGGAATGAAAAAGGAGAGATAACTACTGATATGGCAGACATTCAAAGGGTAATCAGAAACTACTTTGAGAAACTCTACACCACTAAAAATGAGAACCTGGAAGAAATGGATAAATTCTTCAACTCTAATAATCTTCCACAGTTGAAGAAAGAGGATGTAGCATATCTAAACACCCCCATCACTATTGATGAAATTAAAACGGTAATCAAATGTCTGCCAAAAAACAAAAGCCCAGGCCCAGATGGATTCACTAATGAATTCTTTCACACTTTCCAAGAGAAACTACTACCAATCCTGGCAAGACTCTTTCATGAAATTGAACAAACGGAAACACTTCCAAGTAGCTTTTATGAAGCCAACATCACCCTGATACCTAAACCAGACAGAGATGCTACGAAAAAAGAAAATTACAGACCAATATCGCTGATGAATACAGATGCAACGATCCTCAACAAAATCCTGGCAAATAGGATTCAATGCCTCATTAAGAAGATCATCCATTACGATTAAGTAGGTTTCATCCCAGAATGCAAGGATGGTTTAACATCCATAAATCTATCAACATAATACACAACGTCAACAACAAAAAAATAAAAATCTCATGATCATATCAATAGATGCAGAGAAAGCATTTGATAAGGTCCAACACCCATTCTTGATCAAAACTCTCAGCAAGATGGGAATGGAAGGAACCTTTCTCAATATAGTTAAGGCCATCTAACACAAGCCAGTGGCAAATATTATCCTCAATGGAGAAAAACTAAAAGCCTTCCTCCTAAATTCTGGCACAAGACAAGGCTGTCCTCTCTCAGCACTTCTATTCAACATAGGACTGGAAATACTCGCTATAGAGATTAGGAAAGAAAAAGATATCAAGGGAATCCAGATAGGAAAGGAAGAAGTCAAGCTCTCACCGTTTGCAGATGACATGATACTCTACTTAGAAAACCCTAAAGACTACAAAAAGCTTCTAGAAAAAAATGGACTCATATAGCAAGGTGGCAGGTACAAAATTAACACAGAAAAAATCAATGGTCTTTATATACACCAATAGTAATAGGAAGAAATAGACATTAAGAAAACAACCTCATTCACAATAGTGCCACACAAATTCAAATATCTTGGAATCAACTTGACTAAAAACGTGAAGGACCTATACAAAGAAAGCTATAAATCTCTGCTCCAAGAAATAAGAGAGGACATGCGGAAATGGAAATACATACCCTGCACATGGCTTGGCAGGATTAACATCATCAAAATGGCAATACTCCCCAAGGCATTATACAGATTTAATGCGATCCCTCTAAAGATACCCATGACATTCTTCAAAGAAGTGGATCAGGCACTTTTGAAATTTGTTTTGAACAATAAACACCCTAGAATAACTAAGCAGTCATTGGGAAAAAGAATATGAGAGGAATTACTTTCCCCAACTTTAAACTTTACTACAAAGCAATAGTTATCAAAGCAGCATGGTATTGGAATAAGGACAGGCCTCAGATCAGTGGAATAGGCTTGAATACTCAGATAATATTCCCCAGACACACAATCACCTAATTTTTGATAAAGGAGCAAGAAATCCTAAATGGAGCAAAGAAAGACTCTTCAACAAGTGGTGTTGGCACAACTGGGTAGCCACTTGCAAAAAATTGAACTTAGACCCCCAGCTAACATCATGTATGAAAGTAAAATCCAAATGGATTAAAGACCTCAATATCAGAACAAAAACCATAAGATATATAGAACAACACATAAGCAAAACACTCCAGAACATTGAGACTACAGGCATATTCAAGAAGGAAACTGCACTCTCCAAGCAAGTGAAAGCAGAGATTAACAGATGGGAATATATTAAGCTGAGAAGCTTCTGCACCTCAAAGGAAATACGGCCCATGATACAAGAGCCCCCCACAGAGTGGGAGAAACTATTCACCCAATACCCATCAGATAAGGGGCTAATCTCTAAAATATACAAGGCACTGACAGAACTTTACAAGAAAAAAAAACATCTAATCCCATCAAATAATGGAGAGAAGAAATGGACAGACACTTTGACAAAGAAAAAATTCAAATAGCCAAAAGACACATGAAAAAAATGCTCCACATCACTAATCATCAGCGTGATGCAAATCAAAACCACTATGAGGTACCACCTCACACCACAGAGATTGGCACACATCACAAAGAATGAGAATAAACAGTTGGCGGGGATGTGGAGAGAAAGGAACTCTTATCCACTGCTGGTGGGAATGCCGTCTAGTTCAACCTTTATGGAAAGCAATATGGAGATTCCTCCAAAAACTGGAAATAGAGCTCCCATACGATCCAGCTATACCACTCCTAGGAAATACCCTAGGAACACAAAAATACAATACAAAACCCCCTTCCTTACACCTATATTCATTGCAGCACTATTTACCATAGCTAGACTCTGGAAACAACCAAGATGCCCTTCAACAGATGAATGGCTAAAGAAACTGGTACATATACACAATGGAATATTATGCAGCTGTCAGGAGAGAAGTCATGAAATTTTCCTATACATGGATGTACATGGAATCTATTATGCTGAGTGAAATAAGTCAGAGAGAGATAGAATCGCAGAATGGTCTCACTCATCTATGGGTTTTAAGAGAAATGAAAGACATTCTTGCAATACTAATTTTCAGACACAAAAGAAAAAAGAGCTTTAAGTTCCAGCTCACCTCAGGAAGCTCACCACAAAGAGTGATGAGTTTAGTTAGAGAAATAACTACATTTTTGAACTGTCCTAGTAATGAGAATGTTTGAGGGAAATGGAAAGCCTGTCTAGAGTACAGGTGGGGGTCGGGTGGGGAGGAGGGAGATTTGGGACATTGGTGATGGGAATGTTGCACTGGTGATGGGTGGTGTTCTTTACATAACTGAAACCCAAACACAATCATGTATGTAATCAAGGTGTTTAAATAAAATACATATATAAAAAAGATTTTTCCCAATTGGGGCGACGAGGTGGCACTAGAGGTAAGCGCTAGCCAAGGAAGGACCGTGGTTCTATCTCCAGGCATCCCATACAGTCCCCCCAAGCCAGGGGCAATTTCTGAGCACTTAGCCAGGAGTAACCCCTGAGCATCTAATGGGTGTGGCCTGAAAAAAAAGAATTTCTCTATTAAGCATTCAAGGTTGCTGCTTTGGAACTGGGGAGCTGACTTTTGACTTTTGGGTAGAACTTTGTGGGAGCCTATCTTCCACTAACCGGAAGAGAACTGACTTAGCACATACTTGGTGACCCCCTTTGGGACTGCAGTGCTAACTTCCTACCTTTTTGTGGATCCTAAAAACTGAGCAGGGGGCCTGTCTTCTGCTGCTGGCAGGGTTGAATGTCTAACTTCTCATTTTTAAAGATAAAAAATAATATACCCTTCTAAATAATGTGTATTCTGTTACTATATGCTTTTAACCTTCATAGTTAATTTTTTAATCACAAGATTTGAATTCCTATCGGATATTTATATAAACATTTTTGTTTTGAATTTGCAGACCATTGTTAGTGCTGGGGATGAAACTGGGGATCTTCACATGCATGGGAAGTGCCTTAATCTCTATCTCTTTGAAAAAAATTTACTTATGGGAAAATAATTTTTGCCATTTTCTTATCCCATTAACTAAATATTATCTCTGTACTTAAGAAATAAAGTCTGAATTAAGTAATCTCAGAACATCACAATAAATACTGTTTTAATCATGAAACTGGCCCTAAAAAACACTTTAATTTCATTATATTTTAACCTAGTTGTACTCCAGCAAGTTTTCCAATAAAACTGTCTCCAGCAAAGCTGAAAAAAATTTATGAGACAGAGATGGACATTTCTTAATAATTAATGGGTATATAAAACAGGAAGTAATCACACTCCTAAATATATATGCACCAAATGAGGTAATGGCAAAATATTTAAAACAATTACTAACAAAATTGGAAGAAGATATCAATAACAAAACAATAAGACCAGGATACTTGGGCCCAGAGAGTTAGCACAGCGGCCTTTGCCTTGCGAGCAGTCGATCCAGGACCAAAGGTGGTTGGTTCGAATCCCGGTGTCCCATATGGTCCCCTGAGCCTGCCAGGAGCTATTTCTGAGCAGACAGCCAGGGGTAACCCCTGAGCACCATCGGGTGTGGCCCAAAAACTTAAAAAAAAAGTTCAGGATACTTCAAAAAAGCCTTGTTACCAATTGATAGGTAAATCAAGCTGGAACCAAATAAGAATATGTTAGTAATGAAAGGAGTAGTGGAATAAATTGGCCTAGTGGATGTATATGTGCCACTCACTCCCATATATATGGATACACATTCTTCTCCAGTGTACATGAGCTATTCTTCAAAATACATGACATGCTAGCTCACAAAACATACCAGCATAAAATAAAGAGAATAGAATTTGTATATACTACCTTCTCAGATTAGAATTCACTGAAATTAGAGGTAAATAACAGGCACAGAGAGAAAATTTTAACACCTGAAAAATAAAAGGCTCACTACTAAACAACCAGTGTATCAAAGACAAAAATAAAAAAAATCAAAAGATTTCTGATACAAATGAAGACACAAATTATCAAGATATGTAGGACACATTTAAAGCAGTACAAAGAGAAAAATGTATAGCTTTCTAGTCTTTATTGATAGGAAGAAGGGTTTATATAAATAAAATAATGGCACAGCTTGTAAAATTGGAACCTGATTAACAAAATTTACCAAAAATAAGAAAATGTAAGAGCATTTTGTAGAGCAGAAGTTAATAAATGAGAAATCAAAAACACAATCTGATAGATTAATGAAAACAAAAGTTGGTTCTTTGAAAAATTAAGCAGGATTAATAAACAACTTTCAAAATTCACAAAAAAGGAAGAGTGAGTGTAGATATAGGCCTTTGAGTTACTCCCCATATGTGTTAAAAATGATTTTGTTAGAATTAGTCATATGTATCTCAATTGTTTTCATTTGGCTTTGTTTCCCCATTACCTTTTAATCTGTTTTCTCCCTCCACTTTGGGGTGAGGTAATTTTTGATAATATCTTTATTTAGGCATCATGATTAAAAACATGCTTGGGGGCTGGAGCAGTGGCACAAGATGTTGGGCATTTGCCTTGCACGTGCTAACCTAGGATGGGCTATGGTTCAATTACCAGTGTCCCATATGGTCTCTCAAGCTGGGAGATATTTCTGAGTGCATAGCCAGGACTAACCCCTGAGCCATCTTCTCTGGCCCAAAAACCAAAACAACAATAACAACAAACCAACATGTTTTAGTTGGGTTTCAGTCATAAAAAGAACACCTTCCTTCAATACCATTCCCAAAATTCCCACCATCAATGAACCCCATCATTCTCCTGCCCACCATGCCTGTATTTGAGACAGACTTTGTACATATTTCACTTATAAACATTGTCATAACGGTTGTTATTGTATAGTTATTTCTTTTTTCTTTTTTAATATATGTTTTACTTAAACACCTTGACTACATACATGATTGTGTTGTTTGGGTTTAAAGAACACCACCAGTGCAACATTCCCATCACCAATGTCCCAAGTCTCCCTGCTCCCCACCCAACCCCTGCCTGTACTCTAGACAGGTTTTCTATTTCCTTTGTACATTCTCATTATTAGGATAGTTCTAAATGTAGTTATTTCTCTAACAAAACTCATCCCTGTTTGTGGTGAGCTTCATGAGATGAGCTGTAACTTTCAGCCCTTCTCTCCTTTGTGTCTGAAAATTATTATTGCAAGAATGTCTCTCATTTTTCTTAAAACCCATAGATGAGTGAGACCATTCTGCATTTTTCTCTCTCTCTGACTTATCTCACTCAGCATAATAGATTCCATGTACATCCATGTATAGGAAAATTTCATGACTTCATCTCTCCTGACAGCTGCATAATATTCCATTGTGTATATGTACCACAGTTTCTTTAGCCATTCGTCTGTTGAAGGGCATCTTGGTTGTTTCCAGAGTCTAGCTATGGTAAATAGTGCTGCAATGAATATTGGTGTGAGGAAGGGATTTTTGTATTGTATTTTTGTGTTCCTAGGGTATATTCCTAGGAGTGGTATAGCTGGATCGTATGGGAGCTCGATTTCCAGTGTTTGGAGGAATCTCCATATTGCTTTCCATAAAGGTTGAACTAGATGGCATTCCCATCATCAGTGGATAAGAGTTCTTTTCTCTCCATATCCCCGCCAACACTGCTTGTTCTCATTCTTTGTGATGTGTGCCAATCTCTGGGGTGTGAGGTGGTATCTCATATATTGTAGTCATTTCTCTAATTACACTCACCACTCTTGGTCATGAGTTTCAGATAGTGAACTGGTCATTATAGCTCTCATCTGTATTGTCTCTGAGCTTTATTACAATAATGTCCTTTTTTTCCCCTTAAAACCCATATATCAGTAAGATTATTCTGTGTCTATCTCTCTTTCTCTAACTTATTTCACTCAGCATAATAGTTTCCATGTCCACCCAGGTATAAGAAAATTTTATGACTTCAGGGTAGTCAGTAATATAATAATCCCATTTAAATGTTTACATACACAACAATAGACTTTTTTCCTGTGGCCTATTCTTAGGTCTTTTGGCTTTTGCCTCTTCACTGAATAAAAAGCTGTTTTCTTCAGAAGCCTGACTGCCTGTTGGCTTTCTTCCCGCCGCATTCACCTCAGAACCGCCGACTGAACAGGGTAACAGACGTGTGGTTCAAGCTGGAGGAGAAAGGCCTCATCCTCCATCCCTCCATCAGTCAACCTCTTTAGGGGCTGACTTGCAACACTCAAGATTAATTATATTTCCATGAGAATTTTTTATGTATTATTGAATTAAAATTTTAAACATTTACATCATATTTTGTGGTTCTGAGGACGGACTCCATGCTTCAATGACTAGAATCACTTCTAGAAAGCTTGGGAAAATATATGTCATGCTGGACTTGGAAACTAGAGTCATGGAAAGCAAAAGCCTTATCTTATTTATCATTACTTTAGACCCTTAGTTGGCTAATATTTTGTTAAGACCATTATATCTCAGTCCTTTAGTGATAATGTCTATAGTTTTCTTTTTTAGATAATACTTCTGATTTTAGCATTGTTTTAATCAAAGAGTCATTTAAAACCTTTCCTTTTATTTAACTTTCTGAAAGAATCTCAATAGGGTAAAAATATGTCTTCTTGAAAGGACTGTAGGAACTCACTATTAAACACTTCATGACTTAGACTTTTGTTTCTGAGGAAATCATCTCAGCAAAATGCAACTCAAAATTACAGTGCGATATCACCTCACTCTAATGAGACTGGCACAAACCACAAAGATCTTTATATATAATGTATTTATTTAAGCACCATGATTACAAACATGTTTGCAGTTGTGTTTTAGTTATAAAAAAGAATACCCCCCTATACCAGTAAAACCTACTTACTACCAATGCCCCCCCAACTCCCTTATCCCATAATGTCTGGCTATATTCAAGACAGGTATGCTACTTCTCTTGCTCACTGCCATTCTCATGATAGATGTTAGTGTATTTATTTCTCTAATTGAACCCATCACTCTTTCTAATAAGCTTCATATCGTGGCCGGTCCTTCCAGCCCTAATCTCTATTGTCTCTGGGTATTATTGCAATAATGTATTTTATTATTCTTAAATCCCACAAATGAGTAAAACTATTCTGATTCTATCTATCCTTTTGAATTATTTCACTCAGCATAATAGTTTCTATGTACATCCATGTATAGGAAATTTCTTGACTTTATATTTCTTGATAGCTTCATAGTATTCAATTGTCTACATGTACCACAGTTATTTTAGCAACTCATTTATTCTTGGGCATCTGGATTGTTTCCAGATTCTGGCTAATACAAATAGTATCGCAATGAATACAGGTGTGCAGAAGGCATTTTTTGTATTGTGTTTTTGTGTCCCTATGCTATATCCCTAGGAGGGCTAGAACTGGATCATATGGGAGTTCAATTTCCTGTTTCTTTGAGTAATCTCCATATTGTTTTTATAAAAGTTTGGTCAGAAAAAATTCCCACCAGCAGTGAATGAGAGTACCTTTCTCCCCACATCCCACAAGCACTGACTGATCTTGTTCTTGTGATGTGTGCCAGTCTCTGTGTTATGAGATGGTGGTACCTCATTGATGTTATTATTTAAATGTCTATGATTATTAGTGATGTAAACATTTTTCATGCCAATTGTATTTCTTCTTTGAGGATGAGGCTGTTCATTTTCTCCTTGTTTTTGATGAGATTAGATGATTTTTCTTACTAACTTCTGTCAGTACCTTGTATATCTCAGATATTAGCATCTTATATATGTATTGGGTGAATAGGTTTTTCCCATTTTGTAGGTAGCCTTTGTATACTAATAATTATTCTCTTTGAGGTGCATAAGCTTCTTATCTTAATATAGTCTAATATTTTTATCTCTGCTTCCAATTGTTTGAACAGAGATTTTTTTTCTCCTTGAAGGTGCTGTTAGTCTCAAAGTCATGGAGTGTTTACCTATGTAACCTTCTATATACTTACGGTTTGGGAGATGATATCAAGGTCTTTGTTTTGGTCTTTGGGTCATACCTAGTGGCGCTCAGCTGTTACTCCTGGCTCTGCACTCAGATGTAGCTCTTGGCAGGCATGGGGGATCATATGTAATGATAGGAATCAAACCGGAGTCTTCCAAGTTTAATCACTTGCAAAGCAAACACACAATCACTGTGCTTTCGCTCTGGCCCTAGATATTTTTTACTGTGACTGAAGTTCAATACACAGAATTATTTACAGTACATAGTGTACATAGTGACAATGAATGAAGGGCATTCCCACCACCAATGTTGTCCTCCCTCCACTCCTGTTCCCAGCTTGTCTCCCACATATCCCTCCTTTACTCCCCAAAATCCTAGTGTAATTGGTATTCACCTTACAGCTTGTTATAGGTTGGGTATCCTGTTTGGTGTTCCAGTCTTGTCATTTTTTATTTACACTACATGTTCATATGACTGGTCCTGGTATCATTCTTTTCCCCCTCAATTTATGAGGTTGAATGATTCAAGCTATGCTATTCTGTTGGAGATAAAAAGGTTAAGGAAAAGAGAAGAAAAAACTTGGTATCAACTACTAAAATAGAAAAAAAATATCACCGAATAATATCCACAATAGTGAAAAAGAAAAAAGTAAAAGAGAAAAGAGAAGTGAGATAATATAAAAAAAAACAAAACAAAAAAATAAAGCAAAAACAAACCAGAAAAAGTGGTGCAGTGCAGGGCTTGGTGTTACCCCACCTATTTTTTGTATATGCACAGTAAGTATTGGGGAAAGAAGGAAATTCCCATGGCCTAAGAGATTCAGGGTTTCTCCACTCTTGAAGCATATTGTCATGGTAACAACCACTGGCTCCATACCTTCTCATTGCCATATCCCAGGTTTTTATTTTGTAGTATCAGGAACCTTTCCTCTCGGTTGTGGATGAGAAAATAAGGCCATTGTAGCAAGCAATCTTGGTATTTGTGCAGGTCCTAGAACAAGGCCTAGGATAGAGTCTTTAAGGTTCTAGAGGTACTGTTTCATTTTTTGGTTGTGTTGTGTTGGTGTGTTCCATTTTTTTGTATCATGTGATCCATGTTTTTGCTCGTTCCCTAAGTCGAAGTCTAGAAAATCATGGGTCCAAAGGTTCTGCTCAGTCACTGTTGTCAGAATTGGGCCTCTGCACTAAGAAATCTTTTGTTTTTGTTTTTGTTTTTTTTGGGCCACACCCAGCGGTGCATAGGGGTTACTCCTGGCTGTCTGCTCAGAAACAGCTCCTGGAAGGCACGGGGGACCATATGGGATACCAGGATTTGAACCAATCACCTTTGTTCCTGGATCGGCTGCTTGCAAGGCAAACACCGCTTAGCTATCTCTCTGGGCCCTAAGAAATCTTGATTTTTGTAGATCTGGGCTATAGTCCAGGGTAGGGTTTTCTTTAATGGTCTCAAGGTACATTCTGCCCAGTCACAGTTGTCAAAGTCAGTTTTCTGTAGTTAGCGCTCTTATTTTTCATAGTTCAATGGATGATACATTATCTGATGTTAGGTGTTAGGTGATGTGTTAGGACCTCCTGGTCTTAGGTCAAGTTGTCATTTCCTCACTGTCCTCATTGTCATATTAACACTGGCACAAGCATATCTCCCAACGGAGCTTAGTTCCTGGTGTTGTTGCAGGGGGTGGTTTCAGTTCTACATCTGGGATCTGGGATTTGAGAATGAACTAACACTGTCCAATCTCCTGGAGACTGAGTTATATCCACATGACATATGTCCAGGATGGGAGGCACTCTTGTATAAAAAGTGTGAGTTCTTATCTTTAGAAGATAAGATCTTGTGTCTGAGTCCATGATTTCCCTTATTTACTGTGCCTATACAAAAACATATGGTGTCCTTTTGTATTGCTAGTGCTATTTCGGGTAAGGATGACAGGCTACAGACACAGTATCTGTGGTGTGGTTTGAGCTTTTGTCCCAGGCAAGACGTTTTCTTAGATTTTGTACAAAGCACCAAAACAGGTGAGGGTAGAGAAAATATGTATATATAAATAGAATATATAGATGAAATTGAGATATAAAAAAGAAAGGAAATTGAGAAAAAGAAGGGAAAAAGGTATTTGAAGAAAAAAAGTAATGGGGAGGCTATCTGTATGTTTAGGAATACATATCTTAAGATACATTATTATAAAGGTATTAAGCTTATGTATGCAATATAGGCCTCCCAATTAGGTCTTCTGAGATATTCTTGTGGGGAGTGAAAGCCAAGGTACTTTTTCGTATCACAGACTTTGGTCTAGAGTTTAAGATATGATTTGCGGCATTTCAGAGTCCTGTAGTGTCCTTGAATTGGGGGTTTTGCTGCAGCTGAATCTGGTATCATGCAACTGTCCACAATTTGATGGGGGTGAGAGGGGTCACAAGCTTGAGTCAGGAGGCTTATTGGTTGTGGTTTCTTGCTGAGACACAAGATGAGGGATTGAGAGGGTGTCTTTCATTGAGGAGCTGGATGTTGTTCTGTTGGGAAAGAAGTCGGTCTTGGTGCCTAACAGGTTAAAAACTGAGGGTAAAGAGGGTTAAATGAGGGGGAGATAACAAATCCGGGTTGGGATATGGGGGGAGTAGAAAGGTTTCTGGGAGTGGAAAGGCAATATAGAAGAGGGGCTATATACCTTGTATAGATAAAATATTTAAGGATAAGGCTTGGCAGTCAGAGAGGAAAACTGTATAGAAAGTAACGTTCACTTAGACACATATTCAGAGCAATTTGAGTGCTGTCCTCCATATATAGGCTATTCCATTCCCTTTCCTATAAATAGTCAAGAATTAGAATATTTTTGAACGATGTTAAAGAGGGTTGCACCCACGTGCTTTTGAAAATGGTTATCGGTAAAAAAAAAAAAAGACACCCCTGCAGAGGGACTGCTATGGTTGAGATAAATCTGCTTTGGCTAGTTGTCCTATCCTATCCCCCAAGGCCCAGGTTACCAGATGTGGCCATGAAGACCATTCTGGCGTGGGGAAATCTGGCCCCCCGGACTAACTGGCAGTCCAGGGTTGTCCCTAGGTCTTTAATCCATTTGTATTTGACCTTTATGCATAGTGTTAGATGAAGGTTGGTGTTTGCTTTTCTTGCATGTGGCTTTCCAGTTGTCCCCAAGCACTTGTTGAAGAGGTTTTCCTTGATCCAATTTTCATTTATTGCCCCTTTATCTAAGATTACTTGATTGTATGTGTGGAGAACTTTCTATGAATTCTTAAGTCTATTCCATTGGTCTGAGGGTCTGTTTTTATTCCAATCCCATGCTGTTTTAATGACTATTGATTTGTAGTACAATTTAAAGTTGGGAAAAATTTAGAAGATGCCTCCCATCTTCCTTTTCCTAAGGGTTGCTCTAGCTATCAATGGATGTTTATTGTTCTAAATGAATTTCAGGAGTATGATACACTTTTTTGAAGAATGTCATGATTATCCTTAGAGGAATTGCCTTAAATTTATAATGCTCTGGAGGCTAGTGCCATTTTAGTAATGCCAATACCCCCAATCCATGAACAAAGTATGTGTCTCCATTCCCTTCTTTTTTTCTTATTTCTTAAAGCAGTGTTTTGTAGGTCTTTTTTGGAATAGGTCATTCAACTCTTTATTTAATTTGACTAAAATATATTTGAGTTTCTGTGGTACTAATGTGAATGAGATTCTTACCTTAATGTCCATTTCTTCTCTATCATTATTTATGTATAAAAAGCCATTGATTTTGAGTATCAATTTACATGTTGATGGCGTGTTAAGTAACAAATTATGTCAAACTTTTCAGTACAAACTACTACCCATCTTTTTCAGGATCTTTTGGGAAATTTAAGAAACAGAAACACTTCCAAATAGTTTTTATTAGCTAAAATTACCCTGATACCAAAACCAGAGAGAGATGCTGCAAAAACTAAAACAACAACCCTCTCTGTCAATAATTTTCTTACTTTTATTTTTTTTTTTGGTTTTCGGGTCACACCTGGCATTACTCAGGGGTTTCTCCTGGCTCTACATTCAGAAATCGCTCCTGGCAGGTTCGGGGTTCATATGGGATGCTGGGATTTTAACCACCAACCTTCTGCATGCAAGGTAAATGCCTTACCTTCATGCTATCTCTCCGGCCCCATTATAATTTTCTTAAATATTAATGGACTAAACTCTCCTATTAAAGGGCACAGAGTAGAGGGTTGTATTAGGAAACAAAACCTGAATATCTGCTTCCTCCAGAAAACACATTTAAATGATAAGAGTAGGCACAGGCTTAGAGTAAAAGGATTGGGATCAATGATACATGCTGCTGAAAAAAAAATAAAAGATCGTACAGCAATACTTATATTAGACCAAATTGCATTCAACCTCAAGAAATTCTTAGAGACAAAGATGGATAGTACCTATTGGTCAGGGGAATATTGAACCAAGAAGTACTAACTCTGATCAACATTTATGCACCAGATGTAGAGCAATGAAATATGTGAGCCTTTTGCTCACAAAGATAAAAAATATATAGGGATGGACATGTAATAATCATGGGAGATTTTAATACCCCATTATCTTCACTAGAAAATTTCACTAGGCAGAACACTAGGAACTATATAAGAGCCCTAAATAAGAAACCGAAAAATTAAGACTAATAGTCTTATACAGAGACTTCCCTCCTCAAAAAGTTGAATAAACATACACATGTAACCTTCTCTAGGATAGACCATGCCTTAAGACACAAATTTAACTTACATAAAGTCACTATAATAAGAATTATACCCAGTACTATATTACAATAAAAGGAATAGAGATTAAGTTTGACTGTAAAAAGATGTGGAGAAAATCTAATACCTGGAGACTAAACAACATGCTTCTCAAAAACAGCTGGATCAAAGTTAAAAAAAACTTGCTCTTAAACAACAGCTAAATCAAAGAGAAAAAATACAAAGATCCCTGAGACTAATAATAATGATGAGAAAAATTGTCAAAATCTGTGGGACACAGCAAAAGTAGTGATTATGGGGAAACTCATAGCAATATAGGCCAGTGTCAGGAAAGAGGAAATTGACAAAATTAACAGTTTTAAGGGACATCTTAAGGAGCTGTGAAAACATCAGCAAAGAAAGCCAAACACAACCAGAAGACAAGAAATAACAAAAACCAGAGCAGAAATAAACAACATAGAAACTAAGAAAACAATACAAAAAAATCAATGAGGCCAAGAGTTGGCTTTTCGAAAGAATAAACAAGATAGAAAAATCACTGGCAAGACTCACTAAAATGAGGGAAAACACCCAAATAAATAGGATCACAAATGAAACGGGAGAGATTACAACAGAACCACAAGAAATCCAACATATCATGAGGACTAATTATGAACAACTATACTCAGTCAGGTTAGAGAATCCAGAAGAAACTGACAGATTTTTGGAAAAAATATCATCTTCCAAAACTGGATAAGGAGGATGTAGAAAGCCTAAAGAGGCCAATCACATCTAAGGAAATTGACTGAGCAGAACTTCTAGAACCATAAAGAAAGACTATTATAGTCTTCTTACTAAGATCTGTGCAAAAAGTAAGGTCACTAATTACAGAAAACTAACTATAACAACTGTGATGGAGAACTTCTAGAACCATAAAGACTCTATGCTAGACTTCATCCTATGACCTGTGCAAATACCAAGGTCTCCAATTACAGATGACTGATTTTGTCAGACAAAACTTAACAGAATGATTCCTAGCACCGTAAAAGACCCTGGGGTTTGATAATGAGGATGTCTGAATCCTGTATTTGTTTCCATGACAGTGTACTTCAAAGGTGGAGAATACCTGAATCTTTTAGGCCCTTTCAAATGTCCCCAGTACTCACTCTGCTTATGCAAAAAGAACACAAAACCTTGCCAAACCAGCCCTCCTTCTCATTTTTCTCTTTTGTTGTTGTTTAGTACTTGCTTATTGTGACTATTGTGTATTTTGTCATTGCTTTTTCCCTTTTCTCTTTGATTTTCCCTTCTTTTAAATTGATATGATAGCTCCTAGACAGACTCCTCCAAGCTTTTTTCCTGAACAGAATCACAGAACTTGTTCTGTCTCATAAATTCAGGGGAAAATGGATGTTACCAGGAGCAAACAGTCACATAAAAATTGAGTGGAAATAATGATCAGGCCTAAATACCAAACCAAAGTCAACGAACAGCAGAATCAAAATCTGCAACATGTAATATACAAAGGGGACCTGTTACACTAGCAGTCCAGGGGGCAAATGGGGTAAGGATGGAATGCATGATTAGAACAGGGGCTGAAGGAGGACAATACTGATTGTAGGAAAGACCCTAATTCACTGTCATTATTTATGTACCTTAAATATAACTCTGAAAGTATTGTAATTCACATTGGTCATAATAAAAACGACAAAAAGAAGTAAAGGCATATATGTTGGGGACTGTGACTTGTTTGAGGCCATTTTGCTGTTCTTTCTGCCATAGTCCAGCTTTTCACCTAAAAGCTGTTTGCAGTCTTGCTGTAAGTTTTTGAGCTAAAGAGAAAAGAATGTGCAGCTGCAGGATATAATTAACTCTAGCCCGGAGGAGAGCAAAACTGTCTGGTACCGTTATCAGAAACTAGGCCTCACTCCTTAAAACCATATTCCGGAGTGAACTAGGCTGTTATCAATAAGTGTATGCTACATTGTCTGTTCAAGATCACTGAGGCAAGCACATCTTGCACCACCTCCTGATAGTCAAGCAATTAGGAATGCAGCTAGAAGGTCACTAGAAATTTCCATAGAAACAGCACGTTCATCATAACTTGAAGGTCATCCAGCCCCCTAGCCCACTGCCCACTTCCTTATTTAGAGCATGATTTACTTTCTTTGTTTCTTGAAACCTGAAATATATCCTTGCCTTGTATGGGCCTTCGCGCCAAAAAGTATGACTGACATCACCTTTGTACTGCCCCCTTCTCCTTCACTATATAAGAAGGAGCTGTAGCCAAATAAAGTTGCCTTTGAGCAGTGAGATATTGCCTTAGGTCTTTATTATTAACCTCTCTCAGATTTTTTACAGGTGTGGTTGTTCTTCTACCCAGCAAAATAGGAGTGCGGTTGTCTGAGAAGTCCTCCCAGCTAATTCCTGCTGGCCGGGCCCCCCTGGGGGGCTTCAGGACCCCGCATTTTGGCGCCCAACGCTGGGCTCGAAGACCACCGCCACACCCCGAACGACTACGGGTCGGCGAGTCCGGAGCTGTTTCATAAATCGCAGGAAATACCTCATCAGGGTAAGCGTTGAAACGAGTTAGCCTTAATCAAAAATTTAAACTGCAGTTTTTCCAGTCGTTCTGATCGCCGCCCCTGATTGGCTTTTGGGGCTTCACCCTTAGGATACGCTACCATGGGTGCTTCATTGACTACTGAGCTTAAATTCATTATTGATATTCAGTCTGAGTTGAAAGCCAGACATGTAGAGGTTACCAAAAAGGATATTTGTAATTTTCTTATGTTCGTTCATAATATATGTCCTTGGTTTATTATTACCTGTCCAGAAATTGTTGCGTCCACTTGGGACAAAATAGGACAAGAAATGAGTGATTATTTTGTTAATAATGATGATCCACAAAAGGAAAAAATAATGTTCCAATATTGGAGCCTGTTAAGAGATATCATAGTAACTAAAAATGCCGGAGCCGCCAAAGACATCATCCATGCTGTTGAATCTCATGTACAACAGGTCTCCCGTGAGTGTTCCAGAACTCCCTCTCGTTCTAATTCTGTCTCTCATCTTCCTTCTCCCTCTGAAAATCCTTCTCCTTGTCCTCCCTCCACCACTGATTCTTCTACCTTTGTTTCCAAAGTAACTAATGCTCTTAAAGATCTCTCTAATGCTTCTCATTTATATCCCTCCATTACTTCTGTCCAGGCTTCTGCTCCACCTCAAGAACTTGATTCTCTATGCACACAGACCCCTGCAGAAGAAGCCGCTGCCTGTCACAGCTCATTAATCACACAAGCCACACAAACACTTCCTCCTCCTTATGACTGCCCTGCTCCTCCAAAATGTGCCTTTCCTGATACCCCTAAGCCTACTACTTTAGATTCTCACCTTATTACTATTACTTCCATGATCTCCCAACTTACTAATGAATTTCATCAATCTCGTGAACAAAAACCTGCTAGCGCTGCTATTTTTCCTGCTCTCCTTCCTAATGGCGAGGACCTTCCCCCGCCTCCACCTCAGCAGCCTCTACTGCCTCATTCTAACCTACCCCTCCCTCCGCCCGCTGGTCCCCGCACCCAAGAAAGGGCGCGGCGTGATCGCGAGGCACTTGCCACTGCGGACTCAGCTTCCGTAGCGGCCGATTCCAGTCAGCACGACTCATTTGAAGAAGAAGAAGACGCCCAACCTAGCAATGCCAATCCTCCGGAGGGTGAGACTCCTTTACGTTATGTTACTATTAATGAAAGAGATCTTGCTGAGCTGCTTCAAGCAGCAAAACCTTATGGGACACAAGCGTACCCTGCTATCTTACATCCTTCCTCGGGCGTCCCTGCCCTGTCGGTCGCTCCACAGCCTCCTCAAGCCTCCCCTGCTTCCTCGTCTGCCTCCTCTCACCCTATGGTCACCCGCTCACAGACTGCTGGGGGCACTCTATCCCTCAGACCACGTTCCTCTCGTGCCACGGGTGCTGTTCCACGCACTCCCTCCCGTCCCTTAGCTCCGGCTTTCTCTGCGAGAGAAGCTGAGGCTACAGACAATGAAAACATCCCTGCCCTTGAGGCAGCAGATGATGCACCCTTAGCGCCCCCTGCCTCACCTGCACCCTCTCACCACCGTGGCCCTGGTTCAGTTTTTCGTGAGGATATAGAAATTCGAGATCTTGATCAGGCCTCCCTTAAGGAGCTTCGCAAAGCTGTTTTGGACTATGGCCCCCAAGCCCCTTACACGCTCTCCTGCTTAGAATCTAAAAGCTGAACTCTTTGTCTCTTGGGAAGTTAACTTTTTTTTTCCGCTGCAAAGCCCTTACAAATAGGCAGGAATCCTGATCTCTAAGCTCTTATAGCTGGCCTCGCCTCTTTTCATACCTTAAAGGTACAGCACACACTTTCCAGGTCTCAGTTTGCCAACATGGCTCTTGCTGCCCTCTGTGCTTGGAAGTCGCTCCCCAGAGCCAGCATTCCAGCAGCTCCCCCACACGCGGCAACAAACTGTTGCTGCTTTCTCCCCCCCCCTTTTCTGACTTGAGTTCCCAACTCACCACAATTACATCCATGGTGTCTCACCTCTCTAACAAACTTGATAATGCTCTTAGCTCAAAAACCAGCACTACCTTTCCTGTCTTTCTCCCTAATGGAAAAAGTCTTCCCCCCCCCCGCCTGCTCAGCAGCCTCCGCAGCTACCTTCTCAAACGCCTCCCACTGATCCCCCGCACCCCAGGGGAAAAATTCTAAATGCCCAAGACGCTCAGTCCCTAACCATGGCAGATTCCCTCCTCTCACCGCTCCCCCTCTTAAAGCTATAGAAATGAAACTACTTGGCCAAATTGAAAATCTTAAACAAATCTTAAGCCTTCAAAAACAGGCTGCTTCTCTTAATTCACAAGTTTCTGCCCTTCAGGCTTTCCCCCGCCCTCCTAAATCTATAGTTGTCTGTCCTCTGCCCACTGAATTCCACAGCCAGGCCCCCCATCTTGAGAATTCAAAGGAACAAACTAATAAAAGTGAGGCTGAGTGCCATAAAACAGAAACTGCTGCAGTGCCTACAAAAAATTCTAAGGGCACAGTGAGCAGGATAATTACAAAGTATCATCTGCTAAGCCATAAAACCTTGCGATATCTACACTTTGCTGTTAAAACTTCTGAGCCTAATGTACCTTTTACTCAGTACATTTTGCTCAAACCAGTCCTCAGCCTCCTTCAGCCTCTTTCCTGCCAGCCTTGGGAAACAGCCAGCTCAGGCCCTGCCACTCCCACTTTAAGCCTTCCATTTCACCTTGAAATACCCAATCTTTGTTATTCAAAAGAAATCTGAAAAGTGGCATCTCTTGCATATTCTCAAATCAATTAATAAAACCATGATCCCCATGGTGCTTTTGCAACCCAGACTCCCCTCTTCGGTTGCCATTCCCTCTAATTTCAATAAATTAGTAATTAATCTTAAAAGATTGCTTTTTTTTCTCTATATCATTACACCCTGCGGACTGTAAATAATTTGCCTCTAGCCTTCCTGCTGTTAACTGTGCTGGCCCCTCCCCGAGTTATCAGTGAAAGACTCTGCTTCACCTTGTTAGCCCTACACTTTGTCAGATATGTGTTATTAGGTTTAGTGCATTAAGTGGTGTAAAGTAATTATTAAAACATTAAAAAGCAACAAGAAAATAACAGCAATAAACTTTTTTTTTTCATGCCTCTCAGAAAATTTTAGAGCAAGGTCATAATTCTGTCACTTTACAGATAACAAAATGTTGGTAAAAGAAAAACTTCTTTGTGTTTTAAAATCCAAACGAACACAAAAGTGTTAAATTTAAGTCTTATATTTCTATTAAAAGTTTTATTTTAATTTTTAAAGTATTTACAAAATTATGTGAAAAATAATGTGGTTAGCCTTTTAAACAATATAGTTAATTTAATGCACAGTAAACACCTAAGTATGCTTTATAGTACCCTTAGTTTTAACTTTGTGCTACAGCAATGGTTGTTCTTTATTTCTGCATTGAAAGAACTATTATTTTAAGTGCATTCAAAATATCAGCACATTATATAAATCTGTATATTTGTGTCGCAGTGAAAAAATAATATTAATGAAAACTATATTATATATAATTTTATAAGTAATATATAAAAGTAACTAAACTTTATAAGCAAATTAACTAGTATTAAATATAATTTTAGTCTTAAGTTCTAGGTGTGTAAATGTATCAGATGTCTTTAACTATATTTTATAATAATCTAAGCATTTAGTTAATTTAGTATATAATATTTTTTACAAATTATTCACATAAAGTCTTCATAGTAAAAACAGTTGTTTGTTTTTTAAAAATCAGTTTTTATACCTTTAATAATCATAGTTCATGCTATTGTGTTTAATCATAAAAATTTTAACACTTTATTGCAGCTGTCTTACTGTTCTACTGCAAAACCAATTTAAAGAAAACCTATTCATTTACAGCAAATGATTTCATACTTCAGAGTGAAGACTCCTTCTACAGTGCTCATTAACCATTTTACTTAAAAAATTTTTACTGCTTATTAACCATTTTAATTAATGTTTTAAACTTCAAATTAAAATTGTTTTAAAAATGTTTTGTGTTAAATCTAAACCTTAAAATTTATTTTCAGCAAAGTTCCACTCCATCTACATTAAGTACTTCTCAAAACTAAAAAAGTTTTTCTACAAAAATTTTTTTCTTCTCACAAACATGCTAGCTAAATATTTAAAAGCGCTTGTCAATTTTTTATAAATAAGTCTTAAATCAATCCTTTTGTCTGTTTATGTGTCTGTTGTGATGAATGAAAGTGGCCACAAGTGTAAAATGTTGTGTTTAGTGTTGTTTTGTTTTGTCTGTTTATTTGTTATCTCTACATTTTATAATGATACAATTTTTAAAGCCTTATCCATTTTTCAAATTTCAATTAATTTTTTCAACCTAGTTCAGTCTGGTCAGTTCACAAACTGGCATCTTGCAACTAAAAATCATGTGTTAAAAATTATGTATTAAGCTAGCTTTGTCCTTCTAAGAACATGGCGGAAGGTGTGGGGGATGGCAAACCCCAGATTTCTCAATGGCCATCGGGGATAACTTTTCCCTGGAGAATTTCTGGACTTTGCAGTCACCCGGCTTTCCTGCTATGTGTAAGTTCAGGCCTATAAAATATGTATTTATGGCTAAAAAATAGTATCCAGCTTTAACATAATAACTAGAAGTTTAAGAAAAATCCTTTATATTGTTTAAAAAATTTTTTTATTAGCAATTGTTAATTATAAATTTTCTTTTATGCCAAAGTCTAACAAAAGTCAAATAACATTCCCGTGGTATTCAAAAATAACTAGTGTAATGTAAATTGCTAATGTTTTCTGCCTGTAAACCCAGGCCAAAGAACTAAGTAAATTCTTAATTTTTATAAAAAGTAACCATTTTGCCTCCTGCCAAGCTGTTTTCTTATAAACCTCCTGCTAGCCGCCATTCCTGCAAACCTGTTTCTAACTGACTCCACCTTTGACAATGCTGAATTAGACACTCTGCCTAGCTGCCTTGGTTGCCCACCATTGCCACCAACAACCTCCATTGCAAACAAGTCACGGTCGTGGAACTTTGCTTGCTCGAACCATATATGTGCCCGCCTGTTCAACAATCAGACATTTGCAATCAAACCATTATTGTTAACAACTCTTCCATCTTCATTGAAGCCCCCAACTCCACTTATTTTGTTTGTTCCACTAGATTTTCTCCCCATATTGTTACTAAAATGTTTCTTGCTTATCATGATTGTTATGTTTTAGCTTTGTTAATGCCTAGAATAACCATCAAACCTGTTGGTCGGTTTCCACCTCAAACCTCATCCTGCAAATGGTCAATGCCTCTGCCCAGGCACTCTCTAACACCAGCTATGAACACTGTTGGATCTGCTATTCACCGGTTTTGCCGTTTTATGAAAGCATCACAACGTTTAAATCTCCTATCTACACCAATAACTCTAAACTTCTTCTCTGTAAAGTTCAGCCTCAGCGTCATTAACTCACTGTTGAGCAAGTTGTAAGCTACAAACTCTGCCTTCTGGCCCATCCTCCTCCTCTCAAGTTATTTTAAATATTATAAATGCCTCTGCTCTAGCCCTCACAGACCCATATTATGAACGCTGTTAGCTTAGCTTCTCTCCTCAACCCCTACGATACTGTTAGTTCCCTTGCTGATGTAGTTCTTCAAAATCGTCGTGCTCTATATTTTGCCCTTATGAAAGAGGGGGGAGTCTGTGTAGCCCTTAAGGAACAATGTTGTATTTTTAAAGACAAAACTGGATTAGTTAGAGACAGCGTTCAACATATTGGTGATGGTATAAAAAATTTTCAAAAACATTTCGATGAAGAACAAGGTTGGTACCAGGATTGGTTTTTCTCTTCCCCTTGGCTCCACACAATCTTGTCCACTATTTTGGGCCCTCTTATTAGCCTCATGCTGCTCTTTTCTCTTGGCCCATGGATTTTCCGCAAAATCACTGCCTTTATTAAGAACCAGGTAGATGAAAAGGCAAAAACCTCTATTCAAGTCAACTACCAGCGTCTAACCCCGCGTGACTCCTGTGAAAACTTGGCTTTAGTCACCAAGCCGCCTTTCCAGCCACTAAGTTTCCAGGAGATAGAGCGCATAGCTAACAAACGGAGTTCACTCCGTCACTTGTGCTCTCGGCTGTGGAGACACCTACGACGGGATTAGCAAGGTCCCAGTTAGGGCACGGCCCAAAAAGGCTACAGCGCATAATTCGGATCTCTGCGCGCACCCACGGCGTCTGTAGCCACCTTTTAAATGCGGCTTTGGCCGTGTCCGACCTGGTCAAACCTTGTAGCCTAAGACACGGTTCTTCCACCCGTTCACGACTTTCCTTCTTTTATTAGAAGAGAAAGGGGGAGATGTTGGGGACTGTGACTTGTTTGAGGCCATTTTGCTGTTCTTTCTGCCATAGTCCAGCTTTTCACCTAAAAGCTGTTTGCAGTCTTGCTGTAAGTTTTTGAGCTAAAGAGAAAAGAATGTGCAGCTGCAGGATATAATTAACTCTAGCCCGGAGGAGAGCAAAACTGTCTGGTACCGTTATCAGAAACTAGGCCTCACTCCTTAAAACCATATTCCGGAGTGAACTAGGCTGTTATAAATAAGTGTATGCTACATTGTCTGTTCAAGATCACTGAGGCAAGCACATCTTGCACCACCTCCTGATAGTCAAGCAATTAGGAATGCAGCTAGAAGGTCACTAGAAATTTCCATAGAAACAGCACGTTCATCATAACTTGAAGGTCATCCAGCCCCCTAGCCCACTGCCCACTTCCTTATTTAGAGCATGATTTACTTTCTTTGTTTCTTGAAACCTGAAATATATCCTTGCCTTGTATGGGCCTTCGCGCCAAAAAGTATGACTGACATCACCTTTGTACTGCCCCCTTCTCCTTCACTATATAAGAAGGAGCTGTAGCCAAATAAAGTTGCCTTTGAGCAGTGAGATATTGCCTTAGGTCTTTATTATTAACCTCTCTCAGATTTTTTACAGGTGTGGTTGTTCTTCTACCCAGCAAAATAGGAGTGCGGTTGTCTGAGAAGTCCTCCCAGCTAATTCCTGCTGGCCGGGCCCCCCTGGGGGGCTTCAGGACCCCGCACATATACAAATAGAAATATACATAAGATGTGAATATCTTTTTGAGTCCATTTGATTAAATCTGGAGTAAAGAAATTCAGGGAAGTCATTTCAGCCATCAATGGAGTCCCGAAGCATTTGAAAAAATGTACATAACAGGCACTGGTAAGGAACATTCTGCAAATCATGAGTTTCTTCAAAAAGAAAAAACAGTAAGCTGATATCAATCCATGGCAGAACTGACTGGATGAGAGGATGGATATTGTACATGAAGGAAGGTAAGAGCTGATGGAAGATATTAGTTATGGCAGAAAGAAAAATTCAAGAGAGAGCGGAGGTAGAGGAGTATATATACAATATAGATGGACAGGATAACTTGAAGGGACGTGTTGGCTTTGTTTGCTTTTGTGTCTTTTCTAAATGCCTCAAGCTCTCCTCAGAGGTCTCAGAAGGGCACCCCTAAAAAAACTGTCCCTAGAGTCCACAGAAGAGCACAGCATCTCTGCTTTGCTTTGCAGCCGCACACTCTTTCTAACCAATGAACCCCACCACAACACGCAGAAAAAAAATCACTTTATAAGAGTGACAATGGGGAAAACTTGTAGGCAAACTCTTTGCACAGAGAATGAAGATGATAGCTCTGATAACCCAAATAATTCAAACCATCTGATTAACCTCTCAGATAAGGAGTTTAGAATAGAAAAATGGAGGATGTTCGTAGAACTTAAAGAAAGCATAGATTGATCTGAACAGAACACAAAGACAGAAATCAGAAAACTCCAAACTGAAAGAACAGATCTGAAAAACACGGTAACTCAACTGAAAAACACAGTGGATGGCCTCTTCATCAGGGTAACAGCAGCTGAGGACAGAATCAGAGTGCTGGAAGATGAGATGCAGAAAAACTCAACATAGCAGAAGAAATTGGGAAATAACATTAAGACAAACGATCAGGCAATGGAAAAAGTAATCAAGGAATGTGAACAGATGGAAATAGAAGTCTTTGATAAACTCAACAGAAACAACATAAGAATCATCGGAGTCCCAAGACCCAGGTAGGAGATCCCCAGGAAGAATCAACTGTCAAAGACATAATTAAAGAGATACTCCTAGAGATAAAGACAGCATGCAACCAAATCTTGCATACCCAGAGTACCAGCTAAAAGAGACACAAAGAAAAACACCCCAAGATACATGACATACCCCACAGATAGAGATAGAATACTGAAAGCAGCAAGATCAAAAAGGGAAATTACATTCAAAGGAGCATCCATAAGATTTATAGCAGACATGTCAAAAGAAACTTTTAAGGCCAGAAGACAATGGTGGGGTATTTTGAAAAGACTGAATGAAATGGATGTCGCACTGAGAATACTGCACCCAGCAAGAATCACGTTCAGGTTTGAAGGAAGGATACATAGCTTCATGGATAAGCAACAGCTCAGAAATTTTACAGATGCAAAACCAACCTTAAAGAAAAAACTGAAAGGTCTACTTTAAGACAAAAGAGACCAAAAAGCAGAGCAAAGTTATCTACAAAGATAGACCACATGCTGGCACATAAAACATACCTCCATACAATCAAGGGGATAGAAATCTTACAAGCTATCTTTGCTGACCACAAGGCTCTGGAATTAGATGTGAACTACAAAGGGACACAGAAGAAAAATTTAACAATTGGAAATTAAACAGCCTGCTACTGAACAACCAGTTTGTCCAAAATGAAATCAAAGAGGAAATAAAAACTTTCCTGAAAACAGAAGATAATGAAGACACAAACTACCAAAATCTATGGGACACAGCAAAAGCGGGTCTGAGAGGAAAGTTTATAGCTTTACAAGCGTATATCAGGAAGGAAGAAGGGGCATACCTGAATAACTTAATGACACAAACCATAAAATTAGAAAATGACCAACAAAAGGGACCAAAAATAGGGAAACAGAAGGAAATGATAAAGCTGAAAGCAGAAATCAATGAAGTGAAAAACGAAAAAGGAATCCGTAAGATCAATGAAAGCTGAAGTTGGTTTTTTGAAAAAATAAACAAGATTGATAGACGATTGGCAAAATTCACAAAGAAAGAGAGAGAAACCTGATACCCCATATTAGAAATGAAAGGGGGGAGATCACAACAGATATTGCAGAAATCCAAAGGGTAATCAGAGATCACTTTGAGAAACTTTATGCTAATTAACATGAGAACCTATAATAAATGGATAAATTCTTGGACACTTAAAACCTTCCACATTTAAGTGAGGAGGATGTAGCATATCTAAACACCCCATCACTATAGAGAAAATTGAAACTGTAATCAAATGTCTGCCTAAAAAGAAAAGCCCAGGCCCAGATGAATTTCCTAATGAATTACTTCAAACCTTTCAAGACGAACTACTACCAATCCTAGCCAGGCTCTTCCATGAAATTGAAAAAAATGGGAACACTCACAATTTATATGAAGCCAACATCACCTTGATACCAAAACCAGACTTAGATGCTGCCAAAAAAGAAAATTACAGACCAATATCCCTGATGAATGCAGATGCAAAGATCTTCAACAAAATCCTGGAAATGGGATCCAATGCATCATCAAGAAGATCAAACACTATGATCAAGTAGGTTTCATCATAAGTTTCATCCAAGGATGGTTTAAAATCCGTAAATCTATCAACATAATACACAACATCGATAATAAGAAAAATAAAATTATATGATCATATCAATAGATGCACAGAAAGTATTTGATAAGGTTCAACAGCCATTCTTGATAAAAACTCTCAGCAAGATAGGAATGAAAGGAACCTGTCTCAATATAGTTAATATCATCTACCATAAACCAATGGCAAATATTATACTCAATGGCGATAAACTCTAAACTCTTGTACAAGACAAGGTTGTCCGCTCTCACCACTCCTCTTCAACATAGTACTGGAGGTACTTGTATAGCGATCAGGCAAGAAAAAGATATCAAGGTAATCCAGATAGCAAAGAAAAAAGTGAAGCTGTCACTGTTTGCCGATGACATGATACTCTACTTAGAAAACCCTAAAGACTCTACCAAAAAACTTCTAAAACATAGACACATATAGCAAGGTGGAAGGCTACAAAATTAGCACACAAATATCAATGGCCTTTTTATACACCAATAATGATAGAGAAGAAGTGGACGCTTAGAAGGCAATCCATACATATTAGTGCCACACAAACTCAAATAACTTGGAGTCAGCTTGACCAAAGACGTGAAGGACCTATACAAAGAAATATATAAAGCCCTGTGGGGAGCCTAGCTAATGAAACCTAGAACATAGGACACCTCAGTAATTCCTAATCTGGTCACCCACGTGACCAAAGGCGCCCATGCCTTGAGAACAAAGGAAATAGACAAATACTAAAGTAATTCAAAGCAGCTCAATACATCCAGCCAGAAAGAAAAATATAGAGCCACTTGTCTTTGTGTTAGCAAAAGGTTACTAGGATTACAGCTGATGTTTTATTTGTGCTTGCTGAGTGGAATTTGTGGGACTCTGTTTGGATCTTGTGTTTTCTATATAAACTCTTTTAGTATAAACATGTGCTCAGGTCTACCTCTTTGCCCCTCCCTATTACCTGCCCCCAGCTTATGCTAATGAGTGCTCACAGTTGTAATTGGTGGAAAACTTGTAACACCTTCTGACGTATTTCAGCCCTTAAAAGCTGATTCCCCCCGACAATAAATCCCTTTTTGAACAGCATGCGTTGTCTTGAGGGCCCTTTTTACTAACTTCTCAAGTTTTTCTTTACAGGTCGGTTCTGCTCAGGCAAACCCGCGAATGACTAGCAACCTTCATTTCCACACCCCCGCGGGTCGGGGGGTCTCCCACAGGAGGTTGCAAAGCCCTGCTCCAAGAAATAAGAGAGGACACACGAAACTGGCAACACATACCCTGTTCATGGATTGGCAGGTTTAACATAATTAAAATGGCAATACTCCCCAAAGCATTATACAGATTTAATGAGATCCCTCTAAGGACACCCACAACATTCTTCAAAGAAGTGAATCAAACACTGATGAAGTCCATTTGGAACAATAAACACCCTTGAATAGCTATAACACTCCTAAAGAAAATGAATATGGGAGTTATTACTTTCCCCAACTTTAAAATGTACTACAAAGCAATAGTTATCAAAACAGCATGGTGTTGGAATAGAGACAGACCCTCAGATCAGTGGAATAGGCTTAAATACTGAGAGAATGTTCCCCAGACATACAAGCACCTAATTTATGACAAAGAAGCAAGAAATCCTAAGTGGAGCAGGGAAAATCTCTTCAACAAGTGGTGTTGTCAGAACTGGTTAGCCACTTGCAAAAAAGTGAACATAGACCACAGTTAACATCATGTACAAAGTTAAAATCCAAGTGGATTAAAGAACTTGATATCAAACCTGAAACCATAAGGTATATAGAACAACAAGTAAGTAAGAAAAATTGTGAGTGCTGCCTGTGTGTGTTTGTCTACTGTCCTGCCACGTGAAACTCTTGGGAGTGGGCCGAAAAGAGGTTCCAGAAAATTTGCTCTCCCAGAGACCCATTCTAGGGCGGGAATGCCAAGGAACATCCATAACATGAAAATCGGCAATAAGCAGTACTTTGCAGAAGCAAGGTCCCCTGTTTGTGACGTCAGGCTGGGAAAATCTATGAAACTAAGCCTGCCCAGTGGGGCCAGACTGTGAAAAATTGTGAGGGCTGCCTGTGTGTGTCTGTCTACTGTCCTGTTGCGTGAACTTATTGGAAGTGGGCCGAAAAGAGGCTCCAGAAGAGCACTTAGCTCCACTTCACTAAGTGGCTGTGCGCTCTTTCTAGGGAAAGAACATCATCGCAACAAGAAGAAAAAATCACACTAGGAACTCTGCTGGATCACTGAAGCCCAGCATTTCTCTCTGTACTCTCTTCTCTGCTGTGTGCTTGGGCCTAAGATTTGATCCTATGTGAGGCTTCATTCATGGAGGACTCCCCTCCCTTGGAGGCAAGTTGACCCATCCAGAAAGGGCAGAGCCAGAGGAGTGTAGCTGCGTACATCATTTAGCCAATGAGTACCACCACAACACGTAGAAAAACCCACAATACAAGTGTGACAATGGGGAAACAACGCAGGCAAACATCAGACAGAGAATAAAGATGACAATTCTGATGACCAGATAATGACCAACCAACTAATCAACCTCTCAGATAAGGACGTTAGACAAGCAATATGGAAGATGCTCAAAGAACTCAAAGAAACCATGGATCGATTTGACCAGAACACTAATAAGAACCAAGAAAATATGAAGACAGAAATCACAAAACTCCAAACTGAAATAGCATGTCAACTAATGGGCCTGAAAAACTCAGTAAACGAAATGAATGACAAAATGGATAAGCTCTGGGACAGGGTATAAGAAGCTGAGAATAGACTTGGTGCTGTGGAAGATGAGATAAATAACAACTCCATACAGCAGGAGAGATTGAAGAAAAAAACTTAAAGCAAATGAACAGACAATGGAAATATTAGTCAAAGAATGGGAACAGATGAAAATAGAAGTCTATGATAAGCTCAACAGAAACAACTTCAAAATCATTGGAGTCAAAGAGACCCAGGAAGAAAATTTTCAGGAATAATCAACGGTCAAGAACATCATTGAAGAGAAACTTCCAGAGCTAAAGAATATATGTGACAAATTCTGCATGCTCAAAGAGTACCAACCAAAAGAGACTCCAGAAAAAATACCCCAAGACACATCCTAGTCACAATGACGAATCCACAGATAGAAACAGAGTTCTGAAAACAGCAAGATCAAAAAGGGAAATTACATTCAAGGGAGCATCCTTGAGATTTACAGCAGACCTGTCACCAGAAACACTCAATGCCAGAAAGCAGTGGTGGGATATTGTGACAAGACTAAATGAAGTGTCTTTTCAGCTGGAGTTGTGGATAAGAGACTTTTGCTGGGCCCCTTAAGCTTGGCAGACATTTTCAGGCTTCCCCAGGCTTGCATCAACCTGGGAACTTTGATCTTCTCTGGCATTCATCCCCTGACAGCTTGCCTCGGCTGAGGTGAGTGTTTGGGGGCCAGAGTTGTGGATAAAGCTGACTGCTGGGCCCCCTATGCTCGGCAGACATTTTGGGGCCTCCCCCAGCTTGCATCAACCTGGGAACTTTGATATTCTCCAGCATTAATCCCTTCAAGGCGTGCCTCGGCTGAGGCTGAGGTGGTCTTTTTGGCTGGAGTTGTGGATAAGAGACTTTTGCTGGGCCCCTTAAGCTTGGCAGACATTTTGGGGCTTCCCCGGGCTTGCATCAACCTGGGAACTTTGATCTTCTCTGGCATTCATCCCCTGTCGGCTTGCCTTGGCTGAGGTGAGTGTTTGGGGGCCGGAGTACCGGATAAAGCTGACTCTGCTGGCCCCCTTAAGCCCACCTATAAGGGGTAGAAGCAGAGGAGTGCGGCCACTCTGCTCCGCTTCATAGCTGCGCACTCCACCTAGCCAATGAGTACCACCACAACACGTAGAAAAACCCACAGCGTAAGTGTGACAATGGGGAGACTACGCAGACCAACTTCAACCATAGCGAATGAAGATGGAAACTCTGATGACCCAACAATGGCCAACTACCTAAGCAGTCTTTCAGAAATGGAGTTTAGAGAAGAAATATGGAGGTTGCTCACAGAAATCAAAGAAAGTATAAATCAGAACACTAATAAAAATCAAGAGAATATGAAGATAGATATCAGAAAACTCCAAACTGAAATATCAGGTCATTTAAGAGGTCTGAAAAACTCTGTAGACGAATTGAAGAACATAATGGATGAGCTTTCCAACAGGTTAAAAGCAGCTGAGGATAGAATTAGTGCTTTAGAAGACGAGATGCATAACAACTTTACACAGCAGAAGAGATTGGAAAAAAGCCTTAAACCAAAGGATCAGACAATGGAAAAGTTACTCAGAGAATATGAGCAGATGAAAATAGAAGTCTTTGATAAGCTCAACAGAAACAACTTTAGAATCATTGGAGTCCCAGAGACCCAAGAAGAAAATCTTCAGGAAGAATCAATGGTCAAGAACATCACCACAGAGAAACTACCAGAGCTAAAGAAAACATTTGACCAAATCCTGCATGCCTGAAGAGTACCAGCTAAGAAAGACCCCAGGAGAAACACCCCAAGACACATCCTAGTCACAATAATGAAACCCAGAGATAGAGATAGAATACTGCAAGCAGCAAGATTGAAAAGGGAAATTACATTCCAGGGAGCATCCTTGAAATTTACAGCAGACCTGACACCAGAAACACTCAAGGCCAGAAGGCAGTGGTGGGATATAGTGGCAAAACTCAATGAAATAAATGCTTTGCCAAGAGTACTGCACCCAGCAAAACTCACTTTCAGGTTTGAAGGATGTATACATGGCTTCATAGATAAACAACAGATCAAAAACTTTGCAGACTCAAAACCAGCCTTAAAAGAAAAACTGAAAGATCTATTCTAAACACAAGACAGAACAAAAAACAAACCAAACTTCTACACAAAGATGGCAATAAATCCCATGACAATTATTTCTCTCAATGGCAATGGACTAAATGCACCAGAAAGAGGCACAGAGTGGCGAAATGGATCAAAAAACTGAAGCCAACCTTCTGCTGTCTACAAGAAACACACCTGAATAGTCAGAATAAACATAGACTCAAAATCAAAGGCTGGAGGAAAATCGTTCAAACAAACAACATCCTTAAAAAAGCGGGGGTGGCCATACTAATATCAGATGACACAAACTTTATACTCAGAAAAGTTTTAAGGGACAAAGATGGATATTATGTACTAATCAAGGGATTTGTAGAGCAAGAAGAAATCACTCTCCTAAATATATACGCACCCAATGAGGGACCAGCAAAGTATTAAATACAATTGTTGACAAATCTGAAGAAGGATATCAATAATAACACAATAATTGTGGGAGACCTCAACACAGGCTTGTCAACACTTGATAGGTCAACCAAATGGAAACCCAACAAAAATATACTAGACCTGAAAAGAGAAATGTAAGAAAGAGGCCTAGTAGATATATATAGGGCACTCCATCCACAGAAACATGGATACACATTCTTTTCCAATGTACATGGATCATTCTCCAGGATAGATCACGTGCTGGCACATGAAACATACCCCCATAAAATAAAAAAGATAGACATTTTGCAGGCTACCTTTGCTGACCAAAAGGCTCTGAAGTTAGATGTGAACTGTAAAGGGACACAGAAGAAAAAATTTAACACCTGAAAGTTAAACAGCCTCATACTGAATAACCAGTGGGTCCGAGATGAAATCAAGGAGGAAATCAAAAGGTTCCTGGAAACAAATGACAATAAAGACACAAACTATCAGAACTTATGGGACACAGCAAAAGCAGTACTGAGAGGAAAATTTATAGCTTTGCAAGCACACATCAGGAAGAAGGAGCTTACCTGAGTAGCTTAATGACACAGTTAATAGAACTAGAAAGTGCTCAACAAAAGGACCCAAAAATAGGGAGACAGAAGGAAATAACAAAGCTGAGAGCAGAAATCAACGAAGTGGAAACCCAAAAAACAATCCGAAAGATCAACGAAAGCAGAAGTTGGTTCTTTGAAAAAATAAACAAGATTGATAGACCATTGGCAAAACTCACAAAGCAAAAGAGAGAGAGAAACATTATAACGCATATTAGAAATGATAAGAGGGAGATCACTACAGATACTGCAGAGATTTAAAGGGTATTCTGAGAATACTTTGAGAAACTCTATGCAACTAAATATGAGAACCTGAAAGAAATGGATAAATTTCTGAACTCATATAATCTTACATGGTTGAATAAAGAAGATGTAGCATATCTAAATATCCCCATCACTATTGAGGAAATTAAAACTGTAATAAAAAATTTGCCCAAAAACAAAAGCCCAGGCCCTGATGGATTCACGAGTGAATTCTTTCAAACCTTTCAAGAGGAACTACTACCAATCCTGGCCAGGCTCTTTTATGAAATAGAAAAAACAGGAAAACTTCCAAATAGCTTTTATGAAGCCAACATCACCTTAATACCAAAACCTGATAGAGATGCTGCCAAAAAAGAAAATTACAGACCAATATCCCTGAAAAACACAGATGCAAAGATACTCAACAAAATCCTGGCGAACAGGGTCCAGTGCCTCATCAAGAAGATCATTCACTTTGATCAAGTAGGTTTCATCCCAGGAATGCAAGGCTGGTTTAACATCCGTAAATCTATCAATATACTACACAACATAAACAACAAAAAATAAAAATCACATGGTCACATCAATGGACGCAGAAAAAGCATTTGATTAAGGTCCAACACCCATTCTTGATCAAAACTCTCAGCAATATAGGAATAAAAGGAACCTTTCTCAATATAGTCAAAGCCATCTACCAGAAGCCAGTGGCAAATATTATCCTCAATGGAGATAAACTACAATCCTTCCCTCTAAATTCTGGTAAAGACAAGGCTGTCCTCTCTCACCACTCCTATTCAACATAGGACTGGAAGTACTTGCTATAGCGATTAGGCAAGAAAAAATATCAAGGGAATCCAGATAGAAAAGGAAGAAGTCAAGCTCTCACTGTTTGCAGATGACATGATACTCTACTTAGAAAACCCTAAAGACTCTACCAAAAAGCTTCTAGAAATAAAAAATTCATATAGCAAAGTGGCTGGCTACAAAATAAACACACAAAAATCAATGGCCTTTTTATACACTAATAATGATAAGGAAGAAATGGACATTAAGAGAACAATCCCATTCACATTAGTGCCACACAAACTCAAATACCTTGGAGTCAACCTGACTAAAGATGTGAACGATCTATACAAAGAAAACTACAAAACACTGCTCCAAGAAATAAGAGAGGACACGTGGAAATGGAAACACATACCTTACACATGGATTGGCAGGATCAACATCATTAAAATGGCAATACTTCCAAAAGCATTGTACAGATTTAATGCGATTCCTCTGAAGATACCCATGACATTCTTCAAAGAAGTGGATCAAATACTCCTGAAATTCATCTGAAACAACAAACAACCTCGAAAAGCTAAAGCACTCCTTGGGAAAAGTAATATGGGAGGCATTACTTTCCCCAATTTTAAGCTGTATTATAAGCAAAAGTTATAAAAAACAGCATGGTATTGGAATAAAGACAGACCCTCAGATCAGTGGAATAGGCTTGAGTACTCAGAGAAGGTTCCTCAGACATATAACCACCTAGTTTTTGATAAAGGAGCAAGAAATCCTAAATGGAGCAAGGAAAGCCTATTCAACAAGTGGTGTTGGCACAACTGGTTAGCCACTTGCAAAAAAGCGAACTCAGACCACCAGCTAACACCATGTACAAAGGTAAAATCCAAATGGATTAAAGACCTTGATATCAGGTCTGAAACTATAAGGTATATAGAACAACATGTAGGTGAAACACTCCAGGACATTGAAACTAAAGGCATCTTTAAGGAGGAGACAGCACTTTCCAAAAAAGTGGAAGCAGAGATAAACAGATGGGACTACATTAAACTGAGAAGCTTCTGCATCTCAAAGGAAATAGTGCCCAGAATACAAAGGCCACCCACTGAGTGGGAGAAATTATTCACCTAATACTCATCAGATAAAGGGCTAATATCCAAAATTTACAAGGTACTGACAGAATTATACAAGAAAAAAACAACTAACCCCATCAAAAAATGGGGAGAAGAAATGAACAGACGCTTTGAAAAAGAAGAAAGGCAAATGACCAAAAGGCACATGAAAAGATGCTCAACATCACTAATCGTCAGGGAGATGCAAATCAAAACTACTATGAGGTACCACCTCACACCACTGAGATTGTCACACATCACAAAAAAGGAAATCAAGCAGTGCTGGCGGAAATGTGGAGAGAAAGGAACTCTTTTTCACTGCTGGTGAGAATGCCGTCTAGTACAAACTTTATGGAAAGCGATATGGAGATTTTTTCACAAACTGGAAATTGAACTTCCAGACGATCCAGCTATACCGCTCCTAGGAATATACCCTAGGAACACTAAAACACAATACAAAAACCCCTTCCTTACACCTATATTCATTGCAGCACTATTTACCATAGCAAGACTCTGGAAACAACCAAGATGCCCTTCAACAGACGAATGGCTAAAGAAACTGTGATACATATACACAATGGAATATTATGCAGCTGTCAGGAGAGATGAAGTCATAAATTTTTTCCATACATAGATGTACACGGAATCTATTATGCTGAGTGAAATAAGTCAGAGAGAGAGAGAGATAAACGCAGAATGGTCTCACTTATCTATGGGTTTTAAGAAGAATGAAAGACATTCTTGCAATAAAAATTTTCTGACACAAAAGAGAAAAGAGCTGGAAGTTCCAGCTCACCTCAGGAAGCTCAAAACAAAGAGTGATAAGTTTAGTTAGAGAAATAACTACATTTTGAACTGTCCTAATAATGAGAATGTATGAGGGAAATGAAAAGCCTGTCTAGAGTACAGGTGGGGGTCGGGTGGGGAGGAGGGAGATTTGGGACATTGGTGATGGGAACATTGCACTGGTAATGGGTGGTGTTCTTTACATGACTGAAACCCAAACACAATCATGTATGTAGTCAAGGTGTTTAAATAAAATATATATAAAAAATAAACTGAAAAGCTTCTGCGCCTCAAAAGAAATAACGCCCAGGATACAAGAGACTCCCACTGGTTGGGAGAAACTATTCACCTAATACCAATCAGACAGGGGGCTAATCTCCAAAATATACAAGACACTGACAGAAATTTACAAGAAAAAAACATCTAATCCCACCAAAAACTGGGAAGTAGAAATGGACAGACACTGTGACAAAGAAGAAATAGAAATGGCCAAAAAACACATGAACAAAATGCTCCACATCACTAATCATCAGGGAGATGCAAATCAAAACAATCATGAGGTACCACCTCACAACGCAGAGAATGGCACACATCACAAAGAATGAGAATAAACAGTGTTGGCGGATATGTGGAGAGAAAGGAACTCTTATCCACTGCTGGTGGGAATGCAGTCTAGTTCAACCTTTATAAAAAGCAATATGGAGATTCCTCCAAAAACTGGAAATCGAGCTCCCATACAATTCAGCTATACCACTCCTAGGAATATAACCTAGGAACACAAAAATACAACACAGAAACCCCTTCCTTACACCTATATTCATTGCAGCACTATTTACCATAGCTAAACTCTGGAAACAACCAAGATGCCCTTCAACAGACGAATGGCTAAAGAAACTGTGGTACATATACACAATGTAATATTATGCAGCTGTCAGGAGAGATGAAGTCATAATTTTTTTTCTATACATGGATGTACATGGAATCTATTATGCTGAGTGAAATAAGTCAGAGAGTGTAAAAAACTCAGAATGGTCTCACTCATCTATGGGTTTTTAGAAGAATGAAAGACATTCTTGCAATAAAAATTTTCAGATACAAAAGAGAAAAGTGTTGGAAGTTCCAGCTCACCTCAGAAAGCTCAACACAAAGAGTGATTAGTTTACTTAGAGAAATAACTACATTTTGGACTATCCTAATAATGAGAATGTATGAGGTAAATGGAAAGCCTTCTAGAGTACAGGTGGGGGTCGGGTGGGAAGGAGGGAGATTTGGGACATTTGTGATGGGAATGTTACACTGGTGATGGGTGGTGTTCTTTACATGACTAAAACCCAAACACAATCTTGTATGTAATCAAGGTGTTTAAATAAAATATATATAAAAATAAACTGAGAAGCTTCTGCACCTCAAAAGAAATAGCGCCCAGGATACAAGAGACCCCCACTGAGTGGGAGAAACTATTCACCCAATTCCCATCAGACAGGGGGCTAATTTCCAAAATATACAAGGCACTGACAGAAATTTACAAAAAAAACCCATCTAATCCCATCAAAAAATGGGAAGTAGTAATGGACAGACACTGTGACAAAGAAGAAATACAAATGGCCAAAAGACACATGAAGAAATGCTCCACATCACTAATCATCAGGGAGATGCAAATCAAAACATCTATGAGGTACCACCTCACACCACAGAGAATGGCACACATCACAAAGAATGAGAATAAACAGTGTTGGCGGGGATGTTGAGAGAAAGGAACTCTTATCCACTACTGGTGGGAATGTGGTCTAGTTCAACCTTTATAAAAAGCGATATGGAGATTCCTCCAAAAACTGGAAATCGAGCTCCCATACGATCCAGCTATACCATTCCTTGGAATATACCCTAGGAACACAAAAATACAACACAGAAACCCCTTCCTTACACTATATTCATTGCAGCACTATTTACCATAGCAAGACTCTGGAAACAACCAAGATACCCTTCAACAGACGAATGTCTAAAGAAACTGTGGTATACACAATGGAATATTATGCAGCTGTCAGGAGAGATGAAGTCATGAAGTTTTCCTATACATGGATGTACACGGAATCTATTATGCTGAGTGAAATAAGTCAAAGAGAGAGAGAGAGAAACACGCAGAATGGTCTCACTCATCTATGGGTTTTAAGAAAAATGAAAGACATTCTTGCAATACTAATTTTCAGACACAAAAGAAAAAAGAGCTGGAAGTTCCAGCTCACCTCAGGAAGCCACCACAAAGAGTGATGAGTTTAGTTAGAGAAATAACTACATTTTTAACTGTCCTAATAATGAAAATGTATGAGGGAAATGGAAAGCCTGTTTAGAGTACAGGCGGGGGTCGGGTGGAGAGGAGGGAGATTTGGGACATTGGTGATGGGAATGTTGCACTGGTGATGGGTGGTGTTCTTTACATGACTGAAACTCAAACACAATCATGTATTTAATCAAGGTGTTTAAATAAAATATAAAAAAACAAGTAGGTAAAGCACTCCATGACATTGAGAGTAAAGGCATCTTCAAGAAGAAACTGCACTTTCCATACATGTGGAAGCAGAGATAACAGATGGGATTACATTAAGCCTAGATGCTTCTGAACCTCAAAAGTAATAGTCCCCAGGATGCAGGAACCACCCACCATGTGGGATAAACTATTTACTCAATATCCATCAGATAAGGGGATAATATCTAAACTATACAGGGCACTGACAGAACTCAACAAGAAAAAACACCTAATCCCATCAAAAATGGGAAGAAGAGAGGAGAGACACTTTGATAAAAAAATAAATACAAATGGCCAAAAGGCACATGAAAAAATGCTACTCATCACTAATCATCAGGGAAATGCAAATCAAAACAACAATGAGATACTATCTCACACCACAGAGTTCGGCACACATCACAAAAAATGAGATCAATCAGTGTTGACCGGGATGTGGAGAGGAAGGAACTCTTATCCACTTTTTTTGGGATGCCGTCTAGTCCAACCTTTATGGAAAGCGATAGGGAGATTCCTTCAAAAACTGGAAATTGAGCTCCCATTCAACCCAGCCCTACCACTCCTCGGGATATACCATATGAACAGAAGAATACAATACAAAAATCCCTTCCTCATACCTATATTTATTGCAGCACTATACACAATAGCCAGGCTCTGGAAACAACCAAGATTCCCTTCAACAGATGAATGGCTAAAGAAACTGTGGTACATATACACAATGGAATATTATGCAGCCGTCAGGGGAGATGAAGTCATGAAATTTTCCTATACATGGATGTACATGGAATCTATCATTCTGAGTGAAGTAAATCAGAGGGAGAGAGATAGATGCAGAATAGTCTCACTCATCTATGTTTTTAAGAAAAATAAAAGCCATTTTTGCAACAATCCTCAAAGTCAAAGCGAGGAGGGCTGAAACTTCCAATTCACTTCATGAAGCTCACCACAAATAGTGGTGAGTGCAGTTATAGAAATGACTACACTGAGAACTACCATAACCATATGAAGGAATGAGGGAACTGGAAAGCCTGTCTAGAGTACAGGTTGGGGTGTGGTGGGATGGAGGGAGATTTGGGACATTGTTGGTGTTCTTTAAATGACTGAAACCTAATCACAATTATATTTGTAATCAAGATTTTTAAATAAGGGGCCAGGAGGGTGGCACTAGATGTAAGGTGTCTGCCTTGCAAGCGCTAGCGTAGGACGGACTGCGGTTCGATCCCCCAGCATCCCATATGTCCCCCCAAGCCAGGAGCGATTTCTGAGCTCATAACCAGAAGTAACCCCTGAGCGTCAAATGGGTGTGGCCCTCCAGAAAAAGATGTTTAAATAAAAATATTATATTAAATAAACAATATAGATGGACAAAATACAAGACAGACAAAAAATGAACAGACATAAAGTTAACCACTGCATACATCACTCACAAACTTTAACAAATATTTCTATTAAAATGGATCCAAAAGTAACAAAAAACCATGGTGGAATTCTGAGAAGCACTTCCAAATATAATAGCTTGAGGTTCACATGGAAAAATTATTTCAAAATTGCAAAAAAAATTTATCTAAGTCTGGAGAACCTATCTGGAACAATATTTCATGAGCATAATGAGCAGGGAGTATATTTATAACAATAGTCATAATTAAATATATACTTCTAGCAATGTCAGAGACCATAGAAAGAGTTCATATGAAGAACAGAATCACCAGAAGTTTTTTTTTTATCAAGACTCCATCCTAAAAAACCTGAAGTTAAAGAAATAATATATATATTAGTAGACTACGATAGATTATAATTGGATAACAAAATATACTTGTAGGCTGGACATTGTTAAATTAGTCTATTACAAGCAGAATGCTTTTCCAGTAATCACTGTAGAGGAAAAACAAGGCATGCTATAGACATCATTAAAGGAAATATGAATATCATAAACTACAGGTTAGAAAATCACCACAACTGCTAACCATAGTGGGAGTCCAGAGTTTTCAAACTCATTCTGCAGCTGTTTCTTTGTGAAAAAATAGAACATTGATAGAAACCTGAAAAGTAAAGGAGCAGTTATTTGGGAACCTGATAAAAACTAAATTGTTGAATCTGATGCTGTAGAACTCTGTGAAATATAAAAAAGAATATAAAATGCTGAAGACTTCACTGATGCACTGAAGACTTCTGTAACTTTCTGGTCATCAAATTTAAACCAAATTTGTCTTGCATCCTTTTTTCAATAGTGAGCAGTATTAAGTTAAACGTAATCGTTTGAAACTGATGGCAAATTGCAAGTCTTAGATTTGTCTTTTAACTCAGTAGAAAACTATAAAAAGTGAGATCTCCTAAAGGAAAGAACACATGGATTTGTAGTTTTTTCATTCACTTCCCATTATAGGAAAAGTGTTCCAAATTTATTAAAAGCACAGGTGGTAATTTCCATATATATTTTCCAAAGAAATACTCTCTGTGTTGCAATAATTGCAATAAATATTATTGTCTCTCAGCTCCTTCTTTGAAAAATAAATTAAGGTGATCTTGTACATTTTTCTGTAATTGTTACAGGTATGGACAAATAAATAAACATCTCAAAACCCCAGATTATTGGTGCCATGTGAAGCATTGAAGTATGGATTTGAACTGGCCTTGAAAGAGTGCATAAATAATAGACACATGAAACTTTTCTTGTTTTTGTCTGGATTGTTTCAAAATTTTACTGCCTATTTAGTAATCAGCACATATCTCTAAAGATCTTTCTTGCCTAGTAAATTTGATTGAATTATGGTGTGTTCCATCTATGTGAAATATCAATAGTTTATGAGGATCTTGTTGAGTGTGTCCAGCAAACTGGTCATTAAGCTGAACAATAGTTTTCTTAAAATCTTTAGTATTGATATACCTGTGATGTCCATCCCACAAGATTTTGATAATCTTACCAAATTTTTCTGCTAATTTGCATTTATGTCCAAAAGAATTTAACCTTTTAATATCCTTCTTATAATAGTCCTGATAAAAATAACTGCCAAACATGGAATATTATATAGGCATTGCAGTACTAAATTTATATAGCAAGAGTTTACCAAATTTTGAAGTTCAGTAAGAGCGGCTTTCACTCTTTTTTGTTCTACACTGAGGTTGGGGAATGGAAATTATTAACAGTAAAAGCCAGGTTGTAAGGCATGAGTTCAGTGTCTCTGTTACTTGATAAGGCGGCTTCAGCAATTTCACTTTTGCCCTTATTATCAACAGTTGCCTGTGTTACAGTTGAGGGAGGGTTTGCATTCACAGGTGTGTGAGTTTTCAAATTTGTGGATACCTTGTTTATAACAAGGCAAAGTGGAACCCAGATTTTTTGGCAGAGTGTCATTAGTTGAAAGATAAGCATATCCTCATTTGCTAATAAGATTCCCAGCAATCCATTTACTATAAACTCTTATACAGATAGGAATATCAATTTTTGCACCCGAGAGCCTTCTTTAAAGTGTATTTCAGCAGCTGTGTAGGATTCTCCCTGGGGTAGATTCCATTAGCTTTGTGTAAATTTAGTTAATGATAAAAGGTATGTCTGTGGCAAGCCTTTTTTTTTGTATTTGAATAATTGAAATTTTAGAGTCCTGTGCATCCTTTCTACAATGTTTTGTTTATGACAGTTATAGGGAATGCCCATCATATGTTTAACTTGCCACTGTTTATAAAAGAAACAAAAAGTTTTACAGGTATAAGCAGGGCCAATATATATATCTTAATCTAATATGGAAACCTAGTCACAGAAAAACGCTGCAGTAAAAAGTACATATTGCTTTAGCTCTCTATGAAGTCATAGGTATGGCCCATATAAATTGAGAATATGTGTCCATAACCACATGGAGATATGGTTTCTTAGGGGAAAAGTCTATATACGTAATACCTATTTGCTAAAGTTAATTTGTATATCTCGAGGGTTTGCTCTACAATGTATTTTTTATTTAAAGTTGCACAAATGGCAAGTTCTCTACAATTTTCCTTGCTGGCCTCCATCAAATATTATAGTTCACATGTAGGCGGCAGCATTTGTAAGAAGAACTGTATGTTCTTTGGAAAATTTTGAAATATTGACATTGCCAATTTATCGCAATCTTATTTCCTGTGACATTGTATTTGGAAGACCTAAATAGGCTTTTATGTGGTGATGAAGATGGGCTCTAAACACTTCTGGAGAATATACTGGAATGGTTGAGTAAGTCCTGTATTATCTGGCTATTGTCATGAGGGAGGCACTTATTATACCAGAAAATAGCCTGACTACGTAAGTTGAATTACTTACAATGTTACATGCTCCTGTTGTGTTTGAGAGAAAATAAATCAGGGTGGCAAGTTTTGTCTGTTAAGCAGACTTTTAATTTGTTAACACCACTGTTTTTAGTGGGAACCAGACATACAACCCATTACCAATGATGATCCATCAATATAAAATACTGGGGTATCAGGTATTGGTGAGGACTAAATAATTAAAGAAATCATAAAAAGTTTTTCTGAAAAGTCACATGCATTTCCTGAGAGGTAATGGGAAGATATATCTACTGAACAATCTAAAAAAGCCTTTAAAGAGGCTAACTGAGGGGTAAGATTGATGCAATTACTTTTTTAGCTATTGGCAGTGTTGGGATTAAAACACAATAAAGAAACTGTTCTGTCTTGCTTTGATGATAAGGGCAGAAATCAGTACTAAATAGGGCACCAAAGTACAACATTGCTGATTATGTAAATAAACCTATTCCAAAGGCCCAGACAGCTGGGTGATAGCAGCTGTAGAAGAGTCATGAATCGAAAATATCAAAATATAAACCTGGAAAGATAGGATTTTTGAAGTCTGTCCAAGAAAAATCCAATTCTTTTTTATTTATTTTATTTTATTTTATTTTTGGTTTTTGAGTCACACCCAGCAGTGCTCAGGGGTTACTCCTGGCTCTACGCTCAGAAATCGCTCCTGACAGGCTCAGGGGACCATATGGGATGCCGGGATTTGAAGCACTGACCTTCTGCATGCAAGGCAAACGCTTACCTCCATGCTATCTCTCCAGCCCCAAAAAATCCAATTCTTTCTGAGCTGTTGTACTCAAGTATCTCTGGCTATTTAAGGCAGGGTCTCCCTCCAGAGTTTGGAAAAGATTATTCATCTCAGATTTTGAGATAACAAGGAATAGATGGACCCAATTATGTCCCCCACTAGGGTCTGAAAATCATTAATAGTTCTGAGGTTTTCCTGGTTTATGAAGATCTTTTGCGGGCATACCAAAGTTTGATGTAATATAAAACCCAAATATTGGAATGTTGGCATAATCTGGATTTTGTATGGTTATTTTTAATCCTGAAACCTGTAAACAGCCAGTAACAAATGAATACAAATCTTGCAAGTATCTCTAATTAGGCAAGGCTAAAAAGATGTCATCAGTGTAATGACTTAGTAGTTCCTGAGGGAATTTTCCATGAGCAGGGCTTAAGATACTACTCAGAAAAAACTGACACTTGTTGGGGAATTGCTCATCTCCTGAGGGAGCACTTTTTATCAATAATGTCGAGTTGGTGTGTGGTTATTTTTTATAATAATACTTTTTATTTTTACCAAAGTGGATTACATATCTTTCACAGTAATATTTTAGGTACATATGGACATTGAATCGTGGAAATTCCCACCACCAATGTTTTCCTCCCTCTACCCTGTTCCCAGCATGGATCCTATATCCTCCTCCCTTACCCCCAGGGCTGCTAATATAAGTGGTCCCCTCTGTGTAGATTATTGTAGATTGGGTATCGATTCTGTTGTTATTGACTTTGGATTTGGTGTTTAAGTCGTCTCATTTTTATTGCTACTTAGTGATCATACAACTGTTTGGTCTTGGTAACCTCCATTATTTTCCCCTCAATTTTGGAGGCAGAACAAGATGATTCAAGTTATGTAGTTCTGTTTGAAGAAAAGAAAAAATAAAATGGGGTAAAAATCAAACAAGCAAAAATAGATGGAATCCTTCTAGAATCTAGAGGCTATAAATATTAATTTGAGAGAAGAAAGGGAAAAAGGAAGAGAAACAACAATATAAAAAGAAATATCAAACAAAAAAAATCCAAAAAGCTTTACAGTAATAAAGACAACCACCACACAATAACCACTGTCCTGAAAGAAAAGCAAAACAAAGCACAAAAAAATAAAAACAGCAATAACAAAGCCAAGAATTATGTTGTGCTTCTTTTTTTCTGCATAGGCACAGTAAATATTGGGGGAAATTAGAAATGGATTTCCCTTGGCCTAAGAGATACTGGGTTTCTCAGCCCTTAAAATATACTGTCATGGGAATAACTACAGACTCCATACATGTTCATTTACTCTCCCCTAGGTCCTTTTGTGGTGTATGGAAAACTTCTACTCCGTCATTGATGATAAAATCAGACCTCTGTATCTAGAGATGTTGGTATTTGCACAGGTCAAAGAATGGAGCCTATGATGAAGTCTTTCTTTACAGTTCTAGAAGTTCTGTTCCATCATTATTGTTTAATCAGTTCTGTAGGTGGTGGTCTTGGTTTTTGCACTGATCCTTGGATGAAGCCAAGGATAGAGTCTTTCATTATGTTTCCAAAAGACATGTTCACTTGCAGTTGTCTCAATCAGACCTCTGGAATTAGAGATTTTGGTTGTTGTACAGATTGTAGAACAAAGGCTAGACTAGGGTTTTTAATTGGTCCCAGGACACGTTCTGCCCAGTCATGGTTGTCACAGTCAGTCTTCTGTAAAACACTATTTATTTATTTATTTATTATTTATCTTGGCTTTTGCACAGATCAAAGAATGAGAAGTATTCTGATTTCATCTTATCGTTAGATGGTGAAGTAAGACAACCTGCTCTTAGATCAAGTTTATGCCATTTCCTCATTGCCATGATATCATATCAAAACTGGCATATGTTGGTGTCAGAGCAGTATTAAGAATGTCCCAGAGGGAGTTTGGTTCCTAGAACTGTGGCAGAGAACTGTGTCAGTTCTACATCTAGGATCTAAGGTTTGGGGTTGGACAGTCATTGTTTAATCACCTGGAGTCTAAGTTGAGTTCACATAACATATGTTCAAGGTGGGAGGTGCCTCTGTATTTTAAAAAAGTATGAGTTCTTATCCCTAGTAGATAAGAGATTGTCTCTATACATAAAATTTCCCCTTTTTTGTATGCCTTTGCAAGAAGAAATGGTGGTATATTATATTGCTGGTGTACTTAGGGCTGAAAGTGTCAGGCTTTATCCTCTCTGTGCCCTGGTTTTGACCTGAGCTATTATCCCAGGCAAAACTTTTTATTGTAGGTTTTTGTACCAAGCAGAAACAAAAGAGGTGAAGTTAAGGAGGAGAAGAAAATAGAAACAAGACAAAAAATAAATCTCTCTCTATATATTCTCACATATATATATAAAGAAAAAAATTTAAAAAATGAGTTAAACAGTAATTAAAGTAACATAGTGATGCAAGAGACTACTTACATTTGGAGATAAACAGGTTAAGAGGTAGTATTACATAGGTCTTAAACTTATAAAGTAAATAGAAGCTTCCCCATTGTCTTTTGATATTTTCTTGTGGAGTGTAGGATCCAGGGTACATTTTCATTGGTGTGTGGTTATTTTAAGATATCATCTGGATGAATGGGAATATGGTAAAAGCAGTCTTTTAAATCTACTATTATCAAGGACTAATCTTTTGGGATGATTACAGGTAAAGGTATGCCAATCTGCAGTTTACCCCTGGAGAACATGGTTAAATTATCAGCTCTACAATCCATTAAAAGTCACTATTTCTCAGATTTTCTTGATTACAAATATAAGAGACTTCTACTGACAAAAAGCGGTTTTATATGTCCCAATTTTAACTGTTCATCCATTAATTTTCAGCACCTCTAAATTTTTAGCTATTAGGGGCCTTTGACTTGTCTATACTCGCTCATTAGATTCTTATTCTAACTTTATTGGTGATGTATATTTAATGGTAGTGGCCACTAGTAATCATTTTGTGTCTCTAATTCAGAGGGTAGTTTGAGGTTTGCTGAAGAAAGGGGAATGTCAAATTCTGCACACACTGATTATGTTGGTCATGTCTCCATAAGATTAAAGAAATTAGACACACATATGGTTTTATTCTAGCCCACTATTCCTCAGGGTCTTTGCATACCATGAATCTGGTACCTTGCTATAAAGATTAAAAATTCGGCCTACTCCCTCCAAAGAATATGGAATTTCTTTAGAGTCCAGTTTTAGGGCCAGTCTTTTAGAAAATTTATGGCAACCTGTGCTCCAGAATTTAAAAGACCATTGAAATTCTTGCCCTGAACTTCAAGTGTTAGCATAGGATTCTGGTGCTTTAGTTTAGTAATTAAGGCTAATAAGGGATTAGTCAATGTTCCATGGTTGGTACTGCCAAAAGCGCCTATTCATTTTCTTTCTGATTTACCAGGCATAATGTAAGACAAAAACAGCAGCTGAGATATTGCCTTTTCTTCTTTGAAAGTCCAGGTCACTGGCACCGTTAAAACTACAATAAACTTTGATGATAAAGTTCTTGCCATTGGCAATCTATCATCAAAGACTTTTTTGATATATAGGCCTTCGAGTGTTCCGCCTATTTTTTTCTCAATAAACTTTATGGTTTCGGGTCTGATTTCGAGGTCTTTGATCCATTTTGAGTTGACTTTTGTATATGGGGTGAGATATGGGTCAATTTTCAATTTCTTACAGGTGGTTTTCCAGTTGTACCAAAACCATTTTTGAAAAGACTTTCTTTGTCCCATTTCAAGTTCTTGGCTCTTTTGTCAAATATTAGCTGACTATATGTCTGGGGGCTTATGTCTGGAAATTCTGTTCTAACCCACTGGTCTGAGGCTCTGACTTTGTACCAGTACCATGCCGTTTTGAGCACTATGGCTTTATAGTATAGCTTCAGGTTAGGTAGCGAGATGCCACCCAGCTTCTTGTTTTTTAGTATGTGTTTGGCTATCCTGGGTCTTTTGTGGTTCCAGATGAATTTTATGATTAATTGTTCTAAGTCTTTAAAGAATGATGTCTGAATTTGGATGGGGATTGCATTAAATCTATATAGGAGTTCGGGTAGGATGGTCACTTTGACTATATTGATTCTACCTACCCATGAGCATGGGATGTTCTTCCATTTTCTTAGATCCTCTTCAATTTCTTTCTGAAGTGTTTTGAAGTTTCCCTGGTATAAGTCCTTCACTTCCCTTGTAAGGTTGATCCCTAGGTATTTAATGTTTTTTGGTACTATTTTAAATGGAATTAAATTCTTAATCTCTCTCTCTTCTACTTCATTATATGTGTAGAGAAATGCTACTGTCTTTTGTGTATTCACTTTGTAGCCAGCCACTTTGCTGTATTGGTTAATTATTTCTAGGAGTTTTCCTGTGGACTCTTTAGGATTTTCTATGTATATCATCATATCATCTACAAAGAGGGTTAAATTGAGTTTCTCTTTCCTATATATCAAAAAGTCTTTGATGATAGATTGCCAATGGCAGGAACTTTAGCATCAAACATAACAAATGGGACTACATAAAAGTAAAAAGCTTCTGCATGGCAAAAGAAACCCTACTTAACACAAGAAGACAGTTAACTGAATGGAAAAAATCTTTGCACTCAACATGTCAAATTAAGGGTTGATAGCTAGAATATACAAAGCACTCAGAAAGCTGAGCCCCCCAAAACCAAATAAAGCCATAAAAATGGGGATATGAAATGAATAGAAACTTCTCTGAGGAAGACGGAAGGATGGCCAAGAAACACATGAAAACATGCTTACCTTCACTCATCATTAGGAAAATCCAAATCAAGACAAAAATGAGGTACCACCTTACACCAGTGAGGATGGCTCACATCAAAAATAATGGAAACAATTTCTGTTGGCGGGGTTGTGGTATGAAAGGCACTCTCATCCATTGCTGATGGGAATGCCCCTAGTCCAACACCTATGGAGAACAGTATGGAGAATACTCAAGGAACTCAGAATTGAGCTGCCATTTAATCCAGCAATTGCTCTCCTAGGTATCTACCCCCAAGTCGGAAGGACATTCATCTGAAAGTATGTGTGCACCCCACTATTTATTGCAGCACTCAGTATAATAGCCAAGTCTTGGAACCAACCTCTATGTCCAACAACAGATGAGTGGATCATTAAGATGTGGTATCTATACACAATGGAATACTACACGGCAGTAAGAAATGATACAATCACAGACTTTGCAGCAACGTGAATGAACTAGATCATATTATGTTAAACGAAGCAAGCCAGAAGACAAAAGATAAGCACAGAATGATAGCACTATTCTGAATCACCTAGAAACTACACCATATATGCAACTAATATTCAAAGATCAAATAACAGGATTTAACAGGGTAGAAACTCTGAACACTAAAATACCGCACATATACTGGGCAGAAGTGCCCAGAACACATGAAAGAGGAACATCATAAACTCTCGACCACACATTAAACCATAAAGAAACCAACATCTGCAGAAACAGCAGCGTAGAGTGAACAGGTATGTAATCAGCCTGATACTGCAAAGGCTCATAATAATCTCTTAGGGAGCTTATACAAGGTTACAGGTAAAAAATTCCATGGGAAATCACTGACTACAACTGAAGTATTTCAAAATAATAGATGTTAATGCCTTAAACTTAATATATTCAAAATAACCTCTCAGCTTTTCTGTCCACAGGTGTTCTTGGATACAAAGGATGGACAACTTAAGATGGCATCTCAGAGCTAAGCCGCATGAGATACCATACCCAGGTTGTGTTACAAAATTGTCCAGACAAAACTTTTTAACACACCCTTTATCTCTAGGGCATACCTTCTTTTAGGACCTGAAGCATGTGACCAGCCAGACCACCGAAGCAGCAACGGTGACCTGCAGACTTATACTAAGGGGCCCACTCATGGGAGGCAACTCATTCCTCTAACATTCTGATAGAAAAATGATATCTCCTCAGATCAGAGTCTAATTGTTGATAAACATGCTGTTTAAGTTGCATGTCTTCCTTGAAGGGAGGCCATTCCCACCTCAGTGGAGCCAATAATACCAGCTGCTAGAAGAGTTGGAATAAGAAAGGTGACAACCCTTTTGCAGCGAGGATTATAACTTTGCTCAATTTGTTCTCACCCATTTCTCCTGCCAGGTATAACACCGGGGTAGGAGAATAACCATAATGCAAATTTTATCTGGATTTGAAAAAGAAGTGCAAACATGCAGGAGGTCAGCCCCTTGGTGTATACAAGCCATGTCCCATTAAATCCTCTATAGGGATTACTTCCCAGTGCAACTATATTGACCTCATAGTCTCATTGTTATAGTCTAGGTAAGAAGAGGAGCCCCTATTTGCCCCCACAGGAGTGGGCAAGAGGCACGTGCAAGTGCCTTGTATTCATTGAAGGGTGTTTCTTCCCTCACTCCAGGGGCAACAAGATCTATTGCCGGAACTACCACCCCGATTACTCCCACTCCCATAAAAATGGGGTTTAGGGTCCAAATATAACCAGTAATTATTGGCCAGCCACAGCCGGGTAGCATCGAGAAAATTGTAGGTCGCTTATATGGTCCAGACCTTCATTTATTGAGCTGAGGAGAGGTACAAAGTTGGAGGGGGTTCAGGTATCATCCTTGGAGAAGATTGTGCTGCTGGGCTCAGTGGAGATGTGGACAGAGAGGCCTTTGGGGTGGCTGGGGTATCTGGTAAGTGAAGACACTTTTGCCAGTGCCTATTGCTGGCCCCATTCTAGGTCTGACCACCTTTTGGATAGAAAATTCCATCCCAGAATTATAGATCCCTTGATAGGCCCGAAAACCCAGGTCTGTCCCCATTCCCAGCATGCATTCTTCCCTGGTTTCCACTGCTAGGGTTTCTGTAATGCTGTTGCACCTCTCCACAGTGAAACCTTGGCCATTGCCCCTTCCCCAGAGACCTGCCATTTTCAAGTACTATCAACATCATGTTTCTATTAGGCTACAGTTTTGAAGCCCCAGAAAGCACAGTGGAAATCCTGACTTCCCCCACACTCTCCCTCTCCTGACCCCAGGCAAATATAGAAGTCTCCACTGTGTAGCTTGTACTCTATCCCCCTTATATTACACACAGCCTTATATTACACAGTGGGTACTAACCACCCAATGCCAGTGTCCAGGGTCTTTGATAGTAGTCGTGCCTTGTTGTTTATTCCCTAATCTGGTGTCTATGCCCTTAACAAGCTGGCACAGGTACAGATAAAACCTGGGTTGTCCTGTGGTGGTGTTCACCTAGGCCACCACTTGCCTCATTCTCAGGTTTGAAAGGATCCACTCACTGGGGGTGAGGAGGTAAGGCTGATATCCTACGATCCCCAGCCCTACCATTGTCAGAAACCTAAACAAGGTCACTAATTGTATTGGATAGAGGTTCCTAGAGGCTTTCTGACCAGAGTTTTGGTCCCTGTTCCTTGCCCTGCAGGGGCTCCTCCTGCTAGATGTCCTCTTTGGCTGGTGTCTTATTGAGATGGGAGAGGTGAACTCATGGCTTAACTCCATTAAGTTTATTTTTTAAGGTTGGTTTTGAATCTGTAAAGATTCTGCTCTGAAGTTTATCCTTGAAGCGGTGTATCTTTCTTTCTTTCTTTTTCTTTCTTTCTTTCTTTCTTTCTTTCTTTCTTTCTTTCTTTCTTTCTTTCTTTCTTTCTTTCTTTCTTTCTTTCTTTCTTTCTTTCTTTCTTTCTTTCTTTCTTTCTTTCTTCCTTTCTTCCTTTCTCTCTCTCTTTCTTTCTTTCTTTCTTTCTTTCTTTCTTTCTTTCTTTCTTTCTTTCTTTCTTTCTTTCTTTCTTTCTTTCTTTCTTCTTCTTCTTTCTCTCTCTCTCTTTCTCTCTCTCTCTTTCTTTCTTTCTTTCTTTCTTTCTTTCTTTCTTTCTTTCTTTCTTTCTTTCTTCTTTCTTCTTTCTTCCTTCTTTCCTTCTTTCTTTCCTTCTTTTCGTTCTTTCTTTTTTCTTCGTTTTCTCTCTTTGTTTCTTTTTTTTCTTTTTTCTTGTTATTTCTTTTCTATATTTCTTCTTTCCTTTTGGACCACATCTGATGATGCTCAAGGCCACACCTGATGGCTCTGTGCTCAGAAATTATTCCTTTCAGACTTGGAATGCAATATGTAGATGCCAAGAATCAATCCCAGGTCAGCAAGTTGCAAGGCAATGGCCCTACCTGCTGTGCTACCTCTTAAGCCCTAAGCTATGTATCTTTCCTTCACACTTAAACTTATGTCTGGCTCAGTGAAGTACTCTTGGTAAAGAATTCATTTTGCTGAGTTTTTCACTATATCCAACCACTAACTTTGGGCCTTGAGGGTTGCTATAAATCTTTTCTTACTATAACTTTATTGATATAAACCTTCTATAAATCATAAGGATTTGTTTGTCATTTCCCTTTTTATTTTGCTGCCTTCAGTATTCTATCCCTATCTATGGTATTTTTCACTGTGACTAGAATGAGTCTTTGGGTACTTTTTTTTGGTGTATCTTTTGATGGTATTCATTGAGCATGTATGTATTTGTTATAAATCTTTTGGTGTATCTTTTGATGGTATTCATTGAGCATGTATGTATTTGTTATGAATCTTATTTTCCTGCTCACTGATTCAGAAGAAGACTATCATCAAAGACTTTTTTGATGCGTAAGTCTTTAAGTGTTCTGCCTATTTTTCCTCAATAAACTTATAGTCTCAGGTCTGATTTAAAGGTCATTAATCCATTTTGACTTGACATTTGTTCAAAGTATGAGTCCTGGATCAAACTTTAATTTCTTACAAGTGTTTATTCAGTTGTTCCAACATCATTTGTTGAAGATATACTCTTGGTTCCATTTCAAGTTCTTGGCTCCTTTGTCGAAGATTAGTTGGTTATGTATTTGGGGATATTCACTTGATGTTCTGTTCTGATCCATTGGTCTGAGATTCTGTCTTTCTTCAGGTAGCAAGCTGTCTTGATAACTAAGGCTTTATATTAAAGCTTTACATTAGGTAGAGATTTCATCCACATTATTTGTTTTCAATATGGATTTGGCTAACTTTGATTCTTTTTGGTTCTTTGTGTTCCACACAAACTTTATAATTGATTGTTCTTATTCCTTAAAAATGATATCTGAATTTGGATAGGTATTGCATTGTATCTATATAGTAGTTTAGGTAGATGGTCATTTTGATGATGTTGATTCTTCCTGCACTGTTACATTAAATAATTAGCGATGGTGGGGGATAGAGGTGGATGAATGGAGGGATTTTTCTCTGCTATCCCAGGCCATGTGGCTCCGCAATCCCCATTCAGCTGGCGGGTCCCAGGTTTAGGTGAACGACAGAATCAGACTCATCCAGAGACAGGCATCAGGAAGTGTCAACTTTATTCATGCCCTATTCACCATATGTGTGGCCTATATCATAACCTTTTAAGCATTCAGCCATTCTAAGCTAGCCCTGCATCTTAACTTCTTTCAGCCATCTTCTCTTTGACCTCCATGCTGGCAAAAGACCAAAAGAGCCTAATCCCCTGGGTCAAAGGCTTTATATAACCTTCCAAGACCACTCCCCGGAATGGGAGGGGTCTTGCAAGTAAGGTTACATGTAATATCCGGTTCCCAAGACCCCTCCCAGAAATGAGCGGGTCTCAGGTAGGTACACCTAAATCCAAGGTGGAGTTACATCTCACCCTTCTCTGAAATATAAAAGAACCTTTTGTAATCCTGACCCCACCTTTAGCCAAAGGTGGGTTAATAGTTTCATGCAACAACGTAATAAAGTGAAAATTAACATACCAGCCCTTTTCAAAATCATAACATTTCTGCAAAATATACTATACACCTGTAACTTAAAATTTTTCTTAATGCTTTTCTACCAAGCACTATTCCAGAATTTTCATGTTCCTATACTTTTAAACTATATTGGGGGAACTTTCTGTTCCTATTAACCTTCCCTACACACAAGTACTACAGCATAAATACATAACATACATTTTAAAAACAGGCTAAGTACATTAAATACACACAGTAAAACATTTTGAAATTGAAAATATTAACTATGGAAAAAACATTTAAATTATAAAGAAAATGACTTAATTAAGACAAAGATGCAGGCGGTTAGAAATCAGATCTTTAAATGGGCTAAACTGTTATTACTCCTTTTTTAAAATTTTTTAAACCACTAACTAACTAAAACTTATCCGATCACCAACTGTGAGTAAAATATATGACTACCCACTTAGTCCCTACACCTAAAACCAAATGTCCAGATGATTAATTTGTCCCACGCTGTTCTCACCACATGGTTTACTTCCATAATCCCAGGCCCCACAGATGGTTTGCTCACGCTGTTGTTGATCATTTGGTCCCAGGTCCTGCAGTCCGTCTGCTCGTGCTGTTTCACCTTTCTGATTTGTAGGGCAGATCCCAGGCTCGCCACTTTGGGCCGGATTAGGCACTTTTCGCCTCTTTTCTGCCACAGGGTTGGAGTTCTTGGCTGATTGCAGCTGCCTTTTCTCCCCTCCAGGAGGCACTTTGCAAGCAGGTTCCACTGCCGCAACACAACTTGTTTGCAGCTTTTTCTTTTCCGCAGGGCATGTCTGGATGTTGAATTCAAACTAAAAGTCCAGTCCGAAATTTTCAAAGTCAAAATCCAAATTCAAGCCGAAGTTTATTCTCAGAAAATCAGTCTGCTTGTAGAAGCTTTTTCTTTCTGAACCTTTTCCAATTAAGGCCCTCTATCAGTATCTGAGGAGGCCGAGGTTTTTGGAAAAAGGATTTTCGGCAACAAAGTTTCAGTGCTGAGTCTTGGATGGGAGTCATACAAGTTTTCAACTCCCCTGTTTTACTGATATTTTTGCCCCTAGAAGGGGTCGCGGCCATCTTTGAACATGGCTTCACTTGGCCAAACACTTTGGGCTGACTCCATCTGAAAAGAGCCAAAATCAAACAGAAGAGCAGTAATCTCACCATATTCGCTGTTTTCTTGGGTCCAGGTTTTAGGTCAGAGTTCGGGCGCCAGATATTGCATTGCACATGAGCAAGGGATGTTCTTCCAGTTCCTCAGATCCTCCAGATTCTGAAGCATTTTGAACTTTTAATTGTATATGTCTTTTATCTCTCCTGTTAGTTTGATTCCTATGTATTTGATATTTTAAATAATATTTTGAATGGAATGGACTACTTTATCTCTTTCTCCTCTTCTTCGTTATTTGAATAAAAGAATGATACTATATTTTGTGGATAGACTTTGTAGCCAGCAACTCTGCTGTGCTAGTCTTTTGTTTCTAGAATCTTTTGTGGACTCTTTCGGGTTTTCTTTGTATATTGTCATGTAGTCTGCAAAAAAATATAGTTTAAATTCCTCTGTCTATTTGAATTCTTTTGATCCCCTTCTCTTTTTTAATTGCTATTGCTAGGGTTTCTAAAACTATGTTGAATAAGAGTGGAGACAGTAGACATCCTTGGCTATAACATGACTTTAGTAGAAATGATTGCAGTTTTTCACCATTAAGGATAATGCTAGCTGTAGGCTTTTTATAAAAAGCTGTAACTATATTGAGGAAAGATCCTTTCAACCATATTTTTGCTGAGTGTTTTCATCATAAATGGGTGTTGGATTTTGTCGAATGCATTTTCTGCATCAATTGATATGATCATGTGCATTTGTCCTCTTTTTGTTGACGTGGTGTATGATGTTGATTGATTTACATATGTTGAACTATCCTTGCATCCCTGGGATGAAACTCACTTGTTAAAGGTGTATAGTATTTTTGATGTATTGTTGGATTCTGTTTGCTATGATTTGGTTCAGGATTTTTGCATCCATATTCATTAGGGAGATTGGTCTCTAGTTATCTTTCTTGGTGGCATCTTTGTCAGCTTTGCAAATGAGAGTGACTTTAGCCTCATAAAAAGAGTTAGGGAGGATTCCCATCTTTTCAATGTTTTGGAAGAACCTGATGATCAGTGGTAGTTATTCTTCTTCAACTGTTTTTAAAATTCACCTGTAAAGCATCTGGTTCTAGACATTTATTTTTGAGGAGTTTCTTAATTACTATTTCAATTTCTTTAGCTGTAATTGACCTGGTTAGGCTTATTATTTACATCTTATTAAGACTCTGGAGGTGATATTTTTACAGAAATCTGTCAATTTCTTCACAGTTTTCTAACTTGACTAAGTACCTTTTTTCGTAATAAGCTCTCATGGTGTTTAGGATTTCTTGGGGGTTTTGTTGTAATCTCTCCCCTTTTATTTGTGATCCTATTTATTTGGGTGTTTTCCCTTTTTTCTTTGTGAATCTTGCCAGTAGTTTGTCTGTCTTGTTTATTCATTCAAAGGCCAGTTCCTGGTCTATTCGATTCTTTGCATTGTTTTCAATTATTTCAATGTTGTTTATTTCTTCTCTGGTTTTTCATATTAATTTTCTTCTATATGTTTCAATTTCTTTGTTGCTGTTTTTCCAATCCTTAACCTGTCCCTTTAAGCTGTGAACTTTGTTAGTTTCTTCTTTCTTGAAGTAGATCAGTATTGCTATGAGTTTTCTCCTAATTACACTACTTTTGCTGTGTCACATAGACTTTGACAGTATGTTTCATCATTGTCATTCAACTCAAGGAATATTTTCATTTCTTCCTTGATTTCCCTTTTTTTCTAGCTGCTTTTGAGCAGCATATTGTTTGATCACCAGGTGTTTGATTTTCTCCAAATATTCTTTTTACAGTCAATCTTTATCTCCATTGTGTGGTGATCTAATAGGGTGCTTGTTATTCTTGTATATCTGACTTTGTGAAGGCTAGATTTATATCCCATGGGGTGATCTATTGTAGAGATGGTTCCATGTCGACTTGGAAAGAATATCTGTTTTATGCTTTCTGAGAATATATGGCCCTGTAAAAATTTATTAGGCCTAGTTCTTCTAAATCTCATTTAGAGCTCTTATGTCTTTGCTAGTTTTTTGCCTAGTGTATCAGTCTAGTGGTGATAGTGGTGTGTTTAATTCTCCTACTATTATCACATTTCAGTCCATGTGTTTCTCTAGGTTTGTGACCATATGCCTTATGTATTTTGCTGGCTCTACTTTTGGTGCATACATGTTGATCAGAGTCAGTACTTTTGGGGGCTCTTTTTCCCCTGATCAATAAGTAGTGACCTTCTTTGTCTCTAAAGTTCTTTGTCTCTAAGAGTTCCTTTCTCTCCACATCCCTGCCAACACTGTTTAGGAAAATTTTATGACTTCATCTCTCCTGACAGCTGCATAATATTCCATTGTGTATATGTACCACAGTTTCTCTAGCCATTCGTTTGTTGAAGGGCATCTTGGTTGTTTTCAGAGTCTTGCTATGGTAAATAGTGCTGCAATAAATATAGGTGTAAGGAAGGGGTTTTGTATTGTATTTTTGTTTTCCTAGGATATATTCCTAGGAGTGGTATAGCTGGATCATATGGGAGCTTGAGTTCCAGTTTTTGGAGGAATCTCCATATCTCTTTCCATAAAGGTTGAACTAGACTGCATTCCCACCAGCAGTGGATAAGAGTTCCTTTCTCTCCACATCCCCGCCAACACTGTTTATTCTCATTCTTTGTGATGTGTGCCATTCTCTGTGGTGTGAGGTGGTATCTCATCATTGTTTTGATTTGCATCTCTCTGATGATTAGTGATGTGGAGCATTTTTTCATGTGTCTTTTGGCCATTTGTATTTCTTCTGCTGCAAAGCACATAAGGATTCAAATGATTCTTTGAGATAGTTTTCATATTCTTATATATCTTGTGTTATTTTTGGAAGGAATACAATTTTATTGAAATAAATTTAAAGATATACGAGGGGAGAAAAAGCAGAAATATGCTTTAAAGAAAGAAAACTAAGTTTCTCCAGTGGGGGGTAAATTGTAGAAAACTGTTTTTGAAAAGCGCTGATGTCAGTATCTCAAATTGTATTAGCCTAGAGTTCAATGAATACAGAGTTTTTTTTTTTGCCATAGCAACAAGCTATTAAGTGGAGAAAAACTAGAGGCATTTTTGGAGGCGATTAGACTCTGTTGAAGAAATTGTTTTTTGAAAATTTGTATTACTGAAACGCAATCACAAATTTTATATGGAGATATATGTAACTTTGTATTTCACTGATTCAATAGAAATGAAATAGATTTCTTGAAAGTTAACCTGGTCTCCCACATGAGACCCCAGAACCTGTAGCTATACCATTATCCTCTTCCAAATCCCCTGGGCCAAAAAGTTTCTAGATGTTGTTCTGCCTGCTGATACCAGGTGCATCACAGTGGGCATAGACATGCCCCCCCAGGCATGAATCTGCATGTTCCAGACTTTCAAAATTGTACCTCCGATACCTGTGTCTGCACTAATTCTAAATAGATCAGTCTGAGAATAAGGGGGAGCCTTCTTCTCCTACAGCTTCACTTTATCTGTGAGGGGTACACACTTCCTTGGATAGTGCCTCAGTATCTACATCCAAGTAATGCCTCAGTTTCTTATTCTCCAAAGAACTGCCTATTCTCATGTTTTGAGGCTCATTATATACACAGAAATTTCTTCTTAAGTTTTGTTATTTTTAGAAAACTTATTATCAGGCCCCTCTAAATTCCAGCTGCACTCCCTTTAAATATTACTCCCAATTAAATCTTTAAGGAATACATGTGTGAAGGTCTGTATTTGGTACTTTCTTCATGTTGACAAAAAGACAAATACCCTGACTGATACAGTGGAAGTAGAATAAAATATAAGTGACGGGATAGTCTGACTGGTTAAATTGAATCTTTTGCTTGGAAAGGATATTCAAATAAAATTGATAATGGAATAGCTGGGGTTGGAAGATAGCAGCAGGTTAAAAAAAGACCCAGAGTCAAAAACTAGAGAGTTTTTTTATCTCCTCACCTACTCACTGACTGCAGGATAGCAGCAATAGCACAGAGGATAAAGTGATTTCTTTGCATGCAGTCAGCTTGATTTTGATTCCTTGTACATAGTATTTTACCCCGAGTCTACTAGAGGAAATCTTTTTTGTTTGTTTGTTTTTTTTGAGAGGAGTCCATACCTACAAATATTTATGGATTATTCTGGTTTTGTACTGATGGATCACTCCTGGCAGTCTCAGGGATCCATTTGGAATACCAGTGATCAAACCCAGAAAGGACACTTGTAAATGTACTATCATTTTGCCCCCCCATTATTGAATGCAGAGAATGAACAAATCTTTACAACCTCTGGTTGTGACCCATAACAAAGTAAGACATTGGTAGAGACAAATTTATAGTCCTCAATGGGTTGGTTCACAACATTTTTGTTGCAGTTACTTTGATAAGGTGGAATTCAAGAGAGATTTCTCTATATAACTGCATCTGACTCAGCTCGACCCACATTGACCAACCAGAGAAAGTCCTAGCATGGGACAGGATGATAAAGTTTGTTATGAACACTTAAGTGTCATGGAGATTAATTCCTTCAGTACATGAGGCTGCTGACAAGCTGCTCCTAAAGTTCATTATTCCTGCAAAGTATACACAGCAGCCTGGTTCTAATGGAGCTGTGGATTCAGATTGGAAGGTGATCTTTGAAGAAAAGAGAAAGTTATAACCTTAGCACAGGTGTAAAGTGTTCATTAGTTTCTGTCACATAACAAAATTGAAAAATGTAAAAATGTAAAATAGTTTTTGCCTAACAAAATTTGGAGTGATATGAAAGGATATAAAGAGGAAGAGATTCAAAGAGTACAGGATTTCTATATCAAACCTTTCAGCTACTTCAGGGTTAGGCAATTTCTTCTTAAGTTTTATGAGTAATATTTAATGGTAAAAGTTTTCCAAATCTCATTACCAGGATTTTCTATATATCTGTCTAGAACAGTTTGGTTTGCTTTCTGTCAGTATGATAACTAATGCAAATGGAGCTGACTTTATACTGAAGAGATGAACCCTAATATAAATTCCATTAAGTTTTACTGCAGTGGGAGTACTTACAATAATTTTTAAATGTCCATTTCATTTATGCAGTAAGTGATTTATAAATTCAGTTTTCCAGGTTTTAGGCTGAAATTTGGTTAGGGTATTTCTCTATTTGGGAGTTCAACATTTCTCTTAGTTTTCTTCACATTAACTGTCAATAAAATAATTCATATCTATGATCTTCTTTTCCACTGGAATACATATCTGTTTTATTATAGTACAATTTATACACCAAAGTTGTTCAAAATAAAATTATGACACGTCTCCAATTCCTTGGCATTTCTTTATCTATTTAGAAGTATTCTGGCCTCATACAAACATTGTACAAAATTTCATTTTATTCTTTGTTTTCTATGACCAGTACTTCCAAACCTATTTTTAATTATAATGGTAAGATATTGTCACATTTGCCTTGGCATGCAAAACTCTAAACTTATTGCACCTTATTTTTGTCCCCAGTTTTTGATTCCTGTTAGTCTTCATTAACTGCTAATAACAAGAAACTTAAAATTCAGGTTTTGATTATAAAGGTTTGACTAGGTAAGCCATAAGGACATACTGTGGCCTTGGATAGATGCAGACCCATTCTCTTTGAATTTTTATTCTAATGTTCTATTCACCATTAATGCCAATAAATTATCAAACAGCAGCTGTGGCTACAGAAATTACTATAGCCATGGACAATAACTTAATATGACGAGTCAGATTACAAGGAAGATATACTTACATGTAAGAAGCCAAGACACATCTGAGTCTCAATGACTAATCTTACAAATAGGGATAGAACACAGAAAGCAGCAAGATTAAAAAGGTAATATTTACAGCAAAGCTGTAACAATATACCCTCAAGGCCAGAAGGCAGTGGTGGGATATAGTAAAAAAAAACTCAATGAAATGAATGTTTCTCCTAAAATACTGCAACCAGTCAGGCTCCCTTTTGAGATTGAAGGAAGTATATATGTCTTCAAGGATAAAAAATAGCTCAAAAACTTTACAAGCTCAAAATCAGCCTTAAAATAAAAACTGAGGAACTGGAGCGGTGACACAGCAATAGGGTGTTTGCCTTGCATGTGGCTGACTTAGGATGGACTGGAGTTTGGTCCCCCAGCATCCCTTATGATCCCCCAAGTCAGTATCTATTTCTGAGCACATACCTAGGAGTAACCCCTGAACGTTACTGGGTGTGCTCTCCTCCAAAAAAACCTGAAAGTTCTACTTTAAGACCTACTACCAATCATTTTTAGGCATTTCATAAATTGAAGAATCAGGAAAACTCCCAAAGAGTTTTTTTGAAGCTAACATCACCTTTATACCAAAACCAGACAGATATGCTGCAAAAAAGAAAAATACAAACCAATATCCCTGATAAACCCAGATACAAACATCTTCAACAAAATTCTGGCAAATAGGATTCAACGACTCATCAAAAAGGTCATATACCACAAACAGGTAGGATTCATTCCAGAAATGAACGATGGTTTAACATATGTAAATCAATACACCATAATTAACAAAAAGAAAAATTAAAACCATATGATCATATAAATAGACGCAAAGAAAGCATTCAATTAGTTCCAACACCAATTTTGATAAAAACTCTCATCAAGATGGGAATGGAAAGAACTTTTCTCACTGTAGTCAAGGCCATCTAACACAAGCCAATACAATAGTATTTTCAATGGACATAAAGTAAAAGCCTTTCCTCTAAAATCTGGTGCAGGCCAAGGCTGCTTTCACTCATCACTCTTATTCAAAACAGTGCTCGAAATTCTTGTCATAGCTATTATACAAGAAAAATGTATCAATGACATTCAGTTACTAAAAGAATAAATAAGGCTCTCACTATTTGAAGGTGACATGAAACTATATTTAGAAAACCCTAGGGGGTCTGACTGGGAGAAAATGTGAGTGCTGCCTGTGTGTGCTTGTCTCCTGTACTGTCTCCGAAAAGACCCAGAAAATTCGATCTCCCAGAGGCTCAATCAAGGGCCTAAACACCAAGGAACTGCTTCCAAAAGTGAAAACTGGCTACAAGCAGTAATTCTCAGAAGGCAGGTGCCCTGTTTGTGATGTCAGGCTGGGAAAATCTATGAATATACGGCTGCCCAGTGGGCCCAACTGTGAAAAACTGTCAGTGCTGCCTGTGTGTGTTTGTCTCCTGTCCTGTCTCAGGAAACACTTGGGAGTGGGCCGAAAAGGGCCCAGAAAATTTTCTCATTCTGCTGAGAGAAGAAATCAACGAAGTGGATACACAAAAAATAATCCACAATATCAACGAAAAGCAGAAGTTGGTTCTTTGAAAAAATAAACAAGATTGATAGACCACTGGCAAAACTAAAAAAAAAGAGAGAGATAAATTTGATAACTCGTATTAGGAATGAAAAAGGAGAGATCACTACTGATATGGCAGAGATTCAAAGGGTAATCAGAAACTACTTTGAGAAACTCTATGCCACAGAAAATGAGAACCTGGAAGAAATAGATAAATTCTTGCACTCATAAACTTCCACAGTTGAATGAAGAGGATGTAGCATATCTAAAAACCTCATCACTGTTGATGAAATTAAAATGGTAATCAAATGTCTGCCCAAATCAAAATCCCAGGCCCAGATGGATTCACAAATGAATTCTTTCAAACTTTCCAAGAGGAACTACTACCAATCCTGGCAAGACTCTTTCATGAAACTGAAAAAACGGTTACACTTTCAAATAGCTTTTATGAAGCCAACATTACCTTGATACCTAAACCAGACAGAGATGCTATGAAAAAAGAAAGTTACAGACCAATATCGTGGATGAATGCAGATACAAAAATCCTCAACAAAATCCTGGAAAATAGGATTCAATGCCTCATTAAGAGGATCATCCACTACAATCAAGTAGGTTTCATCTCAGGAATGCAAGGATGGTTTAACATCCATAAATCTATCAACATAATACACAACATCAACAACAGGAAAATTAAAAACCATATGATCATATCAATAGATGCAGAGAAAGCATTTGATAAAGTCCAACACCCATTCTTGATCAAAACTCTCAGCAAGATGGGAATGAAAGGAACCTTTCTCAGTATAGTGAAGGCCATCTACCAAAAGCCAGTGGCAAATATCCTCAATGGAGAATAACTAAAAGGCTTACTTCTAAATTTTGGCACAAGACAAATCTGTCCTCTCTCACCACTCCTATTCAACATAGCACTGGAAGTACTCACTATAGCAATTAGGCAAGAAAAAGATATCAAGGGAATCCGCATAGGAAAGAAAGAAGTCAAGCTCTCGCTGTTTTCAGAAGACATAATACTCTACTTAAAAATCCCTAAGGACTCTACCAAAAAGCTTCTAGAAACAATAAACTCATATAGCAATTGGAAGGCTACAAATTTAACACACAAAAATTAATGGCCTTTCTATACACCAATAGTACTAAGGAAAAAATGGACATAAAGAAAACAACCCCATTCACAATAGTGCCACACAAACTCAAGTATATTGCAATCAACTTGACTAAAATGTGAAGCACCTATACAAAGAAAACTATAAAACTCTGCTCCAAGAAATAAGGGAGGACATGCAAATATGGAAACACATACCCTGCTCATAAATTGGCAGGATTAACATAATCGAAATGGCAAAACTCCCCAAAGCATTGTAGAGATTTAATGTGATCCCTCTAAAGATACCCATGACATTCTTCAAAGAAGTGGATCAGGCACTTTTGAAATTCATTTGGTACAATAAACACCCTAGAATATCTAAAGCAATCATTGGGCAAAAGAATATGCGATAAATTACTTTCCCCAACTTTAAACTGTACTACAAAGCAATAGTTATCAAAACAGCATGGTATTGGAATAAAGAAAGGCCCTCAGATCAGTGGAATAGGATTGAATACTCAGAGAAAGTTCCGCGGACATGCAGTCACCTAATTTTTGATAAAGGAGCAAGAAATTCTAAATGGAGCAAAGAAAACCTCTGCAAAAAGTGGTGTTGGCACAACTAGCTAGCCACTTGCAAACAATTGACCTTAGACCCCCAGCTAACATCATGTACTTAAGTAAAATCTTAATGGATTAAAGACCTTGATATAAGACCCGAAACCATAAGATATACAAAACAACACATAGGCAAAACACTCCAGGACATTGAGACTATAGGCATCTTAAAGGAGGAAACTGCACTCTTCAAGCTGGTGAAAGGAGAGATTAACAGATGGGAATATATTAAGCTGAGAAGCTTCTGCACCTCAGAGTAAATAGCGCCCATGATAAAAGAGCCACCCACTGAGTGGGAGAAACTATTCACTCAATACCCATCAGATAAGGAGCTAATATACAAGGCACTGACAGAACTTTACAAGAAAAAAACAGCTTATCCCATCAAAAAATGGGGAGAAGAAATGGACAGACACTTTGACAAAGAAGAAATACAAATGGCCAAAAGAAACATGAAAAAATGCTCCACATCACTAATAATCAGTGAGATGCAAATCAAACAACTATGAGGTACAACCTCACACCACAGAGATTGGCACACATCACAAAGAATGAGAACAAACAGTGTTGGCGGGGATGTGGAGAGAAAGGAAATCTTATCCACTGCTGGTGGGAATGCCATCTAGTCCAACCTTCATGGAAAGTGATATGGAGATTCCTCCAAAAACTGGAAATTGAGCTCCCATACGACCCAGCTATATCACTCCTAGGAATATACCCCAGGAAAACAAAAATACAATACAAAACCCCCTTCCTTACACCTATATTCATTGCAGCACTGTTTACCATAGCAAGATTCTTGAAACAACCAAGATGCCCTTCAACAGACGAATGGCTAAAGAAACTGTGGTACATAGACACAATGGAGTGTCATGCAGCTGTCAGGAGAGTAGAAGTCATGAAATTTTCCTATAAATGGATGTACATGGATTTTTTATGCTGAGTGAAATAAGTCAGAGAGAGAAAAACGCAGAATGGTCTCACTCATCATTTTAAGATAAATGAAAGATATTCTTGCAATAATGATTTTTAGACACAAAAGAGAAAAAAAACTGGAAGTTACAGCTCACCTCATAAAGCTCACCATAAAAAGGGGTGAGTTTATTCATAGAAATAACTATATTTTGAACTATCCTGATAATGAGAATATATGATGAAAATAGAAAGCCTGTCTAGAGTACAGGATTGGGTGAGGAGGAGGGAGATTTGGGACATTGGTGATGGGAATGTTGCACTGGTGATGGGTGGTGTTCTTTACATAACTGAAACCCAAACACAGTCATGTATGTAATCAAGGTGTTTAAATAATATATATATATATATATAAAAGAAAACCCTAAAGATTCTACCAAAATCTCCTACAACAATAAACTCATATCTCAAAGTGTAAGGTTTCAAAATTAACACTCAATAAATGGCCTTTTTGTACACCAATAATGTTAGAGAATAAATGTACATTAAAATTACAACCCTATTGCTCACTTTGGTAGCACATATACTAAAATTGGAAAGGTACATAGAAGATTGGCATGGCCCCTGCACAAGGATGACTCTTAAAATAACAAACTTATTCATATTAGTGTCATACAAAATAAAATACCTTGGAGTCACCTTAAGCAAAGAGGTGATAGATTTATACAAAGAAAACTACAAAAACGTACTTCAAGAAATAAAATAGGACACAAAAAATAGTAACACATTCCATGCTCATGGACTGGGAAGATTAACATAATTAAAATGCAATACTCCCCAAAGCATTGTACAGGTTTAATGCAATCCTTATAGGATAACCATGATATTCTTCAAATAAGTGGATTATACACCCTTGAAATATATTTGGAACAATAAATAGCCATGATTAGCTTGAGTAAACCTTGGGAAAAGAAATATGGAAGGCAACACAGTTTAACTGGGATCCAGAGATTGTGGGTCTTATCCATGGATCTTTTCTCTGGGGTTATATTGTGACACAAATTCTAGGTGGCTTCATTTCCAACAAGTTTGCAGCAAACATGGTACAAAACTCCAACAGCCACAGATTTCTTCCTCAGGCCGAGATCAGGAGGCTTGTAGTTGTGGGTGAAGGAGATGAGTTGCACATGAGAATTAAATGTTAAGGACTAGGAAGGAAGGATAAGGAAGACTAACTTGGGGGAAGATAAAGTTAGGAAAAAGGAACTATATACAAAATATGCAAAACAGACAGACGCTGAACAAGACATACACATACAGACTTCATATGGCCATAACTGTCACTCATAGCAAAAAATATTTGTTGGAAATGATCCAAAATAGAGCAAAATAAAAAAGAATTCAGCTGAATAAACTAAAAGTGCCTTAAAATGTAATAGCCGGGAACTGTTTCGATAAATCATTTCAAATTCAAAAAAAATTTTATGACAGAGCAGAGCAGATCTGAAAGAGAATTTCATGCATAATACAAACATGGAAAACTCTACTATAAGTGTATAACAGTATATATACAAAGTTATTGTATAACAGTAACTCTGTGATAATCAATCATAGGCAAGAAGCACTGTGGAGAAAGTCCACCTAAAAATTATCATTATGTCAGCGTCTTAAAACCTAAATTCAGGGAAATAAAGCAATGATGTTAAAATAAAAAAGTGAAAGTCGTTAAATGAGTATATCTAGAAAGAAAAACAACATCAATAATGAGGAGAAATTTTTCTTTCAGGTGAACCTTGACTTAAATTAAATTATAAGATTTCATAATTAACTGAGACCTAGAGCAAAAATGAAATTAAGACATAAATTTATCATACAAGGAAACACATTGGGGGTCCATGATTTTCAATCCATATTCATTGATCATGTCTGTGGAAAGAATCCTAGAGCATTAATAGCAACCGATAAGGAAGTGAAATGATTATTTGGTGTAGATCTTTAAGAAGTATAAAACAGGATGTATGCTGCTGTGGATTTCACCAATGTATTAGGGACTTTTTTGATCTTCTTGTCATCAAAATTGATCCAGTGTTGTTTTGCAGCAATTGTACATTATGAAGTATAGTGTCCATAGTGAACTTTACCATAATGGTTTGACACTGATGATAAGTTGTATTTCTTAATCTTGCTTTTATTCTCTGAAGTGAATTCTACTAAATTGAGGTCTTCTAAAGGAAAATCTACATAAGTGTGCAATTTTTTATTTGTTTGCCGTCAAAAGCAAAACGTTTCAAGTGTATTATAAGTACTGGTGGCAGTTTCCATAAGTACATTTTCTTTGAAAAATCCCTTCTAGTTTTGCAGCTGTTGCACAGAACTTTGTTTTCATCCCTTAACTCTTCTTCTTAAAAAAATTCAGGGAGGCATTCCTGTAATGTACATTTATCTGTAGATGTAACAGCCAGAGACAAATGAACAAATGTCTCATAAACCTCAGAATTTTGGTGGCATGTGAGACACTGTAGTATAGATTTGAATTGTCCTTGAAAGAGATCATAAATAATAGATTTGTGAGCCTTTTGGTGTTCTGGACTAAATTGTTCATAATTTTCATTTTCCATAAGACGTGTAGTTTTGTCTGTCATTAGATTTACAGTAAGCAAGTCCTGATGTAGTCCCTCTATTAGAAACATCAGTAGTTCGTGTGGATCCTGCTGATTGTGTCCAGCAAACTGGTCATTAAGTAAACCAATTGTTACTTTGAAGCTTTCAGGGTTAATATATCTATGAAATCCATTTCCCATGGTTTTGATGAGCTGACCAAATTCTTCGGCTAATTTACCTTCATGCCCCATTGGATTTTTCTTGTCAATATCCTTTTTATAATGATCTTGATGAAAATACTGAGTCAAGTCTGAAATATTATACAAGCATTGCAATATTGAGTTCATGTAGCAAGAGTTTCCTGTATTTTGGAGCCCATTTAAGACAGGTTCCTGTTTTTCCTTTGGCATCTCGGAGTGTAAGGGTTTATCACTACCATCAGTCTCACTCAATGTATGGTGTGTGACAGCTAAATCCTTGTTACCTGCTCTAGAGACCTCAGCAATATCACTGCTGTTAGTGTCTGGAGTATTCTGTTTTTGCTCTGAAGGTGAGTTGATAGTCTGAACTTGATCATTTGTGCTAGCCCGATTTCTAACAAGGCGTAATGGAACCCAAAATTTCTTGGGAGGGTTGTCATTTGTAGAAACATAGGCATAACCCCTTCCTCTTAGGAGAAGATATCCAGCTAACCATTTTTCATGCTCCTTGATCCAAATAGGTTTATGGGTTGTTTCTTGTCTCTGAATATCTTATTTAAAATGTCTATCCGCTGCAGTGTAACTTTACCCTTGGGGAAAGTTTAAGTAATTTAGTGTGATAAGAGTCAAAGATAGCAAATCCATTGGTGGTAAAACTCTTTTTTGATTTTTTTGTAATTGAGTTTTTAAGGTTCTGTGAGTCCTTTTTACAATGGATTGTCCCCTATAATTATAAGGAATTTCTTTCATATGTCTTATTTGCCATTCTACTTTTTCTTTTTTAATATAATTTTTATTTTGATCATAGTGGCTTACATATTGTTGACAATAATATTTAGGTACATATTTACATAAAATCAGGTGGGATTCCCATCACCAATTTGTCCTCCCTACACCTCCGTTTTCATCCTACCTCCCATATCCTCTTCCCTCACCCCTGGGGCTGCTAGAAAATGTGGTCCCCTCTGTACCTAGCCTACTACTTAGTAGTCTTGCACCTGTTTGGTCTTGGTGCCTCCCTTATTTTTCCCTCTAACTGGGAGGCAGGACTAGCTAGTTCAAGTTACGTGGTTTTGTTTGAAGAAGAGAAAAGTAATAAACTGGGATAAAAGTCTAATATGCTGAAAATGGGCGAAATCCTTCTAGAGGCTCTCATCATCGGTTTGAGAGATGAAGAAGAAAAAGAAGATGAAACACTCCATCAGTACAAAAGAAAGTGTCAAATATCCAGTGAGGACTCCAACAATAACGATAAGCACTGCAAAAAAAAAAAAAAAAGAAGGGCATGGTCTTGAGATAAGAAACATGGCAGAGCACATAAAGAAAGAAAAGAAGAAAAAAATAAGGATAAATGGGGACAACAACTTAATAACCACACCAAAACAAAGAAATAGACCAAAAATAGATAGGTAAATTAAAAAATAATAATAAATGAAGATAAAAATAATATATAAAAAAAACAATGTTTTATGCTTTTTGCTTTTTTCCTTCCTGCCCTGGCAGAGTAAATATTGGGGTCATTCGAAAAGAAATTCACTTGGCCTAAGAGATATGGGGTTTATCCACCCTTGGAGTATATTGTCATGGGATTAACTATAGACTCTGTTCAGGATCATTTACTCTCCCGGTGGTGCTTTCATGGTGTTTGGAAGACTTCTGCTCCATCCTGGGTGATAAAATCAGAGATCTCAGTATCTCTACAGGTCCAGGAATGGGACTTATGATGAAGTCAGTCTTGTGGTTCTAGAAGTTCTGTTCCCTCAGTGTCATTTTAATCCATCTTCCGTGGTTGGTGGTCTTGGTCTTTGCACTGAACCTAGGATGGCATCTAGAATAGCATCTTTCTTTGTGTTTCCAGAAGCCCCATTCCATTGCAATTGCCTCTGCCAGACCTTTGGAACTGGGGATCATGGTTATTGTGCAGGTCGTAGTTCAAGCCCTAGACTAGGGCTTTTTTTATTGGCCCCAAGATATATACAGTCTGGTCATGGTTCTAGCAGCCAGTCATCTGTAAATCGCGATCATGGCTTTTGGACCTACCAAAGGGGGACAAGTCTTCTGATTTTGTCTTATCGTTAGCTGGTAAGGTATGATAACCTGCTCTTAAGTCAAGTTGTTCCCATTTTCCTCGTTGTCAGGATATCATATTAGAGCTGGCACTTGTTGGTGACCCAGCAGTATTAAAGCTGTTCTGGATGGGATTTGGTTTCTGCTGCTGTTGTAAAGAACTGTGCCGTTTCTATGTCTGGGATCCAGGGTTCAAGACTGGATAGATTGTGTCTAATCACCTGAGGTCTAAGTTGAGTCCACATGACATATTTTCAAGGTAGGAGATATCCCTGTATTGTAAACAACTATGAGTTCATATTCCTAGTAGATAAGAGCTCTTTTTATATGTAAGATTTCTCCCTTTTTTAGTGTGCCTTTGCAGGGAGAAATGGTGCTATATTATATTGTCGGTGCATTTGGGGGTGGACAGAGAAGAAAACAGAAACAGGTCACACACCCAAAAAAGATATAAATAGGAATAAAAATGTATATGCTCACATATGAATATGTAGAACAGACATTTAAAAAACTGAATTAACAAAGTATTTAAAGGACCAAAGTGATGCAAAAGACTACCTTACATTTGGGGAAAAGCAGGTAAAGAGGTGGTGTAATACAGGTCTTATACTTATATTGGAAGTACAGGTTTTCCCATTGTCTTTTGGGTTTTTCTTGTGGTGTGTGGGTTCCCAAGCACCTTTCCATCACACCCAATGACCTTCTTCAGATTGGCAAAAGATTTGCGGCAGGGAGGTCTTGGAAGATTTCTTGAATTGGAGATACTTTTGAAACTAAGTCCGGTTTCAAGTAACAGTCCACGCTAGGGGGAGTTGGTAGGGAGGACCACGCAGCATGAGTCCGCAGGAGAGTTGGCTGCCTTTTCTTGCAGGGGACGAGGTGTGGGTTTGACTGGGTGTCCCTTTGCTTGGGTGCTGGGTACTGGTTAGTTGGGGTAGGAGGTCAATCTTGATGCCTAATAGATTAAGGACTGAGGGTGAAGAGTTTTAATATGGTGGGAGTTCTGGATGGGATTGAGGGGTGAAGGGATATTTGGATTTCAAAAGGGGGGTAAGGGGATGGAATATGGAAGGGGTAGGAAGGGAGAAAAGAGAAAATACTTTAGAAAGAAAGGGAGAAGAGAAAGGAAAAAAGAAAAGAGAAGAAAAGAAAAGAAAAAATAAAAAAGAACGTAGTGAGAAGAGAGGAGAAAATAGCAAGTGAATGCTATTTTGCTTGAATGTGTTCGATGAGTAGAAACTGTAGTTTACGTCTGTACATCGCGTTGCTGCTTCGGTGGTCTGACTGGTCACGTGCTTCAATTCATAAAAGAAGGTTTAACCTAAAGATAAAGTGTATGTTAAAGAGTTTTCTCGGGACCATCTCATAGTGCAAGCTAGGTATCGTATCTCGTGTGACTGAGCCCCGAGCTGCCATCTTAATTTGTCCAATCATTGTATCCAAGAATGCCTGTGGACAGAAAAGCTGAGAGGTTATTTTAAGTATAGTAAGACAAAGGCATCAAAATATAGTGTTATGGGATGTTTCCATTGGAGTCAGTGATTTCCTGTGGTATTCTTTACCTGTGATCCTGTATAGGATAGCTAAGGGATTACTGTGGGCCTTTGCTGTAGAAGGCTGATTACATATCTGTTCTCTCTATGCTGCTGTTTCTGGTGTTGCTGGTTTCTTTGTGGTATAATGTGTAGTCAAGAGTTTGTGTTCTCCTTTTTCATGTATTTTTGGCACTGCTTTCGATGATATGTTGATTATTACAGTGTTTGGAGTTTCTACCCTGTTAAATCCTGTTATTTGATTGTTGAGTATTAGTTCTGTATAAGATGAGTGTTATAGGTGCTTCAGAATAGTGCTATCATTCTCTGTTTATCTTTTGTCTTCTGACTTGCTTTGTTTAACATAACTTGTTCTAAGCCCATCCACGTTGCTGAAAAGTCTGTGATTGTATCATTTCTGACTGCCGTGTAGTATTCCATTGTGTATAGATACCACATCTTAATGATCCATTCATCTGTTGTTGGACATCGAGGTTGGTTCCAAGACTTGGCTATTATACTGAGTACTGCGATAAATAGTGGGGTGCACATGTATTTTGAAATGAATGTCCTTCCAACCTGGGGGTAGATACCAAGGAGACAAATTATTGGGTAAATGGCAGCTCAATTCTGAGTTCTTTGAGCACTCTCCAGACTGCTCTCCATAGGTGTTGGACTAGGGGGCATTCTCATCAGCAATGGATGAGAGTGCCTTTCGTACCGTATCCCCACCAACAGAGATTGTTCCCATTATTTTTGATGTGAGCTATCCTCACTGGTGTAAGTTAGTATCTCATTGTTGTCTTGATTTAGATCTCCCTGATGATGAGTGAACGTGAGCATGTTTTTGTTGGCCATTCTTTTGTCTTCCTCAGAGAAATGTCTATTCATTTCATCTCCCCATTTTTTATGGCTTTATTTGGTTTTGGGGGGCTCAGCTTTCTGAGTGCTTTGTATGTTCTAGATATCAGCTCTTATCTGATAAGTCGAGTGAAAAGATGTTTTCCCATTCTGTTAATTGTCTTCTTGCGTTAAGTAAGGTTTCTTTCGCCATGCAGAAGATTTTTAGTTTGATGTAGTTCCATTTGTTTGCTTGATGCTAAAGTTCTTGCCATTGGTGCTCCATTCTCGAAGACCTTTTTGATATATAGGTCTTTGAGTGTTCTGCCTATTTTATTCTAGATAAACTTTATAGATTCGGGTCTGATTTCAAGGTCTTTGATCCATTTATTTTGTTTTGTTTTGTAGTTGTTCTTTTTTATTTTTTTCCCTTTATTTATTTATTTATTTTTATTTAAACACCTTGATCACATACATGATTGAGTTTGGGTTTCAGTCATGTAAAGAACACCACCCATCACCAGTGCAACATTCCCATCACCAATGTCCCAAGTCTCTCTCCTCCCCACCCGACCCCCGCCTGTACTCTAAACAGGCTCTCCATTTCCCTCATACATTCTCATTATTAGGACAGTTCAAAATGTAGTTATTTCTCTAACTAAACTCATCACACTTTGTGGTGAGCTTCCTGAGGTGAGCTGGAAATTCCAGCTCTTTCTCTTTTGTGTCTGAAAATTATTATTTCAAGAATGTCTTTCATTTTTCTTAAAACCCATAGATGAGTGAGACCATTCTGCGTTTTTCTCTCTCTCTCTGACTTATTTCACTCAGCATAATAGATTCCGTGTACATCCATGTATAGGAAAATTTCATGACTTCATCTCTTCTGACAGCTGCATAATATTCCATTGTGTATATGTACCACAGTTTCTTTAGCCATTCGTCTGTTGAAGGGCATCTTGGTTGTTTCCATAGTCTTTCTATGGTAAATAATGCTGCAATGAATATAGGTGTAAGGAAGGGATTTTTGTATTGTATTTTTGTGTTCCTAGAGTATATTCCTAGGAGTGGTATAGCTGGATCGTATGGGAGCTCAATTTCCAGTTTTTGGAGGAATCTCCATATCGCTTTCCATAAAGGTTGAACTAGACGGCATTCCGACCAGCAGTGGATAAGAGTTCCTTTCTCTCCACATCCCCGCCAACACTGTTTATTCTCATTCTTTGTGATGTGTGCCATTCTCTGTGGTGTGAGGTGGTATCTCATCGTTGTTTTGATTTCATCTCCCTAATGATTAGTGATGTGGAGCATTTTTTCATGTGTCTTTTGGCCATTTGTATTTCTTTTCAACGTGTCTGTTTATTACTTCTCCCCATTTTTTGATGGGATTAGATATTTTTTCTTGTAAAGTTCTGTCAGTGCCTTGTATATTTTGGAGATTAGCCCCTTATCTGATGGGTATTGGGTGAATAGTTTCTCCCACTCAGTGGGTGGCTCTTGTATCATGGGCGCTATTTACTCTGAGGTGCAGAAGCTTCTCAGCTTAATATATTCCAATCTGTTAATCTCTGCTTTCACTTGCTTGGAGAGTGCAGTTTCTTCCTTGAAGATGCCTTTAGTCTCAATGTCCTGGAGTGTTTTACCTACGTGTTGTTCTATATATCTTATGGTTTTGGGTCTGATATCGAAGTCTTTAATCCATTTGGATTTTACCTTCATACATGATGTTAGCTGGGGGTCTAAGTTGAATTTTTTGCAAGTGGCTACCCAGTTGTGCCAACACCACTTGTTGAAGAGGCTTTCTTTTTTCCATTTAGGATTTTTTGCTCCTTTATCAAAAATTAGGTGATTGTATGTCTGGGGAACATTCTCTGAGTATTCAAGCTTATTCCACTGATCTGAGGGCCTGTCCTTATTCCAATACCATGCTGTTTTGATAACTATTGCTTTGTAGTAAAGTTTAAAGCTGGGGAAAGTAATTCCTCCCATATTCTTTTTCCCAATGATTGCTTTAGCTATTCGAGGGTGTTTATTGTTCCAAACAAATTTCAAAAGTACTTGGTCCACTTCTTTGAAGAATGTCATGGGTATCTTTAGGGGGATAGCATTAAATCTGTACAGTGCTTTGGGGAGTATTGCCATTTTGATGATGTTAATTCTACCAATCCATGAGCAGGGTATGTGTTTCCATTTCCGCGTGTCCTCTCTTATTTCTTGGAGAAGAGTTTTATAGTTTTCTTTGTATCGGTCCTTCACATTTTTAGTCAAGTTGATTCCAAGATATTTGAGTTTGTGTGCCACTATTGTGAATGGGGTTGTTTTCTTAATGTCCATTTCTTCCTTATTAGTATTGGTGTATAGAAAGGCCATTGATTTTTGTATGTTAATTTTGTAGCCTGTCACCTTGCTATATGAGTCTATTGTTTCTAGAAGCTTTTTGGTAGAGTCTTTGGGGTTTTCTAAGTAGAGTATCATGTCATCTGCAACCAGTGAGAGCTTGACTTCTTCCTTTCCTCTCTGGATTCCCTTGATATCTTTTTCTTGCCTAATTGCAATAGCGAGTACTTCCAGTGCTATGTTGAATAGGAGTGGTGAGAGAGGACAGCCTTGTCTTGTGCCAGAATTTAGAGGAAAGGCTTTCAGATTTTCTCCATTGAGACAATATTTGCCTCTGGCTTGTGGTAGATGGCCTTAACTATATTGAGAAAGGTTACTTTCATTCCCATCTTGCTGAGAGTTTTGATCAAGAATGGGTGTTGGACCTTGTCAAATGATTTCTCTGCATCGATTGATATGATCATGTGATTTTTATTTTTCTTGCTGTAGATGTTGTGTATTATGTTGATAGATTTATGGATGTTAAACCATCCTTGCATTCCTGGGATGAAACCTACTTGATCGTAGTGGACGACCTTCTTAATGAGGCATTGAATCCTATTTGCCAGGATTTTGTTGAGGATCTTTGCATCTGCATTCATCAGCTATATTGGTCTGTAATTTTCTTTTTTCGTAGCATCTCTGTCTGGTTTAGGTATCGAGGTGATGTTGGCTTCATAACAGCTATTTGGAAGTTTTCCTGTTTTTTCGATTTCATGAAAGATTCTTGCCAGGATTGGTAGTAGTTCCTCTTGAAACGTTTGAAAGTATTCATTAGTAAATCCATCTGGGCCTGGGCTTTTGTTTTTGGGCAGACATTTGATTACTGTCTTAATTTCCTCAATAGTAATGGGTGTGTTTAGATATGCTACATCCTCTTCATTCAATCGTGTAAGATTATAAGATTCCAAGTATTTATCCATTTCTTCTAGGTTTTCATTTTTAGTGGCATAAAGTTTCTCCAAGTAGTTTCTGATAACCCTTTGAATCTCTACCATATCAGTAGTGATCTCTCCTTTTTCATTCCTAATACGAGTTATCAAGTTTCTCTCTCTTTCTTTCTTCGTTAGTTTTGCCAGTGGTCTATCAACCTTGTTTATTTTTTCAAAGAACCAACTTCTGCTTTCGTTGATCTTTTGGATTGTTTTCGGGTTTCCACTTTATTGATTTCTGCTCTCAGCTTTGTTATTTCCTTCTGCCTCCCTATTTTTGGATCCTTTTGTTTAGCACTTTCTAATTCTATGAGCTGTGTCATTAAGCTATTCAGGTATGTCCCTTCTTCTTTCCTGATATGTGCTTGCAAAGCTATAAATTTTCCTCTCAGTACTGCTTTTGCTGTGTCCCATACGTTCTGATTGTTTGTGTCTCCATTGTCATTTGTTTCCAGGAAGGTTTTGATTTCCTCTTTGATTTCATCTCGGACCCACTGATTATTCAGTATGAGGCTGTTTAACTTCCAGGTGTTAAAGTTTTTCTTCTGTGTCCCTTTGTAGTTCACATATAATTTCAGGGCTTTGTGGTCAGCAAAGGCAGCCTGCAAAATTTCTATCCTCTTGATATTATGGAGGTATGTTTTATGTGCTAACATGAAGTCTATCCTGGAGAATGTCCCATGTACATTAGAGAAAAATGTATATCCAGGCTTCTGGGGGTGGAGTGTCCTGTATATATCTACTAGGCCTCTTTCTTCCATTTTCTCCTCAGGTCTAGTATATTCTTGTTGGGTTTCAGTCTGGTTGACCTGTCTAGTGTTGATAATGCCGTGTTGAGGTCTCCCACAATTATTGTGTTGTTATTGATATTATTTTTCAGATTTGTCAACAGTTATATTAAATATTTTGCTCGCCCCTCTCGGTGCATATATGTTTAGGAGGGTGATTTCTTCCTGCTGTACATGTACCTTTATTAATACAAAATGTCCATCTTTGTTCCTTACAACCTTCCTAAGTATAAAGTTTGCATCATCTGATATTAGTATGGCCACTCCTGCTTTTTTATGGGTACTGTTTGCTTAGATAATTTTCCTCAAGCCTTTTATTTTGAGTCTATGTTTGTCCTGACTATTCAGGTGCGTGTCTTGTAGGCAGCAGAAGGTTGGATTGAGTTTTTTGATCCATTTAGCCACTCTGTGTCTCTTAACTGGTGGATTTAGTCCATTGACATTGAGAGAAAGAATTGTCCTGGGAGTTAGTGCCATCTTTATATCAAAGTTTGGTGTGTCTGTTGGTAAGCCTTGTCTTAATGTATGCCGTTCAGTTTTTCATTTAAGAGTGGTTTTGAGTCTGTGAAGTTTTTGAGCTGTTGTTTGTCTGTGAAACTATGTATTGTTCCTTCAAACCTGAAAGTAAGTTTTGCTGGGTGCAGTATTCTAGGCGAAGCATTTATTTCATTGAGTTTTGTCACTATGTCCCACCACTGCCTTCTGGCCTTGAGTGTTTCTGGTGACAGGTCTGCAGTAAATCTCAAGGATGTTCCCTTGAATGTAATTTCTCTTTTGGATCTTGCTGCTTTCAGAATTCTGTCTCTATCTATGGGAATCGTCATTGTGACTAGGATGTGTCTTGGAGTGTTTTTTCTCGGGTCTCTTTTAGTTGGCACTCTTCGGGCATGCAGGATTTGATTGCATGCATTCATTAGCTCTGGCAGTTTCTCTTTAATGATGTTCTTGACTGTTGATTCTTCCTGGAGATTTTCTTCCTGAGTCTCTGGGACTCCAATGATTCTTAAGTTGTTTCTATTGAGCTTATCATAGACTTCTATTTTCATCTGTTCCCATTCTTTGAGTAATTTTTCCATTGTTTGATCATTTGCTTTGAGGCTTTTTTCCAATTTCTTCTGCTGTATGGAATTGTTATGCATCTCATCTTCCAGTGTACTAATTCTATCCTCAGCTGCTGTTAACCTGTGGGAAAGCTCAATCATGTTTTTCTTCAATTCATCTACTGAGTTTTTCAGACCTGTTATTTGATCTGAAATTTCAGTTTGGAGTTTTCTCATTTCTATCTTCATATTCTCTTGATTCTTATTAGTGTTCTCTTCTATACTTTGTTTGAGTTCTTTGAACATCTTCCATATTGCAACTCTAAACTCCTTATCTGAGAGACTGACTAGGTGGTTGGTCAGGCTCAAGTCATCAGAGTTGCCATCTTCATTCTCTACATCTGGCACTGGCCCGCGTTGTTCCCCATTGTCGCACTTGTATTGTGGGTTTTTCTACGTGTTGTAGTTGTATTCATCGGCTAAATGATGTGCACAGTAGCGAAGGGGAGTGGAGCAACCGTGCTCCTCTGGCTCCTCCCTTTCCGGGCCTGTCGACTCACCTCCACGGAAGGCTCACGGGAAGGCAGGCTCCACGAAGGCTCACGGGAAGGCAGGCTGCAGATGAGCTGCACCCAGGATGAAATCAGGCCGAAAATGCAAGACAGCAGAGAAGAGAGGCAGAAGGGTGCTGGCATCTGAGATCCAGCGGAGCTCAGTGGCTCCTCCCTTTCTGGGTGTGTCGACTCACCTCCACGGAAGGCTCACGGGAAGGCAGGCTCCATGGAAGGCTCACGGGAAGGCAGGCTGCAGATGAGCCGCACCCAGGATGAAATCAGGCAGAAAATGCAGGACAGCCTAGAAGAGAGGCAGAAGGGTGCTGGCATCTGAGATCCAGTAGAGTTCAGTCCTTTGATCCATTTTGAGTTGATTTTTGTATAAGGAGTGAGGTATGGGTTAATTTTCACTTTCATACATGTGGTTTTCCAGTTGTACCAACACCATTTGTTGAATAGGCTTTCTTTGTTCCATTTCAGATTCTTGCCTCTTTTATCAAATATTAGTTGGCTGTATATCTGGCGGTTTATTTATGGGAATTCTGTTCTGAACCAATGGTCTGAGGTCCTGTTTCTGTTCCAGTACCATACTATTTTGATTACTATGACTTTATAGTATAGTTTCAAGTTAGGTAAGGAGATGTCACCCAGCTTGTTTTTCAGTATTTGTTTGGCTATCCTGGGTCTTTTGTGGTTCCAGATGAATTTTGTGATTGATTGTTCTATTTCTTTAAAGAATGGTGTCTGGATTTGGATAGGGATTGCATTAAATCTATATAGTAGTTTGGGTAGGATAGTCTTTTTGACTATGTTAATTCTACCTATCCATGAGCATGGGATGTTCTTCCATTTCTTTAGATTGTCTCCAATTTCTTTCTGAAGTGTTTTGAAGTTTCCCTGATATAGATCTTTCACTTCCCTTGTAAAGTTGATTCCTAGGTACCTGATATTTTTTGATACTATTTTAAATGGAATTGTATTTTTAATCTCTCTCTCCTCGAATTCATTGTTTGTATATAGAAACGCTACTCTCTTTTGTGTATTGACTTTGTATCCAGCCACTTTGCTGTATTAGTTAATTGTTTATAGGAGTTTTACTGTGTACTCTTCAGGGTTTTCTATGTATATCATCATATCATCTGCAAATAGAGATAGTTTGTGTTCCTCTTTCCCAATTTGGATTCCTTTGATTCCCTTCTCTTGTCGGATTGCTATTACTAGGACTTCTAAGGTTATTTTGAATAGGAGTGGAGAAAGTGGACAGCCTTGCCTAGTTCCTGACCTTAGTGGGAATGCTTCTACTTTCTCACCATTAAGTATAATGTTGGCTGTAGGATTTTCATAGATAGCTGTAACTATCTTGAGGAAGGTTCCTTCTAACCCTATTTTGCTGAGTGTCTTTAACATAAAAGGGTGTTGGATTTTGTCAAACGCCTTCTCTGCATCGATTGATATGATCGTGTGGTTTTTGTCTTTCTTGTTGTTGATGTGATGTATAATGTTGATTAATTTGTGTATGTTTGAACCAACCTTGCATTCCTGGTATAAATCCCACTTGGTCATGCTGTATGATCTTTTTGATGAAGTGCTGGATTCGTTTTGCTAAGATATTGTTGAGTAACTTTGCATCTATATTCATTAGTGAGATTGGTCTGTAGTTTTCATTCTTGGTGGTGTCTTCGCCATCTTTGGGAATGAGTGTGGTATTAGCCTCAGAGAAGGAGTTGGGGAGGATTCCTGTTATTTTTTTTATGGTTTGGAAGAGCCTATGAAAAAGTGGTAGTAAGTCTTCTTGGAATGTTTGATAGAATTCACCTGTAAATCCATCTGGACCTGGACTTTTGTTCTTAGGGAGTTTTTAATTACATCTTCAATTTCCTCTGAGGTGATTGGTCTGTTTAGGCTTTTGAGTTCTTCCTTTTCCAGTCTTGGAAGAGGGTGCTTTTTCCACGAATCTGTCGATTTCTACTGGGTTCTCTAGCCTAGCTGAGTATAGTTGTTCATAATATGATCTCATGATACGTTGTATTTTTTGGTGTTCTGTTGTAATCTCTCCCCTTTCATTTGTGATCCTACTGATTTGGGTGATTTCCCTCTTTCTTTGGTGAGTTTTAACAGTGGTTTGTTTATCTTGTTTACTTTTTCGAAAAACCAACTCCTGGTCTCATTGATTTTTGTATTGTTTTCTTAGTTTCTTTGTTGTTTATTTCTACTCTGGATTTTATTATTCCTTGCCATTTGCTTGTGGTTAGATTTCTCTGTTGCTGTTGTTCCAATTCTTTGAGGTGTTCCTTTAAACTGTTGGTTTTTTCATTTTCCTGTTTCTTGACATAGGCCTGTATTGCTATGAGTTTCCTCCCAATTATTGTTTTTGCTCTGTCCCACAAATTTTGACATGTTGTCTCTTCATTATCATTTGTCTCAAGGAATCTTTTTATTTCTTCCTTGAGTTGTTCTTTGATCCAGCTGTTGTTGAGCAGTATGTTGTTTAATCTCCAGGTATTATTTTTTCTCCATTGCTTCTTCCTGAAGTCAATTTTGACCTCGGTTGCATAGTTATCTGATAGGGTACTTCTAATGATTTTTACATTTGTGGTCTTATATAAGTTGGTTTTGTATCCTAAGACATGGTCTATTCTGGAGAAGGCTCCATGTGGGCTTGAGAAGAATGTGTATTCTGCTTTCTGGGGATGGAGGGTCCTATATATGTCTATTACCCCTCGATCTTCTAATTTTTTATTTAGAGCTCTTATTTCTTTGCTATTTTTCTGTTTGGTGGATCTGTCTAGTGGTGATAGTGGAGTATTGAGGTCCCCTACTATTATCACATTTCCCTTCATGTTTTTCTCTATATTGTTTCACATGCGTTTCTCCATATTATTTCACATATATGGAGAAACACACGAAGGGAAATTTTGCTGGCTCTACGTAAGGGGCATAGATATTGATCAGGGTTAGTACTTCTTGATCTAATGTTCCCCTGATCAGTAAGTAGTGCCCCTCTTTGTCTCTGATCACTTTCTTGAGGTTGAATGCAATTTGGTCTGAATAAGAATGACTGTCCCTGCTCTTTTTTGTTTTCAATTGGCCTGAGTAATTATTTTCCATCCTTTTATTCTAAGCCTGTGCTTATCCTGTAGTTGTAGGTGTGTTTTCTTGCAGACAGCAGAAGTCTGGTTTATTTTTCCTAATCCAGTTTTCTACTATGTGTCTTTTAATTGGAGAGTTTAGTCCATTGACATTTAGGGAGATTATTGACAGAGATGACTGCTGTGCAGTTGTGTTGTGTAGGGTGGTTATTGTTACAATTGGGGGTTTGGTTGTGTAATTCGTCTCTGAGTAGGTCATTTAGGATTGGCTTTGTTTGCACAAATAATTGAAGTTTGTTCTTGTTTGAGAATGTTTTTAGTCTGCCTTCCCATATGAATGATAGTTTTGCTGGGTATTGGACCCTGAGTTGAAAATTTCTTTCATTCAGTTGTTTAAATATGTCATTCCTCTGTCTTCTTGCTTGTATTATTTAAAATGGGAGATCTGGTTTGATTCTTATGTCCCTTGCTTTGTACTTGATTTTTTTTCTCCTTTATTGCTTTAAGTAGTTCATCTTTCTCTTTTTTTTTTTTTTTGCCATTTGGATTACTATATGTCTTGGTATTGGTTTATTAGGGTCTATTTTATTAGGGACTCTCTTCACTTCCTGAATTAGCATTGAAGTTTCTTTCCAGAGGGTGGGGAAGTTCTCTGCTATTATCTCCATGACTAATTGCTCTTCCCATTTCCCTACTTCCTCCCTTTCTTGTATACCCACAATTTTTAGATTGTTTCTTTTGTGCTTGTTCACTAGATACTTGACTTTTCCTTCCAGTCCTTTGCCTTTTATTTCTTTGTTGGTTTCTTGATCATTTTTTGCTTGCAGTTTTCCTTCGAGTTCTTCAATGTGCTTCTCCAACCCTTTGTTTCTGTTCGTAAGGCTTGTTACTTTGTCTTTTAATTCCTTCAATTCTTTTTGTATGGAATCTCTCATGCTCTTTAACATTTCTTCTTTAATTTGGCTCATTTGTTCATCCATAGATTTTTTATACTCGGTAGCTAGCATTTTTTAATTTATTATTATTAATTCTTGCATTTTCTTCCTCATTGCTGCTTTTAGGTCACCTTCCCATGGATCTGTGCATTTTGGCGGACTTGCAAACTTGCTAGCATTTGTCTTCGTATCTCCGGATGTTATGGTTCTCCTTGATTAACCCATATTTCTTTGCATTTATTGGTGTGCTTTGGAGTGCTGTGCCTTCTAAATTCAGCCTGTTTTGATCCCCTGTGGCATGAGGATGGGTCCCATCCCTGAGGGTGGTTCTAGAGGGGCCATTGGGTGAGCTCGCTGAGGTTTGGCTCCTCCTGTGCTCTTTATGTGGCTTGATCCGTTGCTTTGCCCTTTTGTTGTCATTTAGTGCTGGTCCTCTTCTGGCCACAATGGTGGAGGGTGCTGTTGAGTCTAGCTCTTTCTCTCCCCTCTGCTACCTGGAGGTCAGCCTTCCTTCAGTGAGTCTGGTCAATTCCCTTCTCTTTATTCCTGTCAGCTGGTGCAGTTCTGCTCCTGGCCACAATGGATGCAGGTGCTGTTGAGCCTAGCTCTCTGTTCCCTCCCCTATCTGGGAGTCAATGAAGTTCCGCCCCCTCCGAGCTTCAGCAAAAGAAATTCCCCCAGCCTAACCCACCCGGTAGCTGCCCTCAGTCCTTGGGGAGTCTCAGGTCCACTACAGGGCTCAGGGGGGTAGGCTGCTCTAGGTTACCCAAAGGTCCAGGTGGCAGGTCAAGCTCACCCTGTCTATTGGTCCCAGTCTGTCCCAGTGGCGCAGAGTGGGTCTGGCAAGGCAACTCTGACCAGCTAGGTGCCAGGGAACTTCACTCCCCTGTCTAAGCTCGAGTTGGGTCGGGTGATCTCTGGGGACAGGAGAGTTAGGCGCGGGTAAGGGGGGTCTCTGTGCACTCACGTGGAGTGGCCCCAGGGGGATGCACTCACCCTGGGTACCAGCATGGGGGGTCACGGATGCGGGGTCCCTGCGTGCCCAGTGGAGCAACCTTAGGGCACTGCACTCACTCTGGAGAAAGGCATGCAGGCTGGCAGGTGCAGAGGTCTCCGTTATCTGCCATTCTTTACAAAAATTTTCAAAAGTTTTGCTACCATAGGCTGGCCCATTATCAGTTTTTATAGAATATGGAATACCCATCACAGAAAAACATTGTAAAAGAAAACTACACACAGCCTTAGATTTTTGATAAGACATAGTAATTGCCCACATAAAATGAGAATGTGTCCACCACAACATGAATATAAGGTTTTCTTGGAAATAAATCTGTTTGAGTTATATCCATTTGCCAAAGTTTGTTAGACTGTAAGCCTCTTGGGTTTGCTCTTGCTATATGAGTCTTTTCTTAACGGTGCACATATGTTGCAGTTTTCTACAATTTCTCTAGGTGGCCTCCATGAAATTTGGTAATTCACATGTAAACGGTGAGCATTTGTGTGTAGGGCTGAATGTTCCTCTACAGGTGATTTAAATATAGGCATTGCTAGCAAGTCAAAAGTTTTATTTTCTTGAGCCATCGGTCCTGGAAGACCTGAGTGGGCTCTAATATGCGTGATGAAGATGGGCTCAGTTGGTTTTTGAAGAAGCTGCTGTAATCGTTTAAGTAAGTTCTGTATGATCGGGTTATTAGCATTAAGGAAAGCAGTGGCTATCACATGACATAAATTTACCACATACAAAGAATCAGACACTATATTCATGGCTTCAGATACATTTTCTAATAGGTAAATTAATGTTGCTAATTCAACTTTCTGTGCAGATTTATATTTGGTATCTATGGTCATATTAATGTTGTCTCCGGTTATTCCTTCTTTTCCATTTTTGGGATCCATCGATGTAAAAAACCTTGGTATTGGAAAAAGGGGAATCTGAACAATTGAAGAAATAACAAACTGAGATTTCTTTAAAAAGTCCCAAGTTTTTCCTGTTGGATAATGGGAGGATATTTCTCCTGTGAAATCTGAGAGGGCCCTTTGTAGAGATTCATTAAGAGGCAATATTGACTCAATTTCCTTTTTTTGATATTGGCAAAACTATTATATCAGGGTCAAAATCTAGTAAAGATATAGATCTGAGTCTTGCCTTGATAATAATCTCTGAAATCAGTTGCAAATAAGGGGCAACTGAGCGAGGCTATTTGTATGTAAATACACCCATTCCAAAGGTCCTGACTGTTGCATCAAGGCCCCTGTGGGGGTTTCTATAATAGGGAAGATTAACAGAAATACCTTTTCTCCTGGGATGAATCTTAAGAGAAACGACTTTTGTAATCTGCTCAAGAAGATGTCCAATTCATTTTGGCAGCTGTTGTTAAGTTTCTTGGGCTATCTAAATCAGGGTCACCCTCCAACATTTTAAACAGATTAGATAACTCTGAATTCGGGATTCCTAGTGCAGGGTGGAGCCAATTTACGTCACCTAAATGTCTCTGAAAATCATTAAGTGTTCTGAGGTTTTCTTTTTTGATAGAATTTTTTTGTGGACATATTGACGTCCAGTCCAAAATAAAACCCAAATATTAATATGGTGGCATTATCTGTATTTTTTCTAAAGCTCTTTTCAGTCCTGATGTTTGTAAACAGTCAATAACATAAGAGTATAAGTCCTGTAAATATGTTTCATTGTTCATTGTGATCAAGATATCATCTGTATAATGAAATATCATGGCTTGAGGAAATTTTTCACGAGCAGGGCTCAAAACCTTATCTACAAAAAACTGACACATTGTTGGGGAATTCAGCATGCCTTGGGGGAGAACAGTCCATTGGAAATGTCTGCAGGGATGGATATTATTGAGAGAAGGAACTGAGAATGCAAAACTTTTTTTATCATCTGGGTGGATAGTAATATGGTAGAATCAGTCTTTCAGATCAATTATAATTAGTGGCCATTCCTTTGGAATAACTACAGATGATGGTAAACCAGTCTGCAATTTGCTCATAGGTATCATGGATAAATTTACAGCTCTAAGATCCATCAAAAGTCTCCATTTACCGGATTTCTTTTTTATAGTGAATATAGGTGAATTTCATTTGGAAAAAGATGGTTCAATATGTCCTAAACTTAGCTGTTCCTCCACTAATTCTGTCAGCACCTTTAATTTATCAGTTTTAAGGGGCCAATGACCTGTCCAAATTGGTTTATCAGATTTCCATTTTATTTTTATTGGTGCTGGTGTTTTTATGGTAGTGGCCCCTACTAAAAATTTTGGGTTTTTAAATCAAAAGAAGGTTCCGGCTCTTCTGGAGCTAATGGGATGTGGAATTCTGCTTTCCACTGTTTGTGTAGGTCACAGCCCCAAAGGGATGATGAAAATGGGCCCACATGAGTTCTGATTATTGGTTTTTGATTTTCTGGGCCGTAAAATATAGTCCTCATACTCAACAGACAGGAGCTCAGGGATCCTACTCCTTCTAGCAAATACGGGATTTCCTGAAGAGGCCAATTTTCTGGCCATTATTTATCAGAAATTATGGTATCCTGAGCACCTGTAACTATCATTCTGTCAAAGTTTTGCCCTTCCAAGTGAAGTTTGATTATTGGGTGTTCATCTTTAAATTTAGTAACCAGAGCCACGATTGTGTTATGAGCAGCACCCGAATCTGTGCTTCCACAACCTCCAATTCTAGTCTTATCTGAAGTTTCAAATTTGACATAAGGCACTATTACTATCTTGGCAATTGCTTCTCCTTTTTTATAGGTCCATGTAACTGGTATAGTAATAACTACAATGATTTCTCCCATAGAATCTGAGTCAATGACACCAGTGGTTACTGATATACCCTTTATGTTGAGGGAACTTCTGCCAAGAATCAAACCCATAGTATCTGGGGGTGGCAGGCCCACAATGCAAGTTTCTAACATGTAAGGGCATGCTCCTGGGTAAATTGTAATGTCCTCTGGGCATAATATGTCTAATCCGGCACTCCCTGATGTGGAGTGAATTAATTCCCTTATCATGATGAATTTTCTTGGGCTGGGCTTGGAATGATTATTGTCTGTGAACTTTGTCCCCAATTTGGAAGGGCCTGGGGGGAAGGCCCTGTGGGAGTTTCCCTGCATCTTTTATGTATGTTCCTTGAGGAGCTGAATTTATAAGAAAACGACAATTTATTTTGATATGCCCCTGTTTTCCACAATGATAGCAGGCGATTTGCCTCCTGGGGACTGTGCTGAAACCTCTACTTAGGTTATTATCAATGAGGTTTCTGGATCTGCAATCTTTCGCCCAGTGGCGATCCCTTCTGCATTTTGGGCAAAGACCTGGTTTATGGAAAGTATCCTGTCCCCAAGGGGAGTAAGGCATCATTCCCTTGGTAACTGGGAAGGTTTGTACCGAGTCTAAGTGGGGTGGGGGTTGGGGTTCCCCATAGACATTCCGACAGGCATAAAGGAAATCATTCACATTTGCCTTTTCATTTAATGCATTCAATACTACTCTACAGGCCAAATTTGCATTATGATAAGCCAAAGATTTTACTAGGAAGTTTCTCAACTCCTCATCTTCAACTTGTAACTTCAGAGCATCTTTAATCTTACCTACAAACTCTGTATATGACTCATAAGGGCCTTGGGTAATTTTTAAAAAGTTTCCTCTACCAATGCTTTTAGAGTCAATTTTTTCCCATGATGACAATGCAATATCCTTAATTAATTTTAAGATTTCTTTAGGTAGAGCTGCTGTGTCTGAATATTTTCAAATTGATTTTCTGCCATCAATAATTTATATGATAGAGTAACACCTGCCATTTGCTTTTTTGTACCATTTGGGCTATATAATTTGGATTTTACACCTTCTGAATAGTACATTTCCCATTCAGTTTGCTGTTTAGACGACGGGCATATTTCAGCGATTCTTTTAAAATCACACAAAGTCCAAGATGAGTTATGACTCCAAAGTCTTAGTAACTCCACACTCTATAGCGATTTTGGGCCATACTCTTTACATGCTTTTTTAAACCGATCTAATTCTTCCATCTGATAGGGTACATAGTTAGAAACATTTACCCCATGTAAAGGGGATGAGGCCGGATTAGCAAAATTACTCTGAATAGAGCTCTGAGGCCATGCATGTGTTTCATTGTCTGAATCTGCACTGTTTTGCGATTCAATTTTGTGAATAGAATGAGACCTCACTTCTGGAGTTAACACTGGAGGTTGATCACTGTCTGAGTCACTACTGTCATGCAATTCGCTAGATCAAGCTTAACTTTCCGAGTTCTTTTTCTTCCAGCAAAAATTTCTATATTGTTGATGATGGGACTGGATTCATCAGCCCGCACCTTGGTCTGAATTTTCGTCAGAAAGATTTCCTTATTATCCATACTGGTTTTAGCCTCACCATTTCTACACTTTCTATTTCCTAAATAGCAGCCAATAACTATGCTCACAGTAACAACGTGAGCCAACACAGAAATTCCACAAACTATGACGGCTGGAGACAATGCAATTTTCATTTGAAATATAGACCACAACCATCCAACTGCAGTGATTATCTTTAGATCAAAACTAATTAGTTTTAAACAAAATGGAATAATCCACTTGTATACTAGAGAACCAATGTGTAAGCAAAAAGGTGGCACTATCCACATGACTAACCACAGAAATCATTTAATAATCAGCAGAGGAAATTTCCAATGAAGTATTTCACTTACAGTTATTGAGGGTCCAGGTTCAGCCTGTCCGGGCACTATTATGTTGCAAGTCAGCCCCTGAAGAGGTTGACTGATGGAGGGATGGAGGATGAGGTCTTTCCCCTCCAGCTCAGAGCACGCATCTGCCACCCTGTCCAGCCGGCGGTTGTGAGGTGAAACAGCGGATAAACAGCTCGCAGACAGTCAGGCTTGTGGAAATATTAGCTTTATTCGGTGGACAAGACAAAAGTCCAAAGTCTCAGTCTCAGTTCCAGCCAAAAAAGACCCCCACCTTCCACAGAACCTTGTTTTTATCCCCCAGAATCAGGTACCACCCAATGGTGGGATCAGATACCACCCAATGGTGGAAGCAGAATCAGGTACCACCCTTGGGTGGGGGCAGAATGCCAGTTCACACCCTAGGGTAGGGCACAATCACCGTTCAGGGTAGGGTCAGTAACATAATAATTTCATAAAATGTTTACATACACAACAATACCGACCTCCTACCCCAACAAACCAGTACCCACTACCCAAGTGAAGAGATACCCACTCAAACTCTCACCTCATTCCCAGTAAGAAAATACAACCATGGTGATGGGTGGTGTTCTTTACATGACTGAAACCCAAACACAATCATGTATGTAATCAAGGTGTTCAAATAAAAAAAAAGAAAATACAACCAACACTCTGACTGACTCATGCAGTGTGGCCCTCCTAATCACCTCTCCTTAAAATGGACTGTGGCTTGATACCAGAACTAGCTCCAAAGGACCCCCCACTGCAAAAACTCTACACAAGACCTCCCTGCCTGGACCCCACACCTTACAAGGAAATCTCAAAAGACAATGGGGAAGCCTATACTTTCATCATAAGTATAGACCTATATAACACTACCTCTTACCCTTTTTCTCCCCAAATATAATCTCCTGTATCACTTTCACCCTTTTTCTTCGTTTTTTTCTTTTCTCTTTTATTCTTGTTCGTTCTTTTTGTGTTTCTTTGTTTTTGTTTTGTTTTTTGTTTTGTTTTGTTTTGTTTTAGTTTTTGATTTGATTTGGTTTTGCTTCTTTTGGGTCACTTCTGGCTGTGCTCAGAGAGTGCTCTTGGCTTTATTCTTGGAGATAGCCTTTGGTGGACACGGGGACCATGTGGGATGCTGAGATTTGAGCCACCGTCCTTCTTCAGGAAGGACAGATGCTTTGTCTCCATGCTATCTCTCCCGGCCCCACTTTATTCCTTTAATTATGTCTTTTATTTAATCTTTTTTAAAAGAAACTTTTTTCTTTAGATATGTGTGAGCATATATATATTTAGTTTTTGTCATGTGTCTGTTTTCTTCTCTCTCCACCCCCAAATTCACTAGCTATATAATGTAGCACCACTTCCTCCTGCAAAGACATATTAAACAAAGGGGAAATTTTACGTGTAAAAACAAGCTCTTATCTACTAGGGATAAGAACTCATACTTTTTTACAACACAGGGACATCTCCCATCCTGAACGTATGTCATGTGGAACCAACTTAGACTCCAGGAAACTAGACACTGACCATCCAGCCTTGACTCCTGAATCCCAGACATAGAAATGACAGAGTTCTCTACAACAGCTCCAGGAACCAGATCCCCTCCAGAGCATTCATAATGCTGCTCTGATGCCAACACGTGCCAGTTCTAAATTTATAACCTAACAATGAGGAAATGGGAACAACTTGATCTAAGAGCAAGTTGTCCTTCCTCATCAGCCAATGATAAGACAAAATCAGAAAACATGTCACCCTTTGATCTGTGCAAAAGCCAAGATACACAGATGACCAGGACTGGACAGTACGCATCCCAGGACCAACAACAACAACAGCAACAGCAAGATAAATCTCTAGCCTAGCTTTTGGTCTACTATCTGTTCAACAAACAAGATCTCCAACTCCAGAGGCCTGACTGAGACAACCGCAACTGAATGGGTCTTCTGGAAACACAACAAAGGACTTTATCCCAGGATCCATCCTAGGAGCAGCATAATGACCAAGACCACCAACTACAGAAGATGGATTAAAATGACACTGAAGAAGCATAACTGCTAGAACCACAAAGAAAGTCTTCATAAACTTCATTCCCTGAGCTGCACAGCCACCAAGATCTCTAGATACAGAGGTCTGATTTTACCATCCAAGACAAAGCAGAAGTCTTCCACACACCATGAAATCAGCAAGGGGAGAGTAAGTGATCATGCAAGGAGTCTACAGTTAATCCCATGACAGTATACTTCAGGGGTGGAGAAACCCTGTATCTCCTAGGCCAAAGGAATTCCCTCTATAATATCCCCAATAGTTAATGTACCTATGCAGGGGAGAGAATAGCACAAAATAATCATTTTTCCACATATTTATTTATTGATTGATTGATTTTTGACGTCTTCATTTTGGTGTAGATATTGAAGTTGATGTCTCCAATTTTATTTTATTTTATTTTATTTTTTTATTTTATCTTATCTTTCTCTTTCTTTTTGCACTCTGGCATGATTTGATTGCAGAACCGAGGCTATTGTGTGGTGCTTCTCTTTATTGATGTAGTGCTAACTAGATATTTAATTTGACATTTCTTTCTGTATTGTTGTGGTGTTTCAATTACCTTTTTCATGTTCTCTCTCAAACTGAGGTTGAAAGCCTCTAGAAGGACTCCGCCTATTTTCAACATATTTGACTTCTTTTTTTAATTTTTATTTATTTTTTCTTATTTTGTACCCCATTCTATTGCTTTTATTTCCTTCAAACAAAACCACATAACTTGATTTATATAGCTCCACCTCTTAGAGGGAAAAATAAAGGAGGGTACCAGGACCAAACAGATATATGATCACTAATAGTAAGCTAGACAAAGAGCACCTACTCTAGCAGCCCGGGTGGTGATGGTGAGGTATATGGGTTGCAAAAAGGGAACTGGCATAGGGGGAGGACAAATTTGGTGATGGATATTCCCCTTATTCAATGTTAATATGTACCTAAAATACTACTGTGAAAGATATGTAAGCCATTATGATTTAAAAAAAGTGGTATTGGGAGAACTGGTCAGCCACTTGCAAAAAAAAATACAAACTTAGATCTTCATCTGACACTATGCAGTAAGGTCAAATCCAAGTGGATTAAAGATCTTGATATCAGACTCAAAAATTTTAGATATATAGAACAACAAGTAGGTAAAACACTCCATGACATTGAGACTAAAGACATCTTCAAGGAGGAAACAGCATTCTCCAAACAAGTGAAAACAGATAAACAGTTGGAACTATATTAAGCTGAGAAGCTTCTGCACCTCAAAGGAATTAGTGCCTAGGATACAAAAGCCACCCACAGAATAGGAGAGACTATTCACCCAATAACCATCAGATAAGGGGCTTATATCGGAGATATACAAAGTAATTATAGAACTTAACAAGAAAAATACATCTAATCCCATCAGAAATGGGGAGAAGTATTGTACAGACGATTTCTCAAAGAAGAAATGTAAATGTCAAAAAGTACATGAAGAAATGCTCTACATCACTAATTATCAGGGAGATGCAAATCAAAACAACAATGAGGTATCATCTCACACATCACGAATAACAAGAACAATCGGTGCTGGCAGGGGCTTGGAGAGAAAGGAACTCCCATTCAAGTCTAGGCTCTCAGTAATATTTGAGTGCTATATAAAAACTCTCACAGGTAAACAACAGTTTTGGACATTTGTTACACTCAGTTCAGTTTTTGACAGTAATACTCATTGGCCTAAATCTTAAAGTTTTTTAAAATGCAAAAGAAAAATTACTCAAGGAAAAATGGCTAACACCTTAATAAGAAAATGTTAAATGCCCAATAAAAATATGAAAATACTCATTGAAAAATTGTCATGCCCTTAACATAAATCATTTTAAAAATGTCATTGGCATGTGCCAGGGGCCTCTTGGCCCAGCCTAGGGTAGGGGGGCCCGGACCTGGGTCACCCGACCCCCCTCTCCCACTTTCCTCCGGATCTCCAGGTGGGTTCCTGGGAGGAGCTGATGGGGCACCCTGGGTTTTCCCCACTCCCAGGCCGGTCCAGAGACTGTCCTAGGGTGGGGTTTAAATCCCTGTCTTTCGGGCTTGGGAGTGTCTCCCTCCCTTCCTGGAGCAGGATTTTTAGCCGGCACGGGCAGGCACCTGGCAGACCTCCGCATGTGCCAGGGGCCTCTTGGCCTGGCCTACGGTAGGGGGGCCCGGACCTAGCTCACCCGACCCTCCTCTCCCCCTTTCCTCCGGATCTCCAGGTGGGTTCCTGGGAGGAGCTGATGGGGCACCCTGGGTTTTCCCCACTCCCAGGCCTGTCCGAAGACTGGCCTAGGGTGAGGCTTAATTCCCTGTCCTTCAGGGACTGGAAGTGTATTGTCACTACAGACGATGACTTGGATTGGACAAACTAGTTTGCCTGGAGCCTAGAGTCAGTCCTGTGCCAGGAAACTTCAGGGGTAGGGTTTCCTGTATTTAGACCATAATTTTTCTTTCCATGTCCCTTATATTTTGGTGGGCCTATGCAAACAAATGCCACTCTAACACCATTTTTTACTATGTTCCCTTGACTCCAATCCTTAAGAAAAACAACCCACTAAAACTTTTGAGGTTAACTTAAACTAGTAAGCATGTGCATGGAACTAGATAAATGTACTTTGCCCTCAATGTTTAAGGAGTTACATAAGTCTAATGTCTTTAGATTATATTGTGTGCTGCTAAGAAATAGTATGTACTACAACTGGGGATTTGAGGGACAAAGTAATTGTATTGTACAGGGGTTCAGTTTTGTTTTTCTTAATGTTCTTTGGCTTAAACTTCAAGGCTGGTATATCACCGATGGGACTACTGAGAATTCTGTTTATGGGTGATTTGGGCTTCCACTGTAACTTTACCCTGTCCTCTTTCTTTGCATCTTTGTTGTCATAATTAAAATAATAATAAAAAATGCCATTGGGCTGAACTCTGCTATCAGAAATTGTAGGGATCAGAAAACAAAATTTAACTGTATATTTCCTGCAGTGTCTCATACTGAAAGATAAAAAATAATCATATCAGTTTAAAAAATAAGGATGGTACACTGAAATCCGACAAAATGACTTTCACACTAAAGAAAAAAGCTATGGATAGGCATTACATAATGATGTATATGTGTATATATAAATATATATATAAGCATGACCTAATAAAATAATATACAGGACCACCAACCTGAAAATTTTAAATTTATATTATTCTCCTGGCACAGGGATTATTCTCCATACCATACCATATGGTGGGGTAAAATTCAAGTATTGATTACAAACATATAAATCATATCAAGAAACATCTCATAACACAATGTGAAGATAGAAATTGTTAGTTATAAAATAGGTGTAATTCACTGATAATTACTGAAAAATAACCATCTGAATTCATTTTTCAATGATCCAGACATGCTCTATTAAATCTTGTTTGCAACCATAAAATGCCCCCCAATTAGCTAATTTTTTTCTTAGAATAAAAAAATGGAAGAAGTGGCCAGAGTGATGGTGCAGTGGTAGGGCATTTGCCTTGCATGCGGTTGACCCAGGACAAAACACGGTTCGACCCCCTGGCATCCCATATAGTCCCCTAAGTCAGAGCTATTTCTGAGTGCATAATCAGGAGTAACACATGAGTGTCACTGGGTGTGGCCCAAAAGCAAACAAAAAATGGAAGAAGTGCATCCTAACTTTAATTGTCCTAATTTTGTTTCCTGCAATAAACTAATCAAGTGGTGCTAAAATATACATAGCCTCTAATAACAACAAATAGAACTAAGATGCCAGAGATAAACTCATATTATGAACAAATAATCTTTGAAAAGGGAGATGGGCGTATAAATGGCAGCAACAAAAGTCTCTTTAACAAATAGTTATGGGAAATTTAGATAAAGATGACAAAAATGAACGTGTATCATTGTATAACATCATATAGAATGATTAATTCAAACAAAAGTAAATAAATCAAAATTTCCTGATAAGCCATAAAATGGATTGAGGAAACATTAGGCATATATGACATAAAGAAATTTGGGCAAAAATAGACAACCTATAGAATGGACTAATATATTTACAAAATACAAATCATGTAAGAGGCTAATATTCAAGACATATCACAGTAATTATTCACAAAACCCCACAATTCAAAAATACAATATGAAAAATTACTTCCCTGAATAATTTGTAGAGATGGCTTGTAAAATTGTGTTTATAAACATTTATTATCAGGAAAATGCAAATCAGTGACAATGAGAAATCACTTAACTCAATGAGTATGTCATATATAAAAATATTAAACACAGAGATATTAGGAATTGGTGTCTTGCTATTTGTGCCAATGTTGCCTGGTTTAACCTCAATGGAAAACTATACAGAGCTTTTTAGTTTTTAGGCTACACCCAGAAATGCTAGGAGATGCAAATGAATGCACTAAGGTCAATTGAGTTTTCTTTTTGTTATACAAACCCTGATTATTACAAAATATCCATCTTCATCCCTTTTTTATTTTTAAGTCTAAATGTGTGTCATCTGATATTAATATGGTCAGTTCTGCTTTTTATAAGGAGTTGTTTTCTTGGATGATTGTCCTCGAAGCTTTCATTTTGAGTCTGTTCTCACTATTCAGATGTGTTCTTGTAAGCATCAGAAAATTGCATTCAGGGGCTGATGAGGTGGCGCAAGAGGTAAGGTGTCTGCCTTACAAGCGCTAGCCTAGGAAGGACAGAGGTTCAATCCCCCAGCATCCATATGGTCGCCCCAAGCCAGGAGCAATTTCTGAGTGCTTAGCCAGGAGTGACCCTGAGCATCAAATGGATGTGGCCCAAAAAACCAAAAAAAAAAAAAGAAAAAGAAAATTGCATTCAGCCTTTTGATCCATTTTGTTACTCAGTGTCTCTTATCTGGTGCCTTTATTCCAATGACATTGCAGGGAATAATTTTCATGGGATTTAGTGTCATCTTTATTAAATACTTTGTTGTGTCTCCTGGTCTTGTTTTAAGTAGACATTTCAGTTTGTCTTTAAGGCTGATTTTCTTTCTGTAATTTTTCTGAGCTGTTGTTTATCTTTGAAGCTATGTATACTTCCTTCAGAAATGAAGATGTATCTGGATGGGTGCAGTATTCTATGCAAAGCAATCCTTTCATTGAGATTTTTTTTACTATATGTCACCACTGTTTTTTGGTCTTGAGGATTTCTTGTGCCCGTTCTGCTGTATATATTACAGTTGCTTTTTTGAGTATGATTTTCCTTTATTATTTTGGTTCTTTCAGTATTCTAACCCTATCTGTGGTATTCATCATTGTGAAAAAGATGTGTTTTCGGGGTGCTATTCTTTGATTCTCTTTTAGCTGGTACTATTTGGGCATGCAGAATTTGGTTGGATGCACTGTTAACTCTGGGAGTTTCTCTGCAATGATGTCCTAGACGGTTGATACTTCTTGGGAATTTTCTTTCTGGGTCTTTGGGACTGCAATGATTCTTCTGTTGTTTCTGTTGAGTTTATCAAAGAATTCTATTTTCATTTGTTCCCATTTGTTGAGGTTTTATCCATTGTCTGATAATTTAAGATTCTTTTCCAATCTATTTTGTTGTATGGAGATGATATGTATCTCATCTTGCAGTTTCCCGATTCTGTCCTCACCTGCTTTTACTCTGTGTAGAGGCTTTCCAGTTAGGTTTTCATTTCATCTACCAAGTGTTTCAATACTTTTATTTCAGGTTGGAATTTTCTCATTTCTACTTTCATATATTCTTTATTCTTTTTATTTATTTTGGGCCACACCCAGTGATGCTCAGAGGTTACTCTTGGCTGTCCACTCAGAAGTCATCCTGGCTTGGGGGACCTTATGGGATGCCAGGGATCTAACCATGGTCTGTCCTGTGTCAGCTGCATGCAAGGCAAAGACCCTATCATTGTGTCAACTCTCTGGTCCCTCCTTTTTATTCTTATTTGTATTTCATTCAGCACCATCCATACTCTTTGCTTTTTATGAGAATTTTTCATATTTCTTTTTTAAACTCCTATCTGAGAGGGTATTTAAGTGGTTGGCACTTTTGCATGATCAGAACTGCCATTTAATTCTCTATGCATGGTGTTGTTCTGCATTGTTTCACCATTGTCAGTGTAATAGTTTGATGTTGTCTACATTTTGTGCTGTGTTTCATTGGCTAAAAGTTTTATGTATTCTTTAAGAGACTTGGAGCAGTTCTGTTTCTGGGTCCCCCCTTTGTGGGTAGAGTCAGCCTATCTCTGCTGATGTGCCTTAAGAAAATTTTCTCTCTTGTCATGCCCTCAGGAGCTATTCTATGTAGGTTGGTTCACAGCCAGGTGACAAAACAGAGTAGATGCCATTTAAAATGTCTCCCAGTGTGCCAAGGCACATGGCAGGATTCAGGCTCCACTCTTCATGGGAGAATACAGCTCACCTCTGCTGTTGTGACCTCAAAGGATGTTCTCTGCTGTCAAACTTCAGGAGTAGTTCTGTTTGGGGTGGTTCACGGTTTCCTCATAAAGCAGATCAGAGTCTGTTTAAAATGTCTCTCATGTGCCAAAGCACTTGGAGAGAATCCAAAATACGTTTTGAAAAAGCAAATGGATGAATTCTTTTATGATCATCCCCTCCACACTATAAAATTTAAATAGGATGTTAGTCCACTGACATTTGGAAATATTGAGTAAATGGCAGTGTTGCCATTTTTCAGTGTATATTTTGTTTTCACAATATTCTCTATAATCTATAACTAATTTTCAGCATTTATTTCAAGGCCTGACCAGTTATAACAAATGCTTTGTCTCTTGTTTTCTGAAAATTAATTTATAACTACCTACTACCTAATTGTAAACTTTGCTGAATAGCAGATTTTAGGTTAAAATTTTTCTCAATCAGCAATTTGAATCTGTCACTTCATGCTTTTTAATACAATTATGCATTTTATACCTTTAATACAATTTTTATTAAAGCACCAAGATACAGTGTTAAATAGTTGGTTACACTTGAATTTCAGCCATACAATTTTTAAACGACCATCCCTTCACCAATAGTACTTTTTGCCACCATTTTCTGAGCTTCAGGCTACTCCCTCTTCTTAAGACTTCCTCTATGACAGACATTCTTCTATCTGTCTTTATCGCTTTGTTTCCCTAACTCTCCCATTTTTGTTTTTAGGCTTTCTCATTTGCAATATTCTTACTAAAGGGATTCATGCATAGCCCTATACTTATATCAGGATCCAGTTTTTGTATAAAGTTTTAATTTCCAACTATTATAATAGTGGTTAGTTTTTTCTGTCCTACATACAGTCTTCTATCATTTATAAAGACTTTGGTTATATATTTTTTGTTTTGTTTTTGGGCCATACCTGGCAGTGCTCACGGGTTATTTCTGGCTGTCTGCTCAGAAATAGCTCCTGGCAGGCAGGAGGGACCATATGGGACACCGGGATTCGAACCAACCACCTTTGCTCCTGGATCGGCTGATTGCAAGGCAAACACCACTGTGCTATCTCTCCGGGCCCAACGTTGGTTATATTTTTATATGATTTTAATATCACACAAATGAGTGATCATTCTATGTCTGTATGACTCATTTCTTTCAATATGGTACTCTCAGTTCTATAAGAAAACTTTATTACCTCAAATTTATAATGACAACATAGCATTTCATTGTGTAGATGTGCCATAATTTGTATATCCATTCATCTGTTCTTGTTCTCATATTCTGGATATTGTAAATAGTACAATGAACAAAGCAGTGAAGAATTTTTTTTGGATTATGTTTTTGGCCCCAGGCTCAAGTCTCAGGAGCAACATTGCTGTATAGACTGGAAGCTCAATTTCTAGTACTTAAAAAAAACAAACAATTGTCCATATTAAGATCCAAAAGGATTATTATACCTGTTGGCATTCTTTCTAGTAGTGTTGGAGAGTTCCTTTTCCTCTTAGTTGCCCCATAATTGGTCCTTCTTGTTACTTTATGATAGTTTCCAGGCTCTGTGATTTAATATGGTATATTATTTTGTTTTGCATATTCTTGATTATTCGTGATGTAGAACACTTTTTTATGAGCCTTTTCACCATCTATATGTCTTCTTTGAGAAAGATTCTGTTCACTTATTCTCCAATTTTTTATGAGTTTGGATGTTATTTTCTTGTTAAATTCAACCAGTTCTTTATATATCTTAGAAATTAACTCATTATCAGATGGGTAATGGGCAAATAATTGTTTTCATGCAGTAGAAAGAAAGTCTGCATTATGGTTATTATATTACTTGAGATACAGGGTCTGTTTAATTCAATGTATCCCATTTTTATATTTGCTTCCACTTGCTTAATTAGTGGTGTTTCATCATTGATGATGCTTTTAACTTCAAAGGTATGAGTTCTTAATACAGTTTTTCTCATTGTACATTGTTTTTAGGTCTAATAACAAACTCAGTAATCCATTTTTATTTGCCTTTAATAACCGATGTTAGAAATAAGTTAATTTTCTTTTTGTTACATTTTAAAATTTATTTAAAGAAAATTTATCACATAGCTGATATAAATATATATTTACAGATAAGTAAAAAAATAAAAAGAAAAAGAAGAAATAAATCTAAAAATAAAGGAAAGAATGATAGCAATTGTATATGTGAAAATTATTGTATTTTAAATAAATTATTAATAGAATGATAGGTTTACTATTTCTTGTTGTTAGCTCTTCACTTTATTAAATTGATCTATTCCAATAAAGATGAAAGAATGATATAAATGAAGTTGCCCAGAGATTCACAGCATGGTCACTGAAGCTACAAAACATGTACTGAGTTTCCAGGCCTCTTGGGTGAAGAAAAATAAATGGAAGCATTCCTATTTCAAAATATCATTTCAAAATATCCTAGTGATATCAGCCTCCAAACTGGCCTACCTAAAGTTTGGTAGACGGTCAGTGATAAAGCAAGCCATTGGGAAAATGGTGAATGTGGGTGATAGAGGATGTAGAAGTGGCTTCTGCAGGGCAGGGACTTAACCTGCCCTCTCTGCCCAAGATGGTGTGCTCTCTGCTGTGTGAGGCCATGCTTCCATGGCTTTTTAATTTCAATTTACAACTAATTAGAGAACACAGTGAGTCTAAGAAAATATCCTTGTTCAAAGATGGTGACTCCATTATTGAGCATGGTTATAGCTGCCAGGCATCCCAGAAGAAAGGTTACAAGCACTTGCTCCAAGAAAGACTGATAATATCAGCCTAAGAACCAGTGTAGCTGAAGTTTGATCAGATTTTTGTTTCCAAAATTGAACTATAGAGTTAGTGATAAGTCAGGGCCATGGGTAAAAGGTGATTCTGGGTGATGGATGCAGCAGATGTACCTTCAGCTTGGAGGAAGCTTGGTTGGCCCTCTAATCCAAATGACCATCTTTCAGTTGCATGGACCATGTACCCATGATCTCTCATGGCTCAATCTACATTTTTATTTGGAAGAACAGTTATTTTATTGAGCTAGTCTGGTTCAAACATGGTGACTGTATTTGTGGGCTTGCATATAGCTGCCAGGCTCCCTGAAAAGAGGACGATATGGGTGGAGGGTGCACACATGCTCTCCAAAAAGCCCTAGTAATATTAGACCCAGAAACATAGTACTTGAGTTTGGTCGGATTGTTGTCAGGTGAAACTTAGAGAGTTACTGATGAGGCATAATCATAAATAAAATGCTGGGTTTTGCTGATGAAGGTAACAGTCATGACTTTAGCAGTATGGAGACTTAACTCAGCAAATCCTTCAGATATGGTCAGCTTTCAGCCCTATGAGTCTACATAGACATAATCTTTAAAGCTTGGTTTACACCTCATTCAAAAAAAGAATGAGTCTATGGAATTAGTTCAGTTCAAACAGGGCAACTATGTTTAGTGGGTGTGGATTCAGTTGCCAGGATTTCCACACATACAAAAAAAAGATACCAGGGCAGTGTTCCTATTCTATCTCCAAGAAGCCTGGTGATAAAAGCTTCATAACAGGCATATCTGAAGTTTGATCAGATTGATGTCCTCAAATGTAATCAGAGAAGGTCAGTGATGAGGCAAGGCCATTGGGAAACTGGAGATTGTGGTGATAGTATCAGCAGATGAATTTTTGACAGGCTGAGGGATTGATCCACCCTTTCTTCCCAAGAGGGCTAGATTTTTGATGAATCGACCTTTTTAACATGGTCTTCTATGGCCTGATTTGAATATGGGCTCTGCATTTGTGGATGAGCTGACAACTTGTTATCCCCAGAAAATATGGGAATGGTCCCATTTATTACACCTTCCAAGAAGCCCTGGAGATACTAGCCTCAGAAACATCATACCTAAAGTTTGGTCAGATTTGTTTCCCCACTGGGAATCATAGAGAGTTAGCTTGTCCTGCACTCTTCTTCTGAGATAGCCATATTTGTGATGCACAGGCCGATTTACCCATTATCTCCCATGAATTTATTTAAATTTTGTTCAAGAGAATAGTGAGTCTAATGAGCTGACCACTTCAAACATGGTTACTTAATTTGTTGGTGTGGTTACATATGCTAGGCTTACCTAAGGAAGGTATCTTCCAGGTACTCTATCAAAGAATTCCTGATTATATCAGCCCCAGAATCATTATACTTGACATTTGGTCTTATTGATGCCTAAGAAATGAATAGTAGAAGTTCAGAGATGAACCACAACCATTGGATAATAGCATTTGAGGGTGATATAGGCAACAGTCATGGATTCCGCAAGATGAGGGCTTTAGCTACCCCCTCTTCACACAATGGCAAGCTTTCTGCTGTGTGAGAATATGTGCCCATAATATTTCTTGTTCAGTTCAAAAAAAGACTGAGTCTAAAAATCTAGTCCAGTATACACATGGCCACTATGTTTGTGGGCATGGTTATAGATGCCAGGATTCTTGGAACAAGGATACGGAGGGAGGTTGCCTGCCCTTGCTCCACAAATCCCAGGATATTTCAGTCCCATAACCAACATACCTGAAGTTTTGTCAGATTGATGTCCTCAAAAGGAATCCTAGAGTGTTCTAAAAATGAATACTAGAGGGTGATAAGGCGGGATAATTAAACAAAAGAGATTGTAGGTGAAGGCAGGAGGTAAGCCTTCATTAAGGCCACAATTTGGCCTATCCTCGCTTCCCAAGTTAGCAAGATTTTTGTTGTATTGACAGGTATATACATGATCTCTTATCTGACAACACTTTTGAAAATATAAATAGTATAATGCAGCTGGCCTGGTTAAAACAAGGTGACTGTTTAGTTGGGGTATTTACAGCTGAAAGATTCCCAGAAGAGGAAATATATGGGGAGAACATGCCTGCAATTACTCCAAGAATCCGTGGTGCCATCTGACCCAGAATGGGTGTACCTAAAGTTTGGTCTGTTTGGTTTCCCAGAAGGGAATTTAGAAGGTAGGGCTATCATAAAAGTGGCAATTATGGGAAATATAAAGAGCAGACTTTGTTTTGACCAGTCCTATTCTCAAGATTGTCTACTTTCTGTTGCCTGGACTGGTGTATCCATGTTTTAGTGGCTCAGTTTACTTCTCTTTCAAGAAAATAATGAGTTTATAAAGCTGACCCTGTTTTTTAATATCAACTGCATTTGTGAGCATAGTATATCTTTAAGCTTTCCCGAGTAAGCAAGCTATGGGGGAATGGTACCCACACTCACTGCAAGAAGTTCTGAATATATCAGCCACAGAACTATCTTACCTGAATTTTGGTTTGATTGCTTTTCCTGAAGGTTCATAGAGGGTCAGTAATGAGGCAAAAGAATCAGGAAAATGGCAATAGTGGGTGATAAAGGAAGCATACAGAGGTTTGGCAGGCCAGGGGCTTGGCCCACCCACCCTTCTGAGATAGCAAGTCATGCCTGCTGTCTTTTTGCAATAAGTGAGGGAACCATCCTCCCACATCTTTTTTGAGAAAAGAATGTATCTGAATAGCTGGCCTGATTTGAAAAAGGCAAGTGTTATGTGGGCATGTTCAAAGAAGCCAAGATTTCTGGAAGAAGTTGTTCACAATTACTCAATAAAACCTTAGTGATATTAGTCCTAGCACTGGCATGCCTGAAGATTGGTCAGATTATTGTGCATAAGAGAATTATTGATGATCAGTATCAAGTTAGAGAAGTCAGAAAAATGGTGATTATGGGTGGTGAAGTCAGTTGGAGTGTCCTCAGCATGACTTGAACTTGGCCAGACTTCTCCATATGAAGTGACCGCTTTCTATTGCATGCTACTGTGTAATTATTATCTCATAGATTGGTTTTCATTTTTATTGGTTTTTGGGTCACAACCAGCAGCTATCAGGGGTTATGCCTGGATTTAAACTCAGATATCATTCCTGACAGGCTCGGGAGACCATATAGGATACTGAGATTTGAACTACTGTCCTTCTAAATGAAAGGCCTTGCCTCCATTCTATATATCCAGCCCCTATAGCTTGGTTTTCAATCTCATCAATAAAATAATGAGTCTGATGGAATCTTATCCTTGAATTGAGCATTTTGAAGTGGGTGCCATTTTGACCTGACACTGCTGCTACTAGGAAACACCCAAAACAGAAGGCTGGCAGACTGCAAACAACAAAGAAAAGCTGACCCTACCCCACAAGGGCATGAGTCAGAGGAGACCAACACCTCCACTTCGCAACCATACACATCTCCGACTCAATGAACGACAGCACAACATGTAGAAAACAGCACACAACAAGATTGACAATGGGGAAGAAACACAGGCCTCCACCATGCAAAGAGAATAAAGAAGGCAGTTATGATGACCCAAAAAGTGCTGACCATCATTTATCCTCTCAAGTAAGGAGTTTAGAGAAGCAATATGGAGAATGTTCATATAAATCAAAGATATCATGGAATGAACTGAAGGAAACACAAATAAGAATTAAGAGATTAAGCCTGGAGCAGCAAGAGTTGGGACCCAGAGTCTTTTCTGTTTCTCATGGACACATTTGGCCATGCTGCAAAGGGCTGGAGGACTGGAGAAGGGTCTGAAAAGCTGTAACTGAAGAGATTTAAAAAAGAAACTATGGCTTAGATAGGTCAACAGCATGTGATTTACCTCAGTCCTTATAAATTTTGAAATAGAGGACCCAGGAAACTGAAAAAGTACTAGAAATTGAAAGTCCAAATCAAAACTCGATAATTGGCCAACTTTTATTTCTATCACCTCTCCAATTGTCCTACGCATGAGATCTTTACTTAAAGACCTATATTTCCATCATAGCTCTACTATAATTTGTGCTTTTATGTGAAACAGTGATTTAATAAGCAGAGAATTTCTGTCTACAAAAGTACAGGTATCATCAAATATTATAAAAAACAAAGGACCTGGATTTTCATAACCAGTAATCCTCTATACAGCTGTTCCTTTTCTTAAATTCTATCTGATTAATTTTATGCTATTATAGCCACCTTGACTGAACTTGAGATTTAACATCTCGGACCAAGAGACTCAGCTTTCTGAAAATCAGTTGTTTCCAAAAGTAATGTCACTACTCCACTAAGTATACTCGAGCTGGAGACTATGCAAGAAGGCCACATAGTGTAATTGCCTACCCTGGGCAGCTGCCCAATCCATTGGCTTCTCTCAACCCAAACATCTCAGTTCTGGTCAACTAGAGGCTGAATTCACAAGCTAGCTATTCCACATCTGTATAAAAGCAGGCTTGGGATTCTGCAGAGGTGGCCCTGGAACCATATCTATTCTTGTCTCTTATCTCACATAATCTTGAACCAAACCCATTTCCTTTCTACCTCTCATTGGAGAAGCCTGCCTTGGACTCATCGTCTTTGTATTGGAAATTGTTTCCTTTTCCCTGTGGAGTGCTGATCTGAGCCTGGCCAAAGCACAAACATCTGTTGAAAGCACCTTGAAACTAGGTCTTAATTCTGACCATGCGCCAAAGGATTCAGAGTCAGCCGCAAGAGAGAAGGTGATGGAGCAGACAAAACTGACACTGAACCTCTCAGCAGGAAACGTTCTGCCAGAGACCCAGCTATTTGGACACTGAAATCTATGGTGCTGGAGATTTCCAAAATGCTCTCCACCTCTTCCGCAACCTCAGGCATATGCTGCTCTTGAATCTCTGATCAATGACTGCTGGGTCTTTGGAGTACACATGTGTCCACTTGAGAAGTAATATTTATTCCCCCTCTTTCCAAGAAATGTAATATTTTTGTCTCATTTACTTACAATAAAGGTTGTTTTTATAGGCCCTTGAAAATAAAGAATCAGCCAAGAGGAGCCCCTGAGTGCTGCCGGGTGTGACTCAAAATCCCCCTCCCCCAAAAAAGAATCAAGAGATTATGAAAATCAAAATGAGAAAACTCCAAACTAAAATAACAGAACTGAAATACTTGGTAGGTGAAATGAGAACCTCACTGAAAAGCCAATACAACAGGTAATAGCAGCTCAGTACAGAATCAGGGAGCTAGAAGATGAGATGCATAACAACTTCATACAACATAAGAGATTAGAAAAGAGTTTTAAACAAATGATCATAAAATGAAAAAAAAACCTTAAAGAATGTATGCAGAAAGAATAGAATCCTTTGATAAACTCAAAAGAAAAATCGAATTGTTTGATAAACTCACAAGAAAATAATAAGAATTATTAGGTTCACAAATACCAGGAAGAAAATTCCAGTGAAGAATGAATAGTCAAGGATATAATTGCCAAGAAACTCCAAGAGCTAAATACTGCATGCAAACAGATTCTTCAAGCCCATAGTATTCCAAATAAAGATATCTAAAGAAAATCACCCTATGCCAATCTTAGTGATAATGATAAATACAGAGATAAGAATAGATTATTGAAAGCAGAACTGCGGGCCCGGAGAGATAGCACAGCGGTGTTTGCCTTGCAAGCAGCCCATCCAGGACCAAAGGCGGTTGGTTCGAATCCCGGTGTCCCATATGGTCCCCCATGCCTGCCAGGAGCTATTTCTGAGCAGACAGCCAGGAGTAACCCCTGAGCACCGCTGGGTGTGGCCCAAAAACCAAAAAAAAAGAAAAAAGGAAAGCAGAACTGCACTCTCCAAGCAAGTGAAAGCAGAGATTAACAGATGGGAATATATTAAGCTGAGAAGCTTCTGCACCTCAAAGGAAATAGTGCCCAGGATACAAGAGCCACCCACTGAGTGGGAGAAACTATTCACCCAGTACCCATCAGACAAGGGGCTAATCTCCAAAATATACAAGGCACTGACAGAACTTTACAAGAAAAAAATCTAATCCCATCAAAAAATGGGGAGAAGAAATGAACAGACACTTTGAGAAAGAAGAAATACAAATGGCCAAAAGACACATGAAAAAGTGCTCCACATCACTAATCATCAGGGAGATGCAAATCAAAACAACGATGAGATACCACCTCACACCACAGAGAATGGCACACATCACAAAGAATGTGAATAAACAGTGTTGGTGGGGATGTGGAGAGAAAGGAACTCTTATCCACTGCTTGGTGGGAATGACGTCTAGTTAAACCTTTACGGGAAGAGATATGGAGATTCCTCCAAAAACTGGAAATCGAGCTCCCATAAGATCCAGCTATACCACTCCTAGGAATATATCCTAGGAACACAAAAATACAATACAAACCCCCCTTCCTTACACCTATATTCATTGCAGCACTATTTACCATAGCAAGACTTTGGAAACAACCAAGATGCCCTTCAACAGAAGAATGGCTAAAGAAACTGTGGTACATATACACAATGGAATATTATGCAGCTGTCAGGAGAGATGAAGTCATGAAAATTTCCTATACATGGATGTACACGGAATCTATTCTGCTGAGTGAAATAAGTCAGAGAGAGAGAGAAAATGCAGAATGGTCTCACTCATCTATGGGTTTTAAGAAAAATGAAAGACATTCTTGAAATAATAATTTTCAGACACAAAAGAGAAAAGAGCTGAAAGTTCCAGCTCACCTCAGGAAGCTCACCACAAAGAGTGATGAGTTTAGTTAGAGAAATAACTACATTTTGAACTGTCCTTATAATGAGAATGTATGAGGGAAATGGAGAGCCTGTTTAGATTACAGGCGGGGGTCGGGTGGGGAGGAGGGAGATTTGGGACATTGGTGATGGGAATGTTGCACTGGTGATGGGTGGTGTTCTTTACATAACTGAAACCCAAACACTATTATGTATGTAATCAAGGTGTTTAAATAAAATATAAAAAAGTGAAATTACATTCAAAGGAGCATCCTTATGTTTGACAGCAGACCAGTCACAGTAATCTTCAAGGCCCAAAGTCAATTGTAGGATATAGTGACAAAACTGAGTTGTTTGAGTGATTTGCCTAAAATACTTCATGCAGGCAGACTCACAATCAGGTTTGAAGAAAGATATATAGCTTCAAGGATAAGTAACAGCTCAGAAATTTTACAGAATCAAAACAAGACTTAAAAGACAAATTGAAAGGTCTACTTTAAGACAAGATAGAGCAACAAACACAGCAAACTCCTTCATAGGGATGACACTACAAAAATGACTGATATCACTCGCAATGTCTATGGACTAAATGCACCATTAAGAGACATAGAGTGGCAAAGGAGTTTAAAAAGCTGAATCCAACATTTGTCTGCCTGCAAGAAAAACAAATGAATAGTCAGAACAAATATAGACTCAAAATTAAAGGTTGGAGGACAATCATTCAAGCTAACAACTCCCTTAAAAGGTGGAATGTCCATACTAATATAAAGTAACACAAACTTTAGACTTTAAAATGTTATAAGATAATAAAAATGTTATAAGAGACAAAGACGAACATTTCATAATTATTAAGAAATGACACTCCTATATATATATATACTCACTCAATGAAGGACTAGAAAAATACTTTTACAATTTTTGACAATTCTAAGATAGATGTCAATAACAACACAATAATAGTGGGTGACCTTAACACAACTCTGCAACCTTTTGATAGGTCAACCAGGCTGAAATCTAACAAGAAATATACTAGCTTTGAAAGAAAAAAATAAAGGAAAGTGGGAAAGTGACCTAGTATATATATAAGGATATCCACCCCCCAGAAAACTGGATACACATTCTTCTTCAATGCAAATTATATTTCTTTAGGATATAACACATGCTAGTGCATAAAGCATACCTTCATAAAATCAAGAGGATAGATATTATACAGACTATCTTCTCAGATCATAATGCACTGAAATTTGAATCAAATACAAGGTAACACACAAGAAAAACTTTAAACAACTCAATACTGAACAACCAGTGTGTCAGAGATAAAATCAAAGAGGAAATAAAAAGATTTCTAGAAACAAATGTGAATGAAAACACACCTATTTTCTAAAATTATTGGAATTTTTGAGACACAGCAAAAGAGGCGTGGGTATCTCCTTCCTCAACTTCTTGTTTATCCCACTTGAATGATCAGAATCTCCCACACCTTGAATGGGTGGTTAGAGGAGTCTTTCTGGCGGGGAGAGGGAATAAGAAGGACAGTTACAGTCAGCAAAGGGGGTCAGTCAGCAACGAAGCCTAGAGAGGAGCTGAAAGGGACACAGAAGTAGAGAGCCAGAGAAGGATCAGATAATTGTCTAATTGGAAAGCCTTAGCATAGAAGCCATATGAGGAAATGTACTTGGTGGTTAAGACCATAAAATAAAGCTGGCTGACTCTGGGAACTTCATCTGACTGCTTTGTTAATTTCTCCACCGTCACTCTGCAACATTCAGACCCACCAGACATTAGGGACTTCAGGAGCCAGGTCAAGCTGAGAAAGGCCTCACAATCCCCCTTCCAACAAACTTGGACGGTCTCATTATATTAAAATAACAAATGGCATTTGGACAAATACAAAGGACCTAAGTACCTGAGAAGATCTCAGTGAGTGCTTTGGATTTATGGTGGCTTGTCAACGCTTTTTGAAGATAAACTGAGAATGGAGAGCCCAGAATAAACAAGACATCTGTTCTGTACATGATAGAGGCTCCTTCTGGGAATGGATACACTAAAAATAAAGAAGGCAGAGCTGAAAATTTAGAGCTCCCCTTCAGATGCCTAGGCAAACAGCCGTTCTCCAACCAAAGGTGCCTTTTCCAAGGACCATTGTTTACCAAACTGCAAATAGAGGTCATTTATTGGAAAAAAAAACAGAAAGAATTCTCCTTGGAAAGGGACTGGTAGAAGGCAGAGCAATGGATATCCACAGATTCTGGCCCAGATGTTCTTGGTAGCCTAATGCAGAAGTTGAAGATGGAGAAGATGGAGGATCCAAGACCACTTGAAGATCAACAAAGGAAAAGCTGGTTTCAGAACTTCCTGCACCTGTGTTCCCTCCAAAATATTAACTTTCTCCTAGGCTAATATCTTGACCTAATTTCTTCAGTCACTAAATTGCTGGTAAAATTGTGTTTTCTATGTATTGTTCTTACTGTTTATTCTAAGCCCCACTGCAAACAGAACATTTTGTATCTAACTTTAGTGTTTTAGTATTTGTTTGCACGATTCTGTGGAAATAAATGTTAGAGTTTTGAAAGTTCTCAGCTATCCAAGTGATTTCCAAATCTATAATGTTATTTTATGTATTGTATGTAGCAGCTTATTTCAAACTATATTATCTGCACAAATATTGTTTTGATTTTATTTAGAGAAGTTTATGAAAAGAAACCTGTAAGTTCTAGACTTAGCAATAGTGCTTCTGTACTAATACAAAAAAAAATGTGTAAAATGTGGATTTTCTTCTTCAACTTCTTGTTTATCCCATTTAAATGATCAAAACAGCCCACACCTGAATGTAGGAGTAAAGAGTCTGCTCGTTGGAGAGAGGTTGAAAGAAGGAGATTTTTATTAATATCTTTATTTAAACACCTTGATTACAAATACGATTGCAGTTGGGTTTCAGTCATGTAAAGCACACCCCAATTTACCAGTGCAACATAACATTACCAATGTCCCAAATCTCCCTCCTCTTTACGCCACCTCTGCCTGTACTCTAGAAAGGCTTTCTACTTCCCTCATTCATCCAATTGTTATGATAATTCTCAGTGTATTTATTTCTCTTTATGCACTCATCACATTGTGGTGAGCTCCATGTAATGAGCTAGACCTTCCAGCCCTCCTTTCTTTTCTCTCTGACAATCATTGCAAAAATATCTTTCATTTTTCTTAAAACCCATACATGAGGGAGACTATTCTGCATCTTTCTACCTCTAACTTATTTCACTCATCATAAAAGAGACCATGTACATACATGTATAGGAAAATTTCATGACTTCATCTCTCCTGAGGGCTGCATAATATTCCATTGTGTATATGTACCATAGTTTCTTTAGCCATCCATCTGTTGAAGGGCATCTTGGTTGTTTCCAGAGTATTGTTAACTAGTGCTGCAATAAATATAGGTGTAAGGAAGAGATTTTGTATTGTATTTTTGTGTTCCTAGTGTATATTCCTAGGAGTGGTATAGCTGGATCTTATGGGAAATCAATTTCCATTTTTTTGAGAAATCTCCATATCATATTTCAGAAAGGTTGGACTAGATGGCATTCCCACCAGCAGTGGATAAGAGTTCCTTTTCCTCCACATCCCCGCCAGCACTGCTAGTTCTCATTCTTGGTGATGTGTGCCAATCTTTGTGGTGTGAGATGGTACCTCATCATTGTTCTGATTTGCTTCTCCCTGCTGATTAGTGATGTGGAGACTTTTTTCATGTGCCTTTTGGCCATTTGTATTACTTCTTTATAAAAGTGTCTGTCCATTTATCTCCCCATTTTTTGATGGGATTAGATGTTTTTTTTCTTGTAAAGTTCTGTCAGTGCCTTGTATATTTTGGAGATTAGCCCCTTATCTGATGGGTATTGGGTGAATAGTTTCTCCCACTAAGTGGGTGGCTCTTATATACTGGCACTATTTCCTTCAAGGTGCAGAAGGTTCTCATCTTAATATATTTCCATATGTTAATCTCTGCTTTCACTTGTTTGGAGACTACAGTTTCTTCTTTGAAGATGCCTTTAGTCTCAAAGTCATGGAGTGTTTTACCTACGTGTTGTTCTATATACCTTATGGTATCAGGTCTAATATTGAGGTCTTTAATCCATTTGGATTTTACCTTTGTACATGATGTTAGCTGGGGGTCTATATTCAGTTTTTTTGCAAATGGCTAGCCAGTTGTGCCAACACCACTTCTTGAAGAGGCTTTCTTTGCTCCATTTAGGATTTCTTACTCCTTTATCAAAGATTAGGTGATTGTATGTCTGGAGAACATTCTCTGAGTATTCAAGCCTATTCCACTCACCTGGGGGTCTGTCTTTATCCAATACCATGCTGTTTTGATAAATATTGCTTTGTAATACAGTTTAAAGTTGGGGAAAGCAATGTCTCCCATATTATTTTCCCAATGATTGCCTTAGCTATTCGTGGGTGTTTATTGTTCCAAATAAATTTAAAAAATGTTTGATCCACTTCTTTGAAGAATGTCATGGATATCTTTAGAGGGATCGCATTAAATCTGTACACTGCTTTGGGGAGTATTGCCATTGTAATGATGTTAATCCTGCCAATCCATGAGCAGGTTATGTGTTTCCATTTCTGTGTGTCCTCTCTTATTTCTTGGAGCAGAGTTTTTTTTTTGGGGGGGGGGTTGGCCACACCTGTTTGATGCTCAGGGGTTACTCCTGGCTAAGCACTCAGAAATTGCCTCTGGCTTCAGGGGACCATATGGGATGCCGGGGTATTGAACCACGGTCCTGATCCTTGTCTAGCGCTTGCAAGGCAGACAACTTACCTCTAGCGCTACATCGCTGGCCCCTTGGAGCAGAGTTTTATAGTTTTCTTTGTAATTATGAGAAATAAAAAACATGGTAGCAAGCCTTAATAGCAGAATTATACAGTTGGAATATTGCATACAGAAACTTGATTAAAAAAAAACCTACAAACCAACCATGAGAAGGAAGTCAATAAGGAAACAAGAGACAAAACATTGGAAGAAAATATCAGGTACCTAATGAATAAAGTCAAAAGAAATAACCTAGGAATTATAGGAATACCATAAGGGGAGGAAAAAGGGAAAGGGGAAGAACAAGTTGAAGGAAATAATAGCAGAAAATTTCCCCACCCTCTGGATAGAGACACCTGTACAAATCCAGTAGAAGAAAAGTCCCTAATAAAATAGAACATAAAAGACCAACACCAAGGCATATAGTAATCCAAATGGCAAACAACAAAGAGAAAGAATTCCTTAAAGCAATAAGGGAGAAAAATACTCAAGTACAAAGGAAGAAATATAATAATCAAACCAGATCTCCCATTTGAAACAATTCAAGCAAGAACAGTAGAATGACATATTTCAACTACTGAATGAAAGAAACCTCCAACCTAGAGTCCATTATCCTGCAAAACTCTCATTTATATGAAAGGGATGACTAAAAACATTATTAGACAGAAAATAACTCGCAAATGTTACTTTCTACCTAGGCAGAATCTCCTCGCTAGAGAGAAGGTTTTTGATTTTTCTTTTCCCTGCCTCTGTTCCTGCTGGAGTTTCACCTGGTAGGGGCATCCAGTCTTCTGTCCAGTCTTCTAGGGGACTGCACTGGAGTAGGAATCTTTGAGAGATTGGCCCCATAATTGGGTCCTACAAGAAACTCAATAGAATTTAGAAGGAATGGGAGGCGTCTTGCCTCAAAATTCTGTTCACCTGAGCGCGAGATATCTGAAATGCATAGGACCAGTAACTCATCAAGCAGTAATTCTGCCATTTATGACTTCCATTTCATTGAACCTATGGGGATGTGATTTGCATAAGCATCAGGGAGCAGAATATTACATCCCTCACCAAAACACCTCCCATTATGTTAATTCAGTGGTTTTGCCTTTTTAATTGGGGACACTTGGTTAAAGTGCCCAGAGCCCATACCCATTAAATGGAAATCTGATTTTTCGATCTCTTTCTTAGTGGCCCATAATTAGAGGTGCTTAGATATTTAATTGATGAACAATTGAGACTGGAACATATTGATACCTTATTTTCTAGTTGGAATTCCCATTGTTATTATCAAAAAGCATGGAGACTTTTAACTGATTTAAGGTCTGTAAATTCTCAAATGGTTTTGTTGGGTAAGATGCAGAATGGCTTGCCTTCCCTAGTAGCCATTCCAAGAGACTGGCCTGTGATAGTAATTGATTTAAAAATAATATTTCTATATACCCAAAAGAGAGAAAAATATTTGTTTTTTAATTTTCTTCTCTTTTTTTTTTTTTTTTGGTTTTTGGGCCACACCCTGTGACGCTCAGGGGTTACTCCTGGCTATGCGCTCAGAAGTTGCTCCTGGCTTCTTGGGGGACCATATGGGACGCCGGGGGATCGAACCGCGGTCCGTCCTAGGCTAGCGCAGGCAAGGCAGGCACCTTACCTCCAGCGCCACCGCCCGGCCCCTAATTTTCTTCTCTTAATAACAGGGCCCCTATGCAGCAATTTCAATGGACTTTTCACCTCAGGGCATGCCAAATTCACCTACCATTTGTTACTATTATGTTGATGCAGTTTTACGTCCAGCTTGTAAAAGGTTTCCCCAGGTATATTCGGTTCAGTACATGGAAGACATTTTAATCTCGGCAGAGACTCACAAAGAATTGCAAAGTGTTTATGAATTTGTTGTTAGCTGCTTCCATACTGCTGGGTTAACTATGCCCACAAAAAATATCCAGACTCTGTCTCCCTTCAAATACTTGGTACTTGTATTGAAGTGTGCTTTGGTGATCCACAAAAGATTTCCATTTATCAGAAAAATATAAGGACTCCTAATGTCTTCCAAAAATTTAGGTGATATAAATTGGGTCATTTCATCTCTGGGGTTTCCAAACTCAGAACTTGGTAACTTGATTAGTATTTTGGAAGGTAAACTAGACTTAAATAATCCCAGGTGTTTAACTCTAAAGGCAGAACAGGAATTAAAAACCTTTATGAACTGGCTTAAAGAGTCCTTTCTTACCAGGTTTATACTTGGAGAGAAAGTGTGGCTTTTAATTTTTGCTAACCCTCTTTCACCCACAGGTGCGATCGATCAGAAGTCAGAACCTCTAGTATGGATTAATTTGCATAACTAACAGCCTTGCAAATGTATATCTTATTTAGTTGCGGCTCTTATCAAAGAAAGGCTCAGAACAGTTTCTCTGTTAGCTTTTGATCTGGATATAATAGTGTTGACTATTCATAAAAGGGAGATAGAATGTTTAGTTCCCCTCAGTGAGTCCCTTCAATGGGTCTTGTCTGATTTTTCAGGAGAAATATGTTCCCACGACCCTGCTGGAAAAGTCTGGGACTTCTTTACGAGAATGCACTTTGTGATAGCCTCAATTATTAACTCCCTCTCCTATACCTGACACCCCCATGTTTTACCTTGATGAGTCAACATCAGGAAAAGAAGGTATAACAGGCCCTTCACTGACCACAATACTTCATACTATGAGTCTGCTCAGCAAGTGGAACTTGCTACTTTAAATCACTTATTATCAAGTGTTTCAGTGCCATGTAACATAGTAAGTGATTCAGCTTATGTGATAGGATTGTTTCCAGTCATAGTAATGGTCTCTTTACATGCTCATAAACAGGTTGCTCAAGATTTGCTACAGCAATTACAAGCACTTTTACAAAAACATTCTGAGACTATATTTATCACTTACAATATAGCCCACTCTGGCCTCCCAGGGCCAATGGCTAAATGGAATGAAACTGCTGATTACCTGGGCATGCCAATGTTTAAGTCTCCCGCAGAAAAACATGCAGAATTACATACAAATGCCCATCATCTGCATGTCAATTTTCATATTTCATGGAGTCATGCCAGAAAGATAGTTGATACATTTATCATCTGTGTGTCCTTGTATAAAAGAACACATGTAGCTGGTGTCAACCCCTGCGGATTACAGAGTAATGGATGGGGGCAAATGGAAATTACACAGATTGACGTTACCCCCTCCAAACCCTATATTTATGCGGTGGTGGATACCTACTCCCATTTTATATGTGGATTTCCAATGACTTATGAAAGAGCAAAATCAGTTTGTATCTTCATGGTACAATGCATTTTTGTTATGGGGGGACCACAATCCATTAATACAATTGCCCAGCCTATATAAGTAAAAAGATTTCATTATTTTGTAAGGAATGGCATATCAGACACATCAAGGATCCCCTTAGAATTCCAGAGGACAAGCCATAGTTCAGAGGGCTCACAGAACTTCCATTATTCAGCTATTAAAATATAGGAAAAGTGATAGGTCAGTGGTTGATGTTTTATCTTTAACATTATTTTAACTAAATTTTGTAATACTTTTTATTGTGACCAATGTGAATTACAAGTTTTTCACATTATATTTAAGGTACATAGTGACACTAAATTAGGTCCATTTTAACCACCAGTGTTGTTTCACCTCCACTCCTGTTCCCAGCATGCATCTAAATCCTCTCTCCTTTGTCCCATGGACTGCTAATGTAACAGGTTTCCTTTGTGTATAGCTTGTTGTAGATTGGGTATCTTGATTCTTTTGTCATTAACTTTGGGTTTGATGTTTTAGGTCTGATCTTATTTTTTTTCCACTCAGTGTTCAAGAGACTTTTTGCTCCTGGTGTCATTCAATTTTTCCCTGAATTTATGAGGCAAAATAACATGATTCAAGTTCAATCATTCTTATGGAAAAAAGTAAAACAACTACAACAAAAAGAAAAATGAGGGGAGCTCATATAGAATCTATAAAAGTCCATTTAAAAGAAGAGAGTGGGAGGAAAAAGGCAAGCAATGGCAAAAACACAACAACAAGAAGAAAAGAACAACAAAACAAATTGAGAAATAAAAAAGAAAAAGAAAGAAAAAAAGAAGAACTAATGTGGCAAGTTTTTTTTTTTTATTTTTGCATAGGCAAAGTAAGTATTAGGGATATTAAAAAAAGGAATTCCCTTGGCCTAAAAGATACAAGATTTGTTTACTCCTGAAGCATATTGTCATGGGAATAACAACGGGTGCCGGACATGCTCATTATTAAACCCCAAGGTCTTTTTCTGTTGCAAGGAAATGTTATACTCAGTTATGAATGACTAAATCAGGCCTCTGGCATTAGAGATATTGGTATTTGCACAGATCCTAGGACGATGTCTAAGATAAAATCTTTCTTTATATGTCTAGAAGTTCTGCTCCATCATGGTTGTTATAGTCAGTCTTCTGTATTAGTGATCTTGGTTTTTGCACAGATCCTAGAATGAAGCCTAGTATAGAGTCTTTCCTTGTGGTTCCAGAAGTTCTGTTCAATCACGATTGTCAAAGTCAGATATGTAGAATTAGAGATCTTGGTTTCTGTACAAATCCTAGGCCAGAGCCTAATTTTACTTATTTGTCCCAGGAAGAGTTCTACTCGGTCACAGTTGTAAATGTCAGTCTTCTGTAATTAGTGAACTTGGTTTTTGTATAGATCAAAGGACAGAGTTTCTTCTGATTTCATCTTACTGTTAGGTGATGAGGTAGGGCAACCTGCTATTAGATCAAGTTGTTGCTGTTTCCTTTTCATCAGGATGTTGTACCAACCTGGTACAAGTTAGTCCAGAGCAGTCCTAGGAATTCCCTGGGGTTTTTGAATCCTGGTGCTGTTGAGGGAACTGTTTTGGTTCTGAGGTTGGCATCTGGGGTTTGCAGATGTATGGAAGCTGTCTGATCACACAGAGTCTAAGTCAAGTCCCTGTAACAAGTGACCAGGAAAGGAGGATATCCTGTATTATAAAATTTATGGGTTCTTATTCCTAGTAGATAAGAGCTTGTTACTATACATAGATTTCCCCTTCTGTAGTATGCCTATGCAAAAGGGAACGGTGTCATGTTATATTTCTGGTGCTTTTGTAGGTAAAAATTATAGGATACACATTCTCTTTGACTTGGTATTGACCTGAGCTTTTAACCCAAGCTGATTTTTTCTCCTAAATTTTGTGCCAAGCAGAACCAAAACAAGCAAAATTGTAAAAATTCAATAATAATTATATATAAATAATAATACAAAAATAATATTTATAAAATTAAAAAAGATGGAGGAGGCTACCTTTACATTTAGAAATATACATACTAAGAGTTATAGCTAATGAGGTTTCAACATACAGAGAAAATACATATATTCCCATTAAGTCTTTTGAGATACCCTTGAAGGAATGAGAACCAGGTCACCTTTTTATCCCACATTGTGGTCTTAATGATTTTGAGAAATAGTTTGTAGCAGTAAGGGATCAGGTAGTTTCTTGAGCTAGGATTCCTTCTGGAGCCGAATCTGGTAGCGTGTAACAGTCCACATATAGGGGAAATTGTGAGAAGAATCACATAGAATGAGCCAGCAGAAGTGGTGGTTGCAACTTCTTGCCAGGGCATGATATGTGGAGGTAATAGGGTTTCCTTTCTCTTTGGAAGTTGGCTGGTAATTTATTGGGGCAAGACGTTGGCCTTGGTACCTAATGAGTTAATAACTGAGAGTAAAGAGGGTTAAATAGGAATGGATAATAAATCAAAATTGAGGGGACTATGGATAGAATGAGTTCTTGGGGGGATAATATGTAAGAGGGGCTATATACAACATAGGCATGGATTGTTTACATTATATGTTATTTATACATAGAGGAGTCCACTATATGCCCACTTATTGGCAGATATTAGAGATTTATTCACAAGTTGTTATTGGAATTCTGACCCTCATAGGATGGAATTGAGTGCTTAATAATTAGTTGATTTAATAAAAGATTAATAATTAGCTAAAATATAGGTTAGGAGAAAAAGAAATCAAAGAAAAGAGAGAGAAGAGGGGGAGAAAGAAAAATAAGTTTTAAAAAGGGATGGCACCTCAGAATTGGAGGTTTTTCCAATTTTTAAGTACTTCATCAATGGCAAGTGTGAACTCCACTAAGTTAATCTTTCAGAGTTAGATAATGGATGGAGAATTTTAGGATAAGCATGATTTTTCAGGTCTAAAGTACTAAACAATATCATAGTGAGCATTATAAGAGGTGTCTACCCAATGTTGCACCCACAGTGTCTTGTGCATTGAGGTTCCTTTCCTAAAAATAAAACTGACAGCATTGGCTTTATGCTGTAATAGTAACCTACTTTGAATTGAAAAAGAAGAAAGAAGGGGAGAAAAGAAGAATAAAGAAAGAAAAAAAAGAAGAAAAAGAGATAATAGTAATTTGCAAAACTTAATTGATGAGTGGAACATGTAACATAAGTCTGTGGTGCGCAGTTGTCTACTTCAGTGATCTCAATGGTTATAGGCTTTATGTCCTAATAGAAGATATAATTAAAATGAAATGGTTAAGATGGAGTGTTTTTTCAATACATTGTCATAGTGAGCACAATGTATAATATTTAATTTGACAGAGGGCCAAAATTGCAAAATTAGGGGTCCACCCTATATCTCCATTAACCACTGTAAACAAAGAAAATGAAGAGCTATTTTATATATACGGACTTATAGTAATGCTTTGGTTAGGTAAAGAGATTTTACCTTTCCATTATCAGTCTTTTAGTTTAAACAGTGTTTCTTTTGCCAAACAGAAACTTTATAGTTTAATGTTGTCCTATATATAATATTTATTATATAGCTCTTAACATTGTCATTTAATCATCAAACACTTTTTTGTGGTACAAGTCTTGAAATGTTCTGCCTATTTTTCCTCAATGAACTTTGTAGACTTGGGTCTGATTTCAAGGTCTTAAAATCATTTTAAGTTGACATTTGTGTACAGTTTCTTGTTTTTCAATGTGGACTTGTCTAACCTTTATCTTTTGTGGTTCCACACAAACTTTATAATTTATTGTTCTTATTCTTAAAAATGACGTCTGAATTTGGATAGGGATTGCATTGAATCTTTATAGCAGTTTAGGAAAGGTCATTTTGATGGTATTGATTCTTTCTTCCCATTAGCAAGGGTTATTCCCTCAATTTCTTAGGTCCTCTTCAATTTTTTTCTGAATTATTTTTGAAGTTTTCATTGCATAGTTTCTTTACTTTTTTGTTAGGTTTATTCCTAATACTTGATATTTTAGAAAGTATTTTGAATGGGATGAACTCCTTTATCTTTTTCTCCTCTGCTTTGTTACTTAAATGCTACTGTCTTTCATGTAGTGACTTTATAGCCAGCCACTTTGCTTAATTGGTTTACTGTTTCTAGAAGTTTTTTTTTATGGATTCTTTAGGGTTTTCTATGTATGTCATCTTATCATCTGCCAATAGAGTTATTTTGACTTCCTCTTTGCCTATTTAGATTACTTAGATTCTTTGTTTTCGGATTGCTATTGCTAGGACTTCGAAAACTATTTTGAATAAGAGCAGAGACAGTGGATAGCCTTGCCTTGTACCCTACCTTAGTGTAAATGATTTCACCCTACCTTAGTGTAAATAAAATCATTAAGGATAATGCTAGCTGTGTTATTTTATAGGTACTATAACTATCTTGAAGAAGGTTCCTTCCAACCCTATTTTGCAGAGTGTTTTCATCATGAATATGTTGGATTTGTTGATTGTTTTTTATTGAGTAAATTGATATGATCATGTGGTTTGTGTTCTTCTTTTGTATATGTGGTGTATGGTGGTTTTTATAGAGCTTCTTTTTTTAAAATTAATATCTTTATTTAAACACCTTGATTACAGACATGATTATGGTTGGGTTTCAGTCATGTAAAGGACACCCCCCCTTCACCAGTGCAAAATTCCCATCACCAATGCCCCAGATCTCCCTCCTCCCCACCCCACTCCCTCCTGTACTCTAGACAGGCTTTTACTTTCCTCGTTCATTCGCATTGTTAGAATATTTCTCAATGTAGTTATTTCTCTAAGTACACTCATCACTCTTTGTGTTGAGTTTCATGAAGTGAGCTGGAACTTCTTACCCTCCTCTCTTTTGTTTCTGAAAATTAATGCAATTTTTGAAATTATATTTTTTACACCCATAGATGAGTGAGACTATTTTGTGTCTACCTCTCTCCCTCTGACTTATTTCACTCAACATAATAGATTCCATGTACATCCATGTATAGGAAAATTTAATGACTTCATCTCTCCTGACGACTGCATAATATTCCATTGTATGTATATACCACAATATCTTTATCCATTCATCTCTTGAAGGGCATCTTGGTTTTTTACAGAGTCTGGCTATGGTAAATAGCGCTGCAATGAATATAGATGTAAGGAAGGGGTTTTTATTGTATTTTTGTGTTCCTAAGCTATATCCCTAAGAGTGGTAGAGCTGGATCATACGGGAGCTCAATTTCCAGTTTTTGGAAAAATCTCCACATCACTTTATATCAGGGGTCTCAAACTCAACTTACCTGGGGGCTGCAGGAGGCAAAGTCGGGGTGGGGCAGGGCCGCATAAGAGATTTCACAAAAAAAGTCCTCAAACATCATTATTAACAGTTTTAATTATTTCTTCTGAACATGAGTGAAGATCATGAACAGTTCTTCTGAACATGGAATCTTTTGCCTATTCCTTGCTGCCAGAGACTTGACAGTGCTTCTTCTCAAAAATCTGAACCAAATTTGGCTTTAGAGAGGAGCAGTTGAGACCTTAAGTATGGCTTGAAGATGATCATCATTAAGTCTAGACCTGTACTTCGACCTATTGAAGTTCAATGTGGAGAATAACTTTTCACACAAATATGTGCTCCCAAAAAGGAACATGGTGCGCTTGAACATTCAGAAAAGATCAGGGAAGCTGGGGGGGGGCAATTCTCTCAAAAATTGCCCATGCATGTCTGCTTTTCCACTAATCTTCCTGAACTTGGCTTTGAGATCAGAGTTGCATTGCAGGTCAATGAGCTCCATTTGAAACACAGGAGAGGCATCTTGTACATCAAAGGAAAAGGGGTCCACAAACATTTGGAAAATGGCTCTGTGCTTTTTGAAGTCTGCAAATCTGTGATCAAATTGCTTCTCTAGCTTAAAAATAGCATCAACATATTTCTCACCACTGAATGGTATGCCTGCATCCACAAGTTCCTTGCATGCTGGGAAATGGCAAAGGTTTGTCTGAGAGAGCTGGGATTTCTATAACACAAGTCTTGTGGAGAATGCTTTCACGTTGTCATAGCAGCACTGATAAGCTGTCCTGGGCCTTGTAACATCTTGTTTAGTACATTCAGCTTATGTGTGATGTCAACAAGTAAAGCTAAGTCCATGAGCCATTTGTGATCACTCAACTCAGAAACATCATTCCCATCCATCTCCATGAAGGCTTTCACTTCTTCTCTCAACTCAAATGATCTTTTCAGGACATTTCCCCTGCTGAGCCAATGTACCTCCTTGAAATAGAGCACATCTCCACATTCTGACTCCATTTCCTCTAAAAAAGCATGGAACCTCCTGTGCTTTAAGCCCCTGGATCTGATTTGGTTGATGCATTGCACAACAACAGACATCACATTGTCACACGGCAGTCAGTTACTGCAAAGGGCCTGCTGATGGATAATGCAGTGAAGAGCAATGACCTTCTCTCCACCCTCCTCTTCAAGTTTTTTTGAACAAGTGCCACCAGTCCATTTTTCCTTCCTGTCATCGATGGCGCTCCATCAGTTATTATTCCAAAAAACCTCTTCCATGGCAAACCTGCATTCTCAATGGCATCACACAGATGCCAAAATATCACATTATCGATGGTCTGGCCATTCATTGGAATTATTGTGAGCAGCTTCTCTGTCAATTCAAAATTGTAATCAACACCACGGACATAAATTGTGAGCTCTGCAGTGTCTGTTATATCTGTGCCCTCATCAAGAGCAACTGAGTATGCATCAAAACATTTGGCTTTCTCACACAGTTGATGACAAATGTTACTTGACATGTCAGAAATGCGCTCTGCCACAGTGTTGGCAGAAAGGCTGATTTTGCTAAACTGACCTTTCTTTTCTGGACAGATAATACTTGCAGCCTGTAACATGCATTTTTTTAAAAAACAAACTCTCCTTCTGTGAATTGTTTCCCTGCCTTAGCAATCATCTCACTAACCATGTAACTAGCTTCGACTGATGCAACATTTTCTTTGGTTGCTTTCTTGAAGAAATCTTGTTGCCTCATTAGACATGCTTTAAGACTGGCAATAGGCTTGGGTCTCTCATTTCCTTGATATTTTGCACATTCCTCAGCGTGTTTAGTTGAATAATGGCGTTTCAAGTTGTATTCCTTGTGCACTGCAACTTTCTCTGAACAAATGAGACATGTGGGGATGGCCCTGTGCTCAACAAAGAAATACTGCGTCTCCCACTTTTCCTGAAATTGTCTGTGCTTGTCATCAATCTTTCTCTTCACTGCAGGCTTTGATGAAGTCATGATGAAGGTATGACAAAGTCTAATTCTGTAATAAACTTTTCTCTCTTCTCTCCCTTAGGCCTCCGATACTGCAAAGGACAGCGGGCAGGAGCAGCAGAAATGACGTCTGCACTAGGAGTATTGGTGATTATTCGCTTACCGAATATTCGCAATAAAAAAATTGCGTTAGTAAAAAAAAATTGCAAAAAATCGCATTAAACATTTGCATACCTTGAACGGAACTGCTCAGGGTATGCGACTGTTCAATGCGATTTTATCTTACTAATGTGATTTTTATTGCAATTATTCGGTAAGCGAATAATCGCAAATACTGTGATATTTGAAGGCTGGCTGCGGGCCACAAAATGTACGAAGGGCCGTAAATGGCCTGCGGTCCACAAGATTGAGACCCCTGCTTTACATAAAGATTGGACTAGACGGGAATCCCACCAGCAGTGGATAAGAGTTTCTTTCTCCACATTCCCGCCAGCACTGCTAGTTTTCATTCTTGTGATGTGTGCCAATCTCTGTGGTGTGAGGTGATACCTCATAGTTGTTTTAGTTTGCATCTCCCTGATGAATAGTGATGTGGAGCATTTTTTCATGAGCCTTTTGACCATTTGTATTTCTTTTTTGTCAAAGTGTCTGTCCATTTTTTCTCCCCATATTTTGATGAGATTAGATGTTTTTCCTCGTAAAATTCCCATGGTGTCCTGTATATTTTGGATATTAGCCCCTTATCTGATGGTTATTGGGTGAATAGTTTCTCCCACTCAGTGAGTGGCTCTTGTATTCTGAGCACTATATCCTATGAAGTGCAGAAGCTTCTCAGCTTAATATATTCCCATCTATTTATCTCTGCTTTCACTTGTTTGGAGAGTGCCATTTCCTCTTTGAAGATGCCTTTAGTCTCAATGTCATGGAGTGTTTTACCTACATGTTGTTCTATATACCTTATGGTATCAGGTCTGATATCAAGGCTTTAATCCATTCTGATTTTACCTTTGTATACGATGATAGCTGGGGGGGGTCTATGTTACATTTATTGCAAGTGGCTAGCCAGTTGTGCCAACACCACTTGTTGAAAAGGCTTTTCCTGCTCCATTTAGGATTTATTGCTCCTTTATCAAAATTAGGTGATTGCATGTCTGGGGAACATTCTCTGAGTACTCAAGCCTATTCCACTGATCTGAGGGTCTCTCTGAGTCCCTGTACAGCAGTCAGGAGAGATGAAGTCATAAAATTTTCCTATACCTGGATGTACATGGAATATATTATGCTGAGTGAAATAAGAGAAATAGACTTAGAATTCTCACTCATCTATGGGTTTTAAGAAAAACAAAAGACATTCTTGCTATAATTTTCAGAAACAAAAAATAGGAGGGCTAGAAGTTCCAGCCCACTACATGAAGCTCACCACAAAGAGTTTTGAGTGAAGTTAGAAAAATAACTACATTCAGAACTATCATAACTATGTGAATGAATGAGAGAAGTAGAATGCCTCTTTAGAGTACAGGTGGGGGTGGGGTATGGAGGAGGGATATTTGGGACATTGGTGATGGGAATGTTGCACTGATGAAGGGGGGTGTTCTTTTTATGACGGAAGCCCAACCACAATCATGTTTGTAATCAAGATATTTAAATAAATGTATTTAAAAAGATTTTTTGTATATAACTTTAAATATACAGTCTGATAACGCTCTTCTTTTCTGATGATTCTACTTTGTTTTCAGAGTCATGTTAGTTTCATAGAACATATTTTGCAGTATTTTGCTTATTTTTTAGTTCTTAAGTTTCCTTGAAGAGCTTGAAAAGAATGGTCAGTATTTAACCTCTTTAAAGGTTTAAGCAATTCAATGGTAAACTCTTTGACCCTGGGATTAGGGGGATATATGAAATTTTGATTACAATTTCAATATACTCAATGGAAATTGGCTTGTCAGATATTCCAAATAATCTTGATTTAGATTTGGAGGTTTATAAAAAGAATTTATTCATTTCTTATATTTTTCTTTAGTTCATTCCATAGAGTTTCTAGAGTAGTAAACTTTGATGATCTTTTGCATTTTTCTGATGTCTGTTGTGATTTCATCCCTTCCTTTCTGATTCCATTTATAAGTGCTCTATCTCTATCTTTGTGAGTAAACTAGTGTTCTATCAATTTTTTTTTTAAGAAAAAGCTCTTGTTTTCTTTGATACTTTGGATTGTTTTTTTGGGTTTCAATTCATTGCATTATTTCTATTTCCTGCCTGAATTAAGTTTTATTTTTTGGGGGGGTCACACCCAGCAATGCTCAGGGGTTATTCCTGGCTCTACATTCAGAAATCGCCCCAGCAGATTTGGGGGACCGTATGGGATGCCAGGATTCAAACCAGCAGCCTTCCGCATGCAAGGCCTTACCGCTGTGCTATCTCTCCGGTCACTAAGTTCCATTTGTTAAGTTGTGTGTCAAGTAGTTTATGTGGGGCCCTTCTTCCTCACAAATAAATGCATGCATAGATATGAACTGTCCTCAACACTGTGGTTGCTACATTACAAAATTCCTGATAATTGTATCCTCATTTTTTTTTTTTGGTTTTTGGGTCACACCCAGTGGTGCTCAGGAGTTACTCTTGGCTGTCTGCTCAGAAATAGCTCCTGGCAGACACAGGGGACCATATGGGACACCGGGATTCAAACTAAGCACCTTTGGTCCTGGATCGGCTGCTTGCAAGGCAAACACCACTGTGCTATCTCTCCGGGCCCGTATCCTCATTTCTATTTGTTTCTGGAATCACTTTATTTCCTATGGAAAGTTTGTTTAGTAATGAGCATTCAAGTTAGTTTTAATTGATTCCCCATTTTTATTTGTGTATAACCTTGGTGTTCAATGTAGCATGGTTTGAGGAGCTAGTTGGTATGATTTTCAGCATTCTATCTTAAATGTGTGTTTTGAGGGCCAGCATATAGTCGGTTCTGAATATATACATGTATATAGAGAAGACTGTATTGGCTTCTGGGGTTACTGAATGCCCTATATACATCTATTAAATACTCTTTTTTATTTAAACACCTTGATTACATACATGATTTTGTTTGGGTTTCAGTTATGTAAAGAACACCACCCATCACCAGTGCAACGTTCCCATCACCAATATCCCAAGTCTCCCTCCTCCCCACCTGACCCAAGCCTGTACTCTAAACAGGCTCTCCATTTCCCTCATACATTCTCATTATTAGGACAGTTCAAAATGTAGTTATTTCTCTAACTAAACTCATCACTATTTGTGGTGAGCTTCCTGAGGTGAGCTGGAACTTTCAGCTTCTTTCTCTTTTGTGTCTGAAAATTATTATTGCAAGAATGTCTTTCATTATTCTTAAAATCCATAGATGAGTGAGACCATTCTGCGTTTTTCTCTCTCTCTGACTTATTTCACTCAGCATAATAGATTCCGTGTACATCCATGTATAGGAAAATTTCATGACTTCATCTCTCCTGACAGCTGCATAATATTCCATTGTGTATATGTACCACAGTTTCTTTAGCCATTCATCTGTTGAAGGGCATCTTGGTTGTTTCCAGAGTCTTGCTATGGTAAATAATGCTGCAATGAATATAGGTGTAAAGAAGGGGTTTTTGTATTGTATTTTTGTGTTCCTAGGGTATATTCCTAGGAGTGGTATAGCTGGATCTTATGGGAGCTCGATTTCCAGTTTTTGGAGGAATCTCCATATCGCTTTCCATAAAGGTTGAACTAGATGGCATTCCCACCAGCAGTGGATAAGAGTTCCTTTCTCTCCACATCCCCGTCAACACTGTTTGTTCTCATTCTTTGTGATGTGTGCCATTCTCTGTGGTGTGAGGTGGTATCTCATCGTTGTTTTGATTTGCATCTCCCTGATGATTAGTGATGTGGAGCACTTTTTCATGTGTCTTTTGGCCATTTGTATTTTTTCTTTGTCAAAGTCTGTTCATTTCTTCTCCCCATTTTTTGATGGGATTAGATGTTTTTCTTGTAAAGTTCTGTCAGTACCTTGTATATTTTGGAGATTAGCCCCTTATCTGATGGGTATTGGGTGAATAGTTTCTCCCACTCAGTGGGTGGCTCTTGTATCCTGGGCACTATTTCCTTTGAGGTGCAGAAGCTTCTCAGCTTAATATATTCCCATCTGTTAATCTCTTCTTTCACTTGCTTGGAGAGTGCAGTTTCCTCCTTGAAGATGCCTGTAGTCTCAATGTCCTTGAGTGTTATGCCTATGTGCTGTTATATATATCTTATTGTTTTGGGGCTGTTGTCGAGGTCTTTAATCCATTTGGATTTTACCTTCATACATGATGTTAGCTGGGGGTCTAAGTTCAATTTTTTGCAAGTGACTATCCAATTGTGCCAACACCACTTGTTGAATAGGCTTTCCCTGCTCCATTTAGGATTTCCTTCTCCTTTATCAAAAATTAGGTGATTGTATGTTTGGGGAACATTTTCTGAGTATTCAACATATTCCACTGATCCGAGGGCCTGTCCTTATTCCAATGCCATGCTGTTTTGATAACTATTGCTTTGTAGTACAGTTTAAAGTTGGGGAAAGAAATTCCTCCCATATTCTTTTTCCCAATGATTGCTTTAGCTATTCCAGGGTGTTTATTTTTCCAAATGAATTTCAAAAGTGCCTGATCCACTTCTTTGAAGAATGTCATGGGTATCTTTAGAGGGATAGCATTAAATCCGTATAATGACTTGGGGAGTATTGCCATTTTGATGATGTTAATCCTGCCAATCCATGAGCAGGGTACGCGTTTCCATTTTCGTGTGTCCTCTCTTATTTCTTGGAGCAGAGTCTTATAGTTTTCTTTGTATAGGTCCTTCACATTTTTAGTCAAGTTGATTCCAAGATATTTGAGTTTGTGTGGCACTATTGTGAATGGGGTTGTTTTCTTAATGTCCATATCATCCTTATTACTATTGGTGTATAGAAAGGCATTGATTTTTGTGTGTTAATTTTGTAGCCTGCCACCTTGCTATATGAATCTATTGTTTCTAGAAGCTTTTTGGTAGAGTCTTTAGGGTTTTCTAAGTAGAGTATCATGTCATCTGAAAACAGTGAGAGCTTGACTTCTTACTTTCCTATCTGGATTCCCTTGATATCTTTTTCTTGCCTAATCGCTATAGCAAGTACTTCCAGTGCTATGTTGAATAGGAGTCGTGAGAGAGGACAGCCTTGACTTGTGCCAGAATTTAGAAGGAAAGCTTTTAGTTTTTCTCCATTGAGGATAATATTTGCACTGGCTTGTGGTAGATGGCCTTAACTAGATTGAGAAACGTTCCTTCCATTCCCATCCTGCTGAGAGTTTTGATCAAGAATGGGGGTTGGACCTTATCAAATGCTTTCTCTGCATCTATTGATATGATCATGTGGTTTTTATTTTTCTTGTTATTGATGTTGTGTATTATGTTGATAGATTTATGGATGTTCAACCATCCTTGCATTCCTGGGATGAAACCAACTTGATCATGATGGATGATCTTCTTAATGACGCATTGAATCCTATTTGGCAGGATTTTGTTGAGGATCTTTGCATCTGCATTCATCAGCGATATTGGTCTGTAATTTTCTTTTTTCGTAGCATCTCTGTCTGGTTTAGGTATCAAGGTGATGTTGGCTACATAAACGCTATTTGGAAGTGTTTCCGTTTGTTCAATTTTATGAAAGAGTCTTGCCAGATTGGTAGTAGTTCCTCTTGGAAAATTTGAAAGAATTCATTAGTGAATCCATCTGGGCCTGGGCTTTTGTTTTTTCAGCAGACATTTGATTACCGTTTTAGTTTCATCAATGGTGATGGGGGTGTTTAGATATGCTACATCCTCTTCCTTCAACCGTTGAAGATTTTAAGAGTCCAAGAATTTATCCATTTCTTCCAGGTTCTCAATTTTAGTGACGTAGAGTTTCTCAAAGTAGTTTCTGATTACCATTTGAATCTCTGTCATATCAGTAGTGATCTCTCCTTTTTCATTCCTAATACAAGTTATCAAGTTTCTCTCTCTTTCTTTGTTAGGTTCGCCAGTTTTCTATCAATCTTGTTTATGTTTTCAAACAACCAACTTCTGCTTTCGTTGATTTTTCAGATTGTTTTTTGGGTTTCCACTTCATTGATTTCTGCTTTCAGCTTTGTTATTTCCTTCTGTCTCCCTATTTTTGGGTCCTTTTGTTGAGCACTTTCTAGTTCTATTAGCTGTGTCATTAAGCTACTCAGGTAAGCTCCTTCTTCCTTCCTGATGTGTGCTTGCAAAGCTATAAATTTTCCTCTCTGTACTGCTTTTGCTGTGTCCCATAAGTTCTGATAGTTTGTGTCTTTATTGTCATTTATTTCCAGGAACCTTTTGATTTCCTCCTTGATTTCATCCCAGACCCACTGGTTATTGAGTATGAGGCTGTTTAACTTCCAGGTGTTATAGTTTTTCTTCTGAGTCACTTTGGATTCACAAATAATTTCAGAGCCTTGTGGTCAGCGAGGGTAGTCTGCAAAATTTCTATTCTCTTGATATTATGGAGGTATATTTTATGTGCCAGCATGTAGTCTATCCTAGAGAATATCCCATGTACATTGGAGAAGAATGTGTATCCATTTTTCTGGGGATGGAGTGTCCTATATATATCCACTAGGCCTCTTTCTTCCATTTCTCTCCTCAGGTCTAATATATTCTTGTTCGGTTTCAGTCTGGTTGACCTATCCAGTGTTGACAAAGACTGGTTTTGTGTCTGTAAAGTTTCTGAGCTGTTTTTTGTCTGTGAAACCATGTATTCTTTCGTCAAACCGGAAAGTGAGTTTTGCTGGGTACAGTATTCTAGGTGAAGCATTCATTTCATTCAGTCTTGTCACAATGTCCCACCACTGCATTCTGGAGTTGAGTGTTTCTGGTGACCGGTCTGCTGTAAATCTCAAGGGTGCTGCTTGAACGTAATTTCATCTTTTATTCTTGCTGTTTTCAGAATTCTGTCTCTAAATGTGGGATTTGTCATTGTGACTAGGATGTGTCTTGGGGTGGTTTTTCTGGGGTCTCTTTTGGTTGGTACTCTTTGAGCATGCAGGATTTGATCACATATATTCTTTAGCTCTGGAAGTTTCTCTTTAATGATGTTCTTGACCGTTGATTCTTCTGGAAATTTTCTTCCTGGGTCTCTGGGACTCCAATGATTCTTAAGTTGTTTCTGTTGATCTTATCATATACTTCTATTTTCATCTGTTTCCATTCTTTGACTAATTTTTCCATTGTCTGCTCATTTGTTTAAGTTTTTTCCCAATCTCTCCTGCTGTATGGATTTGTTATGTATCTCATCTTCCACAGCACCCATTCTATTCTCAGCTTCTGATACCCTGTCCCAGATCTTATCCATTTTGTCATTCACTTCGTTTACTGACTTTTTCAGTCCTGTTATTTGACATGTTATTTCAGTTTGGAGTTTTGTGATATCTGTCTTCATATTTTCTTGGTTCTTATTAGTGTTCTGTTCAACTCTATCCATGGTTTCTTTGAGTTCGTTGAGCATTTCCATATTGCTAGTCTAAAGTCCTTATCTGAGAGGTTGATTAGTTGGTTGGTCATTTTCTGGTCATCAGAATTGTCATCTTCATTCTCTATGTCTGATGCTGGCCTGCATTGTTTCCCCATTGTCTCATTTGTGTTGTGGGTTTTTCTACGTGTTTTGGTGGTATTCATTGTCTATATGATACAGGCAGCACACTCCTCTGGCTCCGCCCTTTCTGGATGAGCTGACTTGCCTCTAAGGGAGGGGAATCCTCCGTGGATGAGGCCTCACACTGGATCAAATATTAGGCCCAAGCATGCAACAGAACAGACAGTTCAGAGAGAAGTGCTTGCTTCTGTAATATAGCACAGTTCTTAGTGTGATTTTTTTCTTCTTGTTGCGATGGTGTTCTTTTCTTAGAAAGAGCACATGGCCGCGTCGCGAAACAAAGCGGCCGTGCTCTGCTGGAGCCTCTTTTCGCCCCACTCCCAAGAGTTTCACGCAAGAGGACAGTAGACAGACATTTACAGGTAGCACTTTTTCACAGTTGGGCCCCACTGGGCATGCGTAGTTTTTTGGATTTTCCCGCCTGATGTCCCAAACTGGGGACCCGGCTTCTGCAAAAGCTTGCCGGTTTTTGTGTTCTGGATTCCTGCCCTGAAAATAGCCTCTGGGAGAGCGAGTTTTCTGGAGCCTCTATTTGCCCCACTCCCAAGAGTTTCACGCAAGAGGACAGTAGACAGACATTTACAGGTAGCACTAACAGTTTTTCCACAGTTGGGCCCCACTGGGCAGGCGTAGTTTTGTGGATTTTCCTCGCCTGATGTCCCAAACAGTGGACCCGGCTTCTGCAAAAGCTTGCCGTTTTTTGTGTTCTGGAGTCCCGCCCTGAAAATTATTAAATACTCTTATCTATTTCTTTTTTCAAAGAAAGTCTAATTGATCTTGTTAAGTGTTAATAGAACAATATTAAAATCTCACACTACTATCATTCAAATATATTTGCAGTTTATAAAAATATTTTGCTAGGGCCAAAGCGATAGAGCAGTGGCAGGGCATCTGCCCTTCATGCAGCTGATTCAGGACAGACCTCAGTTTGAACCCATCTGGTCCCCTAAGCTAGGAGCAATTTCTGAGCGCATAGCTAGGAGGAAACCCTGAGCATCACTGGGTGTGGTCCAAACACCAAAATATATATTATTTTGGCATTCCTCATTTGATGCATATGTTAAAGAATATAAATACTTTAGCACATACATGTCCCTTGATAATCAAGAAATAACTCTTTCTGTCTCTTATAATCTTTTAAACATAAATTTTATGTTGTCTGATACTTTTATGGCCACTGGGCATTCTGTGGTACTGTTTGCATGAAGAATAGTCTTTTAACTTTGAATAGTTTTTTTCTCTAGATAATTAAATATGATTCTTGCAGGCAGAAGAATATGAGGTTTAATTATCTTTTTGTTTTGGGGGCCACACCTGATGACATCCAGGGTTTACACCTGTCTATGTGCTCAGAAATCTCTCCTGGCTTGGGGTACCATATGGTATTCCAGGGATTGAACCAGGTTTGTTCTGGTTCACCGTCATGAAAGGCAAATTTTCTATTGCTGCCCTATCTCGCCGACCCATGAGGTTTGATTTTATAATCTGTACTGGCACTATATATCTATTACATGATTCACCTAACCTTGAGGGATATTATTGCTATGTAGTGTTGTGCTTTCTTTCTATAGAAATTTTGTTTGTAGTAGGAATGCGTCTTTCTCTCTCCCTCTGACTTACTTCACTCAGCATAATAGATTCCATGTACATCCATGTATAGGAAAATTTCATGACTTCATCTCTCCTGACATCTGCATAGTATTCCATTGTGTATATGTACCACAGTTTCTTTCACCACTCATCTGTTGAAGGGCATCTTGGTTGTTTCCAGAGTCTGGCTATTGTAAATAGTACTGCAATGAATATAGATATGAGGAAGGGATTTTTGTATTGTATTTTTGTGTTCCTTGGGTATATTTCTAGGAGTGGTATAGCTGGATCATATGGGAGCTCAATTTCTAGTTTTTGAAGGAATCTCCATATCACTTTCCATAAATGTTGGACTAGAAGGCATTCCCACCAGCAGTGAAATAAGTTCCTTTCTATCCACATCCCCTCCAGCACTGCTTGTTTTCCTTCTTTGTGGTGTGCGCCAATCTCAGTGGTGTGCAGTGGTACCTCATAGTTGTTTTGATTTGCATCTCCCTGATGATTAGTGATGTAGAGCATCTTTTCATGTGCCTTTTGGACATTTGTGTTTCTTCTTTTACAAAGTGTCTTCATTACTTCTCCCCATTTTTTGATGAGGTTAGATGTTTTTTCATGTCTTAAAGTTGATATTTTATTTCTTTTCATACAGTTGTTTTCAAATCTATGAAATTACTGAACTGTTGTTTTTCCATGAAAATAATTTATAATTTATTTTTTCTTCAAATATAAATTAGAATTCGTGTGGATAAAATATTATTGGATGCTTGTATTTAATTGATTTATAAAATCATTCACAAAACTAATTTTGTTAATGGGTTTTCTTAGGTAAATATCATTTAATTAAAAATGCTCTTATGTATGCAATTGTTTTAAAATCTCACTGCTTTAAATTCTTGTTGCTTTCATGGATATCTTTATCTATGGTTTTTTTCTATTTTTAATTCATTTTATTTTTTATTAGATATGTCTTCAGATTATCTTCATGATCCACTCATTTGTTATTGAACATATAGATCAACTCCAACTTTTAGTTATACTGAGTGCTATGATGAGTAGCAGTATGTATATGTTCTTTTGATGAATTAATTACTCTACTGGGGATAGATACAAAAAGTAAGATTTCTGTTTCATAGGGCAGATCAATTCTGAGTTTATTAGAACCCTACATATTGTTTTCCATGGAGTTTGGATGAGACAGCATTTCCATCAGCAGTGGATGAGAGTTCTTTTTTTTCACAACCTCTGAGCATAGACTTTTCCCAATATTTGTGATATATTCTATTCTCATTGGAGTATATCTCATTGTCATTTTATTTGGGTTTCCTTAATGATAAATGATGAAGAGCATTTTCTTTTTATGATTCCTATGTTTATTTAGATTTATTAATATTTTCTTTAAGCATCATTATTAAAACATGTTTGTAATTTGGTTTCAGTCATAAAAATTACCCTCCTCCACCAGTGCAACCATCCCACCACCAATGCTCCCTATCTCCCCCCTCCGCCATTCCCTGCCCATCTTTGAAACAGGCATTTATTTCTATCACTAACTACCATTATCGTTATCATGGTTGGTGTAATTATTTATCTAACTAAACTCACCAACATTTGTAATAAGTTTCATATCTTGGACTGGTCCTTTAAAACCTAATCTCTATTTTCTCTGGTTATTATTACATATTATCTTTTATTTTTTAAAAACAAGCCCAAATATAAGTTAGAGTATTATGTGTCTATCTCTTACCCACCAACTCATTCCACTCAGCACAATTGTTTCCATGTTCATCCATGTATAGGAAATTTTATGATTTTATTTTTCCTGACAGCGGCATAGTATTACATTATGTATATGTATTACAGTTTATTTAGCCATTCGTCTCTTCTTGGGTATCATGGTGTTTCGAGATTATGTCTATTTAAATAGTGCTGCTATGAATATAGGAAATCAGAGGGCATATTTTTCTATTATGTTTTTGAGTTACCATGGTGTATCCCTAGGAGTGGCATAGCTGGATCATAATTGAGCTAAATTTCCAGTATTTTTTGGAATCTCTTTGCTGTTTTCTATCAAGGCTGAAAAAGATGGCATTCCCACCAGCAGTGAATGAGAGTTCCTTTCACTTCACACCCCCAAAAGAACTGATTGTTCTTGTTTTATTTCTGTGATATGTGCCAGTCTCTGTGGCATCAGATGGTACCTCATTGTTGTTTAGATTGGTATCTCCCTGATGATTAGTGACGTGGGGCATTTTTTCATGTGCCTATTTGCCATTTGTGTTTCTTCTTTGAGGAAGTGTCTTTTTGTTTCTTCACCCCATTTTTATATGGGGATAGAATACTTTTTTGTTAAGTTCTTTCATGTCTTGTATATCTTAGCTGTTCACCCCTTATCTGATGGGTATTGGATGAATAGTTTTTCCTATTCTGTAGGTGGGTTCAGTATCCTAGTCACTGTTTCCTTTGATATGCAGCACTTTCTCAGTTTAATGTAGTTCCATGTGATTATCTTTGCTTCTACATGTTTAAAAAGTTGTATCTTCTCCTTAAAGAGGCCTTTAATCACAGTGTCATGGAGATATTTACCTACATGTTCTTCAATGCACCTGTGGTTCTGGGTCAGATATAAAGATCTTTAATCCATTGGATTTGACCTTTGTGCATGGTATTAGATGGAGTTCCTAATTCTCTTTTTTGTATGTAGCTAAACAGTTGTCCTAACATCACTTGTTGAAAATGCTCTCCTTGGCCTGCCCAGTGGTTCCCAACTGCGAGAAACTGTGAGTGTTGCCTGTGCGTGTTTCTCTACTGTCTTGTTCCTGAACCTCTCATGAGTGGGTTGAAAAGGAGCCAGAAAAATCGCTTTCCTAGGGGCTCAAGAAGAGCACAGCTGCTCTGCTTTGTGGCCATGTGCTCTGTCTAATAAATGAACTCCACTGCAACACGCAGAAAATATAACACTAGGAACTGTGCTGGATCTCTGAAGCTCAGCATATCTCTCTGGACAGTCTTCTCTGCTACTTTCTCGGACCTAATATTTGATCATGTGTGTGGATTCATCCACGGAGGGCTCCCCTTCCTTGGAGGTGGGTCGACCCACCAAGAAATGGTGGAGCTAGAGTAGTGTGGCCATGCACATCATTTAGCCAATGAATACCACCACAACACTTAGAATAACCCACAATACAAGTGTGACAATGAGGAAACAACAAAGGCCAGCACCAAGCATAGAAAATGAAGATGGCAACTCTGATGACCAGAAAATGGCCAACCAACTAGTCAATCTCTCAGATATGGAGTTCAGAGAAGAAATATGGTGGATGCTTGCAGAACTCAAAGAAAGCATGGATTGACATGAACAGAACACTAATAAGAACGATGAAAATATGAAGACAGAAAACAAAAAACTCCAAACTGAAATAACAGGCCAAATAATAGATCTGAAAAACTCAGAAAATGAATTGATTGACAAAATGTTTAACATCTCCATCAGGGTAACAAGCTGAGGATAGAATTAGTGCTCTGGAAAATGAGATACAAAACAACTCCATACAGCAGAAGAGATTAGAAAAAGCCTTAAAGCAAATGAACAGACAATAGAAAAAATAGTCAAAGAATGTGAACAGATGAAAATAAAAGTCTATGATAAGCGCAACAGAAACAACTTAATATCATTAGAGTCCCAGATACCCAGGAAGAAAATATCCAGAAAACATCAACGGTCAAGAACATCATCAAAGAGAAACTACCAGAAATAAAGAATACATGTGATTAAATCCTGCATGCCCAGCTAAAAGAGACCCCAGAAAAAACACCCGAAGACACATCCAAGTCACAATGCCGAATCCCACAGATAGAGACAGAATTTTGAAAGCAGCAAGTTCAAAAAGGGAAATTAAGCTCAAGGGAGCATCCTTGATATTTACAGCAGATGTGTCAAAAGAAACACTCAAGGCCAGAAGGCAGTAGTGGGACATAGTGACAAACCTCAATAAAATAAATGCTTCACCTAGAATACTGCACCCAGCAAAACTCACTTTCAGGTTTGAAGGTAGAATACATGGCTTCACAGATAAACAACAGCTCAGAAACTTTACAGACTCAAAACCAGTCTTAAAAGAAAAACTGAAAGACCTACTTTATGACAAGACTGACCAACGGACACACCAAACTTCGAAACAAAGATGGCACTAACTCCCAGGACAATTCTTTCTCTCAATGTCAATGGACTAAATGCACCAGTTAAGAGACACAGAGTGGCTAAATGGATCAAAAAACACAATCCACCCTTCTGCTGCCTACAAGAAATGCACCTGAATAGTCAGAACAAACATAGACTCAAAATAAAAGGCTGGAGGAAAATCATCCAAGCAAACAACACCCATAAAAAAGCTGTAGTGGCCATACTAATATCAGATGATGCAAACTTTATACTCAGGAAAGTTGTAAGGGACAAAGATGGATGTTTTGTATTAATCAAGAGATATGTACAGCAGGAAGAAATCACTCTCCTATACATATATACACCAAAAGAGGGGCCAGCAAAATATTTAATACAATTGTTGACAAATCTGAAAAAGAATATCAATAACAACACAATAATTGTGGGAGGCCTCAACACAGCTTTGTCAAAATTCGATATGCCAACCAGACTGAAATCCAACAAGAATATGCTAGACCTAAAAATAGAAATGGAAGAAAGAGGTATAGTAGGACACTCCACCCCCAGAAACCCGAATACACAGTTTTCTCCAATGTACATGGGACATCCTCCAGGATAGAATACATGCTGGCACATAAAACATACCTCATAATATGAAGAGGATAAAAATGTTGCAGGCTACCTTGGCTGACCACAAGGCTCTGAAATTATATGTGAATTCCAAGGGACACAGAAGAAAAAGTTTAATACCTGGAAGTTAAACAGCCTAATACTGAATAAACAGTGGGTCCGAGATGAAATCAAAGAGGAAATCAAAACTTTCCTGGAAACAAATGATAATAAAGATACAAACTATCAGTACCTATGGGACACAGCAAAAGCGGTACTGAGAGGAAAATTTATTGCTTTGCAAGCATACATCAGGAAGGAAGAAGGGGCCTACCTGAATAGCTTAATGAGGCAGCTCATAGAATTAGAAAGTGCTCAAAAAAAGGAACCAGAAATAGGGAGACAGAAATAAATAACAAACTGAAAGCAGAAATCAACGAAGTGGAAATCCAAAAAACAATCTGAAATCAATGAAAGCAGAAGTTGCTACTTCGAATAAATAAACAAGCTTGATAGACCATTAGCAAAACGAACTAAGAAAGAGAGAGAAGCTTGATATTAAAAATGAAAAAGGGGAGATCACTGCTGATATGGCAGAGATTCAAAGGGCAATCAGAAACTACTTTGAAAAACTCTATGCCACTACAAATGAGAACATGGAACAAATGGACAAATTCTTGGACTCTTATAACCTTCCATGGTTGAATAAAGAGGATAAAGCATAACTAAACACTCCCATCACTATTGAGGAAATTAAAACGGTAATCAAATATCTGCCCCAAAACAATAGCCCGGCCCAGATGGATTTACTAATGAATTCTTTCAAAACTTTCAAGAGGAACTACTACCGATCCTGGTAAGATTCTTTCATGAAATCAAAAAAACGGGAACACTTCCAAATGTCTTTTATGAAGCCAACATCATCTTGATACCTAACCCAGACAGAGATACTACCAAAAAAATTATAGACCAATATACCTGATGAGCACAGATGAAAAGATACTCAACAAAATTCTGGCAAATAGGATGCAATGCCTCTTCAAGAAGGTCATTCATTATGATCAAATAGGTTTCATCCCAAAAATGCAAGGATGGTTTAAGATCTGTAAATCTACTAACATAATACAGAACATCAACAACAAGAAAAATAAAAATCACATGATCATATCAAGAGATGCATAGAAAGCATTTCATAATGTCCAACATCCATTCTTGATCAAAACTCTCAGCAAGATAGGAATGAAAGGAACTTTTCTCAATATAGTTAAGGCCATCTCCAACAAGCCAGTGGCATATATTATTCTCAATGGTGAAAAATTAAAATCTGTCCCTGTTAATTCTGGCACAAGGCAAGGCTGTCTTCTCTCACCACTCCTCTTCAACATAGAGCTAGAAATACTTGCTATAGCGATTAAGCAGCAAAAATGTATCAAGGGAATCCAGATAGGAAAGGAAGAAGTCAAGCTCTCACTGTTTTCTGATGACAAGATACTCTACTAAGAAAACACTAAAAACTCTACCAAAAAGCTTCTAGAAACAATAGAGTCATATAGCAAGGTGGCAGGCTACAAAATCAACACACAAATATCAATGGCCTTTTTATACACCAATCATAATAGGGAAGAAGTGGACATTAAGAAAACAACTTCATTCACATTAGTGCCACACAAACTCAAATATCTTGGAGTCAACTTGACTAAAGATAAAGGACCTATACAAAGAAAACTGTAAAACTCTGCTCCAAGAAATAAGAGAGGACACACGGAAATGGAAACACATACCCATGCTCATGGATTGGCAGGATTATCATCATTAAAATTGCAAAACTCCCCAAAACATTGTACAGATTTAATGCGATCCCTCTAAAGATACTTAAGGCATTCTTCAAAAAAGTGGATCAAGCACTTTTGAAATTTATTTGGAACATTAAACACCCTCGAATAGCTAAAGCAATCTTTGGGAAAAAGAATATGAGAGGCATTACTTTCCTCAACTTTAAACTGTATTATAAAGCAATACTTATCAATACAGCATTGTTTTGGAATAAAGATAGACCCTCAGATCAGTGGAATAGGCTTGAGTACTCAGAGAATATTCCCCAGACATACAATCACCCAATCTTTGACAAAGGAGTAAGAAATCCTAAATGGGGCAAGGAAAGCCTCGTCAACAAGTGGTGTTGGCACAACTGGGTAGCCACTTGCAAAAAAGCTAAATTAGACCACCAGCTCACATCATGTAAGAAGGCAAAATTCAAATGGATTGAAAAACCTCGATATCAGACCTGAAACCATAAAGTATATAGAATAACACATAGTAAAACACTCCATGACATTGAGACTAAAGACATCTTCAAGGATGAAACTGCACTTTCTAAACAAGTGAAAGCAGAGATTAACAGATGGGAATATATTAAACTGAGAAGCTTCTGCACCTCGAAGGAAATAGTTTCCGGTATACAAGAGCCACCCACTGAGTGGGAGAAACTCTTCACCAATACCCATTTTCACCCAATACTAAATCTCCAAAATATACAAGGCACTGACGGAACTTTAGAAGAAAACAAAAATTTCATCCCATCAAGAAATGGGGAGAAGAAATGGACAGACAATTTGATAAAAAAGAAATACAAATGACCAAAAGGCACATGAAAAAATGCTCCACATCACTAATCATCAGGGAGATGAAAATCAAAACAACTATGAGGTACCACCTCACACCACAGAGATTGGAACACATCACAAAGAATGAGAACAAACATTGTTCTTATCCACTGCTGGTGGGAATGCTGTTTAGTTCAAACTTTCTGGAAAGCAATATGGAAATTCTTTTAGAAACTGGAAATTGAGCTCCCATATGATCCAGCTATACCACTCTTAGGGATATACCCCAGGAACACAACAATACAAAACAAAAATCCCTTCCTTACACTTATATTTATTGCAGCACTATTTACCATAGCAAGACTCTGGAAACAACCAAGATGTCCTTCAACAGATGAATGGCTAAAGAAACTGTGGTACATATACACAATGGAACATTATGCAGCCATCAGGAGATATGAAGTCATAAAATTTTCCTATACATGGATGTACATGGAATCTATTATGCTGAGTGAAATAAGTCAGAGAGAGAGAAAGACACAGAATGGTCTTACTTATCTATGGGTTTTAAGAAAAATGAAAGTATTGCCATAATTTTCAGAGACAGAAGGGAGGGGTCTGGAAGTTACAACCCACTTCATGAACCTCACCACAACGAGTGATGAGTTTAGTTAGAGAAATAACTACATTGCAAACTATCCTAACAATGAGAATATGAGGGAACTGGAAAGCCTGTTTAGAGTACAGGTGGGGATGGGGTGGGGACGAGAGATATTTTGGGACATTGATGGTGGAAATGTTGCACTGGTTATGGGGGGTGTCCTCTTATATGACTAAAACCCAACAACAATCATGTTTGTAACCAAGGTGTTTAAATAAAAATATTATTTAAAAAAAGATAAAAACCCTGAAAATTGAGCTCCCATATGATCCAGCTATACCACTCCTAGGGATATAACCTAGGAACACACAATTACAATACAAAAATCCTTTCCTCACACCTATAGTCATTGGTGCACTGTTTACAATAGCCAGACTCTGGAAACAACCAAAAAAAAAATAAAAGAAAATGCTTTCCTTGTTACATTTTGCATTTGTTGCCCCCTTTCAAATATTAGTTGATTGTATGTCTGGTAACATTCTTCAAATATTCATATATATTATGTTAATCTGAGGTTCATTCTTTATTTCAACAGCATGCAATTTTAATGACTATAAGTCAATTTACCAAGATAAGATTCAGGTGGGGGAACCTTCTTGTTTTAAGAAAATATTGAGTTCCTTCCCTAGTGGATATAAACTCTTTTTGTACCTATAATTTTTTCATTTTGATGCACCCATGTAAAAATTCTGCCATAATATACTAGAAGAGTCTAAGTAGGGAAAATTATGACAAACCAACAAGTCCTATAACCTAGTTATAAAAATAAACAAGGAAATGCTGTCTCAAGTATATTCCTATTAGGAAAATTAAAAATGAGCAGAACTACATATACATAAGAAAATAGGGTATAAATACATATTCAAATGAAAGAAATACACCTATCAGAAATGCATATATGAGCTGAGTATTGTCTCTCAGTCCTTTTGAAAAAATCTGGAGGAAAGAAGAATCTGGGCAACGTTTCAGCTATCAAATGAGTCTTGAGGAGTCAGAACAAATGGCTCATAACAGTCACTGGTAAGAAACACTCTTAGAGCTGAGAGTCTCTTCAAGAAACAAAACCAGAAACTGTTATCAGTCCATGGAGGAAATGACTAGAGGAGAGGAGAGTGTTTCTGCATCTAGAAAGCCAAGGGCTGAGGGTAGATTTTATCCATTTTACAGGTTCTCATGTTTTGTGGCAAATAATTTCTCAAGGCAGTCTCTGATAACCCTTTAAATTACTGTGGTATCTGTAGTAATCGTTCCTTTTCATTTCTAATCTGGTTTATTAACTTTCCCTTTCCATATGAGTTTCTATACTGGTTTATTGATTTTGTTTATTTTTTCAAAGAACCAATTTTTGCTCTCATTGATCTTTTGGAATTTTATTTGGATTTAAATTCATTGATTTCTGCTCTAATCTTTGTTATTTCTTTATGCCTACCTATTTTAGGTTCAGTTTTTTGATCAATTTTTAATTTTTTAACCTGTGTCATTAAGTTTATATGAAGGCCCTTTATTTTTTCCTGATGTGTGCATGCAAAGCTATAAATTTTTCTTTTAGTACAACTAATACTGTCTCAAAAGTTTTGTTAATTTGTGCCTTCAATCACATATTTTGTCAGGAATATTTTGATTTCTTCTTTGATTTCATCTCTGAACCACCTGTTGCTCAGTAGTAAGCCGTTTAATTTCCAGCTGTTAAAGTTTTTCTTCTGTGTCCTTTTGTATTTCACTATATTTTCAGTGTACTGTGATCTGGGTAGGTAGTCTGTACAATTCCTAACCTCTTGATTTTTTGAAGGTATGTCTCATAAGCCAGCATGTTTTTAATCCTGGTGAATAACCCATGTGCATTAGAGAATAATGTATATTCAGTTTTTTGGAGATGTAGTGCCCTTTAAATATATACTAGTATACTTTCTTCCATTACTTTTATTTAACTTGATTTGTTGATTGATTGGTTGTTGGGTCACACCCAGCGGTGCTCAAGGGTTACTCCTGGCTCTGAACTCAGAAATTATCCCTGGAAGGCTGAGGGACCAATGACATGCTGAGAATCAAACTGGGTCCCTCCCAGGTAGACTGTATGCAAGACAAATGCTCTACCGCTTTGCTATTCTCTGGTCACACTTTCTTCAATTTTTAATTTCAGAGCTAGTATATTCTTGTTAGGCTTCATACAGGTTGACCTATCAAGCAATGACAGGATGGCCTCTCATGGTCTCCCATGGTCTCCCAATATTATTGTGTTGTTAATGATGTCTTCTTTTATATTTGTCAAATATTATATTAAATATTTTGCTGTTTCCTCATTGGATGCATATATGTTTAAGAGTGAGATTTTTTTCTGTTGTAGATATCCCTTATTTATTATTAAATGCCTATATTTGTTCTTATAACTTTGTTAAGCCACTCCATCTTTTTAAAGGGAGTTGTTTCCTTGGATGATTGTACTCCAACATTTGATTTTGAGTCAAAGTTTGTTTTAACTATTCAGATGTGTTTTTTTGTAGGCAGCAGAATGCTGGATTCAGATTTTTTATTTATTTTCCCACTCTGTTTCTTTTAACTGGTGCATTTAGTCTGGTACTGTTGAGAGAGAGATTTCTCCTGAGATTTAATGTCATCTTTATGTAGAACTTTGTTGTGTTTATTGGTCTGTCTTGTCTTAATGTATACTTTTAATTTATCTTTTAAGGCTAACATTGAGACTGCAAAGTTTCTGAGTTCATCCATGAAACTATGTAATCTTCCTTAAAAACTGAACTGGAATCTGGCTGGGTGCAGCATTCTAGGTGAACTTTTTATTTCATTGAGTTTTGTCATTATATCCCATCACTGATTTCAGGCCTTGAGGGTTTCTTGTTACAGATTTGCTATAGCAATTAAGGATGCTTCTTTGTATGTAATTTTCCTTGTTGGTTTTGCTTCTTTTAGTATTTTATCCCAATCTGTAGGATTCTTCATTGTGACTATAATGTGTCTTGAGGTGTTTTTATTTGGGAATTTTTTTAGATGATACTATTCAGTCATGCAGGATTGGTTGCATGCAATGTTTAACTCTGTAAGTTTCTCTGTAATGATATCCTTGATAGTTAATTGTTCCTGAGGATTCTCTTCCTGGGTTTCTGGGAATCTAATAAGTCTTGTGATATTCCTGTTGTCTTTATCAAAGATTTCTATTTTCATATTTTCACATTATTTTGGGATTTTTCTATTGTTTGATAATTAGTTTTTTGTTTTTGTTTGTTTGTTTTTGGTTTTTGGGATACACCTTGTGACGCTCAAGAATTACACCAGGCTATGCAATCAAAAATCACTCCTGGTTTTGAGGACCATATGGGATACTGGGCGATTGAACTGCGGTCCATCCTATATCAGATGCATGCAAGGCAAATGCCTTACCAGTGTGCCACTGTTCCAGCCCCTGATCATTCGTTTTTTTTATTGTGGGCAAAGTGAATTAAAAATCTTTCACGTAATATTTAAGGCAAATAGTAGTAATAAATGAGGGGCATTTTCACCACCATTGTTGTCCTCCCTCCACTCCTGTTCCAGCATGCATCCCTTTTCCCTCTCCTCTAACCCCCGTAATGCTACTGCAGCTGTCCCCCCATGTACAGCTTGATGTAGATTGGTAACATTTCTGTTGTCATTGACTTTCGATTTGTGTTCAAGTCGGATCATTTTTTATTTCCACCAAATGGACATATGACTCTCTGGTCTTGGCACCATCCATTTTTCTCCCTCCAAATATGATGTTGATTAAGGTGATTCCCGTAATGTGGCTCTATTTGAGATATAAAAAGGAATAAAGGATGAGTCTGTCTAGGTGCTGTAAGTATCCCTTTGGAAGAAGAAAGGGGAAAGAAGAAAAAGAAGAAGAAAAAATTAAGAAAATAAAATAAAACGAGACAAGGCATAAACAAACCGAAACAAAACAAAAAACCAATAAGGGAGTAATAAAAATACAAAAAAGATTAAGAAAAAAAGAGTAAATAAAAAACCAAAACCATCCGCTATGAGGAAACACATCAGAAAAAAATTAAAAACAAAAACGAGAGCAAAAACAAGAAAAGAGGGAAAAAACAAACCAGCAACTTTTTAAAAAAGGGTTGTGTTTTTTCCTTTGCATAAGCACAGTAAACATTGGGAAAATTAGAACAGGAATTTCCTTGGCCTGAAAGATACAAGGTTTCTCTGCCCTTGACGCATATTGCCATAGGAACAACTACAGGCTCCATACTCACTCTTTTACACACCCCAAGATTTTTTATGGAGCCAGAAGACTTTCCACTCAGGTGTGGGCGATAACATCCTGCCTCTGTAGCTGAAGATCTTGTTATTTGCGTAGATCATAGGGTGAAGTCTAGGAGAGAGATTTTTGTTTGTTTCTTTGTTTCCTTGTTTGTTTCTTTTATGGTTCTAGGATTTCTGTTTTATCACTGTTGTTGTGGTCAGTCTTCTGTAGTTAGTGGACTTGGTTTTGGCTCAGATCCTAGGTCAGAACCTAGGCTATAGTCTTTCAGCATGGTTCCAGATGTTACGCTCAGTTGCAGTTGTCAAAGTCAGAACTCTGGGGTTAGAAATCATGGTTTTTGTGCTAATATGAAGCTGAGGCTTAGTCAAGAAATTTCTTCATTGGTCCCTGTCCATTCTGTGTTTGTCAAGGTCAGTCTTGTGTAAATAGCAATTTGGGTTTTGCTTAGGGCAAAGGATGACATGTCTGCCGATTGTATCATACTGCTAGATGGTGTGATAGGGTGTCCCTCCCCTAGCTCAAGTTGTTGCTGTTTCCGCATGTCAGGATGTCATAGTATAAGTGGTGCAAGTTGGTGACGTGGCGACGTTTGGAATATCCCTAGGTGAAGTCTGGTTCCTGGTGCTGTTTCTGGGACCTGTGTCAGTTTCAAATCTAAAATCTGGTGTTCTGGGTTGGACGTCTAAGTTGGGTCCACAAGGCATATGTTTAGGATGGGAGACGAGCCTGTATTATAAAAATTATGGGTCCTTATCCCTAGTTGATAAGAGCTTGTTTCTGTGTATAACATTTCTTTTATTTAGAGTGCCTATGCAAGTGGGTTTGGTGACAATTTATATTGCTGGTGGATTTGGAGGAGGGAATGATTGTCTGCACAGTCCCTGTGCCCTGGTTTTGACCTGGGCTTTTTTTTTGTAATGGTTTTTATTTATTTTTTTTCAAACAGAAAAAGCCATTTAATCACACATATACATTCATAGGACTTTAAACAAAATGTAATATAAAATATAAAAAAACCAAAACCCCACAACAACAAAAAATTACATTTACTTGTAAACTGCTTAACAGCTGGTGGGTTGGCTGACAGGGCTGCCCAAGAAAAGCAAAAGCAGATATAATGAGGTACATTTTCAATGAATAACCACCACAGATCATGTGAACTGCTCTAGCAGCCCAGTCTAGCAGACCTGGGTTTTTATCCCAGGCAGGACTTTTCTTGTAGGTTTTCATACCACTTAAAACCAAAAGAAGTTAGGTTGGAGAGACAAAAAGAAAAAGAAAATTATATATAGAGAATAGAAGAAATAAAATTACATTAAAAATGAGTTTAAAAACAATGCTGTTTACAAGGCTATTTTACTTTTGGGGATAAACAGACTAGGAGGTATTATTATGGAGATATTAAACACATAAAGGAAATATAGGCTTTCCACTGAGTCTTTTGAGGTATTCTTGTGGAGGGTAAAATCCAGAGCAGTTTTTCATCACACATCGCATCTTGTTGGGTGTGTGAAGTTATTTGTAGCCATGAGGGGAGTGTTTTTGAGCTGGGTTCCTTCTAGTGCTGGCTCAGTAGCATACAATAGTCCATGATTAGGAGGGTAAGAAGGGCCATAGAGCATGAGTCAGCAGGTGTGTTGGTTGTAGTTTCTTGCCAAGGCATGTGATGTGGGGCTGGGAGGGTGTCCTGTAGGTTAAGGAGCTTGGTGGTGGTTTATTGGAGCAGAAGGTTGGTCTTGGTACCTAATGGGTTAATAACTGAGGGTAAAGAAGGTTAAATAAGGAAGGGTAATGGGTCAGGATTAGGGGGTGAGAGAATGGAGGGATTTCTGAAGGGGACAGGGGTAATAGATAAGAGGGGCTATATACAGTTTAGGCATAGTTTGTATACATTTTAGGTTTGGCAATCAGAGAGGAGTCCACTGTCTACAAACTCATGCCCACATAAAGGTAGACATTAGTGTTCTATTCTTAAGTTATTGTTAAAGGCCAGGCCCTCATAGGCTGAGTTTGAATTTTTGAGATATGATTGAGGTAAGAAAAGATAAATAATTGGTTAAGATTTTGCTTAGGATAGAAAAGGGTGAAAGAACAAAAGACTAGAGAGAAGAGAAAGGAAGAGTGAGTAAATTTGTATAAACAAGTTAAAGAGGATTGGGATAGTGCATCGGTATTGGAGGGTTTTCCCCTTTTGAGGTGCTTTGTCTCTGATGGGTGTGGTCTTTGCTAAATAAAGATTTCAGGATTATATAGTGGCTGGAGCTTTTTAGAATGAGCACAGTTTTCACATCTAGAGTACTAAGCAATATGGTGGTGAGGACTATAAGATGTGGTTACCCTATGTAGTTTTGTCTGCTGCATCTTAAGTATAGAGGTATCTTTCCTACAGAGCAACTGAGAGCAAGTGCTCGTTTTTAACAGATTGAATTGATGGAGAATGATAAAGGAGTAGAGGAAAGAAGAGAGAAAAAGAAAGAAATTTAAAAAGAAAGAAAAGAGAAAAAATAAATAAAGGAAGTAGTGATTTGCCAGGATGTGTTCAGTGAGTGGGACCTGTAACATAGGTCCTTGGTGTACCATTGACTATTCCAGTGATCTGAATGATCACCTGCTTTGGGTCCTAATAGAAGACATAAACAAAAAACTGGGTAAATTAGAGGTTTTTTTTATTAAAATACTGATATAGTGGGCACTGTATATGGTAACCGGTGTGATTGAACACCGTGGTTTAAAATTAGGCTGTCTACCTTTTGTTTCTAAGTTCCCCTGTGGACAGAGAAGCTGAAGGGTTATTTTATACTTAGTAAAATTAAGACATTAAAGCATATTGTTGGTAATCACTGCAGCAGGTTTTCAGGCTTCCCATTATATTCTGAACCTGGATCTGTGGATAAATACAATAGTGCATTATAATAGACCTTTGTGGTTAGATGTTGATTACACCTGCTCACCCAAAACTTCTGCTTCCATCTTTGTGGTTAAATAAATCAAAGAATTACTATCATTCTCTATCCGTCTTCTGGCTTACTTTGTTTAACATAATATTTTGAAGGTCCATCCATGTTGCTGCAAAATTCATGATTGTATCATTTCTAACTGCTGTGTAGTATCCCATCATGTATAAATACCACATCTTCATGATCCATTCATCTGTAGTTGGGCATCTGGGTTGGTTCCAAGTCTTGGCTATTGTACTGAGTGCTGTATTGGGGTGCATACATACTTTGGGATAAATGATCTTCCGTCTTAGGGGTAGATACCCAGGAGTGCAATTGCAGGATCATATGGCAGTTCAATTCTGAGTTTACTAAGCATCCTCCATACTGATTTCCATAGGGGTTGGACCAGACAGCATTCCCACCAGCAGTGGATGAGAGTTCCTTTCTTACCACATCCTCATCAACAGCTGATCATTAGTTTTAAGGCTCTTTATAAAATCTTTTTTGTTGTATGGAATTGCATTTATCTCATTTTCCAGCTTACTGATTCTGTCCTTGGTCGCTGTTACTTTGTTGGAGAGGCTATCCCGTGAGGTTTTCATTTTGCCTGCCAAGTTTTTTGGTCCTATTATTTCAGTTTGGAGTTTTTTTACATTTCTATTTTTATATTCTATTGATTCTTACTTAAGGTCTTTCAGCTTGATTCATGATTTCTTTGAGTTGAATGAGGATTCTTTATATTTTTCTAAACTCCTTATGTGAGAAGTAAAAGTGGTGGTTAGTACTTTTCGTGTCCTCAGAGCTGCCATCTTTATTCTCTATATTTTAATTTTTTAAAAAATATATCTTTGGGGCCGTAGAGATAGCATGGAGGTAAGGCATTTGCCTTGCATGCCGAAGGTCAGTGGTTTGAATCCCGGTATCCCATATGATCCCCCGAGCTTGCTAGCGCAATTTCTGAGAGTAGAGCAAAGAGTCACCCCTGAATGCTGCAGCGTGTGACCCAAAAACCAATATATATCTTTATTTAATTACCATGAGTACAAATATGTATGTATTTTTGTTTCATTCATAGAAAGAACACCACCCTTTCTCAATACACTTTCATCACCACCACTGCCTTCATCTGCCTCATCCCCCAACCCTGCTTATATTCAAGACAGGCATTCTTCTTCTCTCAGTCATTAACATTATCATGATAGTTGTTAGTGTAGTTATTTATGTAATTTAACTCACCACTTTTGTGGTGAGCTCCATAAATGAACTGGTACTCCCTGCCCATATCTCTATTCCCTCTGGATATTAATACAATAATATTTTTATGATACTTAAAACCCAAAGATTAGTGTGACTATTCTGTTTCTCTCTCCCTCTGACTTATATTTTCAGTGTATTAGTTTTCATGTCCATCTATGTATAGGAAAATTTCATGACTTCATCTCTCCTGATAGCTACATAATATTTCATTGTGTACATGTACCACAGTTTCTTTAGCCATTTATCTGTTGAAGGGCATCTTGACTGCTTTCAGATTCTGGCTATTGTAAATAGCACTGCAATGAATATACGAATATACATGTGATGAAGGCATTTTTGTATTGTGTTTTTGTGTTCCCAGAGTATATCCCTAGGAGTTGTATAACTGGATCATATGGGAGTTCAATTTTCAAATTTTTGAGAAATCTCCATACTGTTTTCCATAAAGCTTGACTAGACAGCATTCCAACAAGCAGTGAATGAGAATTCCTTCTCTCAACATCCCCGCCAGCACTAATTTTTTTTCTAATGTGTGCCAGTCTCTGTGCCATGTCATGGTACCTCCTTTTTGTTTTGATTTAGATCTCCTTGAAGAATAGTGATGGGAAACATTTTTTTCATGTGTCTTTTGTTCACTTGTATTTAGTCTTTGAGAAACTCTCTGTTCATTTCTTCACCCCATATTTTATGGGGTTACATATTTTTTCTCTTTAAGTTATTAGATATTAGTCCCTTCTTCTGATGGGTATTGAGTTAATAGTATCTGTCATTCTGTGGCTTTGCTTTTGATTCCTAGTCACTATTTCCTTTGAGATGTAGAAACTTTTCAGCTTAATATAGTTTCATCTATTTATCCCCACTTTCACTTTTGGGAGGGTGATCTTCCTCTTTGAAGGCGCCTTTAGTCTCAACATCATAGTGTGTTTTACCTATGTGTTGTCCTGTATACATTGTCGTTTCGGGTCTGACTGATATCAAGCCTTTTTATACAATTTGTTTTGACATTACGCATGGAGTTTGATGGAGGTCTGAGTTTGCTTTTTTGCGTGTGACTGTCCAGTTTTCCCAACACCACCTGTTGAATTGGCTTTCCTTGCTTCACTTTGCATTTATTTCCCCTTTATCAAAGATTAATTGATTGTGTATTTGGGGAACATTCTGTGCATACTCGAGTCTATTTCATTGATATAGAGTCTGTCTTCTTTCCAACACGTTGCTGTTTTAATTAATATTGCTTTGTAATACAATTCAAAATTTGGAAAAGTGATGCCTCCTATATTCCTGTTTCTAATTTTGCTCTAGCTATTGTGGATGTTTATTGTTCCAAATGAATTTCAGGAATGTTTGATCCACTTCTTTGAAGAATATGGATATCCTTAGAGGATTTCATTAAATTTGTACATTTTTTGCAGAGCATTTTCATTTTAGTGATGTTATTCCTCCCGCTTCATGAGTAGGGTATATGTCTCCATTTTCTTGTGTCCGCTTTTATTTCTTGAAACAGTGATTTATAGCATTCTTTTTTTGTTGTTGTTCTTTTGTGTGTGTGTGTGTGTTTGTTTTGGGTCACACTCGGCAGCTATCAGGGGTTACTCCTGGCTCTACACTCAGAATTCTCTCCTGGCAGGCTCAGGGGACCATATGGGATGCCAGAAGTCAAACCACCGTCCTTCTGCATGCAAAGCAAATGCCCTGCCTTCATGCTATCTCTCTGGCCCTGTAGTTTTCTTAGTATAGGTCTTTCACCTCTTTGGTTTAGTTGACTGCAAAATATTTGAGTTTTTGTGACATAACTGTAATTGGAATTGTTTTTTTATTGTCCAGTTCTTCTCTTTTATTATTTTTGTATAAGACGGCCATTGATGTTTTTTGCTTGTTAATTTTGTAGCCTGCCACTTTGCTATATGAATTTATTGTTTCTTTTTTGTTTGTTTGTTTTTGTCCACACCCAGTGGGTTTCAAGTGTTACTGCTTGCTCTTTCCTCAGAAATCACTCCTGGCAGGCTCAGGGAACCATATGAGATGCCAGGAATAGTACCCAGGTCCAACCTGTGTCAGAGGCATGCAAGACAAATGCCCCACCTCTGTGCTATCTCTCTGACCCCTGAATATGTTTCTATAAACTTTTTGGTAGAGACTTTAGGGTTTTCTAAATATAGTAACATGCCATTTGCAAATAGTCACAGCTTGTCTTTTTCCTTTCCTTTGTGGATGCCTTTGATATCCTTTTTTCTCTAATTGCCATGACGAGGACTTCCAGCACTATGTTGAATAGGAATGATGAGAGAGGGCAGCCTTTCTTATACCAGATTTTAGAGAAAATCCTTTTAATTTATCTTCATTGAGAAACTGGCTTATGGTAAGTAGCCTTGGCTATACTGAGAATAGTCCTTTCCATTCCCTTCTTGATAAGAGTTTTTATCACGAATGAGAGTTGGACCTTATAAATGCTTTCTCTGCATCTCTTGATAAGATCATGTGGTCTTTAAATTTTCCTTTAATTGATATGGTTTATTTTGTTGATTTATTTACATATGTTTAACTATTCTTGAATTTCTAGAATGAAGCCTACTTGGTCGTGGTGTATGACCTTGATGAGGCATTGAATCCTATTTCCCAGTATTTTGAGGATCTTTGCATATGTGATCATCAGAGATATTGGTCTGTAGTTTTCTTTTTGCAGCATTTCTACCTAGTTTTGGTATTATGTTGATGGTAGCTTCATAAAAAACTTTTTGGGAGTGTTTCTGTTTCTTCAATTTCATGAATGAGCCTGAAAAGAATTGGTAATAGTTTCTCTCAAGAGGTTTGAAAGAATCTATTATTGAATCTATCTGGGCCTAGGTTTTTTTTGGGGGGAAGACTTTTAATTACCATTTAAATTTCCTCAGTACTAATGGGTCTGTTTAGATATGCTAGATCATCGTGGTTTAAATGTGGTAGATTATAAGACTCCAAGAATTTTTCTATTTCTTCCATGTTGTTATATTTTATGGCATAGAGTTTCTTTGTATTTGAAGTTTTTTTCTCCCTTATAAACTTTCTCTTTGTGTTTTATTTTTTTTTTTTTTTTGCCATTTGGATTACTATGTCTTGGTGTTGGCTTATTAGGGTCTATTTTATTACGGACTCTTTTTACTTCCTGGAGTTGCATCAAGGTCTCTTTCCAGAGGGTTGGAAAATTTTCTGCTATTATTTCTCTGACCACTTGTTCTTCCCCTTTCCCTGTTTCTTCCCCTTCTTGTACACCTACAATTCTTAGATTATTTCTTTTGTCTTTGTTTATTAAGTACTGGATTTTCTCTTCCAGTGCATTGCCTTTTATTTCCTTGTTGGTTTCCTGGACGGTTTTTGATTGCAGTTTTTCTTTGAGTTTTCTATATGCTTTTCCAGCTGTGAAATTCTACTCAGATAGCTTTTTACATTATTTATTGTTTCCTTAAATTCCATTTGTATGGAATTTCTCATATTCTGTAGCAGTTCTTCTCTTAGTTGGTTGATTTTTCAATCCATGGTTTTCTTGTACTCACTGGCTAGTGCTTCTTTCATATCGTTTACCATGATTTGCATTTCTTTTTTCATGACTGTTTTCAGATCTTCATTTCTTGGATCTGTTCGTTTTGGTGGACTCGGAAACTTATATATGTTTCCTTCCATATCTCCAGATGTTAGGGACTTCTTTTAAATTTTTTCTCTTTATTTGAGTGTCTTGATTACATAAATGATTGTGATAAGGTTTCAGTCATATAAAGAACACCCCTCTTCACCAGTGCAACATTTCCACCACCAATGTCCCAAATCTCCCTCCATCCCACCCCACCCCCACCTATACTCCAGACAGGCTTTCCAGTTCCCTCATTCATTCACTTGATTATGGTAGTTCTCAGTGTAGTTATATCTATAAATGTGCTCACCACTCTTTGTGGTGAGCTTCATGAAGTGAACTGATGTTCCAGCCCTCCTCTCATTGTCTCTGAGGATTGTTACAAAAATGACTTTTATTTTTCTTAAAACCCATAGATGAGTGAGACTATTCTGCGCCTCTCTCTCTCCTTCTGACTTATTTCACTGAGCATGATAGATTCCATGTACATCCATGTATAGGAAAATTTCATGACTTCATCTCTCCTGATGGCTGCATAACATTCCATTGTGTATATGTACCACAGTTTCTTTAGCCATTTGTCTGTTGAAGGGCATCTTGGTTGTTTCCAGAGCCTGGCTATTGTGAATAGTGCTGCAATAAATATAGGTGTGAGGAAGGGTTTTTTTGTATTGTATTCTTGTGTTCTTAGGGTACATTCCTAAAAGTGGAATAGCTGGGTCGAATGGGAGCTCAATTTCCAGATTTTGAAGGAACCTCCATATTGCTTTCCATAGAGGTTGGACTAGACGGCATTCCCACCAGCAGTGGATAAGAGTTCCTTTCTCTCCACATCCCCACCAGCACTGATTGTTCTCATTCTTTGAGATGTGCGCCAATCTCTGTGGTGTGAGGTGGTATCTCATCGTTGTTTTGATTTGCATCTCTCTGATGATTAGTGACAAGGAGCATTTTTCATGTGTCTTTTGGCCATTTGTATTTCTTTTTTATCAAAGTGTCTGTTCATTTCTTCTCCCCATTTTTTGATGGGATTAGATGTGTTTTTTTTTTTGTAAAGTTCTGTCAGTGCCCTGTATATTTTGGATATTAGCCCCTTATCCCCTTATCTGAAAGATGTTGGGTGAATAGTTTCTCCCACTCAGTGGGTGACTCTTGTATCCTTGGCACTATTTCTTTTGAGGTGCAGAAGCTTCTCAGTTTAATGTATTCCCATCTGTTAATCTCTGCTTCCACTTGTTTGGAAAGTGCAGTTTCCTCCTTGAAGATACCTTTAGTCTCAATGTCATGGAGTGTTTTACCGACGTGTTGTTCTATATACCTTATGGTATCTGGTCTGATATCAAGGTCTTTAATCCATTTGGATTTTACCTTCGTACATGATGTTAACTGGGGGTCTATGTTCGCTTTTTTGCAAGTGGCTAACCAGTTCTGCCAGCACCACTTGTTGAAGAGATTTCCCCTGCTCCACTTAGGACTTCTTGCTCCTTTGTCAAAAATTAGGTAATTGTATGCCTGGGGAATGTTCTCTGAGAACTCAAGCCTATTCCACTGATCTGAGGGTCTGTCTTTATTCCAATACCATGCTGTTTTAATAACTATTGCTTTGTAGTACAGTTTAAAGTTGGGGAAAGTAATGCCTACCATTTTCTTTTTCCCTAGGAGTGCTTTAGCTATTCAAGGATGTTTATTGTTCCAGATGAATTTCATAAGTGTTTGATCCACTTCTTTGAAGAATGTCATGGGTATTTTTAAGGGGATCGCATTAATCTGTATAATGCTTTGGGGAGTATTGCCATTTTAATGATGTTAATCCTGCCAAGCCAAGAGCAGGGTAAGTGTTTCCATTTCCGTGTGTCCTCTCTTATTTCTTGGAGCAGGGCTTTATAGTTTTCTTTGTATAGGTCCTTCACGTCTTTGGTCAAGTTGACTCCAAGATATTTGAGTTTGTGTGGCACTATTGTGAATGGGATTGCCTTCCTGACTTCCATCTCTTCCCTATTATTATTGGTGTATAAAAAGGCCATTGATTTCTGTAGGTTGATTTTGTAGCCTGCCACCTTGCTATATGAATCTATTGTTTCTAGAAGCATTTTGGTAGAGTCTTTAGGGTTTTCTAAGTAGAGTATCATGTCATCTGCAAACAATGAGAGCTTGACTTCTTCCTTTCCTATCTGGATTCCCTTGATATCTTTTTCTTGCCTGATCGCTATAGCAAGAACTTCCAGTACTATGTTGAAGAGGAGTGGTGAGAGCGGACAGCCTTGCCTTGTACCCGAATTTAGAGGAAAGGCTGTTAGTTTTTCTCCATTGAGGATAATATTTGCCATTGGCTTGTGGTAGATGGCTTCAACTAGATTGAGAAAGGTTCCCTCCATTCCCATCTTGCTGAGAGTTTTGATCAAGAATGGGTGTTGGACCATATCAAATGCTTTCTCTGCATCTATTGATATGATCATGTGATTTTTATTTTTCTTGTTATTGATGTTGTGTATGATGTTAATAGATTTATGGATATTAAACCATCCTTGCATTCCTGGGATGAAGCCTACTTGGTCGTAGTGTATGCTCTTCTTGATGATGCATTGGATCGTATTTGGCAGGATTTTGTTGAAGATCTTTGCATCAGCATTCATCAGGGATATTGGTCTGTAATTTTCTTTTTTGGCAGCATCTCTGTCTGTTTTTGGTATCAAGGTGATGTTGGCTTCATAATAGCTGTTTGGGAGTGTTCCTGTTTTTTCAATTTCATGGAAGAGTCTGGCTAGGATTGGTAGTAGCTCCTCTTGAAAGATTTGAAAAAATTCATTAGAAAAACCATTTGGGCCTGGGCTTTTCTTTTTGGGTAGATGTTTGATTACAGTTTCAATTTCCTCAGTAGTGATGGGGGTGTTTAGATATGCTACCTCCTCCTCACTTAAATGTGGAAGGTTATAAGTGTCCAAGAATTTTTCCATTTTTTCTAGGTTCTCATGTTTTGTAGCATAAAGTTTCTCAAAGTAGTCTCTGATTATCCTTTGGATCTCTACAATTTCTGTTCTGATCTCCCCCTTTCATTTATAATACAGGTTATCAGATTTCTCTCTCTCTTTCTTTGTGAGTTTTGCCAATGTTCTATCAATCTTGTTTTTTTTTTTTTTTTTCAAAAAAACAGCTTCTGCTTTCGTTGATCTTTCAGATTGCTTTTTGGTTTTCCACTTCATTGAGTTCTGCTTTCAGCTTTGTTATTTCCTTCTGTCTCCCTATTTTTGGTTCCTTTATTGGTCATTTTCTAATTTTTTAAGCTGCGCCATTAAGTTATTCAGGTATGCTCCTTTTCCCTTTCTGATGTGTGCTTGTAGAGCTATAAATTTTCCTCTCAGGACCGCTTTTGCTGTGTCCCATAGATTCTGGCAGTTTGTGTCTTCATTATCATTTGTTTCCAGAAAAGTTTTGATTTCCTTTTTGATTTCATCTCGGACCCACTGGTTGTTCAGTAGCAGGGTGTTTAATTTCCAATTGTTAAAGTTTTTCTTCTGTGTGGCTTTGTAGTTCACATCTAATTTCAGAGCCTTGTGGTAAGCAAAGACAGCCTGCAAGATTTCTATCCTCTTGATTTTATGGAGGTATGTTTTATGTGTCAGCATGTAGTCTATTCTGGAGAATGACCCATGTACATTGGAAAAGAATGTGTATCCATGTTTTTTGGGATGGAGTGTCCTGTATATATCTACTAGTCCTCTTTCTTCCATAACTCTTTTCAGGGCTAGTATGTTTTCGTTGGGTTTCAGTCTGGTTGACCTATCAAGTGTTGATAGGGCTTTGATGAAGTCTCCCACAATTATTGTGTTATTATTGATTTCTTCTTTCAGATTTGTCAGTAATTGTATTAGATAATTTGCTGGTCTCTCATTGGGTGCATATATGTTTAATAGTCTGATTTCTTCCTGTTGCACATATCCCTTGATTAGTACATAGTGTCCATCTTTGTCCCTTACCACTTTTCTGAGTATAAAGTTGGTGTCATCTGATATTAATATGGCCAACCCAGCTTTTTTCAGGGTGCTGTTTGCTTGGATAATTTTCTTCCAACCTTTGATTTTGAGTCTATGTTTGTTCTGACTATTCATATGTGTTTCTTGTAGGCAGCAGAAGGTTGGATTCATCTTTTTGACCCATTTTGCCACTCTGTGTCTTTTAATTGGTGAATTTAGTCCATTGACATTGAGGGAGATGATTGTCTTAGGATTTAATGTCATCTTTGTAGATAAGTTTGCTGTGTTTGTTGGTCTCTCTTGTCTTAGAGTAGACCTGTCAGTTTTTCCTTTAAGGCTGGTTTATCATCTGTGAAGTTTCTGAGCTATTGTTTTCCGTGAAGCTGTGAATTCTTCCTCCAAACCTGAACGTGAGTCAGGCTGGGTGCAGTATTCTTGGGTGTTGTGTATGTAAATTTCTGTGAGCCAAATTTTGTTTGCAGTCTTCAGCACCTGCAAACAAATCTTTCGTGGAGTTCGGGAAAAATTCCACGGGAAAAGGTGGGCACGCGGAATGGCGAATGACGGAAATATATTGTAAAAATGAATGAAACCACACAGATAGTATGGGGACTCACGTTTACAAGGAATGAGAGACAAATTTTATTTTTTAAGCTGGCAGCTTTTAAAAGGCAGAGGCAGGAAGGCAGATGCAAATTCTAGGCATCAAAGAGGCTGGGAGAAGAATGAAGGGACTTTGGCTTAAATTAGCATTTTAAAGAGCTGATGCTGAAGGTAAAAAGGCGGCTTGTAATTAACATGGAAGTTGGAAGAGTGAGGAATGTTTCAGAGTTTCGGGGGAAAAGTGAAAATTACTTTGTTTTGAGCTAAGTTATGGAAAAACCTGAATTTAGGCGCCAAAGTAGCAAAAATTACAGGGAGCTATTAAGTGGGAGATTTTTGGCAGGATTAGTACTGTTCTAGAAAGAATTTACTAAGGCCTGATTTCTAATAAAGGTTTAAAATAAAGAGAGAGATAGTTATAGCCACTATTTAGAATTATTGCCAAACCCTCCACGCAAAGAGTCAAGTGATTTTGACTGCTTTAAGCGGGCCTTTTTGGCAAATAATTCCTTTTCAGGAGAACACTACACTATTTGGTGTGTGTCCTTCCTGAGTGGGGTGTGGCATTTCACCCTTTTTTTTTGTATGGGCACCTGGTGGCAATATTAGGCTTTTATGGCTGTGAGCTCAGAATAGCCTTTTGCACACCAGGGACCAAATAGGAGTTCGAATTACTGTTTGCATGCGAGGCAAATCGCCTTACGTATGCTATTTTTTGTAATAAGTTCAATTAGAAGGAATAGGGACAGTACCAAAAGAGCCAAAAGTTATAAGTATTTTTGCAAGGTGGGATTAGGAGTATGATACACTTAGCTAAATAGGGTATAAAGTATATACTATTTTATGAAAATTAAAATATAGGCAGGTTACTATAACAAATAAAAAATTGAGAATGTGCACTGGCACTGAGGAATAAAAAACAAATAAGTAAGATACTATAAGTGAGAGAATTGTAAGGAGATGGAAGATTAAGTAATACTACATTATTAAGAAAAGTTAGAAATAAAGAAAAAGCATAGAAAGTTTGGAAATTAGAGGACAATTTAAGCAATAGTAATAACATGGCATATATGAAACAATTTTTGCTGGGAAATATTTGGAAGGGGAATTGCTGGTTTGCAAATTATAAACACATATACAAAAATTTTTTTGTTACAAATTACAATGATAATAAAAGTTTTGTTGCTGCTTTGAAGAAGGTAGGCTAAACAGGAAACATATACTAGAAGAATAAAAGATGGTATTTTGTTGAAGAGTTTATAAGTTCAGTTTTTAAATTTTCAAGAGTTCATAAATTCAGCTGCGGGTGTGACGTTATTTGTTTCCAGGCAGTTTTTAGGGGTTAGCAGTGATGGCGTTTTTGCAGAAGTTACAGGACTGGGGGTTGAAAATGCAGCTGGAGTTGTTAGGTGAAATCAGCAGGGGTGCTGAGTGTGAGCTTGTTAGCTTTTTGCAGGAGGAAGACTGCTTGTGAGTTTTTGCAGGAGGGAGACTGATTTTCTTAGGCAGACAGCATTTTTGCGTCAGTAGTTTCTGTGAAGTTTTTTGAAGAAAACTGGAAAACTTAAGTGAAAAAATTTGTGGGGGCATGGTAATTGTTTTACTTTGACTGGGTTTCAGAGAAACTTTTTAGACCTGTAGGAAAATTAAATAGCTTTTAATTATGCTTCGGGGGAGCTATATGCTTCCCTTTTGGACTTCATGTTTTTATAAAACAAAGGTTGTTATGAGAAGAAGGGTAGAGAATTTGCATTATTTGTTTTTAGGATGTTAAAGGAGCTGTATATATATATATATATATATATATATATATATATATATATATATTGCCTATAAGAAAGGAAGAAAGATTTTTTGTTACTTTGATTGCAAGGGAATGCAATTGACTGGTATAATTTTGCGGTTTCAATTCCTGGAAAGGATTAAATTGATTAGTGGGATTTGAGCAGATTAGATTTAAAAACTTTAAGATTGTTTTAGAGGTGCACGTGTTTTTGTTTTTTGTGGGAGGATAAAAATTAATTTGCAATGAAATACAAAAATTAAGTAAAAGCAATTACAATATTAATTAGTACAGATTGGTTATAAAGCAAGGTAAATTATGTATGGTTATAATATTTAAATGCATTTTATAAGCAAGTAGATAAGGTAGTGGTGGTAGGTACATTTAGAGGCTAGAAATATAAGGAAAAATAAAAGAAGCAAAACTTTTAACATAGTAGCAATAAGATTATAAAGTAATGATTTTACACTTAAAAGGAGAAAATGTTTGTTAAGACTACATAATTGACCTGAGTATATTGTATACATATTGAAATAAAAGAAAACAAATTTATAGAAAAATTATAGAAAGAATAGAGGGAAAATATTTTTGAGTTATGTAAATGAAAAGTTATGCACCAAACAAGACGTAAAAATTGATGTAACTTATTTGTTATTGGCATTTGTGTGAAGGCACACCTCCTGTTTTTAGGAAGAAAACTTTAATCATTTTTTGGGAGAAAACACAGCTGAATATTACTGTTAATTTGTTTACTATAAATTTTTGGGTAAGAGTTACCCTGACAAGGCAGAGTAATTAGTACATGAATAAACTTTGTTACTAATGACCAGTTTGTTGTAGTTATTAAGTAACTTTTACTTAAGTATTTTTTTAAACGCATATAAAACAAATACAGAAAGTAGTTACCAAACACATGTTAACTAAAATTTTTATTTTAGATAGTTGAAATTTAAAATTATATTTTTAAACATATATATTTTTAAGATTGGAGAAAATTTTTGTTTTTGTGGCAGCCACTGAAGGCTGTTTGCAAATGTGGCTTGCAGAGAAGGCATTTTTGTTTAAACATATGCAAATTAAGGTAGCCATTGAGTATAAACAAAAGATAAATTTAAAGGTTTTAAGAGGGTGAAAGCACAGAGCAACAAGTAAATTTTTAAAATTGCAATAAGTTATGGAGCTCTGATTTTTTGATCACTGTAACATGAGGTTAAAGACATGCTTTATTACTAGAATTATACCATATAAAGCATTAGATTTGTGTTTTGAAAATAATTTGGCACTAATAGACTGACAAATAAAATGGCCTGATTAATTAATTGTTAAAGTCGTAGACTTTTGGGGATAAGTTCCCTTTTACCAATTAAAGGTACTAAAATTTGTTAAAAATTTGAGGGCATTTTTTGTAGATGAAATACCCTTAACTAAATTAAAACCAGTGCTGACAGGTGGTATATGCCAGCTATTTGTTAACATTAGAAAACTTTTATAAAGGCTTAAAGATGGAAATGATGAAAATTACCCTTAATTAAAATATAAGTAAATAAAATGCTAGATGTTATTAAAGACGATTGAAAATTAGTTTTTTGATGTATTATTATTTTAGATAACAATAAAGAATTAACACAATATGATACCAGTTTTAATATTATTATGACCAAGGTTAATATCACACAGTAATAAATTTATGTAACCAAAAAAATTTTTATTCTTAAAATTAATTTGTAAAAATATTATGCATACACAAAATTAATACTATGGTTAAATCTTAATTAACTGCAATATCATTAGACAATTTTGATTTATTAAAAACCTTTTAGAAAGAGAAATTTTGAAACCTTGAGAAATTTAGACCTCATTCTGATGACCACAATGAGCTCTCTGGGGGGAGGTTTTCTTCCCCTCAGGGCCTAGAAGCCGCTTGAATTCAAAGCGCAAACACCCTTTTTTTTTCTTTGCTTTTCTCTGAGGCGAGGTTTGACCTAGGAAAAAGCTGTTTTTTCAAAATTGCACATTCGTAATATGCTCAGTTATATAAAGGAGCACACATTGTCTTCAGACACACAATTTTAAGACATACAATTTAAATGCACACTCAGACAAACTTTTAAATTCACACAGCACATAAATTGACAAACATAAAGGTGAGTTGCAGGAAAAAGATGAGATGAGAAAAATTGTGGGAAATTTTTGGACGTCTCCAAATTATTCCCGCCAGATTTTTGCTGGCTATTAATAAAAAATTGTTTTAGGAAAAGATAAGGTAAGGCCGTTTTAGAAGAAAATAGAAGAGTTGACTCTTAGTTAAAAAGGGAGGTTTTTGAAGAGAAATAGAAAAAATTAAGTGCATTTGTTTACCTCTATAAATTTTTAGTTGGCAAATTTCTACTTTTGTTGCATTAGATATGACCTGCAACTTTTACGGATACACATATTTATTATTATTTAAAGAAAACATTTGAGCAGAGACTTATGAAAAAATTTATGCATTAGATATGCAAAAATGTTATTAATTATGTATTTAGACAGTTTTTAGCACATCTCTTCCCCATATAGTATACGATGAATGAGGTAGAATATAGGGCTGGAAATTTCCTTTGCTTACACCATTATTCCAAGTAAAGGATATTAGCACTCTTTAGAACACTTTTAGGCAATCCTAGACCCCTCAAAGGGAATGGAACGTGTTCCACTGTCCAAGAGTGGGGCCAGACTTTTCCAGCGATGCAGGAAAAGTCTGCTCCGGTATCCACGTGGCCTAAAATATCTTTGTCCTGAATTCTTATGGATGTTACAAGTGGTTCTGAGGTGTTTTCATATTTTTCAAACATTACAGGAGAACAAGACTCAATAGCATGAGAAGATGCAGCATACAGATTGTTTTGTTCTAAAAACTTTTTAACTTTTTGCACAGGAAAAACAGTAGCCAAAGCTAATTTTGATTCATTTATAACTTGGTGTTTTCTGGGGGATTCTTTTGTTTTTAAGTTTAGAGATGCTATAGAAGGAACCGGCATATCAGCTGTTAAAGGTTTTGAGCTGTTCTTTGCTCTATCAAACCACTGATCGCTAGTTTTTCCTTTAAAATTTATATTGGTATTCTGCCTGGACTGCTGATTAAAATGACTATATTTCATTTCTGCCCTGGTAGCTTGTACTGATTCTTTTTTATCATCAATTACCTCCATAACCTCTGTTTAAATTGTATAGATAAGATTTAGATGGGCATCAGGACCATACGTTTCATATACATTTTTGATATCCTGCTGTACTTGTAGCCAATCCTCCAAACATATAGTACCCCTCTCAATAAACCAGAGGCTATAAGTTTCTAAGAATAGAATAAATTGCTGTATCTGCTGTGGAGATATGGCTGAACTCTTAGCTCTTAAAATATACTTTATAGTATCAGAAAGAATTTGTTGCTTAGAATAATTTTGACCCATGTTCCCGTATACCTTCTCGCCTTAAAACCTGGTACTTTTCCATGGGTTCCTAGGCAACCGGCGAGGTCCAATTCCGTGGCCTGAAATATGAAAAAGAGAAGGAAAAAAAAAGGTAGAAGAAAAGACAGAGATAGCTTACCTTTTTCGAATGGCCCCACGTTGGGCGCCAATTGCTGTGAGCCAAATTTTGTTTGCAGTCTTCAGCACCTGCAAACAAATCTTTCGTGGAGTTCGGGAAAAATTCCACGGGAAAAGGTGGGCACGCGGAATGGCGAATGACGGAAATATATTGTAAAAATGAATGAAACCACACAGATAGTATGGGGACTCACGTTTACAAGGAACGAGAGACAAATTTTATTTTTTAAGCTGGCAGCTTTTAAAAGGTAGAGGCAGGAAGGCAGATGCAAATTCTAGGCATCAAAGAGGCTGGGAGAAGAATGAAGGGACTTTGGCTTAAATTAGCATTTCCTGAGGCCTAGAGCTGGTCTTATGCCAGGAAACTTCAGGGGTAGGATCTCTTTGTATTTAGGCCAAGGTTATTCCTTTCCATGCCTCTCGTATTTTGGTGGGCCTATGCAAACAACAATTGCCACTCTAACACCGTTTTTACTGTGCTCCTTTGACTCTAATCCTTAAAACGCACCCACTTAAAATTTGAGGTTAACTTAAGCTAATATGCATGTACATGGAAATGTAAAAAATACTATGCCTCTAATGTTTAAGGAGTTACGTAAGTTTGATGGCTTTAGATTGCCTTGTGTGCTGTTAAGAAATATTATAATGTGCTACAATCTGGGGACTTGAGGGACAAAGTAATTGCACATGGATTCTGTTTTATTTATCTTAACTTTCTTTGGTGAAAGTTCAAAGTTAAGATATCAGCAAGGGGACTTCTTCTGATAATTATGTTATGGGTGATTGTCCTTCCACTGTAACTTTACCTTATCCTCTTTCTTTGCATCTTTTGTTCTCATAATTCAAAATAAAAAAATTATAAAAAAAATTAGCATTTTAAAGAGCTGATGCTGAAGGTAAAAAGGCGGCTTGTAATTAACATGGAAGTTGGAAGAGTAAGGAATGTTTCAGAGTTTCGGGGAAAAAGTGAAAATTACTTTGTTTTGAGCTAAGTTATGGAAAAACCTGAATTTAGGCGCCAAAGTAGCAAAAATTACAGGAAGCTATTAAGTGGGAGATTTTTGGCGGGATTAGTACTGTTCTAAAAAGAATTTACTAAGGCCTGATTTCTAATAAAGGTTTAAAATAAAGAGAGAGATAGTTATAGCCACTATTTAGAATTATTGCCAAACCCTCCACGCAAAGGGTCAAGTGATTTTGACTGCTCTAAGCGGGCCTTTTTGGCAAATAATTCCTTTTCAGGAGAACACTACACTATTTGGTGTGTGTCCTTCCTGAGTGGGGTGTGGCAGTAATTATTTTAGGGGATTACTATGTTACTCACCCTAAACTGATTGGTGATTGTGCCCTACCCTAGGGTGTGACCTGGCATTCTGCCCCCACCCTAGGGTAGTACCTGACTCTGCTTCCACCATTGGTTGGTATCTGATCCCACCATTCGGTGGTACCTGATTCTGGTGGATAAAAACTAAAGTCTGTGGAAGGCTAAGACTTTTTGGCTGGAACTGAAGCTGAGTCTTTGGACTTCAGTCTTGTATTCCGAATAAAGTGAATATTTCCATGAGCCTGACTGTCTGCGAGCTGTTTACCCGCTGTTTCACCTCAGAACCGTGGGCTAGACAGGGTGGCAGACGCATGCTCCGAGCTGGAAGAAAAAGGCCTCATCCTCCATCCCACCATCAGTCAACCTCTTCAGGGGCTGACTTGCACCACTTGGGGTGGCATTCATTTAATTCAGTCTTGTCACAATATCCAACCACTGTCTTCTGGCCTTGAGAGTTTCTTGTGACATGTCTGCTGTAAGTCTTAGAGATGCTCCTTTGAATGTAATTTCCCTTTTTTATCTTGCTGCTTTCAGTATTCTATCCCTATCTATGGGATTTGTCATTGTAACGAGGATATGTCTTGGGGTGTTTTTCTTTGGGTCTCTTTTAGCTGGTATTCTTCGGGCATGCAGGATTTGATTGCATGTTGTCTTTAACTCTGGGAGTATCTCTTTGATGATGTCTTTGACAGTTGATTCTTCTTGGAGATATCCTTCCTGGGTATCTGGGACTCCAATGATTCTTATGTTGTTTCTGTTGAGTTTATCAAAGACTTCAATTTTCATCTGTTCGCATGCCTTGAGTACTTTTTCCATTGCCTGTTCGTTTGTCTTAAGGTTCTTTTCCAATTTCTTCTGTTGTGTTGAGCTTTTCTGCATCTCATCTTCCAGTACTCCGATTCTCTCCTCAGCTGATATCCTGTTGGCGAGGCTATCCATTGTGGTTTTCAGTTGAGCAACCTTATTTTTCAGATCTGTTATTTCAGTTTGGAGTTTTCTGATTTCTGTCTTTGTGTTCTCTTCAGATCGATCTATGCTCTTTTTGAGTTCTACAAACATATTCCATATTTCTATTCTAAACTCCTTACCTGAAAGGTTAATCAGGTGGTTGGAATTTATTAGGTCAACCGAGCTTTCGTCTTCATTCTCTATGGATGGTGTTCTCCTGCGAGTTTTCCCCATTGTCACACTTGTAGTGTGGTTTTTTCTGCGTGTTGTGGTGGGGTTCATTGGTTATGAAGAGTTCGTGGCAGCTTCAAAATGCAGTTTTTTTGGGGTGCGCTTCCTAGGCCCCTGAGAAAACCTTCGGAAATTCAGAAGCACAGTTTCAGGCAGACAGAGATAGGAGTTTCCCCCGAAGTCCTCAGAGTAAACCCAGATGTTAGGGTCTTCCTTGGTTTGCCCATATTTCTTTGCAATTCTTGGTGTTGCCTGGTTTGCAGGGCCTTTCAATTAGATCGCGCTTTTGCCACCTGCATTGTTTGATTTAGGTATTTCTGGTTTGTTTAGTATTTGGTTTCCAATTTTATGGGCTCTTAATTATTTAAGAAATTTGGGTGTTAGGTCTGAGCTGGCTAGACATATATGTTGTGTTAAGCTATATTTGTGCCGTCGGCGTGGTTGGGCAGGGCTTCCCTACCTGAGGTAGACAGGAAAAACCCGGCGGGGGAGGGTTGGGGCCGTTCGCACAGTCCTTGAGTTCTTAAAGTTGTCTCTGAACTCTGCTAAGTAGGTCAAGGACAAACCAGCGAAAGATGTTTTCCAGAAGCTCTAGCAGAAAGGTAGCTTCTCTGTTTGTGAAGGCAGGCTAGGTCTGGTCCCTATTGTGGGCTTAACAAGTGGGAGATAGCTCTGAGGACTTAATAAGTACCAACCATCTGATTAATCTCTCATATTAAGGGTTTTGAATAGAAATGTTGAAGATCCTCATATAAATTAAAGAAAGCATAGCTCAAGCTAAATATAACACAAAGGTAGAAATCAGAAAACTCCAAACTGAAGTAACAAGTCTGAAAAACACAGTAGCTGAACCGAAAATTTTAATAAAAGACTCTTCCGCAGGGTAACAGCAGCTGAGGACAGAATCAGTGAACTGGAATATGAAATGCGAAAAAACGCAATACAGCAGAAGAAATTGGAAAAGAAACTTAAGGCAAATAATAAGACAATGGAAAAATTACTCAGAATTTGAACCGATTAAAATAGAAGTCTTTGATAAACTCAATAGAAACAACTAAGAATCACTGGAATCCCAAAGTCCCAGGAAGAATATCCCAAGGAAGAATTAACAATAAAAAACATCATAACAGAGATACTCCCAGATCTGAAGACTGCATGCAACCAAATATGGCATGCATGAAGAGTGCCAGCTGAAAGAGACCCAAAGAAAAGCAAACCAAGACACATCCTAGTAACAATGATGAATTCAACAGATAGAGGTAAAAACAACAAGTTCAAAAGGGAACTTTTTTCAAAGGAGAATCTTTAAGATTTAAAGAAGACATGCCACAAGAAACATTCAAGGCCAGACGACAGTGGTGTGATATTTTGACAACACTGAAAGATATGGATGCTTTACCTAAAATGCTGCACATAGCCTGAATCACGTTCAGGTTTGAAGGAATGATACATAGCTTCATGGATAAGCAACAGCTCAGAAACTTTATAGATGCAAAACCAGCCTTAAAAAAAGCTGAAATGTCTACTGTAAGACAAGACAGACCAACAGACACACCAAACTTAACACAAAGATGATATTAAATCCCATGAGAATGATCTTTCTCAACGTCAATGGACTAAATGCACCAGTTAAGAGACATAAAGTGACAAAATGGATCAAATAGATGAATCCAGCATTCTGTTGCTTACAAGAAACACACCTGAATAGTTAGAACAAATATAGACTCAAAATCTAAGGCTGGAGGAAAATCATCCAAGCAAACAACACCCTTAAGAAACCTGGAGTGGTCATATTAATATCACACAACACAAACGTTAGACCCAGAAAACTTGTAAGTGACAAATATGGACATTTCGTACTAAACAAGAAATATGTGCAGCAGGAAGAAATTGCACTACTAAACATATATGCACCCAATGAGAGACCAGCAAAATATCTAGCACAATTATTGACAAATTTGAAAGAAGATATCAATAGTAACACAATAAATGTGGGAGACCTCAACACTGCCCTGTCACCACATGATGGGTCAACCAGACAGAAACCCATCAAAAATATACTAGCTTGGCAAAGAGAAATTGAAGAAAGAGGCCTAGTAGATATATACATAGGACACTACATCCACAGAAACCGGGATACACATTCTTCTGCAAAATACATGGGTCATTCTTTATGATAGAATACATGCTGGCATATAAAACATTCCTCCATGAAATAAAGAGGATAGAAATTTTGCAGGCTACCTTCACTGACCGCAAGGCTCTGAAACTAGATGGAACTACAAAGGGACACATAAGAAAAACTTTAACAATTGAAAGTTAAACAGCCTATTAATGGGTCCAAGATGAAATGAGATAAGAAATCAAAACTTTCCTGGAAATGAATGACAATGAAGACAGAAACTATCAGAATCAATGAAACACAGCAAAAGTGTTATTAAGAGGAAAATTTATAGCTTTGCAAGCACACATCAGACAGGAAGAAGGGGCTTACCTGAATAGCTTAATGACATAGCTTATAAAATTAGAAAATGATCAACAAAAGTAACCAAAAATATGTAGACAGAAGGAAATAAAATGTTGAGAGCAGAAATCAATAAAGTGGAAATCCAGAAAACAATCTGAAAGATCTATGAAGTTGGTTTTAAAAAAATAAGCAAAACTTATATACCACTAGCAAAACTCACAAAGAAAGAGAGAGAAACTTGATAACTCCTATTAGAAATGGAAAGGGGGAGATCACTACAGATATTGGAGAGATTTAAAGGGTAATTAGAGACTACTTTGGAAACTCTATGCCACAGAACATGAGGACCTGGAAGAAATGCATAAATTCTTGCACTCTTATAAACTTCCACAGTTGAATAAGGAGGATATAGCATATCTAAACACCTCATCACTAATGAGGAAATTAAAACTGTAATCAAATGATTGCCCAAAAACAAAAGCCCAGGCCCAGATAAATTAACTAATTAATTCTTTCAAACCTTTCAAGAGGAAGTACTTAGAAAATCCTTGCCACAATCTTTCATGAAATTGAAAAAATGGGAACACTTCCAAATAGCATTTATGAAGCCAACATCACCTTCATACCAAAATCCGATAAAGATGCTGCCAAAAAAAGAAAACTATAGACATATATCCCTGATGAACACAGATGTAAAGATCCTTATCTATATTCTGGCAAATAGGATCCAATGCCTCATCAAGGTCATTCACTATGATCAAGTAGGATTTATCCCAGGATTGCAAGGATGGTTCAATATCCATAAATAAATCAACATAATACACAATACAACAATAATAAAAATTAAAAACCATATGATTATATCAATATATGCAGAGAGAGCATTCAATAAGCTCCAATAACCATTCTCGATGAAAATTCTCATCAAGATCAGAATAAAGGGATCTTTTCTCAATATGGTTAAGGTCATCTACTACAAACCAATGGAAACTATTATCTTCAATGGAGGAAAACAAAAAGACTGTCCTCTAAAATTTGGTACAAGACAAGGCTGTCCTCTCTCACAACTCCTATTCAATATAGTACTGGAAGTACTTGCAATAGTGATTAGGCAATACCCCCCAAAGCATTGTACATATTTAATGCAATCTCTCTAAAGATAACCATGACATTCTTCAAAGAAGTAGAACAAACACTCCTGAAATTCATTTGGAACAATAAACACACAGGATATCTAAAGCAATCCTTGGAAAAAGGAATATAGGAAGCATTACTTTCCCCAATTTTAAACTGTATTACAAAGCAATAGTTATCAAAATAGCATGGTATTGGAATAAAGACAGATCCTCAGATTAGTGGAATAGGCTCAAGTATTCAGGGAATGTTCCCCAACATACAATCATTTAACTTTGGAAAAAAAAGGGCAAGAAATCCAAAATGATCAAGGAAAGCCTCGTCAACAAGTGGTGTTGGCACAACTGGTTAGCCACTTGCAAAAAAGCGAACTCAGACCGACAGCCAGCATCATGTTCAAAGGTAAAATCCAAATGGATTAAAGACCTTGATATAAGAACTGATAAAAGATGGTATTTAGAACAAAACATATGTAAAACACTTCACATTGAGACTAAAGGCATCTTCAAGGAAGAAACAGCACTACCCAAACAAGTGGTAGCAGAAATAAACAGATGGGAATATATTAAGCTGATAGGATTCTGCATCTCAAAGGAAATAGTGCCTATGATACAAGAGCCACTAGTAATTGGGAAAAATTATTCACCCAATACCCATCAGATAAGGGGCTAATTTCCCAAATATACAAGGCACTAACAGAAATTTACAAGAAAATAACATCCAATCCCATCAAAAATGAGGAGAATAAATGAACATACACTTTTCAAAAAAGAAATACAGCGGATCCCTGCTTCCTCACGCGGGCGCCTAGCCCGGCACATCCCCCAGAGACCCCAGACGCCGCCCGAAAGGCCTGGGCGGGTCCCTGCTTCCTCACGCGGGAGCCTAGCCCGGCACATTCCCCGGAAAGCCCAGACGCCGGCCTGAGAGGCCTGGGCAGGTCCCTGCTTCCTCACGCGGGAGCCTTGCCCGGCACATCCCCTGGAGACCCCAGACGCCGGCCCGAAAGGCCTGGGCGGGTCCCTGCTCCCTCATGCGGGAGCCTAGCCCGGCACATCCCCCAGGGACCACGAGAGCCTGCGAGACTGATTTGGGTAAGTCCCTTCCCCCGGGTTGTCACCTGGAACGGCAACTTGAGCAACCCGAATAGATGGGGGAGATAGGGCCAGCCTTCTGGACTCGAAGGTGACCTAGAGCAGTCCACCACCCTGGATCCTGGAGTGTACCAGGGTCTCCCCAAGGGGATTTGGGAGCTAAGCTCAATAGCGCCAGCAACCAGTGTGGCCAGGAGTGGAACTGCACCGCTGACAGAAATAAGGAGTAGAAAAGCAACAATACCCACTGCAGGAAGGCTGAACTCTAGGTACCAAAGGGAAGGAGAAAGGGCTAGGTTCAACAAACTCACCCAACAGCCCCCTCCAGAAACACCTTCAGGAAGGGGACCAAAGCAGGCCGAAATTAGAAGCCGCAGCACTCCAAAACACACCATTAAATAAAAAGAATTATGCGTAAATCAAAAGATCCCTAATAACTGAAGACACCATGACAAACCCTATCATGTTTCCAAGTCCACCAAAACGCACAGATCCATGGGAAGAAGACCTAAAAGCGGTCATGAGGAAGGAAATGCAAGAATTACTAAAAGAGATGAAAGAAACCCTAGCAACTGAGTATAAGAAATCCATGGATGAAAGAATCAGCCAAATTAAAGAAGAAATGTCAAAGAACATGAGAGATGCCATACAAAAAGAAGTGAAGGATTTAAAAGACAAAGTAACAAGCCTTACGAGCAGAAACACAGAGTTGGAGAAGCACATCGAAGAACTCGAAGGAAAACTGCAATCAAAAAATGATCAAGAAACCAACAAAGAAATAAAAGGCAAAGCACTGGATGGAAAAATCCAATATCTAATGAACAAGGACAAAAGAAACAATCTAAGAATTGTGGGTATACCAGAAGGGGAGGAAATAGGGAAGGGGGAAGAACAGGTAGTCAGGGAGATAATAACAGAGAACATTCCCACCCTCTGGAAAGACAATTCAGGACAAATCCAGAAAGTCAAGAGAGTCCCTAATAAAAGAGACCCTAATAAACCCACACCAAGACACATTATAATCCAAATGGCAAAAAAACAAAGAGAAAGAGGAACTCCTGAAAGCAATAAGGGAGGAAAAAACCCTCAAGTACAAGGGAAAGGACATAAGGATCAAACCAGATCTCCCATTTGAAATAATTCAAGCAAGAAGACAGTGGAATGATATATTCAAACGACTGAATGAAAGAAATTTCCAACCCAGGGTCCAATACCCAGCAAAACTATCATTCACATGGGAGGGCAGACTAAAAACATTCTCAAATATGAACGAACTTGAACTATTTGTGCAAACTAAGCCAATCCTAAGCGACTTACTCAGAGACGAATTACACAATCCAAACCCCCGATTGTAACAACAACCACCCCACACAATACAACTGCACAACAGTCCTCTCTATCAATAATTTCCCTAAATGTTAACGGACTAAACTCTCCAATTAAAAGACACATAGTATAGAACTGGGTTAGGAAAAATAAACCGGACTTCTGCTGTCTGCAAGAAACACACCTACAGTTACAGGATAAGCACAGGCTTAAAATAAAAGGATGGAAAGTAATCATCCAGGCCAATGGAAAACAAAAAAGAGCAGGGACAGCCATTCTTATATCAGACCAAATTGTATTCAACCTCAAGAAAGTGATCAGAGACAAAGAGGGTCACTACTTACTGATCAGGGGAACATTAGATCAAGAAACACTAACCCTGGTCAATATATATGCACCTAATCTAGAGTCAGCAAAATGTGTGAGGCAACTACTGGCAAACCTGGAGAAACACATGAAGGGAAATGTAATAATAGTAGGGGACCTGAATACTCCACTATCACCACTGGACGGATCCACCAAACAGAAAAATAGCAAAGAAATAAGAGCTCTAAATGAAAAATTAGAAGATTTAGGGATAATAGACTTATATAGAGCCATCCATCCTCAGAAAGCAGAATACACATTCTTCTCAAACCCACATGGAACCTTCTTCAGAATAGACCATGTCTTAGGTTACAAAGCCAACCTATATAAGACCACAAAGGTAAGGATCATTAGAAGTACCCTTTCAGATCACTATGCAACAGAGCTTAAAATTGATGTCAAGAAGAAGCAATGGAGAAAAACTAATACCTAGATATTAAACAACATGCTGCTAAACAACAGCTGGATCAAAGAACAACTCAAGGAAGAGATAAAAAGATTCCTTGAGACAAATGACAATGAAGAGACAACATGTCAAAATTTATGGGACACAGCAAAAGCAGTAATTAGGGGGAAACTCATAGCAATACAGTCCTATGTCAAGAAACAGGAAAATAACAAAACCAACTGTTTAAAAGATCACCTCAAAGAATTGGAGCAACAGCAACAGAGAAATCCAACCACAACCAGAAGGCAAGAAATAATAAAAACCAGAGCAGAAATAAACAACATCGAAACTAAGAAAACAATACAAAAAATCAAGAGACCAGGAGTTGGTTTTTCGAAAAAATAAACAAGATAGACAAACCATTGGGAAAACTCACCAAAAAAGAGGGAAAACACCCAAATCAGTAGGATTACAAACGAAAGGGGAGAGATTACAACAGAACCCCAAGAAATACAACATATCATGAGATCATATTATGAACAACTATACTCAACTAGACTAGAGAACCCAGTAGAAATCGACAGATTCTTGGACAAACACCCTCTTCCAAGTCTGGAAAAGGAAGATCTAGAAAGTCTAAACAGTCCAATCACCTCAGAGGAAATTGAAGATGTAATTAGAAAACTCCCTAAGAACAAAAGCCCAGGCCCAGATAGATTTACAGGTGAATTCTATCAAACATTTCAAGAAGACTTACTCCCACTTTTCAATAGGCTTTTCCAAACCATAGAAAAAACAGGAATCCTCCCCAACTCGTTTTATGAGGCTAATATCACACTCATTGCCAAAGAAGGCAAAGACACCACCAAAAAAGAAAACTACAGACCAATCTCACTAATGAACATAGATGCAAAGATACTTAACAAAATCTTAGCAAACCGAATCCAACACTTCATCAAAAAGATCATTCATCACGACCAAGTGAGATTCATACCAGGAATGCAAGGTTGGTTCAACATACGCAAATCAATCAACATGATACATCACATCAACAACATGAAAGACAAAAACCACATGATCATATCAATCGATGCAGAGAAGGCGTTTGACAAAATCCAACATCCTTTCATGTTAAAGACACTCAGCAAAATAGGATTAGAAGGAACCTTTCTCAAGATAGTTACAGCTATATATGAAAAGCCTACAGCCAACATTATACTTAATGGCGAGAAACTAGAAGCATTCCCACTAAGGTCAGGAACTAGACAAGGCTGTCCACTCTCTCCACTCTTATTCAATATAATCTTAGAAGTCCTAGCAATAGCAATCCGAAAAGAGAAGGGAATTAAAGGAATTCAAGTAGGGAAAGAGGAACACAAGCTATCTCTATTTGCCGACGATATGATGATCTACATCAAAAACCCTAAAGAGTCCACAGTAAAACTCCTAGAAACAATCAACCAATACAGCAAAGTGGCTGGATACAAAGTAAATACACAAAAGACAGTAGCGTTTCTATATACAAACAATGAAGTTGAGGAGAGAGAGATTAAAAATACAATTCCATTTAAGATAGTATCAAAAATATCAAGTATCTAGGAATCAACCTTACAAGAGAAGTGAAAGACCTATACCAGGGAAACTTCAAAACACTTCAGAAAGAAATTGAAGACGATCTAAAGAAATGGAAGAACATCCCATGCTCATGGATAGGTAGAATTAACATAGTCAAAATGACTATCTTACCCAAACTTCTATATAGATTTAATGCAATCCCTATCCAAATCCAGACACAATTCTTTAAAGAAATAGAACAATCAATCACAAAATTCATCTGGAACCACAAAAGAGCCAGGATAGCCAAACACATATTGAAAAACAAGAAGCTGGGAGGCATCTCCTTACCTAACTTGAAACTATACTATAAAGCCATAGTAATTAAAACAGCATGGTACTGGAACAGAGTCAGGACCTCAGACCAGTGGGTCAGAACAGAATTCCCAGACATAAACCCCCAGATATACAGCCAACTAATATTTGATAAAAGAGGCAAGAATCTGAAATGGAACAAAGAAAGCCTATTCAACAAATGGTGTTGGTACCACTGGAAAACCACATGTACGAAAGTGAAAATCGACCCATAACTCACCCCTTATACAAAAGTCAACTCAAAATGGATTAAAGACCTTGAAATCAGACCCGAATCTTTAAAGTTTATCCAGAATAAAATAGGCAGAACACTCGAAGACCTATATATCAAAAAGGTCTTTGAGAATGGAGCACAAATGGCAAGAACGTTAGCATCTAATATAAACAAATGGGACTACATCAAACTAAAAAGCTTCTGCATGGCAAAAGAAACCCTACTTAACGCAAGAAGACAGCTAACAGAATGGGAAAAAATCTTTTCACTCGACATATCAGATAAAGGGCTGATATCTAGAACATACAAAGCACTCAGAAAGCTGAGCCCCTCAAAACCAAATAAAGCCATAAAAAATGGGGAGCTGAAATGAATAGACACTTCTCTGAGGAAGACAGAAGGATGGCCAACAAACACATGAAAACATGCTCGCCTTCACTCATCATCAGGGAGATCCAAATCAAGACAACAATGAGATACCACCTTACACCAGTGAGGATGGCTCACATCAAAAATAATGAAAACAACCTTTGTTGGCGGGGATGCGGTATGAAAAGAACTCTCATCCACTGCTGGTGGGAATGCCCCCTAGTCCAACATCTATGGAGAAAAGTCTGGAGAGTGCTCAAAGAACTCAGAATTGAGCTGCCATTTGACCCAGCAATTGCTCTTCTAGGCATATACCCCCAAGATGAAAGGACATTCATTCCAAAATACGTATGCACCCCACTATTTATCGCAGCACTCAGTATAATAGCCAAATCGTGGAACCAACCTCGATGTCCAACAACAGATGAATGGATCATTAAGATGTGGTACATATACACAATGGAATATTACATGGCAGTCAGAAATGATACAATCACAGACTTTGCTGCAACATGGATGGACCTAGATCATGTTATGTTAAACGAAGTAAGTCAGAAGACAAAAGATAAACACAGAATGGTGGCACTATTCTGAAACACCTAGAACATATAGTTTATACACAACTAATACCTAACAATCAAATAACAGGGTTTAACAGGGTAGAAACTTCGAACACTGTAATACTCAACATATACGTGAGAGCAGTGTCCAAAATTCATGAAAAAGGAGCAACACAAACACTTGACAACACATTATACCACAAAGAAAACAGCAACAACAGAAACAACAGCATAAAAAGAACAGGTATGTAATCAGACTTCTAAAACAAAGGCCCACAATAATCCCTTAGAGTTCGTATACAGGAAGACAAGTATAGAACACCAAGGGAAATCATGACTGCAATGGCAACATACCATAACACTATGTTTTAATGCCTTTATCTTTCTATATTTTAAATAACCTCTCAGCTTTTCTGTCCACAGGGTGCCCTTGGATACAAAGGGCGGACAAACTAAGATGGCAACTCGGGATACCACACGAGATACCATACCTTGCTTTCACTACGAGAGGGCCACGAGAAAACTCTCTAACATATACTTTATCTCTAGGTTATACCTTCTTTTAGGAATTGAAGCACGTGACCAGTCAGACCACCGAAGTAGTGCCTGCGATGTACAGACTTAAACTACAGGCTCTATTCTTCGAACACATTCAACCTAACCAGCATTCCCTTGCTATTCTCTCCTCTCTTCTCACTACTTTTTTTAAATTCTATTCTTCTCTTTACTTTTTCCCCTTTCTCTTCTCCTTTTCTTTCTAAGGTATTCTCTTTTTTCTCTCCCTGCATACCCCTCCCACATACCTTCCCCTGTCTCCCCTCTGGAAATCCAACTATCCCTTCACCCCTAAATTCCACCCAGATCTCCCACCATATTAAAACTCTTCACCCTCAGTCCTTAATCTATTAGGCATCAAGACCGACCTCCTACACAACGAACCAGTACCCAGCACCCAGGCGAGGGGACACCCAGTTAAACCCACACCTCGTCTCCTGCAAGAAAAGCCAGCCAACTCCCCTGAGGACTCATGCTGCGAGGCCTTCCCTACCAACTCCCCCTAACGCGAACTGTTTCTTGAAACCGGACCTAGGTCCAGAAGTATCCCCAATGCAAGAACTCTTCCAAGACCTCCCTGCCGCAAATTTTTACCAGTCTGAAGAAGGTCAGGGGGTGTGACAGGAAGATGCCTGGGAACCCACACACCACAAGAAAAACCCAAAAGACAATGGGAAAAACTGTACCTCCAACATAGGCATAAGACTGGTAATACACCACCTCTTTACCTGCTCTCCCCCAAATGTAAGATAGTCTTTTGCACCACTTTGGTCCTTTACAAACCTCACTAACTCACTTTATTTCCCTTTTTTTTAATTTTTTTAATTAATTAATTTATTTTTTAAATGTTTGTCCTACATATACATTTGTGAGCACATACATTTTTATTTCCTTTTTTTTCTCTTTTTTTCTCGTTTTTGGGTATGTGACCTGTTTCTGTTATCCCCTCTGTCCACCCACAAATACACCGACATTATAATGTAGCACCACTTCCCCCTGCAAAGGCACACCAAATAAAGGGGAAATCTTACATATAAAAAAAAAGAGCTCTTATCTACTAGAGATGGGAACTCATAGTTGTTCACAATACAGGGATATCTCCTACCTTGAAAATATGTCATGTGGAATCAACTTAGACCTCAGGTGATTAGATACTATTCATCCAGCCTTGAACCCTGGATCCCAGACATAGAAACGGCACAGTTCTTCACAACAGCTGCAAGAAACAAATCCCAGCCGGGACAGCCTTAATACTGCGGGGTCAACAACAAGGGCCAGCTCTAACATGGTATCCTGTCAATGAGGAAAATGCGAACAACCTGACCTTAGAGCAGATTAACCTACCTTACCAGCTAACGACAAGACAAAACCAGAAGTCTTGGCACCCTTTGGTAGGTCCAAAAGCCAAGATCGTGATTTATAGATGACTGGCTGCTAGAACTACGACCAGACGGTATACATCTTGGGACCAAAAAAAAAAAAAAAAGCCCTAGTTTAGGGTTTGAACTATGACGTGCACAATAATCAGGATCCCCAGTCCAAAGGTCCGGCAGAGAAAATTGTAACGGAACGGGGCTTTTGGAAGTACAAAGAAAGACGCTATCCTAGGTGCCACCCTAGGTTCAGTGCAAAGACCAAGATCACCAACCACAGAAGATGGATTAAAATGACACTGAGGTAACAGAACCTCTAGAACCACAAAGACTGACATCATCATAAGTCTCACCTCAGGATCTGTGCAGATACTGAGACCTCTAAACTCAGAAGTCTTCCACACACCAAAAAAAAAACAAAAAACAAAAAACAAAAAAACAAAAAAACACCACCGGGAGAGTAAAGTTCCTGAGCAAAGTCTAGAGTTGATCCCATGACAGTATGCTCCAAGGACGGAGAAAACCCATATCTCTTAGGCCAAGTGAATTCTCCAATATTTACTGTGCCAGGGCAGGAGGGAAAAAACAAAAATACAAAAAGCACAAAACCTTGGTTATTATATATATATTTTACCTCCATTTATTATTGTTATTATTATTTTTATTTACCTATCTATTTTGGTCAATTTCTCTTTTTGGGAGTGAATATTGAAATTGTCCCCAATCAAACTTATATTTTCTCTTCCTTTCTTTTCTTTCGTTATGTGCTATGCCATGTTTCTCATTTCAAGACCATGGCGTGTTTTTTTGTTTGTTTTTGTTTGGTTTTTGTTTGTTTTGCTTTTTTTGTTTGTTTGTTTGCCTATTTTTTTTTGTGGTGCTTATCGATACAGCTCGAGCCCTCACTGGATATTTGACACTTCTTTTGGTACTGGTGGAGTGTTTCACCTTCTTTTTCTCCATCTCTCAAATCGATGATGAGAGCCTCTAGAAGGATTCCGCCCAGTTTCGGTGTATTAGACCCTTACCCCAGTTTATTACTTTTCTCTTTTTCAAACAAAACCACGCAACTTGAACTAGCTAGTCCTGCCTCCAGTTAGAGGGGGAACTAAGGGAGGCATCAAGACCAAACAGGTGCAAGACTACTAAGTTGTGGGTTAGATACAGAGGGGACCACATATTCTAGCCGACCTGGGGTGAGGGAAGAGGAAATGGGAGGTAGGACAGAAACGGAGGTGTAGGGAGGACAATTTGGTGATGGGAATCCCCCCTGATTTTATGTAAATATGTACCTAAAATATTATTGTCAACACTATGTAAACCACTATGATCAAAAAAAAAGAAATACAAATGGCCAAAAGATACATGAAATAATGCTCCACATCACTAATCATTAGAAAGATGCAAATCAAAAAAACTGCCACAGAGATTGGCACACATCACAAAGAATGAGAACAAACAGTGCTGCTTGTTCAGAGAAAGGAACTTTTATGTGAAGAGAAAGAAACTTTTATTCATGCTGGTGGAATGCCTTCAAGTTCAGCCTTTATGGAAAACAATATGGAGATTCCTCAAAGAACTGGAAATTGAACTCCCATATTACCCAGCTATACCACTCCTAGGGATATACCCTAGGAACACAAAAATACAATACAAAAATCCATTCCTCACACCTATATTCATTGCAGCACTATTTACAACAGCCAGACTCTGGAAACAACCAAGATGCCTTTCAGGAGAGGAATGGCTAAAGAAACTGTGGTACATATACACAATGGAATATTATGCAGTCTTTGGGAGAGATGAAGTCATGAAATTTTCCTATACATTGATGTACATGGAATTTATTATGCTGAATTAAGTAAATTAGAGGGAGAGAGATAGACTCTGAAACAGTCTCACTCATCTATGGGTTTAAAAATAATGTAAAAATATTCTTTTAAAAATCCCAGTGACAATAGTTAAGGACTGGAAGGTCCGATTCACAATATGAAGCTCACTGCAAAGATTGATGAATGCTGTTAGGAAATTACCCTAACAACTATCATGACAATGTCAATGAATGAGAGAAGTAGAATACCTGTATCGAATACAGGCAGGGGAGGGGGAGGAGAAAGATTGGGATCATAGGTGGTGGGAATCTTGGACTGGTAAAGGGGGTGCTCTGTTTATGACTGAAACCCAACTACAATCATGCTTGCAATTATGGTGCTTAAATAAAGATTAAAATACATAAAAATTAAAAAAATTAAAAAGAAAATAAAAATAGAAGAAAATATTAAAATCATTAGTATGTGCATAAATTATTTTTATGTGTTTATCTAAAATGAAGAATTTTTAATTTAAAGAAAAGAAAATAATCTCTTTTTTTGTTTGTGCCTTTTTGATTTATGTATATCTTCTTTTTGTTCTGTTTTAGTGTGTTGTGTTTTGTACTCTCTTGGATTTGTACAGCTGCCTCTTTCCAGAAAGTGGAAAAGTTCTCTGCTATTATGTTTCCCACTACTTTTGCTACGTCTTTCCACTTTTCCACCCCTTTTTGTACTGCTATATTTCATATTTTTTCACTTTTTATTAAGTACCATACATTTTATCCCATTCTTTTGTTATTCTTTCTTTTTTACGTTGTTTCTCAATGCTGTCTTTTTTATTATCTTGAGATTCATCTATATGGTTCTCGACCTATGTTATTTTGCTCATATGGCTTGCTAATAATGTGTTATTTAGTTCCTCCAATTACATTTGCATAGATTCTCATCTTCTAAAATACTTCTTTTTATTTTTATTTATTAATAATATCTTTATTTAAGCACAATGTTTACAAACATGTTTGTAATTGTGTTTCAGCCATAAAATGCACACCTCCTTCACCAGTGCAACTTTCTCACCGCCATTGTACCCCCATTCCCTACTTCCCCCTGCCTGTCATAAAGAAGGCATTATATTTCTCTCTTTATCGTTATCATGATAGCTATTAGAGTAGTTATTTTTCTAACTGCATTTACTCCTCTTTGTGATAAGCTTGTTTTCATGGACTGGTCCTTCCAGCTCTCATCTATATTGTGAAAGACTTCTTTTAGTTTGTTGGATTCCTCATCTATTGATTGTTTATATTTGCTAAATAGTGCATCCTTGATTTCTGTTTTAATGGATTAACTCTTGATTTTATATTCTCATCAAATAGGCTTAGGCAATTTCATGGTGTTCGGGATTTGCCTAAATTTCTCTCCTTTTCTGCTACTGCAGTATTCTCCCTTACATTCCCCATTGCTTTTGTGCACTTTGTGGGCATACATGGTGAAGTTTCAGGTACTTCCTTATTTAAGAACGTGATCTACTGAACTGATTGTAAAAAGGATGCCTACTATTATGTTTGCATTGCAGGTTATTTTCCTAACCATGCAGTTATTTGAGTATGTTAAAAAAAATACTGACTAGTTGTTTTGTTTGTCAACTGAGTTTTCATTTTTATTTTGGCTTTTTGGTCACACCCAGCATCACTCAGGGAATACTCCTGGCTCTATGCTCAGAAATCGCTCCTGGCAGGTTCAGGGAACCATATCGGATGCAGTATTCAAAACACTGACCTGCATGCAAGTCAAATGCCTTACCTCCATGCTACATCTCTGGTCCCTGGCCGACTGACTTTTGAGACTTACACTATATGAGAAAGCCATGCTAGGGTCCAATTCCTTGGAAACAGAAGATATAAATTGCAATTTTTTCATTCTAGTGTTGTCTAATGTCAGGACTGATAGTTTTCTGGGTCTTAGCCTTCTGAAAAGGGAACCAATACAATTTCTTGGTCAGATTAAGTTTGGGTATAAACCGTGCTCATGGATTGGCAGGATTAACATAATCAAAATGGCAATACTCCCCAAGGCATTATACAGATTTAATGTGATCCCTCTAAAGATTCCCATGACATTCTTAAAAGAAGTGGATCAGGCACTTTTGAAATTCGTTTGGAACAATAAACTCCCTGGAATAGCTAAAGCAATCATTGGGAAAAAGAATATGGGAGGAATTACTTTCCCCAACTTTAAACTTTATTACAAAGCAATAGTTATCAAAACAGCATGGTATTGGAATAAGGACAGGCCCTCAGATCAGTGGAATAGGCTTGAATACTTAGAGAATGTTCCCTAGACATACAATCACCTAATTTTTGATAAAGGAGCAGGAAATCCTAAATGGAGCAAGAAAAGCCTCTTCAAAAAGTGGTGTTGGCACAACTGGATAGCCACTTGCAAAAAATTGAACTTAGACCCCCAGCTAACATCATGTACGAAGGTAAAATCCAAATGGATTAAAGACCTCGATATCAGACCCCAAACCATAAGATATATAGAACAACACATAGGCAAAACACTCCAGGATATTGAGACTACAGGCATCTTCAAGGAGGAAACTGCACTCTCCAAGCAAGTGAAAGCAGAGATTAACAGATGGGAATATATTAAGCTGAGAAGCTTCTGCACCTCAAAGGAAATACTGCCCAGGATACAAGAGCCACCCACTGAGTGGGAGAAACTATTCACCCAATACCCATCAGATAAGGGGCTAATCTCCAAAATATACAAGGCACTGACAGAACTTTACAAGAGAAAAGCATCTAATCCCATCAAAAAATGGGGAGAAGAAATGAACAGACACTTTGACAAAGAAGAAATACAAATGGCCAAAAGACACATGAAAAAGTGCTCCACATCACTAATCATCAGGGAGATACAAATCAAAACAACGACGAGATACCACCTTACACCACAGAGAATGGCACACATCACAAAGAATGAGAATAAACAGTGTTGGCGGGGATGTGGAGAGAAAGAAACTCTTATCCACTGCTGGTGGGAATGCCATCTAGTTCAACCTTTATGGAAAGCGATATGGAGATTCCTCCAAAAACTGGAAATCGAGCTCCCATAAGATCCAGCTATACCACTCCTAGTAATATACCCTAGAAACACAAAAATACAATACAAAAACCCCTTCCTTATACCTATATTTATTGCAGCACTATTTACCATAGCAAGACTCTGGAAACAACCAAGATGCCCTTCAACAGATGAATGGTTAAAGAAACTGTGGTACATATACACAATGGAATATTATGCTGCTGTCAGGAGAGATGAAGTCATGAAATTTTCTTATACATGGATGTACACGGAATCTATTATGCTGAGTGAAATAAGTCAGAGAGAGATATAAACGCAGAATAGTCTCACTCATCTATGGGTTTTAAGAAAAATGAAAGACATTCTTGCAATAATAAATTTCAGACACAAAAGAGAAAAGAGCTGGAAGTTCCAGCCCACCTCAGAAAGCTCACCACAAAGAGTGATGAGTTTAGTTAGAGAAATAACTACATTTTGAACTGTCCTAATATTGAGAATGTATGAGGGAAATGCAGAGCCTGTTTAGAGTACAGGCAGGGGTCGGGTGGGGAGGAGAGAGATTTGGGACATGGGTGATGGGAATGTTGCACTGGTGATGGGTGGTGTCCCTTTTATGACTGAAACCCAAACACAATCATGTATGTAATCAAGGTGTTTAAATAAAAAAAAGAACTAGATTGTTCCACAAGTTTGTGATCCTTCCTGGCATTATCTTAACTGATAAAAAAATTGAGGTTTTTCTGTAATGTAATATTAATAAATGTTTTGAAAAATAAAAAAAAGAATAATGAAAGACATTCTTGCAATAAAAATTTTCAGACACAAAAGAGAAAAGAGCTGGAAGTTCCAGCTCACCTCAGGAATCTCACCACAAAGAGTGATGAGTTTAGTTAGAGAAATAACTACATTTTGAACTGTCCTAGTAATGAGAATATATGAGGGAAATGGAGAGCCTGTTTAGAGTACAGGCAGGGGTCAGGTGGGGAGGAGGGAGATTTGGGACATTGGTGATGGGAATGTTGCACTGGTGATGGGTGGTGTTCTTTACATGACTGAAACTCAAACACAATCATGTATGTAATCAAGGTGTTTAAATAAAATATAAAAAAATAGTTTGGGGGCCGGGCGGTGGCGCTAAAGGTAAGGTGCCTGCCTTGCCTGCGCTAGCCTTGGACGGACCGCGGTTCGATCCCCCGGTGTCCCATATGGTCCCCCGAGCCAAGAGCAACTTCTGAGCACATAGCCAGGAGTAACCCCTGAGTGTTACTGGGTGTGGCCCAAAAACCAAAAAAAAAAATAGTTTGGGTATAAAAATTTATCTACAAAGAGAATGAGGGAAGATTGACATCAGGACTGGCCAATTTCCTGGCCTGGACTATTTCTGATTGTATATTTTCTGGTTTCTGCTATCAAATCCTCTTGTGTTTTGAGAGTATGCTCCACTCATTGTTTGACCTGCTTGAAAATCCTAAACATTTCCACTCTTAAGTCCATTTCAGTGAGACTATATAGAGCAGGGGGCTCTAGTTCACTGTTCTTTAAACAGGGGGCTAGTTTTCTGTTCCTCAGACTATTTGAGGGGCAGACTATAGTTTAAAAAAACTATGAACAAATTTCTATGCATACTGCACTTACCTTATTTTGAAGTAAAGAAACAATGTGGGAATAGAAAATTTTAAATAAAGGACAATCAGTCAATTAATTTAGCAGTATTTTAGTGGGAACTATTGGACTGCCTTTGACAGACCATAGTTTGAGAAGTCCTGCATGAGAATGAGAGGAGGATTTGAGAGATAGGGAGGAGGGGAGTTAGAGAGTGCAGCACACACCCCAAACATATACACTGCAGGCCTGGATCATGTTGGCTGCTAAACAGGACAGGCAACTGCATAACACCAGGGTTCTCAATAAATTCCGTGGTGGGCCAAAGCCATAGTTTGAGGACCCCTGTTATAGGAAGTCAATATTAATTGAGTCTGCAGGATTGCAATATTCTTTCACAAGCTGTGATGTTTATGTTTATGTTTATTTACCATGGTTTTTTTTTTTTTGTATTATCAGGGTGTCCTTTCCTTTATCACTGACAGAAACTTCCCCATTACTGGAAAGATCTTAAGAGAGCTTTATGTGGTGCATAATTAACATGTGATTGCCTGCTTTGTTTGGGGTTGTCCCTGAATCTCTTCCTCTGTGTAGGTCAACTTTCTCTGTTTCAAGCCCTGCACAAAACTCAGCATCTAGCATATTCTGAGATGGAGCCCAGCCCTTGGTGAATGGGCCTAAAACAGTGGCACTGCAAGGATTATGAAAACGAGACAGACATAAAGAGAGAGAAGCATGAGATCAGGGGCTCTCAGCTGCAGCCTGACTGTCCTTCATGTAGGACATTTAGTTTTCTAGCAATAATCAACCATAGGAAGAATGACACATGACAAATGCTTTTTCTTCCTAATGCTAACTAAGCCTAAGGAGCAGAAGATTACATTTAGGAAGGGGATGTGTGAGGAAAGAGGAAAATAAAGTAAAAAATCTCTGAAGATTGTCTTTCTCTGAGAGGGATAACAGATTAAAAACTGCACACAGGACTACTGCTTGCAGGTAATTTACATTGCAGATCTTTATCTGCACCTCCCTTTGGACTATCAGCTCTCTAACTATACTTGTTTACATCTTGTATCCATATCCAAGCTATGTCCCTTTTTTATATTCTTCATAGGCAAGTAGTTTCATTATGGTTAACATCTCAGTATTGTTTTTGTTTGCTCGGGTTCTATGGTGGGTCCTGCATACCAACAGTGAAGAAAAAATGATTAAGATATAAAGAAAAACTTCTAAAATTATCATAAATGTGAGATTTTGTAATAGGATAGAAATAGTAATATCATGTCAGTTTACACACTGCTTTTACCCAGGCAAGGTTCTCTATGATTCTTTCCTGACAGGCTTGGTTTATTAATTCTTTGTGGCTATTCTGCTTCAGAACCCTTTACCCCAAGGTTGGAAATATGGTGTGTGGGGTGATTTTACAACTGTTGCTTGAACAGGGACCTAGGCACCTGAGAAGACCCAATGACGATGAGTGACTTGACCTTGTGGTAGATAATAATCATGATGCCCCCTTGATCTTTGAATTGCCTTGCTTTTTATTGGCATCCTCCCTTCTGAATGGATTCATATTGCTCTGGTTCATTTATCTGCATTTCTTTTTCTGAACTGTATGTGGCAGGCGTTCTAGAGCTTCTACCCTGCACATGCTCCAAGAAGAGAGAGGAGCCTTCCCAGTGGTGATCAGTTCTTCTAAAGGCCAATGCCCACTGCCTTTCTTCTACAAAATGTGCTTTGTGCGAGGACTCTGTCCCCCAATCTACAGCAGCTTATCAAGTTCACTGTTGGGCAGAAGCCAAAGAGAAAACCCCTTGGAGGGGGACCAACAGCGGAGTAGTGAGCAGCTGCCCCAACCTGGCCAAGGTACTGAAAGTGTTTCCATCTTTGGTGACCTTAGCAGCCTACCACAGAAGGTGGAGATGAGAATCTAAGCCCAGCCAAAGCCCAAATGAAGAGAAGCTGCTTTCAGAACCTCCTGCAACTTTCTTCTAGGTTAATTCTTTTACCCTATTTGCATTATTCACTATATTGCTGGCTAAGCTGTGTCTTCTACCTGTATAGTTCTTAATAACTACTCTTGTTTGCTATCCCCCACTGAAAACAAATAACTATGTACCCAACTCGAGTGGTTTAATATTAATTTGCACAGTTCTGGAAATGCATAATTTTGTTAGATATTTAATAGCTCTCAATTATCCTGATGAATGTTTTCCAGTTATGGTGATATTTGATTGTGTATACTATTTATCAACTTATTCTAAAATTAAGTCCGCAACACTATTCTAAAATGTCTTTGTCCACAGATGTTGATGGAAAAGAAACTTGGATACTATAGACATATTACAGTGCTCATTATAATGAGTTGTAAAATAACTCTATCAAACCTATTTTCCGGGCCGGGCGGTGGCGCTAAAGGTAAGGTGCCTGCCTTGCCTGCGCTAGCCTTGGACGGACCGTGGTTCGATCCCCCGGTGTCCCATATGGTCCCCCAAGCCAGGAGCAACTTCTGAGCGCATAGTCAGGAGTAACCCCTGAGCATTGCCGGGTGTGGCCCAAAAAAACCAAAAACAAACAAACAAACAAACAAACAAAAAACAAAAGAAACCCTATTTTCTATTTATATATTTGCAGAAAGGTTCTTATAATTTTATTTAGAGAATTTTATGAAAAAGATATTCAGATGCTCTAGACTTGTGTTATATTGCTTGGTGTATGAATGTTTAAGAACTTTAAAATTAAGTATATCTGCAGAGAGGTTCTAAAATTTATGTTCAGAAAAGTCTATGAAAAATTTTGTGATATGTATATGACAAGTATATAAAAAAGCTGATTGTTTTGAGAATAATGTATGTACAATTTACCCTACGATGCTTTTTACAGCCAAGTCTACTCTCACCTGCAGTGATTCCTACGAATTAGAAAATTTCCTTACCGTCTTACTTACCGTTAAAAGATTTTTTTCTTTTTCTTTTCCCAACTTTTGCTGTGTCTATGCAAATTAATAGTCACTCTGGGGTTCCTGCATATTTGTATTTACAGAACTACGGAACAAAACTTATTTAGTCTTCCTCAATTTTTGGACAAAAAAGAGTGAATTGCTAGTTTACACTCTGCTTTTTCCCCAGGGCAAAAGTGTTCCCCAACTTCCTTTTTCTTTTCACCAAGCCCTTTGACTTGTAAAAGTCCACCTGGATCTCATTCAACCTTTACCCTGGTGGTTGGAAAATAAAGAGGTTTTGGTTTGGCGTGGTGTGTGGAGAGGGACCATGAGGTGACAAAAACTCCATGATTCTTTCCTGACTGGCTCAATTCATTAATTCTTCACCGCTACTTTGCTACAGAACCGTTCACTCCGAGATTGAAAATATGGCACATGGGGTATTTAACAATACGATCTGCCATTCTTCTGTGTAGATCAGTAACAGAGAACTTTTATTTTATGAGAAATAGTATCAAATATTTCTTGTTGCAAAAGCTGTATATCATAAGAAATATTTCCTTGATTAAGTAAATGTTTTTTTAAAATTATCTCCAATGCATACTGTGTTTCATTATATATTTTGGGAGTTACACAAAACTGGGTAAAGTTCCAATCACATTTAAACAAGCTTTGGCTTGTAATTTTTTTATCTGATCCCCAAGAAAAACAATTGATTGTTGCAAATTGTACATCTGTGTGTGGCCTTTGAACTATTTCATTTTGATCCAGGAGTCTGGTTTTCTAACTCAGGCAGATCAGGTTGCTGTCTCAGGTCTCCAAGTTTTTGCTATACAATTTCATATGCAAGCTCTATTATAATTATTTATATTTTGATGATATTTACATTTTGTCTTCTCTCTCAAAACTTTGTTATTTTGGATTTTACAAATATTTTTTGGCCACGCTCGTCACACTTAGGGGTTTCTTCTTGTTCTGCACATAGAAATTTCTCCTGTCAGGCTCTGGGGACCATATGGGATACCAGGAATTGAATTTGGGATGTCCACATGCAAGGCAAATGCCTTACCCACTATGCTATCATTCTGGTCCCAGAATTTTGATTACTCTGTGTCTTGTCAAATTTTTAGTATATTTTATCATTTATTCTTTAGGCAGCTTCATTTTGTGCAAGAAGCCTCCCTTTAGAGATTGAGGAAATTCTCAAATATTTTCTTCCATCACTTTTTCTTCCCCCCTTTTTTCTTACCTTCTTGTATTTCTATAATTTGGAAATTTTTGAGAATAATTGAGGCAAAATATGGGGCAAGTGTAGGTACCCAAAACAAAGCACTTCTAAGCTAAATAAATAAATTATTTAAAAATAAATGATTAAAATAAATAGATAAGCTATGTAATGGGAAAGATAATTTTAAAACCATGTATTGAGAATAATATCCAAACTACCTAAAGTTCTGTGACTCAATAGCAAATTACAAATAATACCAAAATTAAATAAAGTAAATTAATCAGTGAAAAAGTACCAATTTAAACTTCTTTCTTCAAAGATATAAGAATGGTATTCAAAATTTAATATCACCTATTAAAATTTCCATGTTATTTAAGCAATACATTTATAATCACCTTTTGTTTGTCAAACAGCTGGAAATGCTTAGGGTTTACACCTGGATCAATGCTCAGTGATCAATCCTGGAGGTGCTTATGGAACCATATGGAATAATAGGGATTTAACCCTAACAAAGCAATGTAAGCTCCCTACACACTGTACTATCTCCCTAGCTCAAGGTAGTATAGGTATAATAGCACAGTCGTTTATGGTATTTAGGTGCAGTCTCTGTATACATCTCCACATCATTACCAATGTATTAAAGATTTCTATCACTAGTGTTATGCCACTTTTTATAATATCAATTCCACTCACATATTTTAAGTGAGAGTTAAAGGGTAGTTATACCTGGAGTTGTACAGAAGCCTATAAGTTCCCTTAACTATGTAAAACTTCAAAAGAAATAAGGGTCAGGAGTACTAATTTATGTTAAGCTTGCCACTGAAGGGGGAGTACGGTTAGGACAGCGAACAGACCACTATGACAATGATAGTTGTAAATGACCAATTTGGGGAAAAAACTGAGTTTTTTTCAAACCATGGTGCCTAAAAGGAAAAAAAGAGTAGCATAGTATCTGCCATAGAGGTAGGCAAAGATATGGCACAAGGGAGGCTATTTGGGGACATTGATGGTGGAAAATAGAGGCAGGCGAAAATAGGGGTACCAGGGAGACTAGTTGAGGACATTGGTGGTGGGAAATGAACACTGGTGAGGAATGGGTGCTGGAATATTCTATGAAACTCAACCATCAACAACTTTTTAATCATTTATTATTTAATTAATTGTAAATTTTTGATTTAATAGCAAAGAATAATAAGTATTTCAAACTTGTTTTAACACAAAATGACTAAAGAGAAAGTCCCAGTTACCAAGACATGCACAGCTTTCTTTATTTTTGACCCTAGCCAAGACTATTTTCCAATAGTTTTACTTGTTTCCGCCTAAGAAGGCATAAGCTAGGCTGCTGTTGGTAGATGTACTGATCTGTCTTTCCAGATATTTGTCCCTCACCCCCCATACTCCTTTATACCCAAGGAGAATCTGTTAAAGTAAATCTTCCTTCTCGTGTCATCAAACCTTGAGCATCATATATGACAAAGAAATATTCAAAGACTTAACAATTTAATTTGACTAGTTTCACACAGCTTGCACTACCCACGGTGACACTAAAACTTATTTGGAGCAATGGCTTTATTTGCAACTCTTCATGGTATACATAGCTATGGATTTTTCAAACATGTCTCTGTTCATACCAAACTATATGTAGTTTCCCTTACAATGCAGTCTCTAACTTGAAGAAAATTGCTGTTTTCAATTTGTTACTTTGCCCCCTGCTAGATGTTTTAAGGTCAGAATTTTTTTAGTGCTCCAACAAATATTGGGAAGACTGTTTTCAAGAATATGATTTTCAATCCACTTTTTGTGCAATCTTGCTGGTTGTCAATTTTAGTTCACAATAACACATAATAAGTTTTCTGGTCATTTTTCTTCATGTGAAGAATGAAAAGTTTTGGGTATGTGTTAATATATCTTTTAATTCTAAAAGAAAGTTATTGTTTGGGGTTGGAAAGATAACACAGATGAATGGGAGCTTGATCTGCATGTGACTGACCTGAGTTTGATCCCTATTACTCCATGTGGACCCCTAAACCTGCCAGGACTAATCCCTATTCACAGAGTCAGGACTAAGCTCTAGTATACCAGCTGTGGACCAAAAACCAACAACAAAGGCAGTTATATAAACAAAGGTTTATTCAACAATTTTAGAGGTTTGAATGGGGATGTTTTGGGGTTGATGTGATAGATTGAAGACCAAGACTTGTCTTTTTAAATCCTTTAATAAAAGTCACTGAGTTCATTTACTTTTTATTGTGGTTATCTATGAATATCTAATGGTAAGCTAATAATTTCAAATTTGATCCTCATTGATTAAAAACTGATATCATTATTACATAGGACTCAATTATTTTGTCTCAAATATAAACCTTACAGAGGTTGGTATATGGTTGCCACTATAAAATTGTGCTTTAGTTATATTGAATGAAAGGATCATTTATCTTTCAGCACAGTTTAAAATTTTGTCGTGTTGTTTAATAATCATGTTATCCACTACAAGAAATTGCATAACTCATTAGTTATTTCAAAACATCAGACATGCATATTTTAGAGGGAGAAAACTAAGGTCAAGGAAACAACACATTGTTTTAGAGAGTCACTCAAGCAGAAACATAAATTGACAAACAGGACTTCTGTCTCTAGGCTCCTATGTATTTACTTGATACCCATATTATTTCTTTTTTCTCTACCTATTGTAAAATATATTGTAAATATTGTAAAATATTACTTCTTTTTCTCTACTTATTGTAAACTATTGTCACTCTATGTAGAAGCTTAGTGACAAGTTAAAAGATGTACATGGGTTTTAGGTCATTCTAGAGGAAAAAAAGATTTCAAACAATTATGGCCAGAAAGAAAATAGGATCTGACTTATGCATACAGCTTACATCAGTTATTTTCTCAATTTTTCTTAAACACACGTCCAAAGATTTTGTTCTGTTGCTCCAGCAAGTCGGGTGCTTAAAATATGAGAAAACTCTTTAGTCTGTAGCAATCAATAATAAATACATAATATCATGAAATTCCATTGTTGTTCTTGTATTTTGACAGGGAGAAAAGTCAGAGAAGTAATCCCTTCATTCTGTAAGTATTATTAATAGTTGGGGGGAATATTGGGCCATACCTACTGGTGCGTGCTAATTCCTGACTGTATCCAAGGAATATTCCTGGCAGTGCCATACGGATCATGTGGTGCCAGAAATTGAACCCAAGTCAGATACAGCGATCGAAACAGACACTATACTGGTCCCCTGACTTAGATTTTACCTGGGTTGTCAAATGTGATATGACATCTTATAAATAGGATGTGGATGTGCCTATTACTTATCTGAATGTTCCTGAGAACAGAGCAATGAATCCCCTAATTCAATGGTCCTCAAACTAAGGCCCGTGGGCCACATATTGTATTTATTCTCATTTTGTTTCTTCACTTCTAAATAAGATATGCAGTGTGCATAGAAATTTGTTCATAATTTTTGTTTTTACTATAATTTGGCCCTCCAACAGTCTGAAGGACAGTGAACTGACCCCCTGTTTAAAAAGTTTGAGGACCCCTGCTTCAAGCTCCATAAGGGTGAGGATGAACAGCTGTTTTTTATGTGGCTTGTTCCCAATAGAAAAAAATTTTGATAAGGTATTTTAATGGGCTGCTAGTGTTCATCTGTGCTTTCTAACCAGACTCTGAAATTTTGGTGGTCCCAGTTCAACTTATTTTGTCAAGACTATCACAGGTCATATGTATAATCATTCTGTAAAGTTTTATTTAAATATACAAAAATCAAAGTAGCATAAAAAGTCACTGGCAGGATTCCAAATCTCCTTTTTACTAAAGGCATCAAAAACTCAGAGCTAATTAAAAGAACTCTAATGGAATTCATCTGAAATTTTAGAATGTTTTGTGTTTTAACAAATTAACAATAATGATATGAGGACATTAGCAGCATTTCTCGGGTTTCTTTGTTAATGATAACTTGAGTCTGCAGGCCGAACAGGGACTGTGGCCAAGTTTTAACTGGCTTTTCAGCAAAGCCAATATTTTATATAGTGTATGACATTTCTGACAGTAGACACAAAGAAAAATTCAGAGTCACACATCTATGCCAACAAACAAGTTTCTGTAATTTTTAATTGTATTTAGAGCAACAAAAGATTTCAAGATTACAAAAAGTTAACAGAACACAAGCTGCTGCACAGTGGAGGCCTACTGCCCCTGTGTAAACTGAAGCCCCATCAAAACAAAATTCATGTTTATTTTGAAAATATTTTTGCATCAATATTGAAAATTCTAATATCTTGCTACATATTCCCTTCTTCCTCCAAATTAAACTGAAGTATAGCATAAAATGCCATATTTGAGGTACCCCTGATCAAAATTCCACTTTAGGTGAAAGCAGAAAGGTATTTTATTTAGCTTGAGTCATCTTACTGGTGTCTACTGTCAGCACCACAATGACTAATGGAATAGGACAAATCCATAGACATTTTACTCTAGCACAGAGTGCACCAAAGGTTAGTGTTAGAAGAGACTGCAACCATGTACAGGGTACAGAGTCTTAAATGTTAAGCTAAAGCAAGCATTATCATCAAGAGAAGCAGCAAAATTTCATAATTTTCCTCTTTAAGTGTGTTCCAGTCTTTGATGGCTACCAGGGTCTGCTTTGTTAAGTAGTGAATGTGGAAATTGTTTTAGGTATTAAGGTTCACTTTATTTTATATTCATTTTATTTTCTCTTAAATTTTATTAAAGGCTAAGAGATAATTGGGATGATAAAAAGAAACAAACATCTTTGATATATTGAATTAGGATGAAAATGTCTCAATATCGTCTAATATTTGGCCATATAGAAGTTGGGATAAACTGATGCTGGGGCAAATAAAGCTATGTTTCCTGTGTAACCCCAATAAGACTTGTTTAGAAGGAGTGGGTGTGTGTCAAATATTTTGTTACATCAGATGAAGTGTCAGAAGTGAAATGGACAATGGAAGTTTTCTGCCATCACCTAGAGATGGTTGAGGGATGGGAACCTCTGGGCAATAGATCCTCATATGTCAATCTCTTAGTCAGACAAATCTTGTGGGCAGACATCAATCTGTACCTATAGAAATACAACTTTTCATACATTGACAGGTATTTTTTAACAAAGAAAAATGCATTTTCATTGCCATCTTATAATACCAGAATAAAACCAAAATTACAGCAAGATCAACTTAATCAACATAATTACAGGCAATTTTTCTGAAATATGGAGCATTTGTTCCAGGTTCCCAAATGCAGAAAGTCATTTCTCAAACAAAGATGGGGAAGAACAAAGATACACTTCTACTTCTCAGTTATCCTTTGGTGACACTGATCAGCCATCTAGGTGATCCTTCAGCGCCAATTTAAGGTTTTCTCTATGGTACATTTAAATTTGATTCAGTAACTTCACAACCCTTTACACATTCACTTGTCTTAGGATAGTAAAGTGCAATACATCTTGTACCCATACCATTCCACCACAGCTGCCCTTTGTAACGCCTCCAGGTAAGGCTCCATTAAAGGCAAAGGTCTCTTTCATTATCTTATCAACCCAAAGATCTTTTCCATTCTTAGAGAGCTTCCAAAATGCAGTGGCAGCATTTTTCACAAATACATAGAATCAATTATACTTTAAACAAAATATAAAGTTGCAGAGAAAGGTAAAAGCTATCAGCACACTGTATGTTTATATATAATTAAATTTGAAACATCAATACAAATACTAATTTACATCACATTTCAACACCTACCTTAAACTACTTTTTATGCAACTTTTTATGCAACTCAAAATGTGTAGAAATGATGTTTTTTGCCTGCTCTCCCTCTATTGCAAAATCTAGTCTTTTATATATTCTCAGCAAGGGCTGAGTTCACATCTTTAATAAAATAACATGGGATGAGCAAACATAGTGTCCAAGAGAGCTCCAATTCTAATCATGCAAAATGGAGCTTTGAGAATTTGCTCAGCGACTACTAGAGAAAGAAAAGATAGTTTTGCACATAAAATCAGTTACTAAAGGACCAATTATTTATTTTTATCTTTAAAAATGATCATCCCCTCTTCTAAACACATATATTGTGGAGAACAACACTATTAAAAGTGAGTCACTTAGCAACATATTTTGGTCTGTCTTTGGATAGCTTACTAAAGAGGTACAAATGCTTACTTCTAACCTGTCTTTAAACTTTTGGTATCTTAGCAGATACTGTGTCATCTTTGGTAATATAAAATGTTGCTTTCATCTCCTTGCATTTTTAACTGCTTTCAAAAGTTTTCAATTACTTTAGTGGTGAGAACAGACCTGCCTATAAAAGGCAACAAGTGTATAAGCCTCCTTTTACAAGAAATCACACATGTTCAATTACTTTAAGTTTGGAATCTGATCTCTGTTTTAGTATTCCTGGTAACTGCCCGCCTAGTGGGAAAGAGGTATGTTCAAACATGAAAACCACTACTCAACTCATTTTCTTACCTGGGAAACTAGCACATAATAAATAGAAGTTAGTTTCTTGTTGATCATCCAAGTCTATGAAAGGATCATGCAAGAAGAGACTTTCTAAAGAATGTCAGTAAGTGAATCTTTCTGGATAAGGTAGAATAGCTTGGAATTTTGTTCTTTGCTGGATTTCAAGGGAATAAAAGAGTGAGCAAGGCTCTATCTGTATTGTACCTCATGAATCAAACATCAAAGATTTGAAGCTCAAATTCAAGCCAATTGTATCAATTTCTTATCATGTAGATAGATAGTACACTTATTTTCTCTTAAAGTACAAGTAGAAAGTACTGCTGACTAAATATGCACAAACGACTTTAGGATAATATGTACAGAAAAGAATTTAACATAGGCACATCCTTTCTCAACCTTGACAGTCACCCTCAGCAACTAACCAAAAGACAGTGAAAAAATTTTTCAGTGCTGGTGAGCTTACACAAAAAATACATGCATATGCATTATTGGTTTTGTTCTCAAAGATATATGACAAAGTCCTTTAAAAATTCCCATTTAATTGAAAAATAATAACTCTCCCAAAACAATGATACTGTTTGTGGCATAGAAAAACAATAAAACAAAGAACTCAATCCTCATTTCAGCTCAGAGGCCAGGTCTGGGCATGCTGCCCAATCAATAAGAACTGAAACTACCACATGACTCCTTTTTACCACGGAGTTTGTGACCCTGGCAGCTGTTTGCTGCCCAGCACAGATGGGGCCTTTTCTCTGCTGTTTCTTTTTAATCTTCCTCACTCTCTATCCAATTGAAAACTGAAAATATACTTTGAGAGAGATCCTGTGATTTGTCTGGTGAATGATCCTCATCTCCCCGCTCACAAAGGTGGGGTCTGGAAGGCTGAACTTTCACATCTGAGCACTGTGTAGCAACCACATCAAGTCAAACTGTGGAGCAGAGTGCATGCAAAATGATACTTATGTCAGTTTAATTTGCTGAAACATCAATGACTAAAAGGAAAAAAAATCGTTCACTGGTGGGAGAACTAAAGTTAAGCCCAAAGTCATCATTGCTGACTGAAACTAGTTCAAAATCAGTAAGCATTATTTAGGTAGTTTTTCTCTAGTCCTAAATTTGGAAATTTGTAGTAATTCATTTATTGTTGATTTTAAAGTGATTTTTTTTTACTTTTTAGCTTTAAAATGTTAAAAATATTCATAAGAATAACAGTTATAATTTGGATATTCAAAAAGCTTAAAATCATAGTTTGAGACAAGTAGAACCTTTAGTATTTAAAAGAATAGATATTAGAATTATATACTATGCATATACCATAAAAGATGAAGATCATTTCAAAATTAATATAGATGTAAAGAAATTATTAAATTTTAACTTATTTAAATAAAGAGGGTGGATTTTTTCTTTTTAAGAAAACTAAAAGTGATATTGTAGACTTATAATATGAATCAAAGGCATTATAAGAAAGTAAACCAGAATATGTCTATTCTACCCCAGAAAGAGCCTGCTAGTTTTATGTGGAACAAACTTAAATTGGCATATATCACCCACCATACTTTTTAACCCCTCCCTTATTATTTAAAGAGCTGTTTGGAAGTTCTTCTAGTTATCAAGACAGTAATCAGTGGAGGAAACCCATGTATATCATATCATGCTACTCAGAAACTATCTTCTCAACAATTAGAGTGAATCAAAGAAAATGGGAAACAACATCTTGATAAAGAACTAAGTGCCAAGATGAGAAAGTAGGTGAATATTCTGCTGAACTAAGAGTTGGGAAACAAAAAAAACGTAACTGAAGAGGGGTATGCCAAGAACATTATGAAACAAGTGTCCAAGGAACATACTCTGAGTTCCTTGGTGGTAACCCACGTGAGTCTCAACAATTAGGCCTTTCCAAAAGAAAGCCATAGTTCTGTAGTCTCAATGTTTCTGCCTCTGTCTGTGAGACTGCAATGAAATAGGGACTCAGACAGTAAGGTCAATGCCAGAGTCCAAATTCAGTAGCAGAGGAGGAATGTGAGTAAATTCAACAGATGGTGTCCATCAGGCTTTAAAATTTGCCTCTGAAGACTGAAATTAGTAGTAAGATTCTCCTCTTTTGTTCTTCTCTCTTCTTAGGATTTCTGTAGGTATATTCCCTGCTGGGTAGTAAGAAGAGCATTTACAGAGTTTTTGAGTTGTAGTTACTTCATTCTTCTGAGCCTAATAATTGATTTTTATCTTCAACCCTGATCTGTGTAGCCCCATTAGCTGCTCTAAAGTAGAAAGTGGAAACTTCTCCACTTGGAGAAGGTAACATCTCTGCAGGACAAGAGCAAGATGTATATATTGTCAAATCCCAATGATGCCTTCTTTCCAAGTGTCTAAGGTCTATAAGGTCTGATAGTTAAGATAGATGAAATCTTGAACTTACATAAAAAATAGATGTCAGTACTGCTGCCTTGTTATCCTTTTAGTGTTAGAGGCTTTAGCAGTCTTTGAACATGCCCAAATATGTGAACAAAATTCACTATAACTACTTAAAGTATTCTGGTGAATCTCAGGACCAGGAAAGGTGAAGGGAACTTGCATAAAGTCAGGTAGAAAACATGAAGTCAGGCAGAAAAGATTTAGATATTTTAAAAGTAGGGACAGGGAAGGGTCATTAAAACTACCTGGGTCCAAGAAAGCCACCAGTTAGTTGCCTTTTCTCTGACTCCAGACTCAAATCCCTCTCAGATCCACAAATGAGTAAGTTAAACTGGATCAGATGGGGGTTTCCAAATAATCAGCTATCTCCTCTAATTTGTGGTCTGATCTTTCATTGGATATTTGAACTAGATAGATAGTTCAAAGTTCCTGAAAAGCATTTGAAAGTACTTTTGACCATTAAGGGAGAGGAAAAGGCAGATTGAAAGGGAAAATATTCACATGCATAGAAGTTTACAAATTAGAATCACATTTTCACTACAATGAATTGTCAAGCCCTGAAGGGCAAAGGCTGTAAGCAGGTAATGTTAATTCTTTCTGCCCTCTTTGTCCTCTTTTAAATCTGTCTTTCCCCTGCTCCCAAATCAACTCTGGAGTCATCCAGCCCTTTAATAGCAATAGCCATAGGCAGAAAATCAAGTTTCTCAGGAGGGGAAGTTTGGAATAAAATCAGTTCAACTCCCACTGTTCCTGCAATTTTATGATTTTAGTGACTGTTATTCTCTTTGAAGTTTTCTGTTTGTATTTATTTTTTAAGATAAAATTCACTATCAAGGTTTTTGATTTTGTTTGTGTATGTGTATGTGTGTGTGTGTGTGCGTGTGTGTTTTGTTTTGTTTTCCCAGATACTCATAGCTAGCTAAACTAGCTAAACTGGGATCAGGTGAGTAAGTAAATGTTTATGTGTCTGGCACACAGTATTGTATAAACAAGCACAACTTGACAATGGGCCACAGATGGATCATCACACATTTAAAGATATACAACACTATTGAAACCACAGGTGAGAGTCATGGTTAAGAGCAGAGACCGAAAGTACCAGGAGAGGGTCAGAGAGGAATAAAGAATTCAAATAAAAGAAAAAAGCACAAAAATTGAATCATGGTACATTTTCATGACAGATTGTACACCAGTAGTGGAAATTTCTCAAGGCATTTCAGAGTAGAGCAGTTATAATAGGCAGAAGTTATTTGAAAAAGGAGAGTGGGTGATAATGAAGAAATAATGGATGTCAAAGTTTCACTGGGCATGGAAATAGATTGGTTTGACTTTCCCAGAAAGAATCTTGGGAACTTGCACAGATATGATCTCTGCCATCATTTCTGGAAAGTCTACGCTCACCATGTGGGACTTGATAAGCAAATCAAATGTGAACTGATGAAGATCTCTTGCAATCTGTAAGGGACAATAAGAGGGGGAGAAAATACAGTTAGCAGAAACTGGCTCCTTCCAGGCTCTTCTTCCGCTCACACCTCTAACTTCCACTCCTTCCCTATATTTATGTATGTGCATGTTTGTGGACCAACATGTGTATTAAATGGGTTCTAGGGAATTACTGAGTGCTCGAAGACCTCTTTTACCTCTTTTCCCTCCCTGACACAGGGCAGGCAGGGTGTTTCTGTTGCTAGTGTGTACATTTTATGTGTACGATTGAGCACATACACACATATGCTAATGTATAAGCATAAAGTCACATAGATATATGTGACTTGAGGAAAAGGAGTAAAACATACAAGTCTGGATTTTTTTTGTCTGCAAAACTTTTTTTTTCCTAAGTGCCTTCTTTGAGTCCTATTGGCTCTGTTCTCAACTCCTCTACCACTTTCACAACATCCAGCTGGGACATTGTGACCTGTGTTCCTTTCTTCTCCATTGTATTTTCATTCTGGACTGCACTCAAAACCAGCGGGGAATAGAAGTAACTCCCAAAGGGTTGTGCCAGATCCAAGCAGAACATATTATCACTTGGCCCTATCAGTCTGTTCTTTATAACAAAGCACCCTCCATCATTTGCTTACAGGCTGCACAGAGTCCAGGAGCTTGGTTAACTGGTAGAAGCGCCTTGAGCAGGATGTGGGGTTTTTTCTCTTACATGCAATGATACGATCAAGTTCCTTGATGTAGTTCATTCGAAGTTCATCAAAGAATTTTTGATTTTTCAGTCCATCCACTGGAACTGATGGGGACAAAAGTAGAATAGGTAGGGAAAGCATGTCTATAAAGAACATTAGACAAAGCACCAAATTTTCTGACTGCAAACTCAACTCCCACACGCACAGTGAGAAAACCATGCTTTTAGATTTCTTTGAGTTGAAATCTAATGTCTGGAACTTGAACTCTATCAGTATTCTTTGGGAAAAGAACAGATTCAACAAAATATGAATGAAACTTGTTATGCCATTTTACTTAGAGGTCTATGTATTATATATACAATATATATAACACATATAGGAAATATTATGTATGTAATTCGGAGAACATAGTTTTATTATTATTCATAATCCAACTTTAACAATGAAAACACATAGCTATATGTATATTAAAAATAAATTCTTTATTCTGTATAGAAGCTAATGTGGTACTCTTTTAAAAAGAAATATTATAAAGAAAGATTCCTTTGCTGCCAATAAACACTGTCTAGTTCACTTGTTTAGGTCTCTTCCTGTTGGCAGAACAGGAAATTCCTTGCAGGAGATAGTCCTTCCTGTTCTACAAGAAATGTAAGGTGAAAATTAAAAAAAAACATAGAGTCAAACTAAACAAAGAAATTTAAGGTGACCCTTGTTTTTTTTTTTTTTTTTGTGATAACATTTATAGAAACAATTTAAAGACGGAAAAGATCTTATCCGAAAAAGAAACTAGGAGTAGTTGAAAACCTAATGGAGATTAATTCATAGTATCAAATCATAAAATTAATTGTTTAAGAAAAGGGATGTCAAAGGAGAGTGGAGAGGAGTCTATGAAAGAAGAAAATGCTTACAAACTGACATCTACCTGATTATTTTTTGATAGAAAAAAGCAGCTTTCCTTTGAATCCCAAGGAACACAGGGATTTCCCAAACATTCCCGGTACTCACTAATGCTGAAAAGCAGCAGTGCTTTCATGCAGAGAAATTCTTGGGGTGTTATTTGGAGCCATCCAAATTCTTGAGAAAGAGTCCTCATTCTGACACACTGGTTATACATCCGAGATTTGTGCATGCGATACCTGGGAATGAGACAGTAGAAGGGTGGAAACAAAGAAAAACTTAGAAGATATTCCTGGAAAGAATGTCTCAAAATGCCTTTGCTTGGGTTCTCCAAGAAGAGACTTCTGTTTTTCGTGTTGCTTCAGTAATAAAGAACAAGGTTGTTCTTTGGTTCTTTTGTTCTGTTTATCCCATTAAGTCCCCATACTAAAAATAATAAATGTAATTGAGAGTGATATTTGTGGTGAAATAAAGGTAATTTCTCATCCACGTAAGTGTTGAGAAAAAATGCTTTCCAGGATTGAATATGTGGGCTATAGTTTGACATATGAAAGATTAATTGGTTGGACTCGGTAAAAAGAGAATGGGGGCAGATGATACAGATTAAATTCTTACTGGAAGCCAACTACAACTAGAAAAATTTTAGATAATATCACACAAGACATTTAAAAAGGGTGCTACTCTAAGCTACTTCTCTAATGTATTTTATATTTAGTTATATATTGGGATCTGGCCTTACCTTGGTCACCACTGTAATTCCACTATAAATCCAAAACTTGATTGAGGTCTACACTGACATCTTGATTGACTGATTTCTATAACACAGTATTGGGGTCAAGTGGAATCAAGAATGGGAAGGATAGAGTAAATGGGAGGAATAGAGGGATAGAATAGGGAGTGAATAAATGAAAAGAATGAGATGTGAGAATGGGAAATAAACAATGAAGGATAGGAATAGATTCAGGACTAAGTGATAAAATGGAGTAGATAAGAAGAGGGCAGGCATTGTGGAGGGTAGTTGACACTGGTGAGAAGATAGGGGTTGAAAAATCTTATTCATGAAACTCAACTATAAATACTATAGATTTATAGTAAATCACAGTATCTAATTAAAAAATAAAAAAACTGGCTCTAAAATATTTAAAATGCAGGGGCCGGAGAGATGGTATGGAGGTAGGGTGTTTGCCTTGCATACAGAAGGGCTGTGGTTCGAATCCTGGCATCCCATATGGTCCCCTGAGCCTGCTAGGAGAGATTTCTGAGTGTAGAGCCAGGAGTAACCCATGAGCGCTGCCAGGTGTGACCAAAAACCAAAAAAATATTTTTTTAAATGCAGAAAGATAAAATGTCTGTTAAATTAAATACTTGATAACTGACATGTAAAGAGGTGTTATTACCCTATGTTAGCCATACTGCAAATTGAGGTTCAGGAAAGTTCAGTGATTTATTAAAAGTCATATAGGTAGGGTTTAACTCATAACTATCACAAATGTGCTTTCCACAATGAGGGAGAAAAAAAGGAAAATAGGACTAGTGACAGGTTGTGTCAGAGACATTAGCAAATGGTCTGTTCCAGAGTCCCTGTCTCTCTCTTTGGGGTTCTCTTTCACCATCAATACCTTAAGTTACTGGTAGCAATTAGTGACTTTCAACTCAAGAAGTGAAACATGCCAGGGGATGATAAAATTATGGGGGGCAGTTTGTGTTGTCATAACGAAGTCGTTTCTTATTTGGTACATAGTGGGGCAAAGCTGCTGTGTATATTTAACATAATAATATGCATTTAATGAAAAGCATTTTTCTAAAGTGTGAAATATAGTTCTATTTATTATTTAATCTAAAGATGTTTTACCATAATAATGTTAAAAAATTTTCCTAAAAGAAAGGGTATCTCATGAATCCTGAAGCCTGTTATGTCTAGAACTTGGATTCAGTGCAAAGTTCCTATATAGATTTTGATGATGAGAAACATAGCAAAGGTGAGTTTACAAAATCATCACCTTGTAGAGATTAAAAAGTTATGAAATCAGTGACACATTCTTGCATCTTCTCACACTGCCCACCATGCAACACAGCCACTGAGGTCTCTGAAAACTTCCTGGTGTGACCCAGAAGGTTTGGAAGCAGATCTAGGTCTAAGAACTATTGTAGGAGCCAGAGAGGTGGTGCTAGAGTTAAGGTTAGCCTTGCAAGCACTAGCCAAGGAAGGACCGTGGTTTGATTCCCAGGCATCCCATATGGTTCCCCCCAAGCCAGGGGCAATTTCTAAGTGCTTAGCCAGGAGTAACTCCTGAGCATCAAACGGGTGTGGGCCGAAACACCCCCCCCCAAAAAAAAGTATTGTAATGTCGAGATGGCTAAGTATCATCAGAAGTTGACTCCAAGGCCCTTGAACCCTGCATAGGGGCAACTTTCCTATAAAAACAGTAGATCTTAGAATTCTTAGTTGAGAAGTTAGTGTACTTTACCAGGAAGTTAATTCAATGCCCAAGGAACAAGCAGGAGTGTAGAAAGAGACCATTTAAAGGACTTCTCAAAAGGAGAGCATTTAAAGATCTGGAAACCATAAAGGAATTCATGCCAAATCTCTATGACATTCTTAACTTCAATAAAACAAGTTTAGCAAAAGGTAACTATGGACACTTTCTTAAAATAATATTGTGAAACAAACAAACAAACAAACCCTTTCTCCTAGCCTTCGCCCTATGATCTACGCAAATAGCAAGATCGTCAGCTACAGAGGCGGGATCCCATCACCCACATATGAGCGGAAATTCTTCTGGCACCATAAAAAGACCTTGGGGTGTGTAAAAGAGTGAGTACGGAGCCTGTAGTCAGTCCCATGGCAGTATGCTTCAAGGGCAGAGAAAACATGTATCTCTTAGGCCAAGAGAATTTCCGTTCTAATTTCCCCAATGTTTAGTGTGCATATACAAAAAAAGAAAAAAAGAAACACAACCCCTTTTTAAAAGTTGCTGGTCTTTTTTTTTCTTTTTTCTTATTTTTGTCTTAGGTTTTTTAAAATTATTTTGTTGTTGTTTTGTTTTGTTTCTTCGTAGGTGATGGTTTTGGTTTTTGGTTTACTCTTTTTTTCTTAATACTTTTTGTACTTCTTTATTGTTACTCCCTTATTGTTTTTTTCTGGTATTGTCTCATTTTATTTTGTTTTGTTACTTTCTTCTTCTTTTTCTTCTTTCCCCTTTCTTCTTCCAAAGGGATACTTATAGCACTTAGACAGACTCCTCCCATATTCATTCTTATATCTCCAATAGAGCCACATTACTGGAATCACCTTGATCAGCATCATAATTAGAGGGAGAAAAATGGATAGTACCAAGACCAGACAGTCGTATGTCCATTTGGTGGAAATAAAAAATGATCAGACTTGAATACAAAATCCAAAGTCAATGACAAAAAATGATACACAATCTACATCAAGCTGTACATGGGGAAACAGTTGCACTAGCATTAAGGGGGGGCGAGGAAAGGTGGAAGTGGGAAGCATGCTGGGAACAGGGGTGGAGGGAGGACAACACTGGTGGTGGGAATGCCCCTCATTCATTACTACTATGTGCCTTAAATATTACTGTGAAAGGTTTTTAATTCACTTTGCCCACAATAAAAAATAATATTGTGGTACTACAAGGATTATTGGTTTATATATTTTATATTAATGATATTTCTGAATTAGAAAGATCAAAAAAGAGAAAGTAAATTCTTTACTTAATGAAAGGGGTTATATTCTGTGAAATTAATCTCAAGGTTCTTCTGTAGATTTTTCTGGCCAGATTCATTTACAATGTCATAAAACTCAACTAGCAGACAAATAATATTATCCATATTAGATAAAGATCAATGTAAAAAGATAATTCTCTTTATTTCTTGTTTATTGTGGAGCAGATACTTCACATCATTAGATTTCATTTTAGTCATCATAAAAAACTTTGAGAAATAATCCTAAAAGAAATTTGTTCTATTTTATTAAAACACTATGAGTAAGAATGTCAAAGATTTTCCCCCAAAACATTGGTGTAGGAAATTACAGAACTGATATTTTGGTCAATGAAATAAAATTATTAAACCTGAATGACTGGCAAATTTATGAAAGATATATAGAACTGGTGACAAAGATGATATCACTAAAATCTGTTTTTAACAAACGTGTTGTTGTGCAAAGATAACATGATAGAGTGGCGGAGCTGTATCTCACAATTATGTACCATTACAGGAAGCAAAAGAGCTAGGAACTTTGAAATTATTTGTTATTTATCAAAATTATTATTATTGTGGTAACATGACCTATAATAGTGTTAATATTTGTGTTTTATAGACATATAACACTACTGTAGTACAAAAATATCAATAGCTTTTCATCATTGTTTCCAAATTCTTTCTTGGAATTGTTTTCAACATACACTTGATTAGCTCTATGACCTTCAACGGGTCACTTAACTTTATTAAACCTAATTTTCTTCATCTATTAAAAGCAGTTTTGAGGCCAGAGTAATAGTAGAGTTTGTCTTGCACATAATGGACCTGGACTGAATACTCAATACCATATGTTCCCATGAGCCCCACCAGGCTTGAATCCTGAAATCAGAAACAGGAATAAGCATTGATTTAAATGTTTTAAACTATTTTTAAGCAGGGAAATACATTTAATAAAGAACTTTGCATTTTATATGTAACTAACACAAAGGAATTACTTAACAAAAGGTGACTCTCAGTATCCCTCAGCCCACAAAGACTGAAGGAATTCAGCCTCAAAATTTCTCTATCCATGAGATTCTGAAATATAAATTTTAAATTTTAAAATAAAATTTAAATTCAATCAGAAGGGTCAAAATACAAGGGTTAGAGATAGATTTAGCACCAATCTCCTCCTTGCCTTCCACCATTTGCCTTTACATGCAGAAAAAACAGTTCAGTTTCATCAGGCTGACTTCTACTGATTTAATTATATGTCAGCTGGGCTAACACCCACTGTTAACCTTTTATATAATTAAAAATAACCAGGTCTAGCCAGAAGGATGTATTCATGCAAATTCCAATCCAATAAGCACTTACTCATTGAAAACTAGGTCAGGAGCGAAGTAGAGCATCCTGGAGTTGACATTGGTGAAGGACCTCCAGCCCATGGCAAACACCATCAATCCCATCCAAGAGTACTGAATGACTGCCATTTGGTCGTCCACATGCAAATTGCGGAAGCCTGTAGTTGGAGTAGAGGCCATACAAGATTGAGTAAAGATGTGCTAAACTAAGTCTATAATTCAACTGAAGTAAAAACTGGAAATTGTAAAGTTGCTGAAGATCTCTATGGTTTATCAGTGCTGAGGAGAAGGAAGAGAATAATACATTTAATGGGGATATGTTCCTTTCCCTTTCTACTTCCCTGATCTGGTCGAATGAGATGAAATAGTGACAAAGAAGAACACTGTCTCTTGGTAAAGAATAATAGTCTAAAATTCACTGAGATGAAATAACTTTTTAATTGACAATTCACTTTGATAACATTTAATCCTCACAGTAATTTAATAGCATAGGTATATATTCCCATTCTATAAATCAGTAAAATGAATCACATAAAGGTTAAGGAACTTGTCTATAATCTTAAGTCTAACATCTTTACTAAATGCAAGAATTCTGACTTTAAAATTCATGTTCTGGAGTAACCTTTCTGGAGATGTAGTGTGTACAAAATTTTCTATTACATGAACATTACCTTTCATTTTACAAAGATATTTTCTAGTTATAATCTTGTTCCTTTTCATGGCCTTGGAAGAATGGTATCCATGTGACAGAATTGCCTTTGATATCCACTACCTCTTCGCTCCACTTTTTGGCTCCTTCCCTAACTTTATATCTTATATTTACTCTCCAATATTTTCTTTTAAAACTACTCTTCTTTGCTCTTATTATTTTGTCCTTCTTACTATCTACCATAATTATATATGACAGTTCTTAATGTACTGTACCCCTTTAGGCAAATTTATTTCCATTTATCTTCTCATAGTTTATGTTATAGCTATTTAGACAAACTTATGCTGAGCATACGCAATACTCCTTCTCATGTTACGATATACCTATCATACCTATAATATCTATTATATCATATCTATATCTATTATCTGTGTAGACCTTTCTGTTTTCCATCTAATAAAAACCTATTGCTCATTCAAATTTCCACTGAAAGTAATCTAGAATCATGACTCTTTCTAATTCATCCAAAAAGAGACTTAATGTATTTTTTATGCTTTTATTGAACTGGGTATAACCATATCCAATGATAGCCCACTCTACACAATACTGCTTGCATATATCTGTTTCTCCAACCATATGTATATCTTCATGAAGTCAAGATATATCTCATATTTATTTTGTCCTTCCTACCTAATAGGGCAGTTAAAATATTCAAGTTGGTATTTGAGAAAAGTTAAGTAAATGGTTAGTTATATGCAGCCATTTCTATATTTAATGAATAGAAATGAAATGGTCTGAAATTAACTTAAAGTCCAGAAGACATCCTCCCAAGGCTACCTCCACAATACCATATATGTAGAACAGATATGGTTAAGTTATCCTTGAAGTTTTCAAATTACTAGATAATTAAATATTGACTAAAAAATCGCATCCCTACAGCAACCTTGTTTTACTTCCTTGAATATTTCTATATTTATGTGCAATTTTACCTTGTGATATCTTATTAATAATTCTTCCATTAATTTGGATGTTGCTTCTTTCTTGATATTTCTAATTTTCCTTTTGGTGGAAAGTTATAATTTTCCATCAAATTGACCATTATATTTACCCTACTGGATGGTCAATGTGACAATTTGTCATCAGGGAACATGAGAACCAGATAATTTAAATGAATCTTCCGAGATCATGTTGTGTATATGTGGTCAACTACATCTAGAAAAATTATTCTAATTCTCTTCTTCACTTTATAGCTGATTGTCACAAATCAAGAACTAAAAATGTCACCAGCTTTTAGTTATAGTATTATGTCTGAAGTCTATTCTTTTTAATTGTTTTTCCATCTAGTTGGCCTCTGTCCACTCATTTTATTTTTTGATATTTTTCAATAGGTGCCAACTCTTTCAGATATCAGGGTTTGATAAAGTCTCTAAGAACAAGACTGTTTACTGAATCTTAGTTTCTGGGTGTCTGCTTCTCATATTCACTGTAAAGACACACAAGCCTCTGCCTCAGATTCCAGTATATATCAAGTCTGAAGTCCTTCTGTAAAACAGATATTACAAATTAACTGATACTAGAATAGAAAAAGAGCCATGCAGGTTTAGAACTGAAAGGAATTGGATTATTTGAAACTACTTTTCAAAAGAATTGAGGTTAGAAACTACATTCTTAGGGGAGCTATAATGTAATCTGTTATCAGCTTGCATGTTTGTCACTGTAAGGTGAATGTTTCCCATACTGGTGGTTGAAGTAAGAAAATATTTATCCTAGTAATTGATCCATGTCACACAAAACATGCCATAATAATTTATACTAGGTTTTTGACAAGATAATAAAATTGGGATTTTATACATGCATATGTATGCATGTCACATAATCATATATTTATATTATCCATGTAAAATATAGTGATCTATCACACACAATATAAAATGGGATAATTTTGATATTTGATAAATGCTTTGAAAGGTTAAACTACATCTCCATTATACAAATGAAATAAAAACATTATGATGAAAAAGTGGCAAGGCTTAAGGTATATCCTTTTCAAATTGTGTGTATTATTTTCTTTACTAGGAGAGACCACTGGTTTTGGAATAGTGCATGCACAGGTAGAATCTTTGGGTGATTTTCTTAGTGAACTTATTTGTAGTCAACCTTACATTTCCTGGGTGGTAAATTGTTAGATATATGACAGGCCTTGAAATTTAGAGACAAAATAGAAATTAAATTTTCAACTTTAGATGTCTTCAAAGGCAGCAATCCACACTGTGACCCAATTGTCCCCTCATTGTAGTCTAAGGTTACAGAACTGTATAGGTACAATGCCAACTATATCAGTGGAATAAGGTGAACATGAAACTTGGAATCAAGATGACATTTTGGCTTAAGTTCTGACCCTGAGACGTTCTGGAAGTGAAAATTAAGCTCAAACATATTATTATTTTTTAGAGAATGAGTGTCTTTTATAAAATAAATAAATTTAAAAATATTTTTAATTTTTATTATTTTAAATGATTCTTATAAAACAAAATAAGATACAACATAAATTAATCTTCATTATAAATTTCCATCAGAATGTCAATTATTATTAGATTGTATTTTGGACAATCTTGGTTTCTATAAGAAGGAGCTTATAGATGATTCTTCAAAAGAATATTTGAATTGTAAGAGTTTAGGATCCTTAGAATTCTTTAGCACTTTGAGATTCTTGAAGAGTGAGTTGAGACTTTTTTGGGGTTAGTGACAGAGATTAACTGACTTCAAATAAATCAGATTCACTTGTATTGTTTTACTCTTTATGAAAAATAAAGATTATGTTAATAAATAAATAATGGAAAACCCTTGGGCATAGTATTTCTGGGGTGTCTCTAAGCTCTAACATTTAAACAATCAGACTGAACAATAAATAGATGAGTTCCCATCATCAGAAATAACAAAGCAAAATTTTTATATTTTACATTTCATTCACTATCACATAATATTTCTACTCACTGTGATTATAGAGGCAGTTTAATGATCAATAAGAGTTCCTTAAAGCGAATTTGTAAGCTATCAATTTATTCCAAGCTATTATTCTATCATTATATACATGCATATTAGATCCAGAGAGAGAAGGAATCAAATAATCAGGCAACATTTGAACCTAAATTTTGAATTCCAGTCTATTTTATTTAAACCATGTTATATTATAGTTAGTATTATAGTTGTTATTATTATAATTAATTTATTATAATATTATAGTTATTATGGTTTAATATGGTTTAATCCATATTATAAAATATTTACTATTTTATATTATTAATTCACATGATACTATGCCTAAATATAATCTGAAGACAGACTATCTTCCAGGCCTATAAGATAAGATCATCATTTGGGTCATACTGTGTGTACAAATGCAGAAGCATATTTAGGCATATAAATGTATTACTATGAGATAGTTGATTATGGAATTTTTGTTGAATGTTGGTTAAACATAAAATTTTTGTCCTATAAATGTAATTTTTGAAGTATAATTACACCAACTGATTCTCCTCATAGGTATAATAAAGACAATATGAGTTAACAGTCAGGAAAGACACCAGCATGGTATTTGGTATTGTTGGAGCTTTCCCCCCCATCCCATTGCTTTATTTCCCTTTTCCTTACCAGGCAAGGCCTTGGCCCACTTGACCACGTGAACAAGTTGTCTCTCTCCTAGTTCATTAAGGCTAGAAAGCAAGGCTGAAAAAGAGTCTGGCTGATTGTTGTCATGACCAGCGCACACCACGCCTGGCTCAATGGCTTCCAGAACATTCAGAAATATGGGCTGACACTCATAGCCTTCAATGTGTGAGACTGTCAACTTCTGGGTAGTTTCCTCAGTGGGGCTGTTGGCACTGGAAGACTCCCTTTCATCCTGTACTTTTATATTACCAAGTTTCTTCAACTTCCGACCTATTGGGAGAGAAGGGAAATTGAATTTATTATCAATGTCTAAATTAATGCAGTGCAGTGAATTTGTTAAAAAAAAAAAGACTGATCAAAAGGGGCTGGAGCAGTAGTGCAGCAGTAAGGCACTTGCCTTGCACGTGACTGACCCAGGATGGACCTCAATTCAATACCTGGCATTCCATATGATCCCCCAAGCCAGGAGCGATTTCTGAGTGCATAGCCGGAGTAACCCCTGAGTGTCACTGGGTGTGGTCCAAAAACAAACAAGCAAAAACAAAACAAAACAAAACAAAACAAGACAGCAAGGGAAACTAAGACTTTCAGTCTTTTTGGTTACAGACTTTATAGTATTTGAGAAAGTGTCAGTCTTAGTATAGGTTGAGTAAATATTTCTTCATTACAAATCTTTATTAAACTCAAACTTTCTTTGAATATATATTTAGATATGATACTGCATAAATGCAGCATTCAGTGTCCATAACTTGGACCTTCAATTACATACTTTACTAATAAATAATTCTCTCATTCATTTGACATTCTCTATTTGGCCCCTGCTTACAGGTATTGGTTCCATCCCAGGATATTGGTTCCATCCCAGCCTAGTAGATAAATAAATGTTCACAAACAATTATGGAAAATGAGAAACTAGTAAATGTTTAAACATAAATATATAGTATAATAGGAGATAATAATCTCTCTCACAAGAGATAGGCTGAAGAAATCCTTTATGATGATTTTTGACTTGGATTTGAGGAATTATTTCACCAGATAAAAAAGATCAGAATGAGCACAAATAAAAGTAATGAGGAATGTTTGGGAAACAGATAAGTATGACTGCAGTCTATGTATATGTGGTATATTATGTGAAATAATGAGGAAGAAAACTAAGATGGTACCGTATTTTAAAGTATAAGTATTTAAATATAAGTATATATACTTTTATATATACATAAATGTCTCACGGATATAATATTAAGAAATATGAGTTCTACCTTAAAAAGCAATAAATATAGAACATTATAGTGATACACTTATATCTATGTCCTGTACATTTTAATAGGTTGTTATAGAAATAGATTAAAAAGGCCAACTTGTTAAAGGAGAACTAAATTGGCTCTTTGCTGTTCCTTGGGATATGATTTATGTCTTAGACTTATGTCTTTATCTATGTTTTTCCTTCTTCATTGCATACAAACCATTCACATACATCTATACAGTTGAAGCTATCTAAAGATGGGAAAGTTGTTAGGCACTCATATTATTGGAGACATTAATGGGCTCTACATGCACCCTGATTATGAATTTAAGCATCATAAGGAATTACATTTTTGCAATGCCCCTAAATGTCCCTCCTAATATTTAGATTATCAAGTTTTATCATCCAACTTTGGTTCAGTTAAGAGGACTCTTCTGTTGTTGCAGTATTTCTCATTAAACTTTGTAATAGCTTCAGATACTGTCAGGCATTACACCTATATAGGCACTGCAGCTGATTATTTTGTTTGTTTCTGGGCCACACTGAAGGTATTCAAGTGTTACTCCTGGCTCTGAATTCAGAAATTACTCCTGGTGGTGCTTACTGGGACCACATGGGATACTAGGGTTTGAATCCAGGTAAGTTGTGTGCAAGACAAATAACTTACCTTCTGTACTATAGCTCTGGCTCTGTTTATATGACACTTTTATTGCTAGAAATATAGTCAAGAAATCATAACTGAATTTCAGCATAGGAAATTGTAATAAAGCAAATTATAAATGTCTTATCTCTGATCCATTTGAAATAAGAATAAATGAGATATAAAACAAAAATAATTTTACTTCCTAATTTAAATAGAGAAATTCAGCTTTTTTCATAAATTGCTGGTTCCTGACCAAAAGGTGCTAATTAGGAATTAATTTTAATCTGAAGTAGAAAATAAATCCTTTAAAACAAAAGCCAATGATAAAGTAAATAAGTAAATTAATGCAAGAATGAATTATGTTTGGGAAAAAAAGTAGAGTAAAGAAAGAGAAAACGGTGGGGCATGTGGTGTAAGAGGAAGATAAAAAACAATTGGAAAAGAAGTTCCAATCACAAAATCACACGGTCTAATAATCATTTTTATAGGGCTTTGGCTAGTCAATAATAGTAAATATGTACACCTAGAGTTAATTCTTATCTATCAACTAGGACATGAACTGATATATAAAATAAATTAAACCCAGATTCTCTCAAAACTAAAGAGAACTTTTTATCTAGTGTACCCAGTTCCCAACAGTAATACAGCCTGCCAGATCTGCTACCCTGTTACACAGGTAGACCTCACATCACTGGTATTTTCTGGTCTTGAACTTATTGGTGACAAATCAATGCAGTACCACTTCTGACCTTGTAGAGGACAGTGATGAAATTAGCTCATGTCTGATTTAATTTTAAAACATGGATAATTTTTCAGGGTCTTTTATTAGTCTCGTTTCATGAACACATTTCACATCTATCTCCACAAAGATTTTAGAAGATTAGGCAAATCTTTCATTTATTTTGCACAGATATCACGAAAGAAGATCTAATACTCCAAATCTGGTTTACTGACTACAACTATCATATCCTTGGTGCTTTGGACTACGTTTTCTCTCCAAGATATTAGAAGAGTTGATAAGAACTGTAGAAGCTATATCCTATCCTCCTTATTCTACTTCACCTTTGACTGAAAAATTAGCCTCAAATTCAAAAGAGAAAATGGAAGTTATGAGAATAATTCTAATTATATTCCCAAACTAGGAACAATTTCAAGGCACTATAGATGTATAAAAATACACATAAAGCATAAAAATCCTTATAAATAATCTAATCTGAGATGTCATAGATTCGATGTAACTTCACAATCCACACAGAAATATACTGGTCATTTTGGGAAGGTTCTAAGAAAATGGCGGGAAATTGGACTGGAACAATTTCTTCCTTTACCTGCCATTCACATGCAAACACAGACATATGCACTTATACATGGGAGTACACTTATAAGAACCTAATATACTTTTTCTTCCTAACACACATCTGTCTTAAAGTTTATTTTAGTGTTTGGAATTTCTCTTATATGCCAAAATTTCAAGTCAAGATGGGGAGGTTGAAACCAGAGAGGGTTATACTGCCTACTGATAGAACTAAAATATAATTAGGATTATATTCATCATTCATAATTCCCTACATCATATTTCTGATAGCTTTTACTAATAGTTCATCAATCTATGTACTTGCTCCTCTAAGTTCCTTCTAGATTTGAACTATGCAATATAGCAGCCTCTAGCCACATGTGGCTGCCTAAATTTTCACTAAAATGAATATTATTAAACATTTAAGTCCTCACTTCTACAAACCACATCTGTGGCTAGTAACAATTACATTGTAATGGCATTTCCATTATTTCAGAAAGCTCCATGTAATAGTCCTATGAATCTAAGCTGTTCCCTATGGAAACAGTTCATTTTGTTATACCCTATTCATGCCATTGAAAAAGAAAAAGAAAAATCCTAATTACTTTTATACAGATGAATACATGGATTTTTTTTCACAATGTATAGGGACACAAAGAGTAATTGGTACTGAAGCAATCAGTGAGGTACACTTTGTCACCTCGACTTTTCTGCCAGTGACTCAGATCTCAATGGGGTGATGAATTATGGACCTACGCAAACTCATTACAAGCAAAATCAGTATGTGCTGAGACTGTGGGGGAGAATCCAGGAGAATGAAATAATCCCCCCTCTCTGTGTAGTGCTAATGAAAACTTGGCTGGTATTTTCATAGTCTCCAAAGAGAAGGATAAAGCAACAGCTTGAGGAAAGGAAGTACATTTCCAATTACCTCTATGACATGGCTATGTGTTGCTCCTTGCAACCATAGTGGCTCAAACTGCACCAGGTGTTCTGGCTTTTCTGCCTGAAAGGGGTGACTGAACTGAATGTAATAGAAATCAGATTCTATTCATTCTGCTATGGATTCCTCTGTATTTTCTATGTAGCAGTGACAGGCATGTTGCTAGATAACTTGGATGTTGAGCAATCAGCCTTGCTAGTCACAGCTGCTACTTGAAGCCCAAGGTCTTATCCTATTTCATAAAGCCAAGCCAAGCACTTTGTGCCTTCTGCACCTGAGCCTCTAGGTCATATCTAACTCATCATGTGAGATATAGGCCATTCGTGGCAGAAACTTATTGTTTTATTTACATTAAGTGGAAATCAGAAGAAAGGGACAGTAAAGGGGAAACGTTTTTATGGTTAGTGAGTTGATTTGCATCTTTCCAGACTTAGCACGGTGAAGGCACAAAAGGATCAATAAAATCGTAATTCCCTGCCCCACTATATTCTTTGGGGGACCAGTGGAGCCTGATATAATATATGGATTGCCCTGCTTTGGTCTTATAGAAATGTCCCTTTCAATGTGTGGCATAAGTCCCCTGTTTGGGCTCCCTCTACAATATGATTATAATCTTTTTTAAAATCAGGTTCAATGGTGAATCCCAAAGGATGGTTATATGTGATTAATTTGTAGTTTCTCTAGTCACTATCACAATTAGACTTTTTTGCAACTTTCATTCATTTCTTGATTCACCAGGAGAGAAAGTTTCTTTTCTATGGGCAGGAAAGGGAAGGTAGAGGGGGAAGCTTATAAAGTTTGAGCAAGTTTTGCAGGTTCTGTCAAGGTTTAAGGATGTTGGTCTTCCTAATATTTCACCATTTGGAGAAATTTGAGGTATAAAAATAATCACCTTTACTGATTAGGTAGACTTTTAAAAATTCTCCATGAGTCCCAACCACTTGCATAAACATTTATCCAGTAAAACAAGAATTTAGATGTTGTTGCTAAAGGACTTGGAAGATATTAAGATCACAATTTCGATGCTGTCTTTGCTGGATCTGACCTAATCTGATTAGGTTTTGAAAAGAGTTGGATACTTTCTGAAAGCAGATTAATATAGTCAGAGTAATTTGTTGCTGTGGTAGTAATATTTTTTGTTCTTACTTTGGATGACAAAGAGAGTCTAGGGCAAGATGAAAAAAAGTTCAGAAGCAAACTGTTTATTTCAAAATAAATGTATAAACTAGGTGGATGAACACATCATCTTCAAAGGCAAGCATGCCCACCTGAATTCTGGTGAACTATATTTAGAGGTTTTAGAAATGAAGTGGAAACATATTTATGATTACAGATTTGTTCTAGGAGGAGTAAGACATTATCTATTAATGAATCTGGGGGACACTTATATAACTGCTGATCTGTAATTAAAATTTGTGAGATATAATAAGTAAATTAGACAATGCTAATTTTATTATAATGAAAAATTATTTTGGGAATGTTAGGTGTTCCTAAAGGTGTTCATGGGATATTCGGTTCTGTACTTCAGGGTTTTTCACTTTGGTGCTTGGGGGAATATATGATACTGGTGATTAAATTGCTGATGTTTCCATGCAAGTGATGTAAATCCTGCACTAACATACCAGCTCATGATCTATAAATCTTTTATTAGTGAAATTATATTTAATTGTGTAGGTGCAGGTTAAGGGGAAGTCCCTAATCTGAAAATAATTGTATTTTGGGAAAGAATTTACTTTTTCTAGCTTTAAAGATCACAAACATGAGCACAAGAGTCTGTGTACTTTCTTTCATATTTTTTCCACCAGGAATAAAAACTTGAATGAGGTTTTCAAATACCATATTTTTGGCCACACCCAGTAGTGCAGAGTGGTTACTCCTGGCTCTGTGCTCAGAAATCGCTCCTGGTAGATTCAGAGGACCATATGGAATGCCTGGAACCAAACTCGGGTCTGCAACGAGTCAGACACGTGCAAGGCAAATGCCCTACCACTGTGCTATTGTTGCAGCCAGTCATCTTGAAATAAAATCCAAAAGCAGAAAAAAAATGGTCACAGGGCCGGAGAAATAGCACAGCGCCTTTTGCTTGCAAGCAGCCTACCCAGGACCTAAGATGGTTGGTTCGAATCCCAGCATCCCATATGGTCCCCCATGCCTGCCAGTAGCTATTTCTGAGCAGATAGCCAGGAGTAACCGCTGAGCACCGCTGGGTGTGGACCAAAAAGCCAAAAAAAAAAAAAATGGTCACAATATGGCTCAATCACTAGAACTTTAGTCCATGTGCATATTTATCTTCATGATGACAAGAAGAAAATAGCTTCTTAATCTTTTAAATTTAATTTAAGGGAGTGTCTTTACTAGTTTGCTGTTGGCCTTGAAGGTATATGAATTTAAGAGGGAAGTCTCTAGAAGAGGAGAGATATTTCTGAATATTTTTCAAAAGTGAAATGGGGAGGCAGAGTGGTGGTGCAGCGGTAGGGCATTTGCCTTGCATGTGGCTGACCTAGGACGACCACATCCTATATGGTACCCTGTGCCTGCCAGAAGCGATTTCTCAGCACAGAGCGAGGAGTAAATCCCGAACACTGCCGGGTGTAACCCCAAAACTGAAAAAAAAAAAACAAAAAAAAACCCACAAAAAGAAACACTCTTTTCTTTCATTTGCAATTGGTTTTCATATAAAAATATATGCACATATATATCTTAACATATATAGTAATTAAGACAAAGGATCTGGAGCCAGTCTGATATGTATTCGTGGTTCTAGTATTTATTATCTGTTTTACTTTGGTCAAGATTTAGTTTCGTTGTACCTCAGTTTTCTTGACCACAAGGTGAGGATAAATTACACAATATTATCATGTTAATGAGAAAATCATAAACTTTCTCTTTCTGACAGATTGCCAAGAGAGGTTTATATACAACCAGAAGAATTCCCTAAGATGATGACATATGAAAGTGCACTGAATATGAGGAGACAGAAATTAATGATATAGAATTTCTAAAATGTTATTATATTAAAGACCTTTTATTATTCATCTTATTAGATCAGTGACCTAGAAAAAATACCTTTATTTAATCCATAAATTTTAACATCAGAATACTGGTGGCAATATATAATGACTACCACATGAAACTACTATTATTAGGAAATAAGATTATTTCAATGAAATTACTCTAAGTCTTATAAAAGTCCATTTCAATAAGCAGGCTACATATTCTCTTTAATTGTTGTTTTGTTTTGTTTTGGGGCCACACACAGCAGTATTCAGGTCTTACTCATAGCTCTACACTCAGGTATCATTTCTAATGGGCTTGGGGCCATACCAGATGCTAGGGATCAAACTCAGATCAGCCATGTGCAAGGTAAGTGCTCTCCCTGCTATTCTATCTTTCCAGCCCAACTGAATAATCTTTTATGGATGCGTCTCTAGTTATATAATGTTCTAAAGTGCTATGTGTGATAATCTTGTATGATCTACAATCTCAAGACAAAAACTGAGGAGTGGTGCTGGAGCGGTGGTGCAAGTGGGTAGGGTGTTTGCTTTGCATGTGCTAAACTAGGACGAACCGCGGCTTGATCCCCCAGCGTTCCATATGGTCCCCCAAGCAAGGAGCGATTTTTGAGAGCATAGCCAGGAGTAACCCCTGAGCGTCACCAGGTGTGGCCCCCCAAAACCAAAAAAATCCCCCAAAACAACAACAACAATAACAACCTGAGAACCAAATTGACAAAGTTCAGAATCCTAAATAGAAATGGCTGTCTCATAGAGTTGTGAATTTTTCCAATAAAAATGAATGTAAAGTGGAAATTAAGTTTTGTAGGCCAATAATTTTTGTCTTCCTTTGAGATGTGAAAATGAGCGTGTATGGAGCCTGAAGTAGTTCCCATGGCAGTATGCTTCAAGGGCAGATAAACCCTGTATCTCTTAGGCCAAGAAAGTTTCCTTTCCAATTTCCCCGATACTTACTGTGCCTATAGAAGAAAGAAGAAGAAGAAGAAGAAGAAGAAGAAGAAGAAGAAGAAGAAGAAGAAGAAGAAGAAGAAGAAGAAGAAGGAGGAGGAGGAGGAGGAGGAGGAGGAGGAGGAGGAGGAGGAGGTGGAGGAGGAGGAGGAAGAGGAGGAAGAGGAGAAGGAGGAAGAGGAGGAGGAGGAGGAGGAAGAGGAGGAGGAGGAGGAGGAGGAGGTGGTGGAGGAGGAGGAGGAAGAGGAGGAAGAGGAGAAGGAGGAAGAGGAGGAGGAGGAGGAAGAGGAGGAGGAGGAGGAGGAAGAGGAGGAGGACGAGGACGAGGAGGAGGAGGAGGAGGAAGAGGAGGAGGACGAGGACGAGGAGGAGGAAGAGGAAGAAGAGAAGTAGGAGGAAGAGGAGGAGGAAGAAGAGGAGACAGAGGAGGAGGAAGAAGAAGGAGGAGGAGGAGGATGAGGACGAGGACGTGGAGGACAAGGAGGATGAGGAGGACGAGGACGAGGAGGAAGAGGAAGAAGAAGAAAAGGAGGAGGAAGAGGAGGAAGAAGAGGAGGCAGAGGAGGAGGAGGAAGAAGAAGAAGAAGGGGGAGGAGGTGGAGGAGGAGGAGGAAGAGGAGGAGGAGGAAGAGGAGGAGGACGAGGACGAGGAGGAGGAGTACGAGGAGGAGGAAGAGGAGGAAGAAGAGGAGGCAGAGGAAGAAGAAGAAGAAGAAGAAGAAGAAGAAGAAGAAGAAGAAGAAGAAGAAGAAGAAGAAGAAGAAGAAGAAGAAGAAGAAGAAGAAGAAGAAACACAAACCTTTATAAGTAGTTGTTGGTTTGGGATAGGGTTTTTTTACTGTTTTTTTTTTGTTTTGTTTTGTTTTTGTTTTATCCTTTTTCCTTTATTGTATGTGTGGGTGATTTTTGTTGTTGTTCTTTTGTCTTTATTTTTGCTTGTCTTTCATAGTTGCTGGTTTTGGTTTTTGTTCTTTCTTTGCTATTCTTTGCATTTTTGTTGTTACAGTTTCATTGTTTTTTTTTTCTTTTCTTTTGTGTTGTTTTGTTATCTTTTTCTCCTTTCTTCTTCTAAATTGATATTTATAACATCTAGACGATTCCTTCTAGGTTTTTTGTTTTATTTTTTCCCCTTCTCATTTCTTATACTTCCAACAGAACTACATTACTGAAATCATCTTGCTCAGCCTCATAATTTGAGGGGGGAAATGGACGGTACCAGGACTAGACAGTCATATGAACATTTAGTGGAAATAAAAATGATCAGAATTGAACACCAAACCCAAAATCAAGGACAACAGAATCTATACCCAATCTACAACAAGCTGTACAAGTGGGGACCAATTACACTAATATCCCAGGGGTAAAGGATGGAGAAGTGGGATGCATGCTGGGAAAGGGGTAGAGGGAGGACAACACTGGTGGTAATTCACCTTATTCATTATCACTATGTACCTAAAATACTACTATGAAAGATTTGTAACTCACTTTGGCCACAATAAAAATTTTAAAAAATGATGTCTTCTACACTTACTAGTTGATAAATCCTGCTATAATTCATGTAATACCCTTTCTTTTTTTTAACTTTTTATTTTTTGGTTTTTTGGTCACACCTGACACTGCTCAGGAGTTACTCCTGGCTCCATAATCATAAATTGCTCCTGGCAGGCTCGGGGTACCATATGGGATGCTGGGATTCGAACTAATGACCTTCTGCATGAAAGACAAACTCCTTACCTCCATGCTATCTCTCTGACCCCATGTAATACCCTTTCTATCAACAAACTTTCTGTTAAAGCTAACTGATAAAACATAGTTTCCACAGAGGTTGATATAAAATCAAATTGAGAATCAGAATTAGGAAGGTCTTCAGACTTCAATGTAGTACTATATTATACATCAAATTTTCAAATGGTTTATGTAAAGGTTCCAGAGAGGAGTCAAAATGGATCTTAGTATGTGATTCCAATAACAGGCCATATTTTTCAAACCAGAGAATCAGTGATTTATTTTTTTTATCTACATTTACCTTAACATCAGCTTTTTTTTTTTTGAAGAAAAGATTCCATGGCTAAGAACATGTTGGATTGCTTCAGGTCCTGTCTATTTTTCCTCTCCCATCCAAATCAATCCTTATTTCGTTATTTTTTATTTTGGGGCCATACCTGTATTAATTAGGAGTTATAAAATTCTGAATGTTTGATGGGTCATTTGTGGCAGTACTGAGGTTGTCATGTTGTTTTGGAGATGAACCTGGGCCTCTAGCATGCAAAGCTTCTGCTCAGTTCATTGAGAACAATATAGATTGATCAATCCTTATGCCAAAGATAAGTAGATTGAAGGGAAAATATGAATTCTATCTAAGGTTAAATAGCTAGATGACAGGATCTAGAATTAGGTATCTTTCCTTGTTGGTATTTTTTCCATTTCATAAATATTAGTTGGAGACAAGTGGGGAAGAATGGCAAGAAGAAATCAATGAACTAAAGTCAATCTTTGGCTAATATGTAGCAGTGAGATATTAATAGGGTTGCATTTAAGTTTAAGTGTACACTAGTAAAGATAATTCCAGATTCTTTTAGGCAAGATGGGCTTCTTGGTAGCTTCTCAAAGTCTTTTTTCTATGAAGTTCCAATTCTGAGTTAGGGGAACAGCCAGGGGAAAATATTAAATTTTATCTTTCAAGGATTATATTGTAATATTTAGACTAATGGTTTTTATTTCATGGACAAGTAAACATATTAATTATAGAATGATATGCAGTGCTGCATATCTTTGCCAAAGAGCAGGATTTGTAAGAAATACTTTCCAAAGTTCTTCTCCCTTACTACTCAGCCAGAGAAAAGGGGCTCACTGTTTGGATGCTATCATGGTTGAGGGGCACAGTTCACTACTTAAAACCTGCACATGTGTAGTTGCATAACCTGGAAATTCTTTAACATACAAGATTTTCCATTGGAAAAAGTAACTACATAAAATTAGAGCACACAAGATTTTACAATTACATTTAAACTAACAAAAACAAATGTGAAACAGCCCATGCTTAACAGGTCAGCCTGACCTGGAAAGCAAACTAGAGAGGAAAAAAAAGAAAGAAAGAAAAAAGAAAAATAGAGGAAGGCTCAATGTTAACTGATTAATTCTGTCAGTTTGTTGTAAATAAGAAAATACCATTGGTGTATTAATGGTGTTATTAAAGGAAAATTTGCTGGCAGAAATATGCAACATTCAAACAAAATGAAAACAGTTAAAAATAAACCATATGTGCCTTTCATTTCTCATTAGGGAAACTATTGTTGGTTTGAAAGTTAAAATTATTCCCAGAGGAGGGCAAAACTGTTCCCTCCTGAAATTCTTCTTTGGCTTTTCTCCAGCATGTTGCTGAATCAGGGAAAAGTGGCCCTCACTTTTATGCATGCACAAAAGTGAGGGAATTTGGGAAGGCAAAGGGTGGTAATGGAGGCTCTAGGCAAGGAAGGGATAGTAGTCTTCACTCTAATATTTATCTGACTCTGGCTTTACAAACTCTAAATACATCATAAGGAAACTCGTTTTAATATGAGTAGTCTGGGACACAGAGAGTACATATAAAAGTGTTAGTGCCTCTAAGTGTTTCTCCTCTTATGTCACTACAAAGTTTGAAGAGAACAAGACCTCACACTTGATGCAAACTTCTGATGAGCAGTGAGACTATGGAGCCACTAAGACATGAAACAAGTGGTCTTTGATATTGTCTTCCCTTTCTTTATGAAAGGTTCAAGCATATTTTCACTTTTGGGGGGGTTTAAGGCACACCCAGAGATGCTCAGGGGTTACTCCAGGCTTTGCACTCAGAAATCGCTCCTGGATTGGGGGACCATATGGGACGCTGGGGGATCAAACCGCAGTCTGTCCTAGCATAGCGCAGTCAAAGCAGACACCTTACCTCTTGTACCACTGCTCCAGCCCCATGTTTTCACTTTTGATGATAGACACTTGAACTTTGGGAAGAGGCAGATCTGAATATGTTCTCCTAATCCATGGAATAATGGAACTGGGTAACTCTTAGGTTTATTTCTTCAGTAGAGGAAATATGGTCTTTAATTATTGATCTTCTGTAAATCTATGAGGCCTAAGATTAAGATCTGAGTCCTTGGCAGTGGGTACAGGAGGACAGAGATAAGAGTAAATCATAGATAGTTTTATAACAAAGTCAAAGTGCTAATAAAAAAACCTGGGCTCTATGTTTTGTTTTTCAACATAGTACACACTAACATAGCATAGTGGTATATAGTGGTAATTTATCAAGTGAAAACAAAACAACACTGGTCCCACCTGGCTTTGGTCACATATAATTAAAAACAATCAAACAACACTCTGCTAATATCAAAACACATTTTTGAAAAGATTAATCATGATACTCATAATTAAATAAATAGTATTTTTACTACTTTAAGAGATAGTCCTTACAACATCTATGAGGTCTGAAAATACTAATGATCCTATTTGTTGTCTCCAGTACAAATATGAGGCTCTATGTTGATAAGCAAGGACTAAGTATCAACCATCCGATAACTCGAAGTTTTGGACTAGTTAATAGAGAGCCTTCTAGAACCCTTATTCTGAATTATGTAGATTAATCTTTCTTTATTGTATGGTTGTTTAAAAATGTTGAAAGTACCAACATAAAATTTTGTGAGATGAAAGACACTATTTAGCAGAACAAACTAAAGATATTCTAGTACCCAGAAGGTCCCATAATCATATACCTAAGTCAGGTTTTTTAACATATGAGATAGCATGTAAAATTAGGGTAGAGAAAATATGTTTTTTATAAAATCTTATTTAAGCATCATGATTACAAGCATGATTGTTAGTTGGGTTTCAGTCATAAACAGAACACCTCCCTTCACAAGTGCATCATTCACACATGCAATGCCCCCTCCCTCCTTGCCAACCCCTGCCTGTACTGGAGACAGGCATTCTACTTCTCTTACTGTTTAAGATTGTCATGATAGTTGTTAGTGTAGTTATTTCCCTAACTGCACTCACCTCTCTTTGTGGTGATCTTTATATTTTGAGCCAGTCATTATGGCCCTTATCTTTATTGTGTCTAGGCATTATTACAATAATGTCCTTAATTTCTGTTAGAACTCATAGATGAGTGAGACTATTCATTGTCTATATCTCTCCCTCTTACTTATTTCACTCAGCATATTAGATTCCATATACATCCACGTATAGGAAAATTTCATGACTTCATCTCTCCTGATGACTGCATAATATTCCATTGTGTATATGTACAACATTTCTTTAGCCATTCATCTGTTGAAGGGCATCTTGGTTGTTTCCAGAGTGTGGCTATTGTAAATAATAGTGCAATGAATATAGGTGTGAGGAAGGCATTTATGAATTGTATTTTTGTGCTCCTAGGGTATATCCCTAGGAGTGGTACAGCTGGATTATATGGGAGCTCAATTTTCAGTATTATGAGGAATCTCCATATTGTTTTCCATAGATGCTGGACTAGATGGCATTCCCACCAGCAGTGAATAAGTTTTTTTCTCTTCACATCCCTGCCAGCAATGATTGTAGGGAGAATATTGGTTGCCATATTGAACTGTTTGCCTGACTATGAGAAAACTGAGAAAAATTTTTCTTGGAATTGATTTTTTCCAAATTATTTTCTGATTTATTGGTAAATATGCAAGTGTTTTATGTACATTTCTAATTACCTTTCTGAGCATAGTGGTTAAACAATTTTTAAAAATGTTATTGATTGAAGTTCTGTGGCATAAAATAGAGTTAATAACGGTTTCTTGTTAAGTTCGGTCAGTAACTTGTTTATCTTAGATATTAGCCCCTTGTCTGATAGGTATTGGGTGAATAGTTTCTCCCATTCTGTGCGTGGCTTTTATATCCTAGGCACTATTTCCTTTGAGGTGCAGAAGCTTCTCAGCTTAATATATTCCCGAGTGTTTATCTCTGTTTCCACTTGTATGAAGAGTGCTGTTTCCTCCTTAAAGATGCCTTTAATCTCAATGTCATGGAGTGTTTTACCTATGTGTTATTCAATACACCTTATGGTTTCAAGTCTGATACCCAGATCTTTAATCCATTTGGATTTGACATTTGCGCATAGTGTTAGATGGAGATCTGAGTTTGCTTTTTTGCAAGCAGTTGACCAGCTGTCCCAACATCACTTGTTGAAGAGGCTTTCCTTGCTCCGTTTTGCATTTCTTGCCCCTTTATCAAAGATTAATTGATTTTATATCTCGGGCACATTCTTTGAGTATTAAAGTCTATTTCACTGGTCTGAGGGTTTGTCTTTATTCCAGTACCATGCTGTTTTAATGACTATAGCTTTTAACAAGAAGAAAAAACCATCTAACCCCATCAAGAAATGGGGAGAAGAAATGAACAGACAATATCTCAAAGAAGAAATACAAATGGCCAAAAGGCACATAAAAATGTTCCACATCACTAATTATCAGGGAGATGCAAATCAAAGCAACAATGAGGTACCATCTCATGCCACAGAGACTTGCACACGTCACAAAGTACAAGAACAATAAGTGCTGGCAGGGATGTGGGGAGAAAGGAACTCACATTCACTGCTGGTGGGAATGCTGTCTAGTCTAGCCTTTATAGAAAGCAATATGGAGATTCTTAAAACAGTGGAAATTGAGGTCCCATATAATCCAGCTATACCACTCCTAAGGATTTACCCTAGGAACAAAAAATGCAATACTAAAACCCCTTCCCTATACCTATATTCATCGCAGCAGTATTTACAATAGCCAGACTCTGGAAACAACCAATATTCCCTTCATCAGATGAATGGCTAAAGAAACTATGGTGCATATACACAATGGAATATTATGCAGCCATCAGGCGAGATGAAGTCATGCAATTTTCCTATACATGGATGGACATGGAAACTATTATGCTGAGTTATATAAGTCAGAGGGAGAGAGGTAGATGCAGAATAGTCTCACTTTTCTATGGGTTTTAAGAAAAATAAAATATATTATTGTAATAATGCCTAGAGATGAGGGCCAGAAGGACCAGCTCATGATATGAAGCTTACCTCAAGGAGGAGTGAGTGCAGTTAGAACACTAACAACAACCATGATAATGTTAATGAGTGAGAGAAGTAGAATGCCTGTTTCGAATACAGGCAGAAGGTGTGAGTGAAGGGAGATGGGGTGCATTGGTGGTTGGAATGTTGCAATGGTGAAGGGGGTGGCTTTTTTTGTTATTGTTGTTTTTGGGCCACGCTGTTGATGCTCTGGGGTGTTAACAGGGCTATGTGCTCAGAAAGCGCTCATGGCTTGGGGGGACCATATGGGACACTGGGGGATAGAATCACAGTCCATCCTAGGCTAGCGCTTGCAAGATGCCTTACCTCTAGCGCCACCACTTAGCCCCCAAGGACAGGTGTTCTTTTTGTGACTGAAACCAACTACAGTCACGTTTGTAATTACAGTGTTTAAATAAAAATATTTAAAAATAAAAAAGAGGGAGGAAGAAAGGAAGGGACAGAAGGGAGGAAAAACATAGGGAGGGAAGGAGGGAGGAAAGAAGGAGGGAGGGAGAGCAAGAAAGAAGGAAGAAGGGAGGAAGGCAGGAAGGAAGGGAGGAAGGAGGAAAGAAGGAGGGAAGGAAGGGAGGAAGAGGAAAGGAGAGAAGGAAGGAAGGAGGAAGGAAGGAGGGAAAAAGGGAGGAAGAGAGGGAGAGAGCGAGGGATGAAGGGGGAAAAAGACAATAATTTTTCATGCACAAAATTCCAAAAGCCCACCATTACCAGTGTACCCCCTTCATTGTTTAAGTTCCTAATGTCCCGCCCTTTAAAAACTCCCTGCCACAATTAGTTGAGTGGATCTTTTTTCCTATTGTGTTATCTTGGCCCTTTATGCACTTGTTATGCATCTTTAAATCCACAGTGGTTAAAGAATTATATGAGAAGAGATAGAGAGACATGAAATTGGGAGAGGAGATAGTATTAAAAAGTCTCATTAGAGTCACTTAATGTTTAACAAAGACAGATTAAGTAGTCTTCTGAATCCCTTTCAGCAACTAAAACAATCCCATAATTACATTCAGTTCAGCCCAGATGAAAATGCTTCAAACTTAATGTTTATATGCTTTCAGTTCATGAATCAAAGCAAGCATACCTCATTTCTACCTTGGGGAGAGTCATTAGTCTTTGTTATTTATGTGGACAGAATAACACTGTGAAAGCCTGGGCTACTGACCTTTTATCTTGGTAGAGATCCAGATTTTCTTGTTAGATCTAAATACAAGTTCAAGTTTTCTGCAGGTGATTTATTCAACTTTGTGTTAACATTTATTTAACTGTTGACAGCTAAAGGGCTAAAATGTCCTTCAACAATCAGTTTTCACTTGTGCTATAAAATTATTGGCTTATAGAAAAATATAGTGGTAGGAGAGATATTTCATGCCTGGCTTAGTTGATCTAAAACATGTAGCAAAGGATTAACTGGACTGAGGAGATTTAAACCTAATTCCAGAAGAGATATTCCAGGGAAACAATGACATTTCTAGTTTATTTTCTGTGTTTTCATGAAAATAATATCAATCAGAGACAGGTTGAAGGCTCTACTGCATTCAGAATGAAGCTGTACTCCCTCTTCTTGTCCTCTCATTTATCAATTATTTCTACTTCTGACAAATTTAATCTCAAAGGAGGCACAAAATATAAAAAATATTGGTCAGGTAAATTAACTTTGTAAAATAAGTAAATATTATAAACAGTTTAATAATAAAATATATACAACTTTTTTTTCATTTTCTGGGCCACACACGGTAACACTCAAGGGTTACTCCTGGCTATGCACTCAGAAATTGCTCCTGGCTTGGGATCCATATGGGAAGCCTGGGGATCGAACCATGGTCTGTCCTAGATTAGCACGTGCAAGGAAGATGCCCTACCACTTGCGCCAATGCTCCGGCCAAATATACTACAATTTTAAACAAAAGGTGATACTCTTCTCTTTTCCCCGTCTCCTGATACTCTTAAATTGAAATCAAATGCTTTAGTTTCAGTTCAAATAAAGTTTTCATTCACTCCATTATTTTGGAAAATATAAAATACATAATCCAACCTTTTTTGTCTAATACCTTCAAAAACTGTTGCCTTTGATATCATTGTGCTCTGTCAAATACAATTATGGAATCTAAGGGAAATTTTTGTTAAAAGTAAAGAAGAATAAAATCTTCCAGTTATATTATACTTAAAACACTCAAGCATTTAATTAGAAATTAAATAAAATACATTAATGTACTTGATATGAATGATAACTAATTTGATACTTAGAAATTTTAGCTTATTTCTAATTTTTCATGAAGCAAAAAGTCAGAAAGCATTTATGCTGTTACACATAATTTGTTTTAAAGGAATTAAATGATATGGTTTCTGGTCTCCATAAAAACATTCTAGAATTACTACTAAAAAGAAATATACACTCTTCCATCAGACATGTCAGTAAATGTGGAAATATATCACTTCTATATGGCAATATGAAACAATGGAGAACAAATTTGACTCAAGCATTATTTCAGGGTGATTTTGAGTTCAGGGAAATAAGAATCTAGTCTGGGGCCGAGCTATAGCACAGTGGTAGGATGTTTCCCTTGCATGCAGCTGGCCCAGGTCGGACTGTGGTTCAATCCCTGGTGTCCCATATGGTCCCCCAAACCAGGAACAATTTCTGAGCTCATAGCCAGGAGTAACCCCTGATCATCACCAGGAGTGTCCTCCCCCCAAAAAATCCATTACTACACCTATAACATAGGAGAGAGCAGGCCTTAATGATCTGTGAACAATCAAATAAATTCTCCCGGAGGAAAGAATTAGAGGTTATACTGATATATATTTTGTATCTTCTTTTTAAAAAGTTCTTTACAAATTTATAAAGCATTTTTCTAAAGGAGATTTCAAATTACTATTTAATATTTTACTATATTTGAGAGTACTAAAGTTATAATAGTGCTGAAGTTGAAAATATTAATGTCCTGCACTCTCCGAACAAGTGAAAGCAGAGATTAACAGATAGGTATATATTAAGCTGAGAAGCATCTGCACCTCGAAGAAAATAGTGCCCAGGATACAAGAGTCACCCACTGATTGGGAGAAACTATTCACCAAATCCCCATCAGATAAGGGGCTAATATCCAAAATATACATGGCACTGACAGAACCCTCCTAGAAAAAAACATCTAATCCCATCAAAAATGGGGAGAAGAAATGGACAGACACTTTGATAAAGAAGAAATACAAATGGCCAAAAGGCACATGAAAAAATGCTCCACATCACTAATCATCAGGGAGATGAAAATCAAAACAACTATGAGGTACCACCTCACACCACAGAGATTGGCACACATCACAAAGAATGAGAACAAGCAGTGTTGGCGGGGATGTGGTGAAAAAGGAACTCTTATCCACTGCTGGTGGAAATGCCCACTAGTTCAACCTTTCTGGAGAGCGATATGGAGATTCCTCCAAAAACTGGATATGGAGCTCCCATACGATCCAGCTATACCACTCCTAGGAATATACCCTAGGAACACAAAAATACAATACAAAAATCCCTTTCTTACACCTATATTTATTGCAGCACTATTTACCATAGCAAGACTCTGGAAACAACCAAGATGCCCTTCAACAGACGAATGGCTAAAGAAACTGTGGTACATATACACAATGGAATATTATGCAGCCATCGGGATAGATGAAGTCATGAAATTTTCCTATACATGGATGTACATGGAATCTATGATGCTGAGTGAAATAAGTCTGAGAGAGAGAAGATGCGGATGGTCTCACTCATCTTTGGGCATTAAGAAAAACGAAAGACATTTCTTAACAATTTTCAGAGACAAAAGAGAGGAGGGCTGGATGTTACAGCTCACCTCATGAACCTAACCACAAAGAGTGATGAGTTTAGTTAGAGAAATAACTACATTGAGAACTATCGTAACAATGAGAATGTATGAGTCTAGAGTACAGGTGGGGGCGGGGAGGGGAGGAGGGATATTTGGAACATTGGTGATGGGAATGTTGCACTGGTGATGGGGGGTATCATCTTATATGACTGAAACCCAACCACAATCATGTTTGTAACCAAGGTGTTAAAATATTTGAAAAATTTAAAAAATAGAAAAGAATTAAATTTTAAAAAAGAAAATATTAATGTCCAGCAAAAAGACTTTATTACTCTTATATGGCTGAAATGGTTCAAAATCATAATGTCATTGACTCAACGCCATAAAGACAAGATCTAGGCAGATGTAAGCCAGAAAAACACTAGAGTAGCATCTGAAGAAAAATTCTGTACATATCAGATTTTGCATACTCTTGGAAATCTATATTTCTTTTTGAGAATTTGGCTTAAACTGAAATTTCAAAATGGTTTGCCATTTCTAATCCAGAAGAAAAAGCATGCAGGTGCCAATGCCATTTTTAAAATATGAGAAACAAGAATTACACGCACAATGGAAATTTGAAGACAGGATAGTGACAAAAAGAGTATAACATCAGTGATAAGTTGGAATATAGGACAATGGATTCTCATTCCTACTGGAAATTGGAACTATAACATTAAAAAGTACAGAAGAAAGTTCGAGATGATTATGCATTTATAAATTGTGAGTTGTGAAAAATCTAAAGTTAATTCATCAGAGGAAAAGTCATTTTCTCTAAAGTAATGTTTATAAGTATTTACATTTGTTGATTTTTGCGCCATGACTGACTGTGCTCAGGAATCAGGGATCAGAGGTGAAAGAAACTGAATTAGACTCTGATGCATGCAAAGCAAGTATCACACCCACATATTATATATTCTTTCTATATAACTAATCTCTGAAATTGAAAGTAGGCAAGATATAATATAGATCACTGAAAAAATTATGTGTATTTTTAAAAAGAAGTTTAAAACAGACCATATAAAAATTTAAAAAAATTGTCATGCATGGGCAGGAAAGAAACTAAAGGTAGTGTGCAAATAATGAATTTAATAATACCACCCTCCAGAAAATTTTAGTTAATTGGTTATTGAATTATACTTCGAGCTATAATAAGCATTGTTCTGGAGCTCCCTCCAGTTCTGTGTTCTGGAATAGTGGAAGTGAGCAGGGCCAATTTTTGTGCATCAGCCACCATTGCTTCAATGCAGAGCATACAGGCTCAGTCCACCAAGTTATCAATTTAAATACTTTAGAAACAGAGAAAAATTACCAACTGTATAGTGTTTATACAGAGAGCAATACTACTTTTTGAAATAATTAATCTATTTTAAGGCACCATGTTCTACAAAATTAGTCATAATTGAATTTCTACTATACAATGTGCCAACAGCAATCTCATCATCATTGTCTACTTCCCTTCAACAATGTTTCCAGTTTACCCTCCTTTATCTCTATGATAAAAATTTACATTTAAAAATATTAGGCACTATAGTTTACAACATTGTTATTAATAGGGATTCATCCAACCTTATGAAAAATGGGGAAGAAGGAAACTACGCTTGCCCATTGGGGCCCGACTGTGAAAAATTGTGAGTGCTGCCTGTGTGTGTCTGTCTACTATCCTGTTGCGTGAACCTCTTAGGAGTGGGCCGAAAAGAGGCTTCAGGAAACTCGCTTTCCCAGAGGCCAAAACTGGGTGGAACGCCAAGGAACTGCTCCATAACGTAAAAAATGGTTATGCTTTGCAGAAGCAAGGTCCCCTGTTTGTGACGTCAGGCTGGGAAAATCCACGAAACTATGCCTGCCCAGTGGGGCCCGACTGAGAAAAATTGTGAGTGCTGCCTGTGTGTGTCTATCTACTATCCTGTTGCGTAAATCTCTTGGGAGTGGGCCAAAAAAGAGGCTCCAGCAGAGCACTTAGCTCTGCTTCGCTACGCGGTCGTGCGCTCTTTCTAAGAAAAGAACACGATCACAACAACAAGAAAATATCACGCTAAGAACTGTGCTGGAACACTGAAGCCCAGCATTTCTCTCCGGACTGTCTTCTCTGCTGTGTGCTCGGGCCCAAGATTTGATCCTGTGTGAGGCTTCATCCATGGAGGACTCCCCTCCCTTGGAGGCAAGTTGACCTATCCAGAAAGGGCAGAGCTAGAGTAGTGTGCTGCCTGCATCATTTAGCCAATGAATACCACCACAACACGTAGAAAAACCCACAATACAAGTGTGACAATGGAGAAACAACGTAGGCCAGCATCAGACATAGAGAATGAAGATGACATTTCTGATGACCAGATAATGACCAACCAACTAATCAACCTCTCAGATTAGGACTTTAGACTAGAAATATGGAAGATGCTCAACAAACTCAAAGAAACCATGGATCGAGTTGAACAGAGCACTAATAAGAACCAAGAAAATATGAAGACAGAAATCACAAAACTCCAAACTGAAATAACATGTCAACTAACAGGCCTGAAAAACTCAGTAAACAAAGTGAATGACAAAATGGATAAGCTCTGGGACAGGGTATCAGAAGCTGAGAATAGACTTGGTGCTGTGGAAGATGAGATACATAACAATTCCATACAGCAGGAGAGATTAGATAAAAATATAAACCAAATAAACAGACAATGGAAAAATTAGTCAAAGAATGGGAACAGATGAAAATAGAAGTCTATGATAAGCTCAACAGAAACAACTTAAGAATCATTGGAGTTCCAGAGACCCAGGAAGAAAATTTCCAGGAATAATCAATGGTCAAGAACATCATTAAAGAGAAACTTCCAGAGCTAAAGAATATATGTGATCAAATCCTGCATGCTCGAAGAGTACCAACCAAAAGAGACCCCAGAAAAACTACCCCAAGACACATCCTAGTCACAATGAAGAATCCCACAGATAGACACAGAATTCTGAAAACAGCAAGAACAAAAGGGGGAAATTACATTCAAGCGAGCATCCTTAAAATTTAGAGCAGACTTGACACCAGAAACACTCAATGCCAGAAAGCAGTGGTGGGATATTGTGACAAGACTGAATGAAATGAATGCTTCACCTAGAATACTGTACACAGCAAAACTCACTTTCCAGTTTGACAGAAAAATACATGGTTTCACAGACAAAAAACAGCTCAGAAACTTTACGGACTCAAAATCAGTCTTAAGAGAAAAACTGAAAGACCTAATTTAAGACAAGACTAACCAAAAGACACACCAAATTTCGATATAAAGATGGCATTAAATCCCAGGAATATTTTTTCTCAACGTCAATGGACTAAATGCACCAGTTATGAGACACAGAGTGGCTAAATGGATCAAAAAACTCAATCCAACATTCTGCTGCCTATAAGAAACACACATGAGTAGTCAGAACAAACATAGACTCAAAATAAAAGGCTGGAGAAAAATTATCCAAGCAAACAACACCCATAAAAAAGCTGGAGTGGCCATACTAATAACAGATAATGCAAACTTTATACTCAGGAAGGTATTAAGGGACAAAGATTGATGTTTTATATTAATCGAGGGGTATGTAGAGCAGGAAGAAATAACTCTCTTAAACATATATGCACCGAATGAGGGACCAGAAAAATATTTAATACAACTGTTGACAAATCTGAAAAATAATATCAATAACAACACAATAATTGTGGGGGACCTCAACACGGCTTTGTCTACACTGGATAGGTCAATCAGACTGAAACCCAACAAGAATATACTAAACCTGAGGAGAGAAATGGAAGAAAGAGGCCTAATGGATATATATATATATATATAATGGATATATACATATATATATATGACACTTCATCCTCAGAAACCTGAATACACATTCTTCTCCAATGTACATGGGACATTCTCCAGGATAGACTACATGCTGGCACATAAAACATACCTCCATAATATCAAGCAGATAGAAATTTTGCAGACTACCTTCGCTGACCACAAAGCTCTGAAATTATTTGTGAATCCAAAGTGACTCAGAAGAAAAACTTTAACACCTGGAAGTTAAACAGCCTCATACTGAATAACCAGTGTGTCAGATATGAAATCAAGGAGGAAATCAAAAGGTTCCTGGAAACAAATGACAATAAAGACACAAACTATCAGAACTTATGGGACACAGCAAAAGCAGTATTGAGAGGAAAATTTATAGCTTTGCAAGCACACATCAGGAAGGAAGAAGGAGCTTACCTGAGTAGCTTAATGACTCAGCTAATACAACTAGAAAATGCTCAACAAAAGGACCCAAATATAGGGAGACAGAAGGAAATAACAAAGCTGAGAGCAGAAATCAACGAAGTGGAAACCCAAAAAATATTCCGAAAGATCAATGAAAGCAGAAGTTGGTTCTTTGAAAAAATAAACAAGATTGATAGACCACTGGCAAAAATAACAAAGAAAGAGATAGAGAGAAACTTGATAACTCGTATTAGGAATGAAAAAGGAGAGATGACTACTGATATGACAGAGATTCAAAGGGTAATCAGAAACTACTTTGAGAAACTCTACACTACTAAAAATGAGAACCTGGAAGAAATGGAGAAATTCTTGGACTCAAATAATCTTCCACGGTTGAAGCAAGAGGATGTAGCATATCTAAACACCCCATCACCATTGATGAAATTAAAACGGTAATCAAATGTCTGCCCAAAAACAAAAGCCCGGGTCCAGATGGATTCACTAATGAATTCTTTCAAACTTTCAAGAGGAACTACTACCAATCCTGGCAAGACTCTTTCATAAAATTGAACACACAGAAACACTTCCAAATAGCTTTTATGAAGCCAACATCACCTTGATACCTAAACCAGACAGAGATGCTATGAAAAAAGAAAATTACAAACCAATATCGCTGATGAATGCAGATGCAAAGATCCTCAACAAAATCCTGGCAAATAGGATTCAATGCCTTATTAAGAAGATCATCCACCATGATCAAGTTGGTTTCATCCCAGGAATGCAAGGATGGTTTAACATCCATAAATCTATCAACATAATACACAACATCAACAACAATAAAAATAAAAACCACATGATCATATCAATAGATGCAGAGAAAGCATTTGATATGGTCCAACACCCATTCTTGATGAAAACTCTCAGGAAGATGAGAATGGAAGGAACCTTTCTCAATATAGTTAAGGCCATCTACCACAAGCCAGTGGCAAATATTATCCTCAATGGAGAAAAACTAAAAGCCTTCTTTCTAAATTCTGGCACAAGAAAAGGCTGTCCTCTCTCACCACTCCTATTCAACATAGCACTGGAAGTACTCGCTGTAGCGATTAGGCAAGAAAAAGATATCAAGGGAATCCAGATAGGAAAGGAAGAAGTCAAGCTCTCATTGTTTGCCGATGACATGATACTCTACCTAGAAAACCCTAAAGTCTCTACCAAAAAGCTTCTAGAAACAATAGACTCATATAGCAAGGTGGCAGGCTACAAAATTAACACACAAAAATCAATGGCCTTTCTATACACCAATAGTAATAAGGATAAAATGGACATTAAGACAACAACCCCATTCACAATAGTGCCACACAAACTCAAATATTTTGGAATCAACTTGACTAAAAATGTGAAGTACCTATACAAAGAAAACTATAAAACTCTGCTCCAAGAAATAAGAGAGGACACGTGGAAATGGAAGCACATACCCTGCTCATGGATTGGCAGGATTAACATAATCAAAATGGCAATTCTCCCCAAGGCATTATACAGATTTAATGTGATCCGTCTAAAGATACCCATGACATTCTTCAAAGAAGTGGATCAGGCACTTTTGAAATTTGTTTGGAAAAATAAACACCCTCAAATAGCTAACTAAAGCAATCATTGCGAAAAAGAATATGGGAGGAATTACTTTCCCCAACTTTAAACTTTACTACAAAGCAATAGTTATCAAAGCAGCATGGTATTGGAATAAAGACAGGCCCTCAGATCAGTGGAATTAGCTTGAATACTCATTTTGTTTTTTTAATATATATTTATTTAAACACCTTGATTACATACATGATTGTGTTTGCTTTTCAGTCATGTAAAGAACACCACCCATCACCAGTGCAACATTCCCATCACCAATGTCCCAAATCTCCCTCCTCCCCACCAGACCCCGGCCTGTACTCTAGACAGGCTTTCCATTTCCTCATACATTCTCATTATTAGGACAGTTCAAAATGTAGTTATTTCTCTAACTAAATTCATCAATCTCTGTGGTGAGCTTCCTGAGGTGAGCTGTAACTTCCAGCTCTTTACTCTTTTGTGTCTGAAAGTTATTATTGCAAGGGTGTCTTTCATTTTTCTTAAAACCCATAGATGAGTGAGACCATTCTGCGTTTTTCTCTCTCTCTCTGACTTATTTCACTCAGCATAATAGATTCCGTGTACATCCATGTATAGGAAAATTTCATGACTTCATCTCTCCTGACAGCTGCATAATATTCCATTGTGTATATGTACAACAGTTTCTTTAGCCATTCGTCTGTTGAAGGGCATCTTGGTTGTTTCCATATCACTAATCATCACGGAGATGCAAATCAAAACAACGATGAGATACCACCTCACACCACAGAGAATGGCACACATCACAAAGAATGAGAATAAATAGTGTTGGCAGGGATGTGGAGAGAAAGGAACTCTTATCCACTGCTGGTGGGAATGCTGTTTAGTTCAACCTTTATGGAAAGCGATATGGAGATTCCTCCAAACACTGGAAATCGAGCTCCCATACGATCCAGCTATACCACTCCTAGGAATATACCCTAGGAACACAAAAATACAATACAAAACCCCTTCCTTACACCTATATTCATTGCAGCACTGTTTACCATAGCAAGACTCTGGAAACAGCCTGCCAGTCTTTGTGGTGTGAGGCAATCTCTCACTATTGTTTTGATTTTCATCTTTTTCCCATCTATATTTCTTCTTTGAAGAAACTTCTATATATTTCTTTCTCACATTTTTGTATAGCTTTAGAATATCTTTCTTTCTAAGCTTTACCAGTGTTTTGTATAGGTTTTAAACATTTATAACTGGACATTGGGTGAAGTTTCTCCCATTCTTTGGGGAGTATTGATCCTAGGCAACGTTTATGTTAAGGTGCAGGTGATTGCATTTTAATGTTGTCCCATTTGTTTATATTTGCTTTCACTTGCTTTCACAATTTCATCCTTAAATATTCCCTTAGCATCAATGTCATGAAGTGTTCTGCCTATATTTCTCTCAATGTACCTTATGATTTCAAGTTTAATATTAAGGTTTTAATCCATTTTGATTTGATTTCTGAGCCTGACATTAAATAGAAGTCTTAGTTTACTTTTTTGCATGTACTTGACCAGTATACCAACATTACTTGTTGAAGAGGCTATTCCATTGATATAAGGGTTTGTCTTCATTCAAATATCATGTCATTTTTTGCCACACTCAGTTACATTCAGGCTATGTGCTGGCTATGTGCTCAGAATCGTTCCTGGCTTGGGGTACCATAAAGGAAGTTGAAATTTTGAACCACAGTTCATCTTAGGCTAACTCCGTCAAGGCAGACTCCTTACCACTCCAAACCACTGCTCTTTCCCCTGTACCATGGCATTTTAATGACTATTGCTTTATATTATAGTTTGAATTTGGGAAACTTATGCATCACATTTCTCCCCAATGTTTTTTATGCTATATCTTGGTCAGTTTTTATTCCTAGTGAATTTCAGAAGTGTTTGATCTATTTCTTTGAAAAATGTCATAGGTATCCTAAAAGAAATTTAATTAAATCTGTACAGTATTTTGAGCTCTTTCCTGTAGAACAACATCCTAGAATATCCCAGCAAAAAAGGCTTTCAAGCGCCCTTGACAGGTAGGCTCCTCCCTGCCCAATAGTATGGGACTGAATCCTGCCTGTCTAAGCTAAAGGGGGACTTTTTATGAAGTAGCACCAGTGACTGCTTCTTTGTTCCTGGAGAGTGACAACAAAGAAGACCCCAGCAAAAAAAAAGAAGAAAAAAAAAAAGAGCATGGCTGCTCCGCTTCACTCGGCAGCCACACACGTCTTCTAGAACATGAACCCCACACAACACATAGTAAGAACCACACTTCAAGCAGGTCAATGGAGAAACAATGCAGGACACCAGCATCTATAGAGAATGATGGCAAATCTGATGACCAAGAAAATACCAATCACATAGTTAATCTCTCACACAGGAGTTTAGAGTAATAATATGAAGGATTCTCATAAAACTCAAAGAAAATATTGATCAGGCTGAAGAGAACACAAAAATAGAAATCATAAAACTTCAAACTAAAATGACAGGACTGAAAAACTCAGTACCTGAAAAAATAAACTCAATGGAAACCCTCTCCAAAAGAGTATCAGCAGCTGAGGACAGTATTAGTGACCTGGAAGATGAGATGCAGAACAACTCCATGCAGCAGAAGAAATTGGAAAATAATCTTAAATTAAATGATTGAACAATGGAAAAACTACTAAAAAATTGTAAACAGATGAAAATAGAAGTCCTTGACAAGTTCAACAGAAACAACATAAGAATCATTGGAGTCCCAGAAATCCAGGAAGAATCAACAGTCAAGGACATCATTTCAGAAAACTCCCAGAGCTAAAAACTGCATGCAACCAAATCCTGCATGCTCGAAGAGTACTAGCTAAAAGAGACCCTAAGAAAAACACCCCAAGAAACATCCTACTCACAATGATGAATCCCACAGATAGGAATACAATTCTAAATCTATACAGTGCTTTGGGAAGTATTGCCATTTTACTTGGGTTAATCTACCCAATTCATGAACAGGGTATGTGATTCCATTTCCGTGTATCCTGGTGTATCTCTTGAAGCAGTGTACTTTTCTTTTATAGGTCTTTCACCTCTTCAGTTATGTTGACTCCAAGGCAATGGACTATTTGAGGGACAGTATGAATAAGATTTTTAAAATACCTCTCCCTTCCTTCTCTTTCATTAGTATGCAGAAAAATAACGGTTTTTGTATTGATTTTGTTTGCCAATTTATTATGCAAACTTATTATTTCTATTGCTTTTCGTATAATTTTAAGATTTTATAAATATTGTATGATGTCATTTGCAACAAATGAGAGCTTGACTTCTTCCTTTCCTATTTGGAAGCCCTTGATATCTTTATTGCTATATCAAGTATTTTAAGTACTATTGCGGATAGAAATACTAAGAGCTGGAAAACTTGACTTATGCCAGATCTTAGAATAAAAGTTTTCAGTTTTATTTCATTGAGCATGTTTACCATGGGCTTTTGGTAAATGGCTTTGATTATATTGAGGAATGATCATTCAACGCCCATTTTGCCATGTGTTTTTTTCATGAATTGGTGGTGGACCTTGGCAGATGTTTTGTCTTCATCTAATGATGGCTATCATTCACTTGCTTATGTTAAACCTTATTTGCATCTCTATTTGCTAGTTGTGTGGAGGAATTTCATGTTTGTAATTATCAAGGATATCCACCTGTAATTCTCTAGCTCTCTCTCTTTTGGTGGTGTCCCTTACTGCTTTTGTTATCAAGGTGAGTTTAGCTTCATATGTTCTGAAGTATTTCACCCATTTCTTCTAATACATTAGAGATTTTTTATGATATAAATGTCCTTAATCCATTTTAATTTAAGCTATGTGTATGGTATTAGATAGAGGGGTTTTATTTGGGGGCACACCCTGTGAAGCTCAGAGATTACTCCTGAATATGCGTTCAGAAATTGCTCCTCTCTTGGGGGACCATATGGGATGATGAGGATCAAACCGCAGTCCGTTCTAGTTTAGCGCATGCAAAGCAAGCACACTACCACTTGTGCCACTGCTCTGGCCCCAGAGACAGATTTAAGATGGCTTTTTATTTTGGCATGTGGCTGACAAGTTGCCCCAACACCACAGTTGAAGATGCTTTACTTGCAGTATTTTGTCTCTTTATCAATGATTAACTGATTTCATGTCTGGGAGTCATTTTCTCAATATTGTAGTCTATTCCATAGATTTATGGGTCTGTTTTATGTGGATACTATGCTGCTTTAATGACGATTGCATTGCAGTACAATTTGAAATTGGGGAAAGTTGTGCCTCCCATCTTCTTCCAAATATTGCTTTAGCTATTTGTGGGTGTTTATTTTTTCCAAATAAATTTCAGGAGTTTGATCCACTTCTTTGAAGAATGTCATGGGTATCATTAGAGGATTGCATAAAATATGTACAATACTTTGGGTGAGCATTGCCATTTTAATGATGTTAATCCTCACAATCCATGAACAGGATATATGTCCCAAGTTGCTCATGTTCTGTTTTATTTCTTGAAGCAGCGTTTTATAACTTGATTTATGTATATCATTCACCTATTTAATTGGGTTGATACCAAGTGTTTTGACTCTCTGTGGTACTACTGTGAATGTGATTTTTTAAGTTTTTCTTATTTATCATAATTATGTATAAGAAGGCCATTGATTTTATTCATGTTTATTTTTCAGCCTGCCACTTTGATATACTATTGTTTCAAGAAGCTTTGTATAGTCTTTATGATTTTCTAAATATAGTAACATGTATTGTATCGGCAGTGAGAGCTGACTTCTTCTGTTCTTATCTGAATGCCCTTGATGTATTTTTGTCTAATTGCAATGGCAAAAACTTACATTAATATGCCGAATACAAGTGGCAAGAGGGGGCAAACATGTATTATGTCAAATGTTACAGGAAAGGCTTTAAACTTTTCTGCATTAATTATAATATTTGATATGGGTATGCAGCAAATGAACTTGACTCTATTGTGGTTTATTTTGTTGATCATTTTCTAATTTTAGATACTTTGACATTAAGTTTATATGAAGGCCACTTATTCATTCTGCTAAAGTTGTGTCTCACAAATTCTGATAAATTTTGCCATATTTTCATTTATTTTAGTAATATTTTGATTTCCTCTTTGACATTGTCTCTGTCCCACTTGTAGTTCAGTACTGAGTTGTTTAATTTCCAAGTGTTAAATATTTTCTTGTGTACCTGCTTATAATTCACTACTGATTTTAGTGCATCATGATCTGAGTAGGTAGTTCTTACAATGTCTATTCCCTAAATTTTATAGAGTATGTTTTATGGGCCAATGTGTGGTGTATCTGGGTGTTCTTTGGAAAACAATGTGTATTCAGAGTTTGCTGGATGTAGAGACCTATACATATCTACTAAGCCACTCTCTTCCATTTTCCCTTTCAGAACCATTATATTCCTGTTAGGTTTTAGATTGGTTGACCTTTCAAGGAGTGACAGATGATGTTGAAGTATCACACTAATATTGTGCTATTAATGCCTTTTTTGAGTCGATCTACAGAACTATACCGTCATCATTCCCTAAGTATTGTGATATTGTGTGCTTTGCAGTGTGATGTTTTCTATGAGTTTTGATTGGGATCATAACTAGAAGATAAGCCCACATCCAAATAGAGGAGTGGAGTGACAGTGGGGGATATCTTGGAGTGACAGTGGGGGATATTGGTCAGCCCTTTTTTGGTTCAATTAAGAGCTTACATCCGAAGATTATAGCATTTTTGCTTTCAAAAAACAGAAGTATCAGACAGCAATAACAGAATAAATATGGCACCTTGTATTTCCAACAAATATAAAAGAGCTACTTAACAGTTCCATTGTGCAACTTCAATGAAAGGGAAAGCTCATCTGTGATATGCAATCACATGTGAAGGCATTCGAAATAAAATTAATTTCCTCATCAAATATGTGGAAGAAAATTTCAGTCCCCACAACTCAAAATCTGTTAGCAGAAAAACCATTGACCACATTCCCAGGAACAATACACTGAGAATGACAAACGTCTTTGGCAGCACTGTCTGTGAAAAGGCATTTTCCAGAATAAAACATCTGAAATCTCCAACCAGATCTAGACTAATGCATACTTGCATCACTTGTTATGTCTAGCAGAGTTTGAAATGACCCCACACGCCAAATTTTAAGACTCAGGTGAAAGGGTGTAAAATAGGGTAACTGTGAAGAATGAATAAACCAAGAGAGACAAGAGAGAATCATGGAGTTCTTTGGCTTTTCCTTTCGTGGTACCAATTCGCTCACCAAGCCATAATTTCTTTATTTTACTAGTACAAATTAAACCGGGGGAGAAAGAATCAAATTAAGATAAAATTACATATACAGGCGGATTTTTAAAAGTCAAATGGCTAGGTGAAAAGAAAGAGGAAGTGGGAGGAATGGCTTTGTTTGGGGTAGATGCAGGGTGTGACCTAACAGTTCATGCTTTCTGTTCAAAAAGTATTTTTGAGAATGTATATATAAGTTTGGTTCTGTTACCACCAGAGTGACTTGGTCATTTGCATAGGCACAGTAAAATTTGGAAAAAGAAAAAGAAAAAACAAAAAAAAGAAAAGAAAAAGAAAAAAAATTTGGGAAAAGAAAAAGAAAAAATATTTTAGCAGTAAGGTGATAAGAAAATATTCTAATTCATAGGAATTACATGCTGGCTTATGGATTCGAAGAAGCAATACATAAAAATGATTATCCTTCCTAAACAAACTATATAGATTCAATTTTCAGATCTGTGACTGTTGCAAGAAATTTTTCAGACCCTACTAGATCATGTTGTAGGCTGAATATGTCCTCTGGATTTTACCCTCCCCCCTGACTTTTTCAAAGAGTTAAAGTGGATATGTATATTTTTTCTGTATATTAATTTAGGTGTAGTTCCTTAATAGGTATAATTTTAATGTGTATTTCCTTACGTAAATGTAATTTTCCCACCCGCTTTTTTTCTTTTGGATTTGCTTAGTAGGAAATTGTAGTAGATAAGTTTCTCTGGGGTTCTGAGCTCTTATTAGAAAATAATAGGATTGATTAGCTTGTTATTTTTATCTTTATATGCACCTGTGGCATTGCTGCTTTTTGTACAGGCACATTAAAATTTGGGAAATCTTAGACATAGAAAGAAGTTTATCTAATAGGGATAGGAACTCCAATTTTCTTTTATTACAGAGGGGACTTTGATCCTAAAATTTTATCATAGTTACTTGACTTAGATTTCAGTCGATTGGCACTGGCTGCAGTTGATTGGCACCGGCTGCACCAAATCTTTATCCCATCTATAGAACATGCAGTGTTTTCTGCACCAACACCAGGAATAGAACTTATACCAGGGAAGGCCCTAATGCTGCTTTGGCACTGAATTGCTACAGGGTGGGTTCATACAGCACCCTGATGACTTGGAAAGAGCAACATTTCACTTTCAGAGCTGGTTTCCCTTTCTAGTCACCCAACTGTGAGATGAAAGCAGAAGACATTCCATGACACCCTGATTTTGACATAGGACCTGTGCAAAACTAAGATCTCTAATTAACGAAGCCGGACTATGACGAACGTGATTGACAACTTTTCCTGGGTCCATGAAAAAAAGACTTTGGGGTCAGAAAATTTATTGTGCTTGGAACTTGTATTTGGCAAGATGCTTCATGTGTAGGGGCACCCTATTATTTTATATATATCTTTATTTAAACAGCTTGATTATTAATATGATTGTAGTTGGGTTTCAGTCATGTAAAAGAACACCCCCCTTCACCAGTGCAACACTCCCATCACCATGTCCCAAGTGACCCTCATCCCCACCCCACCCCCACCTGTACTCTAAACAGGCTTCTACTTCCCTCCTTCATTCACAGTTATGATAGTTCTCAATGTATTTATTTCTCTAACTGCACTCATCACTCTTTGTGGTGAGCTTCATGTAGTGAGCTGGACCTTCCAGCCTTCCTCTGTTTTGTTTCTGAGAATTACTGCAAAAATGTCTTTTATTTTTCTTAAAACCCACAGATGAGTGAGACTATTCTGCATCTATTTCTCTCCCCCTGACTTATTTCACTCAGCATAATAGATTGCTTGTACATCCATGTATAGGAAAATTTCATGACTTCATTTTTCCTGATGACTGCATAATATTCCATTGTGTATATGTACCACAGTTTCTTTAGCCATTCATCTGTTGACGGGTATCTTGGTGGTTTCCAGAGTCTGGCTATTGTAAATAGTGCAGCAACGAATATTGGTGTGAGGAAGGGATTTTTGTATTGTATTTTTGTGTTCCTGGGGTATATCCCTAGGAGTGGTATTGTTGGATCATATGGGAGCTCACTTTCCAGTTTTTGGAGGAATCACCATATCGCTTTCTGTTGCATTAAGCGGCATGAGAGCGGCAGGAATCAGACTCACTCAGACAGGCTTCAGGAAGTATCAGCTTTATTCATGCCCTATCCACCACATGTGTGGTCAATCTTAACCATTTACGCATGCTATCCTTAGCTTGCCCTGCATCTTAACCTCTTCCAGCATGTCTCCTCCAGTTACCTCTCCATGCTGGCAAAGTTCCTAATCCAGGTAAATGCAAATTCCTCCCCGTGGCCCTGAGGCCACACCTTTATAATCTCCCCAAGATCCCTCCCATTTCTGGGAGGGCCATGCAGATAATGATATTCGTAATATTCGCCCAAGATGCCTCCCAGAAATGGGCGGGTCGTGTAGGTAGTTACATGAAAATCCGGGTTGGAGTCACAGCTTTCCATAAAGGTTGGATTACAGGGCATTCCCACCAGCAATGAAAAAGAATTCCTTTCTCTCCACATCCCCGCCAGCACTGCTTATTGCCATTCTTTGTGATGTGCGCCAATCTCTGTGATGTGAGATGGTACCTCATAGTTGTTTTGATTTGCATCTTCCTGATGATTAGTGATGTGGAGCATTTTTCCATGTGCCTTTTTGCCATTTGTATTTCTTCTTTGACAAAGTGCCTGTTCATTTCTTCCCCCATTTTTTTTGATGGGATTAGATGTTTTTTCTTGTAAAGTTCTGTCAGGGCTCCGTGTTTTTTATGGCAAATACTTTTTCTAATTTCCCCAACTTTTGCTATGCCTATACAACAACAACAAAACACTTCCACCACTTGTTTATCTTTTAGAGACATGCTCCTGACTTTTTTAAATAGATTCTATAGGCAGGAATTTTTTGTTTTACCTCATATTTCTGCGTTTTTCTATAATATTAAGAAAGGGAAAAAAGAAAGAATGCGGGGCAGGAGAGATAGTATGGAGGTAAGGCGTTTGCCTTTCATGCAGAAGGTTATCGGTTCGAATCCCAGTGTCCCATATGGTCCCCCGTGCCTGCCAGGAGCAATTTCTGAGCCTGGAGCCAGGAGTAACCCCTGAGCACTGCTGGGTGTGACCCAAAAACCACAAAAAAAAAAAAGAAAGAAAGAAAGAATGGGCTCCACCGGCCAAGCCATCTCATGTGCATTGGCGGATATAAAAAAAAAAAAAAAAAAAAAAAAAAAAAAAAAACAGAACTAAATATCCAAGCCAAAATCAACAAAAATAGAATCAAGATACCAAAACTATAACAATCTAAACTTAAAATGGGCCTGTTATACTGGATGTCCTGGGGGCAAAGACTGGTGGTATAAGATGTGCTCTGAGAATATTTGTGAAGGGAGGTCATCACTGGGAGTGGAATTAGCCCTGATTCATGTATGTCTGAAATCCAACTATGAAGAACTTTATAAATCACAAAGATTTCAAAAAAATAAAATAAAAATATTAACCTTTTGGTACATCTCTGTTTTTTCAGGTCTATTCTATTGATATGAAGGTCTGTATTTATTCCAATACCTTGATGTTTTTATAACTGCTGCCTTATATTATAGTCAAAAGTCAGATAAAATGATTCCTCCCAACTTCAATTTGGCCAATGGTTGCTTTAGCTATTATTGACTGTTTATTTCATAATATGAATTTTAGGAGAGTCTGGACTATTTATTTAAAAAATGTCACCGGAATTTTATAGGGTTCACATTACATCTATGTAATCTTTTAGGAAATATTGACAGTTTAATTATGTCAATCCCTCCAATCCCCAGATAGAGCATATGTTTACTTTTCATTGTGTCCTCTTTCATTTCTGAAGCAGTTTTTTTTTTATTTTATTTATATGGCTTTTCCCCTCTTTAGTTAACTTAAATGTACTTTATTTTTTAGGCACAATTGTGAGTGGCATTTTTTAAATATATTTTCTTCTCTTTACTTATTGGTGTATAAAAAAGACATGGATATTTTGATATATTAACATGACAGTCTGCCGTTCTACTATGCAAATCTATTTTTTCTAGAATCTATTTTCTAGATATAGTGTCAAGTCATTTAAATGAGAACTTCACTTCATTCTTTCCTAAGTAGAAGCCCTTGATGTATTTTCCTTGGGCGTAGTTGCTACAGCCAGTACTTCCAGTATTATACTAAATATAAGTGGTTATAGGGGCAACCTTGCCTAGTGGCAGATCTTAGTGCAAAGCTTTTAGTTTTTCCAAATTGGGTATAATGCTTGCAATGGGTTTCTGATAAATGGCTTTGACAGTACTGAGAAAGGTTCCTTCCATTTTGATCTTGTTAAAGATTTTATCATAAATTGGTGTTAGGTCTTGTCAAATATTTTCTCAGTGTCTATATGATCACATGATTTTTTTTTAATCTGGTATATTATGTTGCATCCCTGGAATGAATCCTACTTGGACATGGTTTATAAGATTTTTGATGAATTGTTGGATTCTATCTGTTATATTTTTGGAGCACATTTTCATCCATGTTCATTAATGACATGAAACTACAATTCTCTCTACTCTCTTCTTTGGTGTATTTGTCTACTTTTGGTATCAAGGTGATGTTATCTTCAGAGAAACTAACTTGCTCCCCTTGTAATTCTTGCTCTTCTATCAAATATTAATTGCTCATAAACCTATGAGTTCTCCAATTTAGGAGAAAATTTATGTTTCTTCAAATTTCTGGAAGAATTTGATCCTTGTTATTGGTTCAATTTTCTGAAAGAGCTAGATTATCCTTAAAGGCTTGAAAAAATTGCTTCAAAATTGGGAAGTTGCAGGATTCCAAAAATTCATCCATTTCTTCTAGTTCTATAATTTTGTGCCATAAAGATACTTAAAGTTATATTTGATTACAATTTAAATTTTTGTAGTATTTGTAGTGACATCCCTCTTTTCATTTTTGATTCTGCTTATTAAGTTTCTCTCTCCCTTTGTGAGTCTTGCTAATGTTTTATCAAGTTGCTTTCATTTATCTTTTGTATAGTGTTTTGTTTTCTGCTGTAAGTTTTGTTATTTCCTTCTGTTTGTCTACTTTTGCTCATTTTCTTGTTCTTTTCCAACTTTTAAAGCTCAGCCATTAAATTATTTATAAAGGCTTTTGTTTCTATTCTGATGACTCCTTTTAAAGTTGTATATTTCCTCTTAATACCACATTTACTGCATCCTACAGATTCAAATAATTTGTGTCTCCATTTTTATTCATTTTCTGATATGTATTTCTTGCAGATAGCAAAATTTTGGATTCAATTTCTGATAATTTTTGTCACTTTGGTCTCTTAACTGGGACATTTAATCAACTGACATTGAGAGAAATGATAGTCATGTACTGTCATCATTATTGGTTATTTTGTGTTTTTTGGGGTCAGCCTTTCCTCAAATTAGGCCCATCATCTCTTCTTTCAAAAATGGTTTTGCATCTATAAAGTTTATAAGCTGTTGTTTCTCTGTGAAACCGTGTATCCTTTCTTCAAACCGGAATAAAAGTTTTGCTTGGTAAAACATTTTTGGTGAAGCTTTCATTGCTTTGAGTTTTTTTTTTTTTTTACTATATCACACTACTGCTTTCATGCCTTAAGGGTTGCTTGTGATAAATCTATTGTAAATCCTAAGGCTGCTTCTTTGTATGTAATTTTCCTCTTTGATCTTGCTGCCTTTATTATTCCATCTCTATCTGTTGGCTTCATCATTGTGACTAGGATGTGCCCTTGGGTGCTTTTCTTTGGCTCTTTTATCGGGTACTCTTTTGGCATCCTGGATATAGTTACATGCACTATAGCTCTGAGAACTTCTTAGAAATAATGCTCTTAACTCTTGATCCTTCAGGTTTTTTTATTCTTCCTGAATCTCTGGACTCCAGTGATTCTTATTTTTTCCTATTAAATGTATTCCAGATATTTTTTGTTGTCCATTTTCTTAAGTTTTTTTCCAAGATCCTCAGTTTTAATAAAATTTTTTGTAGTTCATTTTCAGCTTAGTAATTCTCTACTCAGCAGCTGCTACTTTGCTGGTGAGGGTTTCCAGTAAGGTTTTCATTTCATCTACCAAGTTTTTCAGTTCTGTTATTTCAATTTTAAATTTTCTCATTTCTATATTCATTTTCTTGAGTCTTATTTGTGATTCGTTTAGTTCATTTCATAGTTTCATTAAGTTCTTTGAAGATCCTCCAAACACACTCTCTAAATTCCTTTTCAGAGAAGTTATATAGGTGGTCATTACTTGTCTATTCTTCAGAGCAATCATCTTCATTTTCTAAGCATAGTGATATTCTGTATTGTTTTCCCTTTGTGTCCTTTGTGATGGTTAGCCATTACAATTGTCTTAGGATTGGATGTTTTGGTAGCAGTAACACCTAGCAGCTTCTGCTGATCTTCTGATGGGCTTTGCCTCTAATATTATAGAGAGTGAGTGCTCACTTTCATTCCTTGAGTTTCATGGGACAGAGTTTAAGGGAATGACACAGAAGCTGGTGTTTATATCAACTCTTCCCAATACTGGCCCCATAACTGGATCCCACAGGAGAAACTTTATGGCCTGATTGATGGCTAAAATTAAAGTGGCTGAGAGAGGAATGTAACCATCTGAATATACAGAATATATATCCCTAAATATATATTAAAATGTACAGGAAAAGAGGCACACTCAGATCATGCTCATTCTCCCAGTTCCCTCTCTTGCTCTTAATTTAAAGGCCATAACTTTCTAATTGGTGTCCCTGTGACTCAGTACACACCACCTCTCTCTAATCAGTGGAAGTCTTACAATCCTGTGTGGACACCACAGAGGCCCCTCAACAATGTAAAGTTAAGGGCGTTGGTAGATTTGGTAGAGGAACAGTTTTAATTAGAACATATTGAAACCTCATTTTCAGAGTGGAAATCTGCCTTTGTTTTATATATATATATAAATAAGATACCAGAAATGATGGCTGTTAATTGACTTCTTAATGTTAGTTTTGCCATGGGCCTCATGGGAACACTGTAACAGAGCCTTCTCTATCTGGCATCGATTCCTAAATACTGGTTGCAGGTTGTAATAGACATAAACGACTATTTCTATAATATACCTATCATGCCAAAAACTGTAAAACTTTTTGTCATTTTTCATAAGTCAAAAATAAGTAATACGTCAACAACATGCAGATTTCATTGCACTATTTTACCACAGGGAAGGATCAATTTATCTACCATGTGTCAATATTTTGTCTGTGAGGCTTTATGTGTTTCTTGTGCAAGATTTTTTCATGCTTATATTATTCAACATATGGATGATATATTGTTTGTGTGTTTTAATGAGAGAGCTTCAGCAATTATATGATATGAAGATGTGCTTGCTGGTTGCTAGTTTACAGGTTGCCACAGAAAAATTCAGATGCTGCCACCATATGAGTATGTGGGATATGTACACAGTACAGTGCTTCCCCCAAAATTTGTCATCAGTTTTGGAACTTGACCCTTTGATGTATCTACTCTCACATATATCAGTCCCCTCTAATGTGATAAGTGACTCATGGTAATTGTTTAAGCTTTTACCTGGAATCATTACTGTTTCCTGAAACATGCACAACCATGTGGTTCTGGAATTGCTCAGCAACTAAAAGCTCTTTTAAAAAGTGCCCTGAACTCAATTTAATTGCTCACATAAGATCTCATTTTGGTTCCCTTATCTGATAGCTTAAGGAAATAAAACTGGTGATTACCTAGCAGTACCTGTATTTACTTCACCAGTAGAAAATCATCAGGACCTACACACAAATATCCACCACTTTATGTATATTATCAAATACCATTTATACAAGAGAGGCAAATAATCTGTGTATGTCCTATCTGTGCTCCTTTACATTGTACCTACACTTGGTTAGAGCTGACATCCGAATTCTTCAGACAAATAAAATATTGAAAATTAATATTAATTCTGTAGTCAATGACATTTATGCTCATTTTACATGGGCTGTCTCTATTACTCTGGGAAGAGATAAATAAGGTTGTTCCTGTTTTCTGCAATGCTATTTTTGTCATGGGTGTTCCCCATAGCATCAAAATTAATAATGGCCCAGTGTACACTAGTAAAAATTTACAATCATTCTATAACAAATGAGAAATCAAAATGTCACTGGTATACCCTATAATCCTCATGGACATGATCTCATTGAAGGTACTCACAGCACCTCAAAACACAATTATTAAAAAAACAGAAATGTAGGTCTGCCCATATGTAACTTCTTATCCTAACACTATTCTCTTTATATTTCTTAAATTTACCACAAGAAGAGACACCCCCCACATGCACACACACAGCTGCTGCCAAACAACTTTCAAGAAGGTGAATAGGCTCAGAAATAATTTATCTATCTGGGTAAAATATGACAAAGAATGGTTAGTTTGTAACCTCTTCATTTGAGGAAAAAGCTATTCTTATATTTCGACAGATTGCAGCCCCACTCTTCATCCCATTATGCCTAATCAGAAGTCAAACTCACCAAGACTCAGAAAGCCCCCTAGGTCTTTCAGCAAATCATGAAGTCACACTAGGAAACTAACCTTAAGAGGAAAAGCTTCTCTCAGAAGCTCCTGCAGATGATCCACCTCTAAAAACAAGTATTTTCTTGTATATCTTTGATCCCTCAGTCTTTTTTTCTTTTCTTTTTCAACATTCCTCTAGGTACTTTCTTTATCCTATTTATATTGCTCACTGTATTGTGTGTTCTACCGCTACAGCTCTCCTTTTGCTCTATGCCTCATTAAAAAAAGTAATCTTAGAGAATGTTTTGCAATTGCTATAATGCTTTCTTGTGTATATCCAAAGGAAACGTGTTTATCTATATAACTGGTTTAATGTTTTATTGTTATTTTGTTCAAGAAAAGTAAAATTTTGTCCTGCTATGTGTACAAATGTTTAAAAACTTGTTTAAAATTTATGTATATCTGCAGAAAAGGTCTAATATTTTTATTCAGAAAAGTCTATGGAAAAGGAATTTAGATACTCTAAACTCATGTTATAATGATTAGTATAAGAATGTTAAGCAGCTTGTTTCCAAATTAAGGATATCTTCAGAAAAGTTCTAATGTACATGTTCACAAGTCTATGGATATTTTTGATAGGTACAGGATAAGAATATTGAAAATGCTGATTGTTTTGAGAATGATGTAATAATTTAAACTATAATGTTTCTACAATAAAGTCTACATTAATGAGCAGTGATGACTAGGAATTAGAAACGACAGTAACTGGCTTAAAATTTCCCTTTTATCTCTTTGGCAGAGGACACTAGTGAAACCTCTCCTCATAACTAAGTAGTCATTTTCTCCCTTCCTCTGAGCATAAAAATTGATATGATTGATAACTTTTCACTGTTTAAGATTGACATATTATTCCAAACTTGCCAGCTTTATGTTAATGAAGCACTTTGACCTATTTCCATGTAAAATAATGTGGAATCAGGTGTGCACATTTGAGAAATATTGAACAAATTTCCAATCTGTAGATTGGGGTAATTTTGTTCTGGGAATTGTCTTTTCATTTCTCAGCCCCCACATAAATTTGATTCCTACTTCCCTAGATGGATCAGAATAACAGCTGTAGCAAATTAATCAATCAACTGTATATACGTACATATGTGTGTGGTAGCCACCTTTATGTTTCTAGTTAATTATATCTTTGTTATACCTAAGCATAAGCCTTCAAATCTCTTTATCCTTCCTCCTTTGCAAAGCCCTTCCTATTCCCCCTACTTCTCTATTCTTGATAACTGACAATATCCTAGATTGGTTATTTTCCCTATTAAAACACACTACCCATGCAGTTTAACATACATTTTGCCCAGGAGCACTTCCCCTATACTTTTCAGCCTCATTCCACCAGAATAAGAAAACTTCTATCTAAATCTGGTGCATTCTGAATCACACTTCATTATATAATAACACTTGTGACATGACTGACCATATTGATTGGATTTTGAGAGGGGCCATGGTTCAGTCTCATCCCTGACTCTGTCCAGCAGCTGTAGAAAATCATTGACACTTTCACTGTCTCTGACTGCTCTCAAGCAACAGATTACCTCCTTAGCTGAATACTCCTTCCTAACTGACTTATATATGAAGACACAAATTGTTCAGAATTTATGGGATAAAACAAAAATGTACAAATAGGAAAATTTATAGCCTTGCAGCACACATCAGAAAGAAATAAGGGGTCTATATAAAAAGCTTAATGACACAGCTTTTAAAAATAGAAAATGACCAACAAAGGAACCAAAATTATGTAAGCAGAAGGAAATAACAGGGCAGAAGTCAATTAAATGGAAATCAAAAAAATTCGAAAGATCAACAAAAGCAAAGCTGATTCATAAAAAAATAAATAAGATCAATAAATCTCTAGCAAAACTTACAAAGAAACTGAGAGAAAGAAACCTAATACACCAGATTAGGATTGAACAGAGGGAGATCATCACAGATAGTGCAGAAATTCAAAGGGTAATCAGAGACTACTTTGAGAAACTCTATGCCATGAAATATGAAAACTTGGAGGAAATGGATAAATTCTTGGACTCATAGAATCATCCATGGTTAAACCATGATGACCTTGCATATCTAAACAGACACATCAATAATGAGGAAATTAAAATAGTCGTCAAGAATCTTCCCAAAAATAAAAGCCCAGGCCCAGATGGATTCATTAATGAATTATTTCAAACCTTTCAAGAGGAACTTCTACCAATCCTCTTCAAGCTCTTTCAAGAAATTGAATAATCAGGAACACTCCCAGTTTTTAAGAAGCTAACGTCATCTTGATACCAGAACCAGACAGAGATGCTGCAAAAAGAAAACTACTGACCAATATCCCTGATGAACACAGATGCAAAAATTCTCAACAAAATTCTGGCAGACAGGATTCAATGCCTCATAAAAAAGGTCATTCACTATGACCAAGTAGGTTTCATCCCAGGAATACAAGGAAGTTACAACATAAGTAAATCAATCAACATAATACACTACATCAACAAACATAAAAATAAAATCCATATGATCATATCAATAGAAAGTGTTTGATAAGTTCCAACACCCATTCTTGATAAAAACTCTCATCAAAAAGGAGCTTTTCTCAATATAATAGAGACAAACTACCACAAACCAATGGCAAATATTATTCTCTTGACATGTAAATCTTAAGAATGCTCCTTTGAATGTAATTTCCTGTTTTGATCTTGCTGCTTTTAGTATTCTATCTCTATCTGTGGTATTCATCATTGTGACTAGTATGTGTCTTGGGGTGTTTTTCTTCGGGTCTCTTTTATCTGATACACTTTGGGCAGGCAGGATTTGATTGCATGCAGTCTTTAGCTCTGGAAGTTTCTCTGTGATGTCTTTCACTGTTGAGTCATCCTAAGGATCTCCTTCCTGAGCCTCTGGAATGCCAATAATTATTATATTTTTTCTGTTGAGTTTATCAAAGACTTCTATTTTCATCCATTCACATTCCTTGAGTATTTTTCCATTGTCTGATCATTTGCCTTAAGGTTCTTTTCCAATCTCTTTTTCCAATCTCTTCTGCTGTAAGGAGTTGTTCTGCATTTAATCTTCCAGTTCACTGATTCTGTCCTGGGCTGCTGTTACCCTATTGGAGAGGCTTTCCATTGAGGTTTTCAGTTCAGCTACCAATTTTTTTTTCAGATCTGTTATTTCAGTTTCAAGTTTTCTGATTTCTATCTTTGTGTTCTGTTCAGCTAGAGCTATGTTTTCTTTGATTTCCATGAGGATCCTCCATACTTCTATTCTAAACTGAGAGAATAATCTGAGAGATTAAACAGATGGTTGGTATTTTTGGGTCATTAGAGCTATCATCTTCATTCTCTGGGCATGGTGTTTGCCTGCAAGGTTTCCCCATTGTCTCACTTCTAATGTGATTTTTCCTGTGTGTTACGGTGGGGTTTATTAGTTAGAAAGAACACATGGCCACGAAGCAAAGTGAAGCAGCACTCTTCTGAAGCTTCAAGGAGACACTTTTTGCGGGGCCTTTCTTGGCCTTCTCAGGAGAGTTTCAGGAGACAGAGGAGATGAAGAGAAACACACCAAGGAGACAGGTCCCTCAATTTCTCCCAATTACTAAGCTCACAGCAGGAGCAGACCCCTCCCGACTGCCTTCACAGACATAGGAGCTACCTTTCTGCTCCTGGGGCACTCTGGTAGCTGGTTTTCACTCAATCTTTTCGGGCAGCTTGGCTTTGGCACCTATAGGACAGTTCTTGCTGGGCCTTTCTTGGCCTTCTCAGGAGAGTTTTAGGAAACAGAAGAGAAAAAGAGCAACACACAAAAGGAGCAGGTCCCCTCATCTCTCCCAGTTACTAACACAAATATTATTCTCAATGGAGATAAAATAAAAGCCTTTCCTCTAAAATACAGTACAAGACTGCCCTCTCTCACCACTACTATTCAACAAAGTGCTGAAATTTTTTGCCATAGTGATTAAGCAAGAAAAAGATATCAAGGCCATCCACTAGGAAAGAAAGAATTCAAGCTTTATTTGCAGATGACATGATACTATATTTAGAAAACCCTAAAGACTCTACCAAAAAACTTCTAGAAACAATAGATTCATATAGCAAAGTGGCAGAATACAAAATTAACATGCAAAAATCATTGGTCTTATACATCAATAATAATAGAGAAGAAATGGATATCGGAAAAAACCAACTCCATTTATATAAGTACCACACAAACTCAAATATCTTTAAGTCAACTTAACTGAAAATGTGAAGGATTTATACAAAGAAAACTACAAAACCCTGCTTCAAGAAATAAAAGGGGATATTCGTAAATGGAGGCATATACCCTGCTCATTGCATAGAAGTATTTCAAACATTCCTGAAATTCAACTGGAACAATAAGCACCCAAGCATAACTAGAGCAACCCTTGGGAAAAGGAATATGGGAGGCATCACTTTTCCCAACTTTAAATTGTATTACAAAGCAATAGTCATTAAAACAGCACGATATTGAAATAAAGACAAACTCAGATCAGTGGAAAAGACTTGAGTATTTGGAGAATTCTCCCCAGATACATAATCAATTAATATTTTATGAAGGGGCAAGAAATGCAAAATGGAACTAGAAAAGCCTGTTCAACAAATGGTGTTGGGACAACTGGCAAGCCACTTGCAAAAAACAAAAACAAACAAACAAAAACGGACTTAGACCTCCAGCTAACACTATGCACCAGGTTCAAATGCAAATAGATTAAGTACCTTGATATCAGAATTGAAACCATAAAATATATAGAAAAACATGTAGGTAAAATACTGCAAGACATTGAAACTAAAGGCCTCTTTAAGGAAGAAACAGCACTCTCCAAACAAGTCGAAACAGAGATACACAAATGGGACTATATTAAGCTGAGAAGCTTCTGCACCTCAAAGGAAATAATGCCTAGGATAAGAAAGCCACCCACAGAATGAGAGAAGCTATTCACCCAATACCCGTCATATAAAAGGCTAATGTCTAAGATATACAAGGTACTGACAGAACTTAACAAGAAAAAACATCTAACCTCATAATAAAATGGGGAGAAGAAATGAACAGACACTTTGTGAAAGAAAAAATACAAATGGCCAAAAGGCAAATGAAAAAATGCTCCACATCAGTAATCATCAGGGAGTTGAAAATCTAAATAACAATGAAGTACCACCTCACACCACAGAGACTGACATGCATAACAAAGAATAAGGACAATCTGTGCTGGTGGGGATCTGGGAAGTAAGAACTCTCATTCACTGCTGGTGGGAATGCCATCTAGTCTAGTCCTTATGGAAAACAATATAGAGATTCCACAAAAAAACTGGAAATTGAGCTCCCATATGATCCATATATACCACTCCTATAGATATTCCCTATGAACACAAACATCCAATAAAAAATCAAAATCCCTTCCTCACACTTACATTCATCGCAGCACTTTTTACAATAGCCAGATTCTGGAAACAATCAAGATGCCCTTCAAGAGATAAAGCTAAAGAAATTGTTGTACATATACACAATAGAATATTATGCAGACATTTGGAGAGATGAAGTCATGAAATTTTCTTAAACATGGATGTACATGGAATCTATTATGCTGAGTGAAATAAGTCAGAGGGAGAGAGAGAGAGACAGAGTAGTCTCACTCATCTATGGGTTTTAAGAAAAATTAAAGACATTGAAATAATTCCTGGAGACGAGGGCCAGAAGTACTGGCTCAAGATATGAAGCTCAACACAAAGAGTGGTTAGTGTATTTAGAGAAATAACTATGCTGAGAACTGTCATTTATAGCATAATAATCTTTCTTTCTTTAAATTTTATTTTATTTTACACAAATCATTGTGATTTACAAAGTCCTTCATAGTTGGGATTTAGACGTACAATGAATCAAGAACAATACAAAGACCAGTGTCAAACTTCCTCCTCTAATGTTTCCCGAGTGCATTCCATACCACACATCCTGACCCCCAGCCTGATAGTATAGCAGGCTTATTGTAAATTTAGATTGTTAAAGTTTGGGTCTCTTGATTCCATTATTGTTGCCTTTGACTTGTATATTTAGATCTGTCTTTTTTCCTTTATTTAGCATTCCCAATGCACCAAACAACACTTGTCCTCAGGCATCCCATCCTTTCATATTTTTTTTTCTTATTCTCCACACTATGTTCTTATTGCTGTACCCTAGGGTCAAGAGTGTTCAAGACAACTAGTACTTAAACCATTGCATTTTTTCATGCAGTTATTCTAAACACCACATATAAGTGATATCATTCTTATTTTTCCTTCTTCTCTGGCTTATCACATTTAACATAGGATCTTCCAGTACCAGACATGTTGCAGAAAATTGCATGACTGAATCATTCTTTATAGATAAGTACAATTTCATTGTATATATGTTCCACATTTTCATGATATATTTTTTCACATTTTCACATATAGGGTGATTCCAAGTCTTATCTATAGTACTGTACTGCAGTGAATAGTGGTGTGAATAAATCCTTTTGGATGCATGTTTTTGTGTCCTGGGGATAGATATCCAAAACAGGGACTTCTGGGTCATATGGCAGCTCAATTTTAAGTTTATTGAAAATAATTTCATTCATTTTACCATAGGGAATGGATCAGGCAGCATTCCCACCAGCAGTGGGTGCGAATTCCTTTCTCACAACAGTCCCACCAATACAAACTGCTCCCTGTATACTCGATATGTGCCATCCTCGCTGGTGTAAGATGATACTCACTGATGTATTGATTTGGAATTACCAAATGATAAATGATAATGAGAATTTTTCACTGTGCCTGCAAGCCATATGTTGGTCTTCCTCAGAGAAGTCTGTGTTCATATCCTCTCCCCATTTTTTGTTGGAATTTTTAGGTTTGTGGAGTTAACCTTTGTGAGTACTTTGTATATCTTAGACATCAAAACTTTATCTAATGTGTTAAGTGCACATATTTTCTCCCATTCAGTTAGTGTTCCTTGGGTTTTTATCCATGTTTCTTTTTATGTAGTCCAATGTATTCATATTTGATTCTATATTCCTTGTCATTGCCATCCTATCATCGAAGACTTCTTTGAGGTCTAAGTCTTGAAGTGTTCTGCTTATCTGTTCCCCGATGAACTTTATAAATTCCGGTTTAATCTCAAAGTCTTTGATCTACATTGAACTAACATTTGTGTAGAGTATGAGATATGGATCAAGCTTTAGTTTCTTACACATGATTATCAAATTGCTCCACCACCATTTATTGAAGAGACTGTTTTTATTCTATTTCAATTTCTTGGCTCCCTTGTCAATGATTAATTGACCATACACTTGGGGGTTCTCACAGCATACTCTGTTCTGACCCATTTGTCTAAAATTCTGTCTTTATTTCAATAAAATGCTGTTCTGATCACTATGGCTTTGTAGTAGAGCTTCAGGTTAGGTATAGTGTAATGCCTTCCAGTTTCTTGGTTTTCAATATGGACTTGGCTATATTAATTCTTTAATGGTTCCATACAAACTTCATAGTTGATTGTTCTAAGAATGTTTCTGAATTTGGAAAGAGATTGTATTGAATTTTTAAAGTAGTTTATATAAGATGGTTATTTTGATAATATTGATTCTCCAATTCATGAGCATGGGATGTTTTCCCATTTCCTTAGGTCTTATTCAATTTCTTTTCAAAGTGTTTTCAAGTTTTCATGGTATAGGTCTCTCAGCTCTCTCCTTATCTCTAACCATTTTTACTTAAACTCTACTGTGTGTACTGGAGCACATAGAATGGAAATATTCTTAGAAATATAAAATCTTTAGAACACTGTGTAACAATATAACCCATATAATTTCTAGAACACTTTTCATTACAGAGTATAACAAAGAGAATAAAAGGAATTAAGTGGAGGAGGAGAAAGACGGATGTAAATTAATGAGGGAAAGGGATCAAGGAGACTCAGGTTCATTGGTGGTGTAAAGGAAGGGCAAACAAATAGACAAACCATGAGTCAACACTGAAATCATGAGACCCAAACTTTAATAACCAAAGTAATAAAGGTTCCTATTATGATTACGGCTAACTCTGGTAAAGGAGAGGTATGGAAAGGACACTTGGAACATTGGTGGAAAGAGATCGACATTGTTGGTGGGAATGATGCTGAAACTGTTTAAAATTTAACTATGAATAAATTTGCAAATCACAAAGCTTTAAATAAAAAACGCAATAAAAATGAAACCTTTAATCTCCTAAAAGTGAATGTGGTGAAAGAAGAAACCTGGAACAGGTCAAGCATATACAAGGAAACTAAAACAGTATACTGCTAAGAATATCTCTAAAAACAATAGTCAAGATGGAATTACTGTTGAGTTTTATCAGACCTTTGAGAAGACATATTGCTATTGATCCTTAAGCTCTTCCAAATTGTTGATGACAGAGGAATTCATTATTCCAACTTGTACAAATCAAACATTGCACTAATACACAAACCCTTAGCAAAACAAATCCAACAGCATATCAAAAAATCATACTATGCAATATAAAATTCAAACTCTCTGACGAGGCAAGGGTCAGGTCAGAAATCTGTATTGATCAACATTAACATCTGTATTGATGTTCTTTATTTTTCGATTGTGGAATTAAAATATGACATACACTAAATTTTTACGGTAAGAGTAAAATTAGAGATCAAGGACAACTTATATAAGGCAAGCAAACAATATGTGACATGTTTAGTAAAAGAATAATTTGATTTTAAAACATATAATGTGTAACAAGATAACATACTGTTTTTTCTAATGTGGAAGTTGAATATAATATCCGATATAATATATTATAAATTAATATTTTATTATATAACTTATACTTATATAATATATTATGTATTTCATAATTTATACAATATAATAATTCATATAAATTAGTAATATATTAATATAGTAAAATATTAATTATTAAACTGTTATATTATATAATATATAATTCCTAGAATCTTATTTCAGAAAGGTTCATGGTACTTTTTTGTGATTATGAAATGTAATTTATTTAGATGTTCTGCTTAAATGAGCTTGCCAAGATCTAATCTTGGCTTTGCACTCAGGAGTTGCTCAGCAGACCATCTGATGTGCTTATGATGAACTAGGGTCAGCCATGTGCAAGAATGATATATAGCAAAAACTTGATGTGATTACACACTGTAAGGAAAGGTGTTATCTGAGACTTGGGTAATATTTTAAGGTTTGGATTAAACAGTTTATGGAGATTTATATTACCATTAAAATTAACCTATATCAAAACATATTTGCTTAATATTTCTATCAACAGATCAAAAATCAAAGTATTCTCTATATGAAGGCTTCCATTTTGTAAAAATAATTTGTATAATGATTATCAAGTGAGGATTGATTTTATTAGAATCCTCATAAGGTCATGATATTTGTACAGAGAACAAGATCAATCCCTTTATAATTTTTCCTGATGGACCACTTTTGATAATTCCTTCCATTTAACCAGATTTTATTTTTCCTGGATTAAGCCAGAAAAAATGAGGCTGATTTTTATGATGATCTCAATTGATGTGATTAACTAGAAAACCACTTCAGAATATATAGCTCTGATGAAGGAGAGTACTCAACACTAATTTAGATGCTTCTTTAAAAGTTGTCTGAAACTGCAAATGAATAAATTCATTGTAAAAATATGAATTGTTTTGAGAAGACTGTTGGTTAATTTATGAAAAATTAATATTAGATTTTAAATGAAAACTCATGCATTCTTAGAAAGCAGATTAGTTTTTGTAAATATAAACATTGACACAGTATTAAACATACTGAATGCAACACAAAGTAAAAGATGAACAAATGCTCTAAATCTTAATTTTTTTCATGAATATCTAGAGCAGTCTTTGGGAAAAGGAATTTGGGAGGCATCACATTCCCCAACTTTAAATTGTATTACAAAGCTATAGCAATTAAAACAGCACGGTACTGGAATAAATACAGACACTCAGTTCAGTGGAATAGATTTGAGTATTATGAGAATGTGCCCCAGATATACAATTAATTTTGATAAAGGGACAAGAAATGCAACATGGAGCAAGGAAAGTCTCTTCAACAAGTGGTGTTGGGGCAACTGGTCAGCCACTTGCAAAAAAGCAAATGCAAATCTCCATCTGACACCATGCACAAAGGTCAAATCCAAATGAATTAAAGACCTTGATATCAGACCCTAAACTCGAAGGTAAAAGACTCTATGACATTGAGATTAAAATCATCTTCATGGAGGAAACAGCACTCTCCAAACATAGGGAAGCAAAAATAAACTGATGTGACTATATTAAGCCGAGAAACCTCTGCAATTCAAAGGAAATAGTGCCCGGGATACAAAAGCCACCCACAGAATGGGAGAAACTATTCACCAGTTCCCATCAGATAGGGGGCTAATATAGAAAATATACAATTTACTGACAGAACTTAACAAGAAAACAATCTAACCTCATCAATAAATGAGAAGAAATGAACAATTTCTCCAAGAAAAATACAAATGGCCAAATAGCACAAGAAAAAAAATGCTTCACATCACTTATCATCAGGGAGATGCAAATTAAAACAACAATGATGTAATGACACACATTACAAAGAACAAAGGCAATAAGTGCTGGCGCAAATGTGGAGAGAAAGGAACTCTCACTCACTGCTGGTGGGAATGCTGTCTAGTCCAGCCTTTATGGAAAAAATATGGAGATTCCTCAAAAAAACTGGAAATTGAGCTTCCATATGATCCAGCTATACCAATCTTAGGAATATACCCTAGGAACACAAAAACACAATAGAAAAAAATCCCTTCCTCACACCTATATTCATTGCAGCACAATTTACAATAGCAAGACTCTGGAAACAACCAAGATGCCCTTCAATATAAATGGCTAAAGAAACTTTGGTACAAATGCATAATGGAATATTATGCAGCCATCAGGAGAGATGAAGTCATGCAATTTTCCTATACATAATGTGTATATATATATATATATATACATATTATATGCTGAGTGAAATAAGTCAGAGAGAGAGACAGAATAGTTTCACTCATCTATGGGTTTTAAGAAAAATAAAAAAGACATTATTGTAATAATGCCCAGAGACAACAGAGATGACTATACTATCATGACAATGTTAATGAGTGAGAGAAGTTGAATGCCTGTATTGAATACAGGCATGGGGTGGGGAAGCAGGGAGATGGGCGGTAATGGTGGTGGGAAGGTTGCACTGGTGAAGGGGGGTGTTCTTTTATGACTGAAACCCAACTACAATCATGTATGTAAACATGGTGCTTAAATAAAATATATAAAAAAAACCCTGCTCATTCCAAAGATAATGTGGGACAGGATATTAGCTCTAGTTAACAACCTAAATTTCAAAGTCAATCAGTAGTTCATTCCAGGTGGCAAACCCTACAACTTAAGTAATATTTAACTAAGGCTATTCCTGGAATTTCGGGGCCTAGGTATTTCTGAACTTGTGATTATTTTGAATTTTTGGTTCTCTCATTTTTGCCACAAATTAACAACCTAAAGTCAGATGTATTTTTCATAGAGAATGAATCATGAACAAATCCATATTTACTCATCCAATAATTGAACCTGGTTTATATTTTAATCCTCTTGCTTATATACTGATTACTAAAGGAGATAATAACAAATAACTTTTAAAATGTCACCAATTATTGGCTAATTTGGACAGGAAGGTGTCAAAAGTCATAGTTCATTTCTTTGGGATCATAAAATAAAGAAATTTGACATCTATGTTTCAAATAAAAACATTAATTTTAGAGGATATATTTCCACCTGTGCTCATATCAGCATTTAACAAAATAGCCGTGATAAGAAAGCAAGTATAATATCCACCTATGGATGAATAATTGTGGGATATCCACACAATGAAATACTATGCAAAGTAATAAAATATTAAATAATGCAACATGCAGCTATATGGATGGAACTTAAGGGTATCAGTCTAGTTAACTCCATCAAAAGGAAAGACAGATACATAATAATCTATTTTATATGTGAGACATAAAGATACAAATTCATGAGACAACAAAATAAAGGAAAAGAAACATTGGAGAGTGCTTAATGGAAAGGGCCCAAGAGGTATTTATGGAGCAAAGTGTGAGCTCTGATGTTAAATGTGGTGTGCTGGAAACTATAATCAACAGTATTCTGAATACCCACTTAATATAAATTGAAAAATAGAAAGATAAATATTGTTTAATGAGAAAATGAGAGGAATAGGAACATGAAAATAAATGCTTTAGATGTTTGAAGTGGAAGAAATCCATACACTCACTCTTTTCTCGACAAGTTGTAAACCAAGTCACAAAAGATTATGACTTTACCAGCTCACACAGCAGAAAGATGGGAATCTCGGGAGGAGATTGTGGGCCAAGCCCCCACCCTGCATAACCCATGCTTGCTGCCTACATCACATATAATTAAAGTTTCCCTGAAGACCCTGCTTCACCTCAGACCTTTTATGATTCCTTCAGAGATACCTATTTGACCACAATTCAGGTACAATGGTTTTGAGGCTGCTATCACCTGGGCTTTTGGAAGCAAGGGTGGACACCCTCTCCCTATATCTTCTTTCTACCCGAAAGCATGGAAATTAAATAATTTAGCCAACATGTAAGTCACCATATTGGAACTAGGCCAGTTCCAACACTTACTAACTTACTATTTTCTTGAAAGAGACATAAATCATGCCTTAAAAGACTATAGTAACACCAACCTAAACAGATAAGGGCTGGTAATCTCTGGAGCAGAAGATCCTGCCCTGCCATCATCACGTTTGCTGCCTCCGTCATCCAGAAATACCCAATGTCACTGACTCATTTATGACCCTTTATGATTCTCTTCAGGGACACTGATCTGACAACACTTTAGGCATGCCGGTTTGGGGGTGATATCACTAGGGCTTTTTGGAGTGTATGTAGGCAGCCTCCCTCCATATCTTGCTTCTTCCAGAAAGCCTGAAAGCTATAACTACACACAAACAACCTTCAGTCACCATATTAGAACCAGGCTAGCCACACAGACTCACTTGTTTCTTGAACGAGATATAAACTAAGACATGAAAGATTATGGCTACACTGGCCCATGCAGCAGAAGGCTGGCCATCTCAGGAGGATAGGATTCAAACCTCTGTCCTGAAAAAGCCATACATACTACCTCCACCATCCAAAATCACCACTCTCCTGATGGCACTGCCTCATCTGTGACCCTCTATAATTCCCTTCAGAGACATCAATCTTACCAAACTTCAGGCACTTTGGGTTGGAGGCTGATACTACCAGGTTTTTTTGGAGTGAACCTGAGAACCCTTCTCATGCATCTTCATTCTTCTGGGAAGCTTGGCAGCTGTAACCATGCCCACAAATGCAATAGCCATATTCAAACCGGGCCAGCTCCACAGACTCTCTTTTCTCAACAGATATGAAACAAGGTGAGAATGATTATGGTTTCACTGACCAAAGCAAATGAAACCTGCCATCTCTGGAGCAGAGGGTGGGTTCAAGCCTCTGCCCTACCAAAGCCATGCTTGCTCCATCACCCAGAATCACCATCCCCTTGATGGCTCTGCCTTATCTGTGAATATTTATGATTCTCTTTAGGGATAACAATATGATCACACTTTAGGCACGTCAATTTTGGGGCTGGTAATCACCAGAGCTTTTGGGAGCAAATGTGGGTACCCTTCTCCCACATCTTCCTTCTTCGAGAAGACCTGGTAGCGGGGTACACGACCCTAAAATGTGTATCATTAATAGTGTTTTGTATTTCTAATCTTAATTTGTTTGATGCTGTCATCCTTAAAGGAACATTCAATTTTAACAAAATGGACAGATAACAACCAGAGCTTACTAACTCTCTTCCCTAGTATTAATGACTTCATTGGAGATATAATAATGTTCACAAAATGTGCTTGCTATTGTATTTTTCACTTTATTTTTCCTTCTTTTCTATTTTTTCTTTCTATTTATTCAATAACTTTGTTTCCACTTATCTGGAAACAAATACATTGTGATCAACTATGTGATGCTTTTCTTTAAGTGAGTAAGTAAGTAAGTAGGTAAGTAAGTAAGTAAATAAATGTTTCATACTTCCTAGACTCATCCCTGCTTGATAGCACTTCCGGAGGCGACAAGATGGACAATTCTTTCTTCGGAATTTATCAATGGTGCAATCATTTCTGCTGGCACACAGATACTTCTGTTTCCCTGAAATAAAAAAAGTATGAGAGTTATAGCACTGTAAATGTTTTTATAAGTATTTCTGTTCTTGAGTAGTTCTAAGTAGAAAGTATATGAATATATGTCCTGACATCTATTAAATCAAACTACATTTAACTCACCAGTATACTTATTTTTTCAACAGTTATATTTTTATGATATCTACTTAAAGGACTTACTTAAGATACTCAATGTTTTTTTTTATCTGGGGAGAAAAGCTAGAAAGACAGAAATGAAAAAAATAAAGGATGATCTCTTTAGGGATTGATGGATTCTGCAGATCTGGGTTCTAGCAATTTTTTCTATAACCAATTCCAGTGATTATATATTTAATTACACTTGAGAAAGTAAGATGCTTATATTTCATAGCAAAACACATAAAATATATGCAAGAGCATTCAATGGATTTCTGAATTATTTTATATTGTTGGAGATGAAACCCCTAAATCTTCAACTTATAAAAATCAAAGAGAAAGTCTGTTTGATGAAGCTAGCCACGAATTAGAAAGTAAGTCATCTGAATAAGTTGTTTTTATCTTCTTTTCTGTAGAGAAGCAGTTAATAGATCTGCTATATATCTTATTAGGGTTCCTTTACTGTTTAGTTTCTTCCTTGATCCTGCTTTCCTCAGGATTCTCTCTTCACTTTTTATCATTTTAATAACAATGTGTTGTCTTATTTAGGTTTATTATGTTCAGACCTTTGGACTTCTTGAACCTGGGTATTGCTTTGGTAACTCTGATAAAGTTTTCAGCTATAAAGTTATTTTGCCAATAGTTTTTTATTTATTTTGACACTCTCCTGAGGGTCCTATAACTCAGCTTTTGTTCCTATTAAAACTATCTCAAAATTCTATGATGATGTTGCCTTAGTTTCTTTTCATTATATGTTATACTTTGTGTTTTTATTGAAAGATTTCTGCATCTTTGAACCAGTTCAAGCAAACTGTTTCTTACAAGGCTTCTGTTTCTCTACTCTTGAGGCCTTTCAGTGAGTTTTTAATTCACCTACAATGTCCTTCAGTTCAATGAGTGCTGATTGCAGTTTTCTAACATTTTCTTTCATGTTTTTCAGGAGGTATGTTTTATAGAACTTTAGTTGCTGTGCATTTATATCATTGCCATTGTGAAATTCTCTTCTCAGCAATAAATAAATAATAATCATTATCAATAATTTGATAATAAGCAAATAGTTTATTATGTTTAACTTCCTTGTTGCTTGGGGGATCTTTTCATTGATTTTGGTAGGCTCCTTTGCTTCTTCAGTATTTATTGTTCTGTGAGAGCTCATGTGGGAAGGCCTCATTTGTAGTGCCTTAGGTACTGATTTAAAGTTCACATTCCCTAGAGAATTGGGGCAGAACTAATGCTGTATCTGAATGACACTGACTTATCAGTAAAAGCACTCTTGCTTCCTTGTGTTCAGATTTCCTAATGACTCACACAGATTCATTGACTCAGTCCTTTAATTTTGGAAGTCATGCACACCAAAACCAGCCTCATTTATTGAATTAAATATCCTTACTGAACATAAGTGAATTGCTGCACTCAGATTCTTGATGGGAGAAGACAGTCTTTTTCATCACCTTGTGCAGGCAGCTTCTTATATACCATCTAAGCCTGGAATGCTGACATGTCAACTCTCTGTCTGGAATTTTAGATGTATCTCTCTGTTCTTTAAGTTTCTTTCAAGCTCAGGTTCACTCTCTTGCTCATGTTTTATCAAATAGAAATCAATACAATTGTAAATGAGTTTTCCGTCTGCCACTTCATTACCTGATTACTAACTACCATTTATTTTTCTTTTGTCACAACCCTAGAGAGATGGTAAACTGTTTACTTTTTTGGTGAAACATTATACAAAATCCATAGGTTGTTTCTAAATATTCCTGCACTTTAATTCTAGTTTCAATGTTCTGGAAACCATTATCCACCCTATTTATGATTATGCCTACATAACTCTGTATTTTTCTTAATGGCATTATTATTATTTTTTGGTCATACCCAACAATGTTCAGTGGTTACTCCTGGCTCTGCACTCAGAAATTACTCCTGGAAAGTTTGGGGGAACCACATAGGATGCCGAGGAATCAAACCTGGTTTGGCTGTGGGCACGGCAAATGCCCTACCAACTGTGCTATCTCTCTGGCCATGAAGGCATTTCTTTTTTTCCCTTTTTAGGGGCCCACATTAGGGGTTACTCCTGACTCTGTACTCAGGAACAACTGGCTGTGCACAGGGAACCATATGAGATACCAGGAATCTACCACAGTTCAGCTCTGGAAACCTAGCTTTATTATTCTTTCATTAACCTTTAATGTGATTCAGTACTCCAGAAGGAAGTTATCATGGATCAACTTTCAGGTATTTTCTCCATTCCTTTTGTTTTATATTAACCTCATCTTTATTAATTCTGCAATAGTTTGTGTTTATTATCTGTTTAGGCATACAATATATTCCTTTAGAAATCTCTTATTTGGAGCAGAAGAGGTAAAGCAATTTCATTATAATAAGGTGAGACTACATTCATCATCTTTGTTGTGAGTAAATAAAAATACTATAGGGGTTCGGGGTTCTCAAAATTTATAATGCTAATAGAAAATCCTATGAAACTACTAATAATGCTAAGGTGACGAGAAACTGCGTAATCTAAGTATTTGTGTGGTAATCCCACAAAAGCACCTAAAATGAATTAAGTAAAGAGTAATTGATTGTGGGAATCTGCTGATAACTGAATAACACTTCCTCTTCTGAAGAAGAATCTCACTGTGAAATAAGGAGCTGTCACTGATTTGAAAGATAATAGCATGACCCCACCAGGAATGAGAGGAACAGAACAAGGACATTGAAGGTGAGGAAAAGGGAGGGGTAAGCAAAATACCAATGCCTCAGACTTGAAAATCTCCACTTATGAAATCTGATCTGAAAGTAAAATCTAGACTAGGCAAGATATTCAGGGCCAGTACCAACAAAAGTCTATATATCTTTGGCACATGCAAGCTGGCAGAGAACCACAAATTCTGAACCATTTTAGAACAAGAAATAGCCCAAGGGCAAAATACATTAGGTCAAGCAAAGAATAGAACAGTAGTGATCTGAGTGGCATATGCCTACCCAAGACTAAACAAAGTCAGTACCCTCCCAGTCTACAGCTAAACTGATTTCAGGCAGAGAAATAAATTCAGAGAGGTAAAAAGTGCTTGCAGAGATCAAAGACAACAGGCAACAAATTCTTCCTTGCTTTCTGTGCCTATGTTCAGCACTCTTTTTGAATTGAATTGCTTGGTGCTCAGGATAGGGCAGATTTATTTCTGTACTAAATAGGATATTTCCGAAGTTGGCTTGACCCTGTAGATAGACTACCAGAAGTCAACAAATACAAATATTCTTACAGATACCAGGTTTGTTTTGTGTCACATGTGGTTCAGATATTAGTCCCCATTTGTTTCCTAAATTTGTGAGGTATAGAAACTACAGTTCTTGTTAGTCACCAGTTGAAAATTTTGTGATACAAACAGTGGGGTGCTCATTATTCAGAGTACAGTTAATACAGTAATCTTCAGATTACATATTACCAGCATTGTTGAAGAATGACAGAAACTCAGACTCCTGGGTGGAATTAGCATGCATGAAATCCAGATATTTATATGAAATTTCACCTTTAGCCTGGCACTGTACCCGTCTCTATGATGAAGACATTAGGATGGCCAATAGGCATATAAAATTGTTCTCAATGTTCATCATCACTTGTTATCAAGAAATGCAAATGAAAACAATGAGCTATAACCTTACTCCTGTGGGAATAACTAAGTTCAAAAAATCTGGAAGCATTTTTCCATGTTCATCAGTTAATGTCAATTAAGTGTCTGATTGAGGCATGCTTAGCCTTGCATAAAAATAATGTTGACTTTTTATTCCCTCAACCCTGTATTGACAGAAGTGTGAGTAAAATTAAAAAGGAAACTATTCACTCTTTCTTTAGTCTTTGCAATTTGTAATTAAAACTAGAGTTTCCATATGATCTACCAGTCCCCCTCCTAGATTTCTTTCTATCTCAGGAACACAAAACAACTATTTAAAAATAAGTGAAGCTTATGCTTATTGGAACAGTATTTACAAAACCACAATTCTGAAACCCAATTGCCAAATAATTGAAGGGTAGTTAAAGAATTTGGGATATTTATATACAAAACAAAATGATCTTATGCATATAAGTATAAGTTAATATGCTAAGAAAATCAATAATATTTAATCATCAGAGAATCTGAGAATCTTCCTAGATCTAGATCTACTAATGATTATGGTTAGTGTTAGTGCAATGAGAAGGTACCTAGAAGAAGTGGTGGATGATGTTGTTGCCTACTATTGAGTGTGCCGCAGAGACACTGTTTCCTAAAACATCAATATAAACAACTGGTGTAGATAATTATGTATAAATAAAAACCAAATAATATTTCCTTCCCAGAGTTATATAAAACAAACGAATATCTGATTGTAAATATAATCTTTAAAAGAAAAATGATTAGATAATGATAAAAGTTATATATGTTCCTGAGTACCTTGTTTTCATCACAGATCTTTGGAATCTACTGGTATAGTCATTGAACTGTACCCTGTTCACAAATATTTCATCATTTTCTACCTGTTTCCCTACTTCACCCTACATTATAATCTGCTAAAGCAAACCCTGCAGTGTTTATTCATTACTAGAACACTTCACTAGTTAATAAATTTCACGTGCGCCTTATGCTTCAAGAGACTATAAAATAGAGGGTAATGATCATAAATCAGATGCTAGGTGGCTATGAATAGCTTTGATTATAATGCTTTGAAAGTTTAAACCTTAACACAATAAAATATTTAAATCTATCAGTAAGTTCAACTTTCTAATAATTACTATGATGGTTAAGAGTAATCATCATGTATAAATCTATTTCCAGGTAGCCAGGGAAACAATCAATTTGGTTTAAATTTAGGTCATATTTTTGTGGAAACAATCAATAAGTAATGAATGACACTAAATAAATTAAACAGTTCAAGTTGCCATATATAGAAAGAAGAAAAATGTGGAGCTATGATAGAATGGGAGTTATAACTATGCAGACTAGGGAAAGACTCTATGTGACATTTGTGCTAGATGAGTAATAAAAGAAGAAAAAAACTTGTATAAAGCTAAGAGTGGAACATCATCTAGGACACAATTGTGGTTGAAAATGTGATAGAAGGTGGTAGATAAATTGACTATATAGCAGAATCAAGTTGTTCAGGCTAACAATTTTCAAACTGGGCTGTAAATCAGAATGATCTGCTGAGAATTTACAAAATACCGATACCTAGTTTCTTTCATAGTAGTTTAAAGTAAATTACCTGTGAGTAGATGAGTCTGATTTTTTTTAAATTCCCTGTTTCTCCTAATGTTTCTATGGGAAGATAATTGATGATATTGAAAAATGCGTGTCAGTTGGTTACATATGGAGACATAGTTAATAGCGGTTCAATAATAAAACCAATATTTCATCAGTGAAAACATCTGATGGCTCAAAAATTAGTTATCTTTTTTCTCTTCTAGAGACTAATGAGATTCAGGACAATTAGATGAGCACTTTGAGAAGATTCAAACAGATGACCTTCTGATAGAATTTGGAAGGACTTTCTGGAAAAAGTGAAGGCTCCAACTTTACTTAAGCAAAAACACTACTTTTGCTCAGTTTTTCCAAAGTCATCTGACATTTTTCCAGTTCCAAGTATTACATATACAAACTATCTTCCCATAAGTCCTATCCAATGTTGTGCTGGATTCAGCATATATTGACTCTTCACCTGATTCTGAGCTAGCTCATTCTAATTTCTTATTCAGTGCTATTATACTGTGATATAGATACCCAAGCTCTTTGCTGCCATGCTGGGTAGAAAATTTGTTTACTAGAACACTATTGGTTTGGGTTCTTCTGTTAAATTATTCCTTCTAGCTGAGCCTGACTCCTTAGTTTTATCAAATGCTTTCATACAAGCTTACCTCTGGAATTTGGTACTATGATCAGAACAATAGTTCATGTAGGTTTAATTGTATTTTAGGAACGTTGCCATCTTCACATATTTTATTCAATATATGTATTCCTGAACACATATTTAATAGTATGTGATATATAATAGTACAATATGTATAATAAAATAATATACTATAAAGTATAATAACATATGGTATAATTAATATATAGCATAGTATAGAAATTACATTTCTGTAAGGGCAATTATAATTTAAGTGTTAATGGGAATTGAACACTGAGAGAAACCAAAGGATAAATTTAGATATATATTTTAAAATTTTAACAATCTGTTATTTTATTGATCATGTGTGACGAGAGATATATGCACATGACATTATCTATAACAGCAGAAGACTGTAAATAAGACAAATGACTATCAACAAATAAAATATAAATTAAATATAAAATCAAATATGAGTAATATAGCCATTTAAAAATAAATCAGTTTAGCACTACTATGTGCCACATTACTATATTTGTAAGAAACTCCTAAATGTGATGCAAGACAATATAGAACACTAGTTTGTGAAGAAAATATAAATGTTTAACTCTTTGTAGTTGGATAGAATACCTCTACAATGGCATACAGAAACTAATATTTAGAGGTTGCTTCTGAGATAACTATGCCTGAAGAACAAAGGTTATTTTCCAATCTTTATTTTTTTGTCATTTTAAAATTCTGTACCAAGTATATGTATTGCCTATTCTAGTTACACATTCAAAGTAGTTACAGCTCTATCATAAATTTTCTTGTAATCTTGAAACTAAGCACTTTCCCTCTCTGGGCTTCTTTATTTCCACTATAATATATATTACATATATATTACACATAATAATTCAGAGAGAAAAACTAGAAAATATTGTACCTAGCCTATCCTATTCCCAAAATACAGTCACCATTCAAAAAATGTTTTAACTATTCATGATGCTGTGTAAATAGGCAAGCTTATCTAATTAGGGTCAGAGAAAATGTCAGTTGTTAAATACAAAATAACAAATGGTTATTAAAAAACCCAGTGGTTAATCCCTTAGCTGATATCTGTAAAGAAGAAAGATAATTGAACTCCTGCATTTTAGGAACCAAAAATAAATCTAGTAAGATATCAAATAAGTATACAAGAAGGAGCAGTAATACAGGAGTATAAGAGACACGTGGAATGAGCAAAGAAGTGTAGGCTATGTTTGTAATTTCTCATTATAATGCCTTAGGAAGTCATTCCTTTACTCTGAGCCAGAGTTATGGGGATGTTGAAAAAATTAATAAATTCTAAGTAAATATTTAAGACCAGAAAGATTATAAAGAATAGACTGTGAATATTTTATTATCAATTCTTAATTACATTTTATTTTGGTTTTGTTTTTCTCCAGCTTCTGCCAGGCTCAAGGCATACTTCTGGCTGTGCTCAAGGACAACTCCTTTTGGGGTTCTGGTCTTGGAGATATGATCCTGGAGTTATTGGGACCGAGGTTGGTCATCAACAATGCAAATGCTTTAACAGCTGTATTATTTCACTATCCTATCTTAGGTATTTTGGAGATTTTGGGCCATACTTTGAAATTCTTGGGGATTACACTAAGCTCTGTGCATAGTTGTAGTGAGGAGGGAACATAAGGTAACAGGGGATACAGAATGGGACTTCTATATACGAAGTATGTGCTCAGCTCATTAAACTATCAGTCAGCCGTTAACTTTTTACTAATTAGCAAAGAAGTATGGTATGGTTCAGGGTCAATAAATGATATATTAGAGTGACTAAATTGCAAGGTTATTACTCACATAGCAGCACCAGTTAATAATTGAGACTAATAGAATAACCTTGGGAAGACAAAATATCTCTGAATGTTTTTCCTTTATAATATCAGTGTTGTATTAAAAAGCTTTGAAGAGATATAAAATAAAAATAATATGTACTAAAGCATTTGGCACAATGTAAGCACTTGGTATCAAGAATTATTTACATGGAGTCCTTTCTCCTAGAAACACTTGGAATTAGAAAAGACATATTCAAGGCTGAAATGACTTTTTTTTTTGTCAAACAAACACTCAATAACTGTATTTACTGTTATATATGAAGTGTTTGTCACAATAAAGAGATTAAGTCATCAGAATTTATTTGCTATATTTCTTAAAAAGATCTATAAGATAAAATTTGAATACTGAAATCTAATCTCCAACTCACAGAGAATATATAAAACTATGTGTCCAAGTTGGTCATAGACAAAACCACTACCTTGATTCTTGAAAATATTAAGAAGGGAATATGAGTTGGAAAGGTGATGAAGACAAAATGAAGAATATATTCGAGAAGCTGAAAAACTAAAATAAAAAGAAAGATATACAGAAAGAAAATATTAAGTATGGCCTGCAGGTAAACAGGTCAGGTCAGGGATCTACTGACCTGTTTGATAGCTTCAGGAGAAAAAGTGAAGTTATTACTTCACATACCTCTAATTTCTATTATGCTGGGCTCAACATTCCCTATGATCTCACTGCCATCTCCATTGATGAAGAGAATAGTATATATTGGAGGAGGGTAGATGTGAAACTGATATTTCACAGCCATATTCTCCAACTCTTCTAAGAGTTCTTCTAAGGGTGTTACTCTGTGAGGGACCCTGCTCACCAAAAAGATAAAAATCCTTTTTGACAATAGAAGAGCCTACAAATGTGTCAAAAGAATGAAAAGGATTAAGAAATAAGTGTTTAGAGTAGTCTATAGAGCAAGGAGCCAGTTTGTAAAGTACTGAGGGAGAACTGTCAATGCAGTTTAAAGGACTATATTTAAATTCAGTTTCTATGTACTACTAGTAACGGAAGGAGCATATTACATTTTTCTTTGGACATCAAGATAGCACATTATAAAATAGGTAATAATAATTCATACTTTTAAATTTTAAATAAAATAGTATACAATAAGGCATTTTAAACCTTAAAAGTAAAGTGAAATAGGAGTTAATTAGTGAGTTTTGAATAGCAGGATTTAATTTTTATACAAATATTTGGAAAACAGCGTAACTCAGCCATCTCAAACTCGTGGCCTGCGGGCCATTTGCAGCCCTCCGTACAACATTTGTTGCCCTGCCCTAGAGGAATCTTTTGTTGTTTTGTTTTGTTTTAGTTGTTTGGGTCACACCCCCAATGTTCAAGGATTACTACTGACTTTGCACTCCAGGATCACCCCGACTTTGCCTCCGGTGGCCCCCAAGTAAATTGAATTTGAGACCCCTGGCCGTAACTTGTTATGACATGCCATCAAAAGAAAAAAATGAGAATTATATAATACTCTATATAGTAGAAAATATAGTCGTCTGTGTAGAACAAAATATACTGACAAATTGCAAATGATAAACACCTATTATCAAGTAAGTGTAAGCTGCAATTTATAACCGACGGTTCTGAGGTGAAACAGCGGGTAAAGAGCTCCAGACAGTCAGGCTTGTGGAAATATTAGATTCATTCGGTAGACAAGACTGAAGTCCAAAGACTCAGCATAAGTTCCAGCCAAAAGCCTCTCGCCTTCCACAGACCCTTGTTTTTATCCCCCAGAATCAAGTACACCCAATGGTGGGATCAGATACCACCCAATGGTGGAAGCAGAATCAGGTACCACCCTAGGGTGGGGGCAGAATGCCAGGTCACACCCTAGGGTAGGGCACAATCACCAATCAGGGTAGGGTCAGTAACATAATAATCCCCTAAAATATTTACATACACAACAATTCCCCCATTTGTTTTTAATAAACAAACAATATTGAAAAACTAGTCAATAATAAAAGAGTGGCTGTTTGCATAAGTGCATCACATGAAAATGTAAAGAAAAACTTCTAACCTAAACACAGGGTGCCCCTCCCTTAATAAGAACACAATAAACTAAAATAGAACATCAGCAAGACATACAATAATAAAATGTCAAAAACCAAAGATATAAATAGACTATTTAAAACAGTAAGGGAAAGAAAATCTTTAAGTTTAAAGGAAAGAACATATGAATCAAACCAGATCTCCCATATGAAATGATGCATGCAAAAAAAGTGTAGAATGTTATATTTAAATACTTTATGAAAGAAATATTCAATCTTGGGGCTGGTTTGGTGGCACAAGGGGTAAGGCATCTGCCTTGCGCTTGCTAGCCTAGGATAGACTGCAGTTTGATCTCCTGGTGTCCCATATGGTCCCCCCCCCCCAGTCAGGAGCAATTTCTGAACACATAGCCAGAAGTATCCCGAGTGTCACCTGGTGTGGCTCAAAAACCAAAAAAATAATAAAATAATAAAAAAGAAATATTCAATCTAGAGTCCTTTACCCAGAAAACCTATCATTTCTATGGGAGGGGGGTTAAAAACATTCTCAGACAAAAAGAAATTGGCAGCATTCACAATAACCTCACTGATTCTAAATGAACTACTAAAGGATCACTTATGTAAACCAAGCACGACAGTGCTTTCTTTAAATAGTTTTCCTGAACGTCAATGTAATAAAACTCTCCCATCAAAAGGTACATATTAGAGGCTTGGATCAGGAAACAAAACCCATTCATTTTCTGCTTACAGGAATCACATCTAAAACCTCAGAATAGACACAGCACAGGAAGAAGGAGGGAAGACACTGAAAAACAACAGCAAAGTATGGGACAGCAAATAAGTTGTTCAAATAAGTATGGGATAGCCATACTTATCCCAGATCAAATGGCCATTATCCTCAAGAAATAGAAACAAGAAGACACTACGTATTTATTGATAATGGGAAAAATAGACCAAGAAGTTACAACTAATCAAATATGCACAACAGATGGTGGGTCAGCAAAGTATGTCAGAGTTGTGCTCACAAACCTAGAAAGGCATGGATGGGAATGTGATAGTAGTGGAAGGTTTTAAGACACCACTCTCACTACTGGAAAGATCCACTAGACATAAGATTAATTAAGGATATTAGATCCCTAAATGAGAAACTAGAATACCATGACTAATAGTTTTGTCCAATGCTTTCCACCCTCCAGAAGCTGAACACACATTCTGCTCTATTGCACACAGAACATTCTCTACGAAAAATTACATTTTAGGACAAACGTCTAGCTTACCAAGCAACCTATCGGAGCACAATGCTATAGAAATAGAGATTTATTATAACAAAACAATGTGGAGAAAATCTGACACCTGAAGACTGATCAACATGTTTCTTGATAACACCTGGATCAAAAAGAATATCAAAGATAAAACAAAAATATTCCTTGAGACTAATAAAGAAATCAGTTACCAAAATCTATGGGACACAGCAAAAGCAGTAGTTGGGGGAAACTCATAGCAATAAAGTCCTATATAAAGAAAAATAAGAAGATAAAAAATCAACAACCTTAAATGTCTGGGAAACCAAGAGTTAAGGATCCCCAAAACAAATAGAAGTAAAGAAATAATAAAAACCAGAGCAGAAATCAATCATATAGAAAACAGGAAAACAATGCAAAAAAATCAATGAAACCATTGCTGGACCTTTGAAAGAAGAAACAAAGGTAAACAAACCACTGACAAGACTCAAAGGCAAAATTGGGGGAAGTACTCAAAAAATCAGATCAGATATGAAAGGACAAAAAGGAAGATGGAGAACATTGATTTTGGAAAGGTTGTACTGGTGAAGAAGGGTGTGCACATTTTATAAATGAAACCCAAATATGAAAATGTTTGTAACCATAGTGCTTAAATTAAGATATTATAAAATATAGATGAAAGGGGAGAAATTACAACAGATCCTCTAGAAATCAAAGACATGAGAGCTTACGATGAAAAACTGCTCTCTGGGGGCCAGAGAGATAGCACAGTGGTAGGACATTTGCCTTGCACACAGCTGAGCCAAGATGGCATGGTGATTCGAATCCCGGCATCCCATATGGTCCCCCGAGCCTACCAGGAGCGATTTCTGAGTGCAGAGGCAGGACTTAGCATGGCCAGGTCTGAACCCCCCCAAAACAAACAACAACAAAAAACTGTACTCTGTTAAGCTAAAGAACCTAGAAGAAATGGAGAAATATCTGGAAACATATAATCTCCCAGAACTCAATGAATTGGAAGTAGATAACCTAAACAAGCCAATTGCAAGTAAGAAAATTAAAACAGAAATTAAGAGTCTCCCCAAGAATAAATGTCCATGAACAGAGAGTTTATGGGTTAATTTTATCAAAAATTCAAGAGAATTACTACTCCATAATTTATCCATAAACTCTTCCAAAATATCAAATATGGGAACCCGCTTTAAAATCATCTATGAGCTAATGTCATACTTATTCTCAAAGATGACAGAGGTACTATATACTATCAAGAAAGAAAACTGTAGTCCATTATCACTGATGAACACTGATGCAAAAATTCTCAACAAAATTTGAAACCATTACCACTGAGTCCAGGCACAAGAAAAGATGCCCACTGTCTTCACTCTTATTCAATAAAGTATTTGAAGTTCTATCAACAACAATCAGGCAAGAAAATAAAACCAAAGGAATCCAAATTGGAAAAGAGGAAGTCATGCAGATAGAATGATGATTGTAAACAGTCCACAGAAAAGCTCTGTTATTGGTGTCAGGTTTCTGTAGCCAAGGATCTCGGAATATGTCCATATCCTATGTAAGAGTCAGGATGATGCGGAGCACCCTTTAGTTTCACTCACAATTAGAGTGTGATGCAGAGAGCACAGTCTTTAAAGCAGGTTGTTATTGTTGTTAAGTTCTCTGGGTGTTAAAGGGAAGTCTCTGTTGAATATGTCTATGCCAGAGCAGTGGTATGATCTTCCCTGGTATAGGATTGCATTCAGATGATGGAGTACACAACCATGGTTGTTTTGTAGATGGCATCCCTGGTTCAGGGGTAAATGGACAATGCCCATTCTTTCAAGACATGAGCCAGGTCTGACTCTTATATAGGATATGGACATATTCCAAGATCCTTGGCTACAGAAACCTGACACCAACAACAGTGACTGTGTGAAAAATAAAAGTGTATTGGCACCACAGACAATGACTTGGGTTGGACAACCTAATATGCCTGAAGCCTAGATCTAGTTGGTCTTATGCCAGAAAACTTCAGGGGTAAGGTCTCCTTGTATTTAGGCCAAAGCTTTTTCTTTCCATGTCCCCTATATTTTGCTGGGCCTATGCAAACAATTTCCACACTAACACAGTCTTTGCTGTGCTTCTTTGACTCATTCTTAATGAATTATTGTATTATGATCAATTGTGTCAACAATACTACAGCTTTTAATGTCCAAGGAGTTGCATAAATTTTGTGGCTTTGGATTGCTTTATGTAAGAAATATTATAATGTACTACAATCTGGGGGCTCGAGGGCAAAGTAAATGTACATGTTAAAATAAATAAAAATGTGAAAAAATACATGAGCTAAAACTAAAAGACACCTGAGGAGGAGAAAACCTTTTCATTTAACACATCAGATAAAGGTTTGATATCTAGATTATACAAAGTACTCACAAAGGTTAACTCCACAAATCCGAAAATCCCATAAACATGGGGAGAGGAAATAAACAGCACCTATTTAAGAAGGACCAATAGATGGCCACAGCACATGAAAATATAATCATTATCATTTATATACCAAAGTAAAGTATTTTCTGTAACATTAACAAATATAAAAATTTCAAATATCATACCTTATCATAATAATAATAATAAACTATTCAAAAATATTCAGCATCAATATATTCAATGATCTGGTAATATCAGATAATAATTAACTTTTATGTTAAGTTGAAAGCTAACATAATGCTCAATGATGAAAGCCTAAAATCATATTTCTAAGGTCTGAAGATGAGATATGTATTCTCACCATAAGTTTCAATATAGTTTTAGAAAGCCTTGTCAGAGCATGTAATCAAGAAGAAACCAGAGTCCAGACTTGAAAATAAAAATTATCAGTATTTGCACATGACACAGAAAGTTTTAAAGAATTTACCAAAATTTATAGGTATAATTAGTGAGTTCAGTAAAATCATAGTGTACAAAAATAAATTTTCATATATATGTTGCTTTTCTATATGCAAATTGAGTTATAGATTATGTAATTGAATAAATTAGGAACAAATTAAGAAAAATTTATTTATTTTAGTTACACCAAAATTGATAAAATACCTGCAAGGAAATATAATGAAAGAAGTTACAAACTAAAGTTACAAAATTCTGAAGGTTTTGACACTACTAAACAAAGGAAAATACAGAAAGAAACTAAAAAACTGCTTACATTTACAAACTGGAAGAATATCAAAATGGTCATCTTATTTTCCACAATTTAATAATTTCCTTGTGTCATTACCGTGTAGAAATCTATCAGTGTATGAATTATGATAGAAAAATGACATTGGCTGTTCTCCTTATTATGCTGTGAGTAGCAAAAGAAAAATTTTGTCATTATATAATTTGACACATAAAAATCCTCACTATATGTAGTACTAATATTAATAGATTAATGATTATTATTCAATAATTTAAAAGAAAAGTTCTCTTTAATTTTCTTGAGAAATAAGTTCAGATTTTGGGTAATCATGAGATTTAGATATGTTTCTAAAGATAATCAGTGAGGGATACTGCAGATAGCACACAGTACATGCATGCACATCTACCTACATTGATTGCCAGTATTATTTGCCTCTGCAACATTGTGTTGATACTAGTTTTGTCTGACACAGTGAGGTCGGAACACCACCATATCTTGGGCCTTACCATTGAGTCACCTGAGGAGTGTCCTAGATGGCCTCTGAGCACCACTTGGGACACACACACACACACACACACACACACACACACACATACATACACACACACCACCCACCGAGGAACAAAAAATAAGGATTTTTCTAATGATAAAATAATAGCAGACACAGAATAATATAGTTATAAATTGTAAGTCACATTCTTTCCTCTTATAATAGCTAATTGTCAGTCACATTCCTTTCCTCTTGTAATAGATATTTTAAATGGTTGGCCCATTTTGTCTTTATAAACTTTGTGTGCTGCTTTGTGAAATGCTGGCTTGATGTTTGATAAATGAAGAAAGGCACTGGTCAAAGAAAGCCAGAGAACAAAGCCCAGTTTATTGTTACCTTTCTAAAAGCTTATTGTCACATTATTCAACAAATTGTTAAACTCTGGAAGTCACTACTGCCCCTGGAAATGTGGGCTTCAAGGGAAAAGTAAGAGAACTATCTTTAAAACAATTTATAAGGGTTCAGGTGTTAGCCAGTCAGGAAAACAGCTAAGCTTAACAAAAGCATATTAAAGGCACAGAGTCAGTTCTTCTGAAAAAAAAAAAAAAGATTTAAAGGTGATTGATACCTGTCTATGCCACAATCCTATTGTAAAACCTGATATAAACATACCTACCTATGTCACAGCCCTGTTGTAAAAACTGGCATAGACTTACCTATCTATGCCACAATCCTTTTGTAAAAACTGGTGTGAACATATCTGTCTATGCAATATTTTCATTTCTTTGAATTTTCCTACTCCTGTTGATGATCTGGTGTCCACATAAGCTATCTTGAATCTGCATGTATCATCAGCATTGATCCTTACAATTAATTGTATAAATAAGACAATAAATGGTTTCCCAGAACTCATTCTACTCTCATTAGTGTGAAGTCATATTGCTTCTGTAATATCCACATAACGAAGACAATTATAAGTAGTTTTACCTAAGTGAAACTCACTCATCTCTCTCTTTCTATATTAACTTCCTCAATTTCTTTCTTTTTTTTATTTTCATTCAACCGTTTAATGCCAAAATTTTTCCCTTGGCTCCTCATAAAATTTTACTTATATGCTATAAGCATTGCTATTGAAAAGAGATATTAGAACCTGTCTCTGTAATACTCTGTCCCTTTCAAACAGTGTGAGACTGAGTCAGAGCAATAGAACAGCAGGTAGGGCTCATGGCTTGCATGTAACTGACCAGATTTTGATCTCCAGCATCCCTTATGGTTCCTTGTGCCTTTCACAAGTGATTTCTAACACAAAGCCAAAAATAACCCCTGAGCAAAGCAGTGTTTGGACCAAAAACAGCCAAAAAACGTTACTAAGTTCTGTTTCTTTAGAGTCGTTTCAAGGAATATATAGACAAAGTAGTCTCTAGCAGCATTCCCTGATAATAAATAAATGTGGCCTAGGAAATCAAAACACCTAAAACAAGTCTATATATGGTGTGAGTTCAGACACTATAAAAGTTAGTGTGTGCCAAGATATTTTCAGTCAGAGAGTTCTTTCATAAGCCCTAAAGTCAAAATATCTGATTTTGTCTGTCAGTGATGATTTTCAAGTGATGAAATTCACTATTTCCACCAGTAGAAATGTGTTCTAAATTTTTAATGTACACAAATACAACCTAAGTATAGGTAAACTAAATATCCAACAATGACCAAAGGCTGTAAATTATGCATAAAGGGAAGATAAAAAGAAAATGAGGATTCATATTAATCAAATGTTCTTCAAGGTGGTGGTTATTTTTTTTAAAAGGCACTAGTAGGATGTAAAAATATCTAGCAATTTCACATATTTCAAATTAAATATGATACAATCTTGAAGATGTTTCCAATGCATTTATAATAAAACCATAGTTTTTACCAAAGTGAACCTTCTATTGTGACAGTTTAGTAAAAGGAGAAATATGGCTCAAATAGATTACTATAATATAAATTAGTAAGTGGTAAGTATCACAAGATAGATATATACCCAGTGCTATGAGTATCAGACAGGGTGGAGTGCCTTTTTATGGGTTGATAATCTCATGGATGAAGAAGCTTTTAGAAAGTTAGGATTGACAGTTACTGAATTTAAAGGAAAAGTACAGAGATAGATATGTGAATAAAAGCAAATAAGGGGAAACTCTGGACATGCAATGAGATCATATAATAACTTAAATATATTGTATTGCAGTATCTCCCAGTATTTGGTATTATTTATAGCTGAAAATTAAAGTGATCACTAATTTTATAAACAGAATGAATAATGATAAGCACATGGTTTAACTGGTATAAAATTATCAAGTGTTTCTCTGTGGGTTCGATTTAAAGAAGTTACTGTTTTTGTATTTTTGTTTTTGGGCCACACCTGTCTGTAATCAGGGGTTACTCCTGGCTCTGCTCAAAAGTAACTCAGAAATAGCTCCTGGCAGACTCTGGGGACCATAAGGGATCCTGTAGATCGAACCTAGGTCTGTTCCGAGTTGGCAAAAATAAGGCAAATGCCCTAACGCTGTGCTATTTCTCTAGCCCCAGATTTAAACAACTTAAACTCTGATCAATTTTGAACTTATGTATCTTATGACACTTGGTTATCTTATGACATTGTTATATATTTGTGTTTACACATTAATTTCTACTACTAATATTGAGATTGTTGAGAAAAGAACTGTCTCACTGAATTTTCCGAAAAAAGCAGAAAGTCTGAAATATATTTTACTCCACTGTGTGTTTTGTTCTATTACTCTTACTCTTGTTGTACTGTATGTTTTACTCATCTTCCTCTCTCCAGTATTTAACATAGTTAGTGTTTGTAGATGCCTTTTCTCTGAAAATAGACTTAATCAGACCTCCATAATCACTCTTCTTCCTATCATAGTTCAATTTTTCCTGGACATGTAGAGAATACTTGCATTTCTTGTACTGTGTGACTTCCTGGGACTGATGCTTCTGATATATTTTTTTAAATCAGTGGGTTTTCAGTACATTCATTGAGCCTGTGAGAATGAAATCCATTAAGAAAAATAGTAAATCTGAGTATATTCTGAAGCTGATCAGAAGCATGGACCATTAATGAGGGTCCATATCAATGGACTTTTTGATCTTTCTAGAGTATTAAATACCAAGTGTTTTATGTAAGATATGGAGATTCAAAAAAGTTATGGATAATCTGTATAGTCACATCCTGCTTGTAGTTGGCTGACATAGAGGTGTATACAGAATTCATTCCAGTAGGTGATCACAGAATCATTTTAAATACAGTAGAGTTATAATCCTTACCAAGGTACTATTTTGTTCATAAAACATGTTTCAAAAATCTCTTTCACAAAGAAACAAAACAATAACACTAAAAAATCTCAAGTTGTAAAAGCACAAAAATTGTAAGAAATGGCAATATAGATAAATGACAATATAGTGAGATTTTTTTTAAAAAAATGTCTTAACATCTATGCAGATGCTAGTTCAGGCTTCTATTAAATCTATCCTCAGCTTTAGACATGCCTCTGACTGACATGGGATATCAGTAACTGAATAACATGAAGAAAATGTTCAACTTTCGTTAGCATTTTTCTGGTCTTTAGTTAAAGGAGATGAGCCATTGTTATACTCAAAATGAATTTGTGACTTGTCCATTGAAAATAATATTCTGAATCTTAGAGCTAAGGCTTTAATGCATATATGCCTGTTTCTTAAGGTTAATACTTACAAAATGAATTACTAGCTAACTAGTACTTAGGGAGAATCTGTAGTTTTTTAATTTTATTATTCAAGATTTACAATCAGTTCAATGTGTTGCTCTTGCACAAATACCTGCATTGCAGCCTGTTTCCAAGATTTGCAGGGAGTAGTTTAGATGTCAATGCAAAGTAGGTCTAGGACTAAAAGGCCAAAGATCTATCATTATACCTGGTGCACCTAATGAGGTTCCTTCCACTATTATTCCCATACTTCACAATACTTCCCAAACAAGCTCTTTGTCTTTTTCAGGGTCATTTCTCTGGTTAATCATTGCCTCTTACTGAAATCTTATTTATTTTGGATAAATATTTTGGAGAAACTAAAATATGAGGTATTGTCAAGAGTTTTGGTAAACTACTATTTGAGTGCACGTAGTATGCAAAAAGTAAGCACTGTTGGTGGGAAAAGCCCTAATTCACTGTCACTATGTAACTTAAATACAATTGTGAAACTGTAATTCACAATTTACTCAATATAAAAAAATGAAAAAAATGCTAATCCCAGATGAATATATAAATTCTTTCCAAGAGATAACTCTAATGGTCTTTAATTTTGTCTAATTTATAAAACATGTGAGAATCATATAAATGTATTTAATTTACTAAAATTAATGCATATGCATACACAGAAATGTTTGCAAGAATATTCACACCAACAAGTGTTTTAGAGATGTCTTTCCACCACATTTTCACATATTCTATTATTACAAGATGAGAAGAAATATATTCACTACTGAAGATGATCTCATGCCACTGTAGAGGCATATTATTTGATTATTTCTTTATTACAGGAGTGAATACTTCTGAAAACAAGAATCTCGCTTAATAAATGTTTATTATGTTTGCTTCACATGATTTTTGTATGTCCTTTTGTAACTCTGTGGTTTTGCTGAGAAGAAATTTTTAAAATGCTAGAAGGCTTTCATTTCTACCATTTATTTATATTTAATTTGAAGCTGGGGAAATCAATTTAAATAACTTGGCTTCAGTGTCCTTACCTACCACTTGTCCAGATCTTTGGATTTCTCTATTTTTTACCCTCAAGTTTAACAGGCTGGCATTTTAAAATCCTAATAGAGTTTTTGTAGTTCTATTTTTAATAATGTTTTTATTTAAGCATCATCATTATAAAATTATTCATATTTAAATTTCAGTCATAGAATGTACACCACTCTTCACCAGTGCACTTTTTCCTTTATCAATGACCCTTTCTCCCCTCTCATCCAGAACCTCCCCATACCTGTCTTTGGGATGCTGCATTTTGCTTATCTCTCTCTTTAAATTTTTTTTAAATTGTGATAGAATCAATAATACAAAAATGAAAGCACTGTGGTCATAAGCCTCATAGGATCATCTAATCTATGGATCTGTGAGAGGTCCATAGCTAGGGTACACAATTTCCACATACTATGAAATTATTAAGAAATGTAAATACCATGACGGTTTTGTAGGAAGAAAGGTAGTAGCTGTGTTACTGAGTGACTGTTTTACCTAATGACTGCTACACTGGGCCCAAAAGGCTTGGGTCTCAATTCTATTATACTTATTACCAGTCACTAACTAAAAAATAATTTTTTCTCATATGGAAAAACACAAGAAATTTTCCTACTTGTACAGAAAAGTTTAAAGATTTATTATGTTACAGAAGAATATACACATGGCTATTCCAATGGAAGAGAAAAAAAGTTATTTAGTTTAGTTTTTTTTAGTTTTTTAGTTTTTAGTTTTTTAGTTTAGGTGCTCAGAGTTTACTACTGACTCTGCATTAAGAAATCGCTTCTGGCAGGATCAGGGGACCATATGCGATGCCGGAGATAGAACCCGGTTCCATCCTTGTGCAAGGCCCTACGAGTGTGCTATTGCCCCAGCCCCTGGAAGAGAATATTTATGAAACAATAATTTATGTGAAATTTTATTTCGAGAAATAGTGTGGATTGTTTGTTTGTTTTTAGGCCACACCTAGCAGCACTCAGGCTTTACTCCTGGCTCTGTACTCAGAAATTGTTCCTGGCTCAGGGAATCATATGGGATGCTGGGGATTGAACCCGTGTCCATCCTGGATCAGCTGCATTCAAGGCAAATGCCCTAGTTCTGTGCTACCTCTCCTGCCCCACAATAAACATTCTTTGAGAAATCCTAAATATGTTTATTTTTCTTCTACATAAGAAAAACTTAATAACTAGAGGCCATAATTCCAGACATTATGTATGAGGAAGTTATGCAAAGTTTGACTGAAAATTCACAAGATTTTAAAATTAGATAATATAGAGAATGAATAAGAAAACAGATGAATAATTGTACTGCATATATTTCCAAGCACACACACACAAAACTATTTAAAGTGGTTATCGTCATCTAGAGTAAAAGTAAAATCCAATGTATCTCTTCTTTTTGTTGAATAAAGGGCTAAGAAAACTTTTAGATTTTAAATAATGAAGAAAAGTCAAGATAAGAGTTTTTCTGAGGCTCAGATTTAGTTGAAAGGTACTTGCATGTAGCTCACTCCAATTCAAATTTCTAGAACCACAAAAAGTGTCACGAGCCCCATCAGTAGCAATTCTGAAGAAGAGTCACATTTAAGCCCTAAGTACTGTTAAGTATGGTCTAAATATTTCCACAAAGAAGAACATTTTATTCAATCATATGAGAAAATGAAATCAAATGCAAATATAAATGTGTATATAGTTTTAATGGGGCATAGTTGTACTGATTAAGTTGAATACATTCTAGAGTTTCTTTCCTGCTACAAAGAAATTGTTGAGTAGTTAATTCAGAGATCATATATCAGCAAATCATAAAAATTTTACTACCTGGATCTTTACAGAAGAAGACCTGACAGAATGTTGGCTACAACATTTAAGAAACTCAAAGATCAGTGGAAGAAAGCAGATAATTGTTAAAGGTCTATGATTTATGAAATCAGGTTTAATCGATACATTTTTCAAAGACAACTGATTATTTCTTTTGAAATGTCAAGCAGATCCTCCAAATAGTTTATCTCCCCCCTTACAAATATTACTTGAAAAGCTGTGGAGTGAAAAAGTACACTGAAACGCACCAAAAAACAGTAAGACTCAAATTAGAAGCAACATTAAATTCCATATGAGCTGAGGTGCGTAAGAGTGGATTTAAAGGACAGAAAGAGTTCAGGAAGGGTTCACTTACATTTCATTCCTCACAAAACTCTGGGGTGAGAAAGAGAATCAAAGCCATACATATAGAAAGTTTGCCAAGGATTCTAAATTGGGACATATTGTAAACATCAATGAGGATAGTGTAATTCCTTGAGTTCTGAATGTAAACTAGAGTTTCAATTTTATGATGTGTACCCAACAGTACTCCATGTGTACAAAACAAATGGATGTACAATCTCCAAAATTTTACTAGAAAATGTCTGAAAATAGTAAATTCTTGAGAACATAATGTACATGATGAATTAATTAATCTTCTTTGAAACATGATGAAGTAGAGATTGAGATTCATATCCAGATGAGAAAATGGAAAATAAATCATTCAGCTGGAGGGAAAGTGAATCTCAGAGTCCTGAGTATTAACACAGCCATCCATAGTGAATTCTCTGAGCTGACTTTATCCCAATCTAAATATTAATTTTGAAATAAAGAAGAAATAGTAATTACATTATTCTAGGAGGGCGAAGGCAAAAGTACATATAGGTATAAATGTACACGTTTGCTGAAATGATAGTGAAGCTGTTTATAGTTCATAGAATTTTCACAATAATGTGCAAGGCGAAAGGTATATATATTTATATTTAATCCCTTTATTTCATATAAAGAAAAAAACTGAGAAAAATTGAATTTTCTCACCAAAGAAAACACAAGAAACCTTTAAGTCCCTATGCCTGTATATGAAAATATCTCATTGACTTTATGAATTCTTACAATGTCCAAAATGCCTCCCCCTTCTACCTACCATTTATTTCATGCCCAACAACTAGGTAATTCTACTTTTAACTCATAGATTATTTTGCCAACCACACACACATGCTCAACCATTTTCACCATTTTCAAGAATTAAATTTTAGTGATATAATTTTCTTGACCCAGTATTACTATATTTTTAATATAAGCACTGTGAGATACACAGTTACTAAGTTTTAAATGATTCAGTTTCATCATATTTCTCTCAGAATATGCATATCCTTTTCTGACAAACCTCACCCTTACTCAACCTCTCAGCATTACTAACAATGATAAAATATGGGGCACTTTAATCTTCTTCCTCCTACTCAACAGGAAAACCTGGATGAATTACAGTCAATTCTGTTCTGAACCCTGCACGAATGACAGAATGAAAACATCATGCTTTATGAACTATGAAAGCTAGAAATGGATTTCTCTCTGACATGCCAGGCTTTTAAACCTTGTACGTGTGCCCAGTATAGAGATCTCTGAAACCATCAATAAAATGGTAATCAACACTGACTACTCAGTCTGAGTTAACTGACAACAAACAAATAAGGACAAGAAAGATTTGCGATCTAGATCTCTCCAAGATAGGGGTATTCAAAGTTTAAGAAAGGAGATTAAGAATCAACTTCATAAAGGCCAATTCAAGATAAAAATCTATTGTAAAATGGAAAAAATAGATCAATAAATTATTGCTGTGGATAATATGACAACTCCATGTCTTTATAAAGAGATAATGATAGCAGTAAACTCCAGCTATCCAGTTTTAGAAATGGGAATAAAGAAAACAATAATATCATTTTGCTTTGTATGTTTAAAAAATATTTGCAGTCCCACAAAATCTCACAAATGGAACCTAATATTTGTAGTGTAAAAGAACAAGAGGCTTCTGTTAATAAAAATAGCCTTTGATGTGCTATTGTATTGGGTTTGCTAAGATTTTTGTTGAGAATTTCTGCACCAGTGTTTATCTGTGAGATTTGTTTGTAGTTTTCTTTCTTGGTAGTATCTCTGTCAGATTTGGGAATCAGTGAGGTTCCCTTTTTATGGATATTTTGGAAGAGTCTAAGGATCAGTGGTAGTATTTCCTATTTGAATGTTTGAAAAAACTCACATATAAATCCATCTACTGCTGGACTCTTATTTTTGGAAATATTGTTATTTTCTGTTTTAATCTTCTTGCTTGTCATTGGCCTGTTTGGGCTATCTACATTCTATTTATTCAGTATTGGGAGATGTTATGTTTTCAGAAATCTGTCCATTTCTTTTAGGTTCTCTAGCTTAACAGTAGAGTCATATAAAATTAGCTCTCATGATGTCTTGGATTTCTTGGGGTTCTGTTGTAATTTCTCCTTTTACATTTCTGATTGAATTAATTTAATCACTTTCTAATTCTTTTTGTGTTAATATTGGCAATGGTTTGCCTATCTTGTTTATTTTTCAAAAGAAAGCTACTAATTTAATTGATTCTTTGTATTATTTTCTTACAAACTGAGTCCAACAGCACATCCAAAAAAATGGCATCATGATCAAGTGGGTATCATCGTAGGGATGCAAGAATGGTTCAATATACACAAGTCAATCAATCTCAAACACCATATCAGTAAAAGGAAGTTCAAAATCAGATAATCCTAACAATCAGTGTAGAGAACGCTTTTGACAAGATTAACACCTATTCACTATTAAAACCCTCAGCAAAATAGGTATGGGAAGAGTCTTCCTCAAGATAACAAAAGTTAATTAGAATAAGCTCATAGAAAAAATATTCTTTATGGTGGAAATTGAAGCCGTTATCCCTAAGGCCAGGTCAAGAAAAGGATGCCTATTGTCCCCACTCTTATTAAACATAGTATTAAAAGTCCTATCAACAACAATCAGGCAAGAGAAGGAAACCAACAGAATCCAGTTGGAAAAGTGAAAGTCAAACTATCTCTATTTGCTGAAAGAATGATGATATATATTCAAGACCCTAAACGGTCTGCAGAAAAGCTCCTAGAAACAATTAGCCAATTCAATAATTTGGCGAGTCACAAAGTCAGTACAGAAAAATCTGCTGCATTTCTTTATATAAATAATGATTCAGTTGTGAAAGAGATCAAAGGGTCTATTCCATTTATAATAGTGTCAAAAGATAAAGTACCTTGGAATCAACTTAATAAAGGAGATGAGAACCTATATCAATGAAACTACAAACACTTTAGAAAAATGCTAATGGATTGGAAGAAACAATGTTATAAAATTACCTTTGTACCTGAACTACTATATAGATACAATGCAATCCCAATTCACATTCAGACATCCTTCAAAGACTTGTGTGGAAATATAAAATACCACAGATAGCCAAAATCATACTGAAACAAAAAACTGGGAGGTCTCATTACTGAACTTGAAGCTGTCCTACCAAGCCATAATAATCAAAACTGTATGGCATTGGTACAAAGATAGACTTTCAGTCCAATGGATCCAAATAGAATCTTGTAACAACCCACCAAGGATATGGTCAACTACTTTTTTAATTATTTTTATTGATACCAATGTGAATTATAAGTCTTTCACAGTTATATTTAAGGTACATAGTGACAGTGAATTAGGGCAATTCCCACCACCAGTATTGATTTCCCTCCACCCCTGTTCCTAGTATGCATACCATAACTCCATCCTTAGGCCCATGAACTGCTAGTGTAACAGGTCCCTTTTGTGTATAGCTTGTTGTAGTTTGGGTCTCTTGATTCTATTGTCATTGGCTTTGGGTTGGGTATTTATGTCTGATCATTTTTATTTCCACTAAATGTTGGTGAGACTCCTTGTGCCTGGTACTATCCACTTTTTTCTCAATTTATGATACAGAACAAGATGATTCATTTTCTATGGTTCGGTTGAAAAATAAAAGTGGGGAGGAGACCCTGCCTAGAAGCTACAAATATAATTTAAAAGAAGAAAGAAAGAAAGAAAGAAAGAAAGAAAGAAAGAAAGAAAGAAAGAAAGAAAGAAAGAAAGAAAGAAAGAAAGAAAGAAAGAAAGAAAGAAAGAAAGAAAGAAAGAAAGAAAGAAAGAAAGAAAGAAAGAAAGAAAGAAAGAAAGAAAGAAAGGAGGGAGGGAGGGAGGGAGAAAGGAAGGAAGGAAGGAAGGAAGGAAGGAAGGAAGGAAGGAAGGAAGGAAGGAAGGAAGGAAGGAAGGAAGGAAGGAAGGAAGGAAGGAAGAAAGGAAGAAAGAAAGAAAGAAAGAAAGAAAGAAAGAAAGAAAGAAAGAAAGAAAGAAAGAAAGAAAGAAAGAAAGAAAGAAAGAAAGAAAGAAAGAAAGAAAGAAAGAAAGAAAGAAAGAAAGAAAGAAAGAAAGAAAGAAAGAAAGAAAGAAGAAAAACAAAACAAAAAAAGCAGGGGGCAGGTGTGACCTCACCACACATTATTACTTTGCTCATTATTTTAATAACTTAGAACATTATCCAAAATAGTTCTCTTTCTTTAACTGTTTCAGGCATATAGTTTTTCATTTTAAAACATACATCTTACAATTATTTGCTGCTTTGGTGTTTTAACTGATAGCTGAATTGTACATTTGGTAAATGCAAATAGTTAAACATGTTATACTGATGTGAAACAAAAAGATTGCTTTTTGTCCTGACAACATAAACAAGAGGCTTTTATCTGCAATTATTTCTAAACAAGTAATACAATTAAAACTTAGTGTTTGCAAATCATAAGTCCAAAAGAGTTCACTAAAAAATAACCCTATGTAATTATTTTATCACAGGGCCCATAATATATATACATATATATCATAATATATATATCAACTAACAAGTTACCTAGGTTTTACATGATTAATTACTCAACTTTAGCAAATGTTAAATTTTTAAAAGCCCCAATTTTTTCTTTCCTTAGTTAGCAGTTTTTTTATTAGCATAGACAATAATGTCTCTAGGGTAATTTGTTTTGTCAGATAAAAAGCAAGCTCTAAGGTCACTTGATTTTAAAAAATACTTTTTTCTCTCTATAGTCAATTTTTATCCTGAAATCCACAAAACAATTTGAACACACACATTAAATGAAAACACAGAATACAAGCTGACAAAGAAAGTGAATAAAAATCAAATTTTTCACAATCCTCTTCCCTTAGAGGGATAGAGATAAACAATCCTTGATGTCAATAATTACCAAATATGTTACTAAGAATGGCTGAAATCCATGGTATACCCTTTAGGCGGATCCTTTGAGTTATAATTCTCTTATTAATCTTTATAAAATTTGCTCCTTGTGCCACTAATAGAGGTCTTTCATGGGCTGGTTGATGCTCTAAAGTGGCCAAGTTTTAGTTGTTCCTTGATTATATGGTTTAAACAGAATTCAGCGGTGAGTTCATACCTTGAAAATTGTAATTCCTTTGAATTACAAATCTTGATAATCCTTTTAAGAGAATTTACATTTTGTAATGGTCTAAAAATTTTGTTAGTTTAGCATATAAAATTTTAACGTGCAATACTTATAAACACAGTAAGAAACTATAGCTTCTGAATTTATTTAAATTTGGTTCAATATTTTGACTAGAAGTCTTCTTTTCAAATATGACTTAAATAAATAAAAAAATAAACACTAATTTTAAGGGCATTTAAAAGAGTTTAAACTTGCATTAATAAGACAAAAATAAAATTCCTGGTAATTTACAAATTACTAATTTGAGGTCTTCTAAAGTAGGTACATTTGATTTTTCTTGAGTCAATTTTGGTCAACTTTAATAGGCATAGTTTTTGTTTGATAATTGGAAATTTAAGAAATTATTAGAGCTGTTTTATTGTTTATATTATTCTGATATAAGCTATATCATTTAATAAAATACCCTCAGAGGATGAAACAGGGAAGAGAAGGTTAAGAAAAAAGGAATGCAGGTATGTGATTTATACGAGAAAGATAATTTTTGAATTTATGAATACTGGAAAATGGAAGAGAATTATGTACAGAGTGGCCAGTTGGTTGCAAATAGGAATGGAGGAAATTTACAGTGTGAATTTAAAAGAATGTGCAGAAAGGTTGAAGGATGTGTTCTGAGAAAAACAAAATGTATCACAAAGAGTTTCTCTCCTTGATGTGCAAAAGTGTAAGGATTCCCTGTATATTTAGCTGACTCAATTTCCAGTAAGGAGAATGGGCTATTGGTCTTTTCCCAACATTGGAAAAGGGAATTAGCCAAGCCCCAAGTGACAGTCTTTTGGAAGGACCCAGAATCAGGGAAATAGAGCAGTCATTTTCCTCTGTTGTCATCAGGTTGTGTGTTTCCACAGGAAAAAAAAAACCTTTAGGTATTTAGGACCCAGCTAAATAGGTATATATTTATATTTATATATAATAGGTATATATTTACTAGGTATATATACACACCTAGTAAAAGTACCAATAATGACTTGACCCAAGTTAATTCAACCTGAGGTTAGCTTTTGTTTTGCAGGATGAAGATTTGCGGGGCTTTTATCTTCCTTTTTTTTTTTTTCTTCTTTTTTTGTTTTTGTGTCACATCCGTTAGTGCTCAGGGTTATTCCTGGCTCCATGCTCAGAACTCGCTCCTGGAAGGAACGGGGGACCATATGGGATGCCGGGATTTGAACCACAGACCTGCACGCAAGGCAAACACCTTACTTCCATACTACCTCTCCGGCCCTCTGGACTTTTTTCTTTGATTTTGATTTTTTTTTAACCAGCTGTCGCCTAGCGTCACACTTTGCATAGCAGCAACCAGTTAAGCAGCAATGGCAAGTTATTCAAGCCGAAGCTGATGCCCTTATGGTTGAATCCTCTGCTTACCCAGATGGAGCTTGGTTTCCAGACTTACAGTTTAATTTATGTGACTTTGTGGGCCCCTTTTGCTCCAGTATTAAAATGCCTTAGACAGGCCCTGGGTACCATGACCCATATGATTCATCTTATGGATACACCACATTAAGTGCAAATTTTTTTTCTACAAATAAATGTGGAACCAAAATGGATTATTATTGTGCCTCATGGGGGTGTGAATCTACAGGTTCAGGCAGCTGTATAAAGCACAACACTGAAGATTTTATTAAAATTATCAAACATCATCAGCTGGATACTCATCCGGGGTTACTCAATGTAATCTTGTACTTTTACATTTTATAAAAACTGGAAAAAATGTAGAAACATTTTAAAAGAGGAATGATGTGGGGATTAAGATTTTATAAATCTGGCCATAGCTCTGGATTACTTTTTAAAATCTAGTTAAGCATCACATATCCTACCTTTAAAATAGGGCCTGAGATGTGGCCCTTGATCCCACATCACCTCCTGCTCCTCTGTGATATCTCTCAGCTTTTCATCACCCAGTCCAAATGCTCTGACCTCTGGGTCACCAATATTTGAACCCCAATTTACCTTGACCCCTAGTGGAGCACTGCCCATGCACCATGTTCTTTTACTGTGCATGCCCTTTAGCAGCTTATGAATTCCACCTATGTTATGCTTAACTATACTAGGCCTAATTTAACTATGGGTTGCTGGTTTTGCTTTGATGCAGCCTCCCTTTTTATTAAGTTATTGCCCTTAATTAATCATTTTATATAAATGCAACTGAAACTTAATCGTGTTCCACCCTTGGCACCCTGGGTGTAACATTTGGACAGGTGCAGGGTCAAGGCTCCTACCTATATAGTGGACAAGGAAAACAGTACGATTGTCCCCCTTATTGCCTCAATTTTACCATCTGGACATTTCCTCTTTTGATTGGGCAGTTCCAACCACAAAACAATGGCTGTGTAAAAATATAGAACTTAACAAGTGCCTATATTGATCAGCAATTTTAAGCAATGACCTAGATGTGTGATTGTCCAGTTAATTCTCTGAGTTTCCTGGTTTTCTGTTCTAGATATGTTACCTCTGCCACCATGACTTGCTTTAATCAGGACCTAGGTACTATGGCTGCAATTATTATAACCACCCTTTTAAGTCTTGCAGGAGCAGCCACCGGTGCAGCAGCCCTTGGAACCCAGCACACAGCCACTGCAGCGATGAAATGACTAATTGACTAGGATTTGGCTGAAATTGGCAACTCTGTCACATACCTTCAGACTTCCCTACATTCCCTGGCCAACGTAGTGTTGTAAAATCAATGAGGCCTGAATAGACTGTTCCTAAAAGGGAGTGGCCTTTGTGCTGTCCTTTGCGAAGAGTGCTGCATCTATACTTACCATACCAAACTGGCTGTGGACTCTATTAATAAAGTGCAGACAAGAAGTGAACAAAAAAAAAAAGAGAGTGTGAGGCAGGATCATCTTGGTATCAAAACTGGTTTACTTGGTCCACTTGGCTTAATGCCCTTTTATCTGCATTAGCAGGACCATTAATTATTTTTTGATTATTATTACTTTTGGACCTTGCATTTTAAATTATCTGTTGGTCATGATTAAAGAGCTGTTTTCACAGGATGCAATGCTTGCTAATGTAGTAAATTAATTAACAGTACAAACTGGAAACAGAAAGGCTGCAGCGTATGTTATGTTAGCAGAAACGCATGACCTATAGGTTAGTTTGATAGTCAATGATGGGTAAGGTTCTGGGACACCCGTTAGGTGTCACCAGGATAACCAAAGCCAGGCACAAACCCTCCTGCCTAACTCACTCAATTCTTATAAAGTAAAAAGATGAAGAACTGGGGAGAGAAGTTGGGAAATAAGAGGATTTCTGCAAGCTGACCTTGAACATATGTTCCCTGCTGAAATGAGTTAAGGATAAAATAAAGAGAAATTCATCGAGGTCAAACTATCTAGGGCCTAGGCCAATAGTGCCATGAGTATTGCAAATGCTATCTTTACATATTTTCTGATTTAATGATGCCATGAGCATTGCAACCACTATCTTTACATACTTTCTGATTTAATGAAGCTTGTACCTTGTGAACTGTGTGACTGCTGTCTTCACATACCATCTTGTTGCTGTAATGCCTAAGCTCTATTACCCACTTTCTGTTTCCTGCCTAATGTTTGCCCTTAAAAGCCTTGTCCCTATAAAGTTTATTGCTCTAACAATGCTTCCCTGTGAGTGGTCTGTGGCTTGCAATCTTCCCTTCGTTGCCGGGTTCCCACCTCAAATGCTATGGGCTGGAAGATACCCTTACCCACCTGTTCATCAGCCTTGTCGGATGGGAGCCCACCAGAGCCGACAACCTTTCACTTCACCCTACCCTTCCATAAATGGACAATCTCATCTCTCCTATTCACTCTTCTGTATAATTATTCTATCTTCACCTGCAATAAATGAGCTGCAACACTAAAGTGGTCCTACAGAGTCTCTCTTTTCTCCATACCTCACCCTCTGCTCTTCGCCGCATGTGGCCATTTGCCCACCAATACAAGGATGGTTACATTATGGCAGTTAGGATGGCATATCTAAAAAACACTGGGAATAATTTGTGTTGGCTGGGAGGTGGTAAAAAAAAGTAACTTATTAGATACAGGAGTGATATATAGAATATAAAAAGTACTCAAAAATGTTAATCTCACAAAACCTAAAAATTTTCTTAAATGAGGAGAGAAAATGAACAGAGTCCTTTCAGAGAAATACCAACAAATGGCTAACATATTTAAAAATGCTCAACATTATTTATCATTAATGAAAGCCAAATCAAATCAACAATCTTATATTTGGCTGCTTGGTCCAATCCATATGCTAGATAGTATGAAAATTTTTCAGTAAACCAGTAACTAACAGCCATATGACTCAGCAAACTTGCTTTTGGGTATTTATACCCAAAACAGAAAAACACTGATCCAAAAGGTTGTATACACACTGCTGTTCATCGTAGCACTCAGTACAATATCTAAGAGTGGAATCAACCTAGTCATCCCACAACAGGAGAGTGGATCAACAAGATGGGACATACTACATATATGTAAGGAATGATGCAATTATGCAATTTGCAGCAATGTGGATGGGACTGGAAGATATGACGTTAAATCAGGGGTCTCAAATTCAATTTACCTGGGGGCCGCAGGAGGCAAAGTTGGGGTGATCCTTGAGTGCAAAGTCAGTAGTAAACCTTGAACATTGGGGGGTGTGACCCAAACAACTAAAACAAAACAAAACAAAACGATTCCTCTAGGGCAGGGCCACAAAATGTTGTACGGAGGGCCACAAAATGTTGTACGGAGGGCCACAAACGGTCCGCAGGCCGCAAGTTTGAGACCCCTGCATTAAATGAAGTAAGCTAGAAGAAGGATCATATCACTTATATGTTAAAGGATGATATCACTTATATATGGTATGTAGAATAACTGCATGAAATAATTCATGATTTAATGATGCTTAATGAGAAAACTCTAGTCCCCAGTGTATAGTGAGGAAAAGGAAACAAATTGAATGGAGGAGGAGAAAATCTAATAAGAAAAAATGAGAGAGAGGGGCCAATAGATCTTGGGTACAACCATGGTGTAAAAAAGGACATAATTAAATATCCAAGCAAATGTCAACCCAAAGAAATCATGCAGTGCAAACTTTAACAATCATAATTAAAAATGGTGGGGCCAGAGAGATAGCACAGCGGCAGGGTGTCTGCCCTGCGAGCAGATGATAATTCAAATCCTGGCATTTCTTATGGTCTCCCATGCTTGCCAGGAGTGACTTCTGTGCACAAAGCCAGGAGTAACCCCTGAGTGCAAAAAGAAAATAAATAAAAATGGGCCTGTTATATTGGCATAACATATGTTGGAATAGATGGTGTATGAGATGCATTCTCAGAAAATTGGTAGAGTGAGGCTGATACTGGTGGTGGGATTTGATGCTAAAACATTGTATGTCTACAAGACATCTATGAATAACTTTATAGATGACAATGGTTTAATTTTTTTAATGTGCCAGTCATGAGGCCAGAGCAATGGCGCAGTGGTAGGGTGTTTGCCTTGCATGCAGCTGACCCAGGACAGACTGTGGTTCGATACCACTGCATCTCATATGGTCAAGCCAGAAGTACTTTCTGAGTAACCCCTGAGCCTTAACGGTGTGACCTTCCCCACCCCAAAGAAAACTGTGCCAGTCAAAGCAGCATGCTAGAGGTAATAGAATAGGTAGGAGAAAACATTGTGACATTGATAAAAGGAAGTTGACACAAGTGGTGGGACTGATGCTAGAACATTATACACTTAAACTATTAATAAAAATAGCCCTATAAGAAACTCAATGGTTATTTTTCATATTTTAAGCAGTTAAGTACATTATAAGCATCATATCAGAGGCTTATTTTCTTAATAAAATCTGTAAGTCTAAGTTATAAAACATTTTGAGATTTTTCTGTATTACTGTACATGGATTATCCCTCCCTATCTCTTCTCTTTCTTATTCCAAAATGACCCACTTTATATATTATACTCATTCCATACAAATATATGCCTTCTTTCTCTTTTTGTTTTATATTATGTAGTAAACTCATATATGTATATATATGTATGTATATCTTAGCACAGCAAAATCTTCTATTTTGTGATATGATAGTTAATTTCCCCCAATTTTTAAAAGCAAAAAAGTTTTTGGGGGGTTTGGGTCACACCCGGCAGCGCTCAGGGGTTACTCCTGGCTCACTCTGAGAAATCTTTCCTGGCAGGCTCGGGGGACCATATGGGATGCCGGGATTCGAACCACTGTCCTTCTGCAAGCAAGGCAAATGCTCTACCTCCATGCTATCTCTCTGGCTCTAGCAAAAAAGTTTTGACTCAGATTTGTAAGACCTAGAAAGAACATCTAGAACAATAAAAATATACTGAATTTAATTGGCTTACACATACTGTTCATTTTCTATGACTACTGTTATAGTGCTTTTTCTTACTGCATGTTAGCAGGACTAGGATGATTCGATTCATTCTCTGCTTACTCCCTTTCTATACACACAAACATACAAATATATAGCTTTATTTTAGAGTCATACCCAATGGTGTTCAGGGTTAATTTCTGGTGTTACGTTCAGGAATTAGTCCTGGTGGTGGACCATATAAGATGCAAGGGATCAAACCTGAGATGGCAGTGTACAAAGCAGTTGCCCTAAATGCTGTACTGTTACTCCAGCCCCTGTGATTTGAAATATTTGGAGCTGATACTCACTTATTTTTGTTATAATAATTAGTACTGTTCATTCCTATTTGCAAAGAAAAAAGGTAATACTCTGCCTCTTCTCAAACTATCTAGATCTAAGTCCTCGTTTTATCAACTTCAAACTATTTCACAAAATGCAATAAAACTGGACCATTTGGGGGCTAGAGTGGTGGCACAAGGGGTAAGGTATCTGCCTTGCATGCACTAGCCTAGGACGAAACACAGTTTGATCCCCGGTGTCCCATATGGTCCCCCAAGCCAGGAGCGATTTCTGAGCTCATAGCCAAGAATAATCCCTAAACGTCACCGAGTGTGGCCAAAAAACAAAACAAAACAAAACAAAAATACATGGACCATTTGAGTGATAAAACATGTAGTGTGTTTTTGGTAATAGTAAGTACAAGTTATTTGTTGCTTTAAAGACTGGAAATAAATACAATAATTAATTTTATAGGTATTGTCACCTGATACAATTATCTTTAAAAATTAGTACGATAGTTACTGGTTATCATTAAGACACTGGTTAAAAGACACATACCTAATACCTTTTCCTAGACGCTAACAATCTTATGCGCTTCTACTGTTTTCTAATGGCTCTTCTGTCTTCATACTGCTTCTGAAGGGCATTACCTACATATCTACCACATCTAAGAATATCCTCAGTGGAGAGGAGCAAACCCAGTGGCACTGAGAATTACTCCTGGCTGGCTCAGGGGACCATATTGAACCTGGGTCAGCAGCATGCAATGCAAACACCCTACCCTCTGTGCTATCATTCCTGCCCAACATTAAGAACTTAACTCAACTTTTGACTTAAAAAACAGCTTTAAAATTGAAGTAACAATTCTATATTTCTTCCCATTCTCATTCAGTTTTTTTTTCCTTTCACTTCTGATGGGGGCACACCTGATAGTGTTCAGGCTTTACTTCTGATTCTGAGCTCAGGAATCAGTTCTGGAAGCACTCAGGCGATTATGTGGGGTGCCAGGGATGAAATCTGGGTTAGCCACATGAAAAATAAGTGCACTGCCTGCTGTCCTCTCTCTAGCCCCTCCAAGTTTTCTTAATTTAAGAGCAGAATTCTGATAGTTTTCAGACGGGGAAGAAAAATTTAGTAAACTACTGAATGTTGTTCTTAAGTTTTGTTTCCAAAGCTTAGTAAATTGAATTTTATTGAACAAGATATTCTTTTTATTACATAGTACCTAGTTTGTTATTTGGTATAAAGTATCTTTTAATTGTCTTTTGAAATTTATTATCTTTCTAGTCTGTGCTAAAAGTCAGCAAGGAATAACTATCTAATTTCATGATTTTTTTTATTAGAATTAAAATGTAAAAACCTAACTTTTATAACAGTGGCTATTATACTTTACAATTATCAACTTTTAATTCATTTATTAAGAATAAACAGGTTTGGGGGCCGGAGAGATAGCATGGAGGTAAGGTGTTTGCCTTTCATGCAGGAGGTCATCAGTTCAAATCCCGGCGTCCCATATGGTCCCCCGTGCCTGCCAGGAGCAATTTCTGAGCGTGAAGCCAGGAATAACCCCTGAGCACTGCCGGGTGTGACCCAAAAACCACACACACAAAAAAAAAGAATAAACAGGTTTGGGGGCCGGGCGGTGGCGCTGGAGGTAAGGTGCCTGGCTTGCCTGCGCTAGCCTAGGACGGACTGCGGTTCGATCCCCCGGCGTCCCATATGGTCCCCCAAGAAGCCAGGAGCAACTTCTGAGTGCATAGCCAGGAGTAACCCCTGAGCGTCACAGGGTGTGGCCCAAAAACCAAAAAAAAAAAAAAAAAAAGAATAAACAGGTTTAAAATTCCCAATAAATTAGTAATTATTAATCAGTCAAAAAATAGCCAAGCCAAAGAAGACCCCAGCTAACATAAGGTTTCCAGGGCCCTACAAAAAGGTAGGCTGACTGCACCCACAAGGACTGGGGGAAGACTCCTGCCTGTGTTTGGGCACAAAGGTGACACAATCCAGAGATGCACCTGTACTTCCTGCTTGACTCCTGGTTTGCTGCATGTGGCAGCCAAAGAAGACCCAAGCAAACATAAGGTCTCCAGGGCCGTACACAAAGGTAGGCTGACTCCATCCACAAAGTGTGGAGCCAGAAGAGTGTGACGCTCAGCTCTGCTCCATGGCCAAGCACATCTTCTAGCCCATGAACCCCATCACAAAATGTAGTAAAAACCACACTATAAGCCTGTCAATGAGAAAACAATGCAGTACAACAGCACGCATAGAAAATGAAGGTGGCGGCTCTGATAACCCAAAAAGTATCAACCACCTAATTTGTATCTCATATAAGGAGTTTAGAATAGAAAATATGGAAGATGCTCATAAAATTCAAAGAAAGCATAGATCGAGCTGAACAGACCAAAAAGATAGAAATCAGAAAACTTCATACTAAAATAACAGGCCTGAAAAATTCAGTAGATGAAGTGAAAAACTCAATGAAAAGCCTCTCCAACAGCAGCTGCAGACAGAATCAGTGAGCTGGATGATGAGAGGCATAAGAACTCCATACAACAGAAGATACTGGGAAAAAAACCTTAACGCAAATGATCAAACAATGGAAAATATTCAAATAATGTGAACAAATGAAAATAGAAGTCTTTGATAAATTCAACAGAAACAAAATAAGAATTATTGGAGTCCCAGAGACCCAGGAAGAAAATTCCCAGGAAGAATTAACAGTCAGGGTTATCATTATAGAGAAACTCCCCAGAGATAAAGATTACATGGAACCAAATCCTGCATACCCAAATAGTACCAGCTAAAAGAGACCCAAAGAAAAGCACTCCAAGAAAAATCCTAGTTACAATGTCAAATCCCACAGATATAGATGCAATACTAAAAGCAGCAAGATCGAAAAGGGAAATTACATTGAAAGGGGAATCCTTAGGATTTATAGCAGACCTGTAACAGGAAACCCCCAAGGCCAGAAGAAAGTGGTTGTATATAGTAACAAATGAATGCTTCACCTAGAATATGCACCCAACTCACTTTCAGGTGTTAAGGAAGTATATATGACTTCATAGATAAACAACTGCTCAGAAACTTTACAGACTCAAAACCACAAAAGAAAAACGGAAATGTCTACTTTAAGAAAAGAAAGACCAACGGACACTCTGAACATCTATACAAAGATGACACTAAATCTCATCTCACTTATCTCTCTCAATGTAAATAGATGAAATGCACCTCTTAAGAGACACAGAGTGGCAAAATGGATCAAAAATCTAAATCCAAGATTTTGCTTCCTACAAGGGACACATCTGAATAGTCAGAACAAACATAGACTCAAAATCAAAGGCTGGAAGAAAGTCATCCAAGAAAACAACTGGAGTGGCCATATTAATATTCTTTAAGAAGTGGATCAGACACTCCTGAAATTCATCTGGAACAATAAACACCCTCGAATAGCTAGAGATACCCTTGGCAAAAGGAATATGAGAGGCATCACCACCCCAATTTTAAATTGTATTACAAAGCTATTGTCATTAAAATAGCATAGTATTAGAATAAAGACTCAGATAAGTGAAATAGACTAGAGTATTCAGAGAATGTTCCACAGATATACAAGCAACTAATCTTTGAAAAAAGGAACACTGAATGCAAAATGAAGCAAGGAAAGCCTCTTCAACAGTAGTGTTGGGACAACTGGTCAGTCAATTGCAAAAACAACAAACTCAGAATTCCATCTACATCATGCACAATGGTCAAATGTAAAATGAATTAAAGACCCTTATATCATATACCTGAAACCATAGGGTATATAAAGCAACACATAGGAAAGACTCTAAAAAACATTGCATCTAAACAAATCTTCAAGGAGGAAATAGCACTCTTTAAAAATGTTGAAGCAGAGATAAACAAGACTATTTTAAGTTGAGAAATTTCTGCACCTGAAAAGAAGCAATGCCTAGAATACAAAAGCCACCGATAAAATGGGAGAAGCTATTCACTCAATACCCATCAGATAAGGGGTTAATATCTAAGATATACCAAGTACCGACAATACTTAACAACAAAAAACATCTATCCCTATCAAAAAATGGGGAGAAGAAATGAACAGACACTTTCTCAAAGACAAAATTCAAATGGTCAAAAGGCACATGAAAAAATCTTCCACATTGTTAATCATCAGGGAGATGCAAATCAAAACAACGATGAAGTACCATCTCATGCCGCAAAGACTGGTACACATCACAAAGAACAAGAACAATCAGTGTTGGTGGGGATGTGGGGAGAAAAGAACTCTCATTACTGTTGGGGCAATGTAGTCTATAGAGTTCAGCCCTTATGAAAAACAATATGGAGATCGCTCAAAAACTGGATATTGAGCTCCCATATGATCCAGCTATTTCACTCCTAGTGACATAACCTAGGAACTCAAAAACACAATACAAAAAAATGCCTTCCTCACACCTATATTCACTGCAGCGTTATTTACAATAGCCAGACTCTAAAAAACAACCAAGATGCCCTTCAACAGATTTATGGCTAAAGAAACTGTGGTACATATACACAATGAAATATTATGCAGACATCAGGAGAGATAAAATTCATGAAATTTCCTATACATGAAATTTATTATGCTGAGTGAAATAAGATGAGGGAGAGAAAAAGACACAGAAAAGCCACTCATCTATGGATTTTAATAAAAATAAAAGACATTATTGAAATAATTTCCTGAGATGAGGGCCAGAAGGACTGGCTCATCATATGAAGCTCACCACAAACAGTGGTGAGTGCAGTTAGAGAAATAACTGCACTGAGAACTATCTTAACAATGTCAATTTGTGAAGGAAGTAGAAAGTCTGTCTCGAGTAGAGATGGGGGAGGGAAATGGAGGGATTGTTTATGAGAATGTTACACTTTTGAAGGGGGGTGTTCTTGTTATAACAAAAATCCAACTACAATCATGTTTGTAAACATGGTGTTGAAATAAAGATAATATTTTTAAGAATATAAAGAAAAAAGAATGCCCTCAGTGCTTGTAATCCATAAATAAAAACTTTTTTAGCTCTGAGTTGGAATTCAATGTTATTATTACTTATAAGAAAAGAAAAATGTCTTTTCATGATGTGTTGTTTTTTGAAAGTTGACAGCACTATACTAGCAACTGTGTCAGTTCCCACAGCATTCTTTATAGAGGCTGTTCATCAGTATCTGTTCAAATAGGAATTAATTAATATAAGGTCACAAATGAAGTAGGCAAAGAAAAGAAAATAATTATTGGTATATTATATAAGAGGTCTATAGGTGGAATTTATTGCTATAATTGATTGAGCATGTTTGAGGCCTGAACAAACATGAGCTGTTTTAAGAAAGCCTGAGGAGCTAGGACTTTAACCCACTTAGGCAAATATAAGATACATGTTATTGTGGGTTTTCTGACCAGTAGATGATTACTGAAATAATGCCTTTGAATGAGAACAAAAGTATCTCATAACTCTATGTCTTGATTATATCTAGGAAATATTAATGCATAAATGTTCCAAGAATGAAGAAATAGAAGGGAGCAGGTGCATTGGTTAATAGTCAGTTAAATTACCAAATCACTTTCTTTCTCTGAAGTCTCATACTACCATAGAGTATAGGCTGGGGAATCGGTTGGGGTCTAGCCATAATCAATCTCTTCAGTAAGAGCATATTCTCTCACAAGGAGTAAAAGTGGAATATAAGAAGGGAGAAAATTAGTTCTTTTCAAGTCATTCATATGTTCTTAGTTACTGGGCCCCACCAAGATCCAAGTGCCACCTGGGACCACCTTCACTATATGCATTGCTTATACTATCAAAGCTGTTGAAGTCATAAAAAAAGAATATTTCTTTGAGTTTAGGGCTTGCTAAGAGGCATCTTCCAGTGAACCTGGTGATAAAATGGTAAAATCATGGGCTCTATAAATTGATATTTCTCCATAAATAGGGTGTATAGTGAAAGAGAATAAGAATACATAATCCTGGGCCAGAGAAATAGCACAGTAGCAGGGCATTTTCCTTGCATGCAGGTGATCCAGGACAGACGATGGTTCGAATCCCGACATCCCATATAGTCCCCTGTGCCTGCCAGGTGAGATTTTTGAATGCACAGCAAGGAGCTACCCCTGAGGGCTGCCGGGTGTGACCCAAAATAAAAAAATACATAATCTTGACTTACCTTCAGCAGCTCTTTTAAAGAATACTTTGCAACTTCCACAAGTGAGAGCTCCATAGTGACATCCAGAAGCTTCATCTCCACAGATCAAGCAGGTTTTCTGGGGTGGAAAGTAATAATCGATGGGCAGAACATGGTCCCTGGCAGCTTCCAAACTGTAAATATATAGGACAAAGTAAAACATGTCAGTGGGAAGCAGAATAAAGAGAATAGAAGTCTGAGGTTTTCAGAAATAAATTCTATGAGTTATTAATTGGGTATTGGTATCTAGGTGTGGTTTCAGGATTTTATATCATATGGATAGAGTTTGGATCATACTACAGGATTAGAAAAGTTATCTGTGTTCAGGCATTCTCATGACTATGTCTACATGAGAGAAGGAAGGTAGACAACTGAGGTTAAAGTTTCTAATTTCAGGGGCCAGAGTGCTAACACAGCAATAGGGTGTTTGCCTTGCACACAGCCGATCCAAGGTCGATCTCTAGTATCCCGTATGGTTTGCTGAGCCAGGACCAATTTCTGAGTGCAGAGCTAGGAATGACCTCTGAGTGCTGCCAGGTGTGGCCCAAAAAAACTTAAAAATAAAATAAAATTTCTAATTTCAGATGTTGATCAGGAACCAGTTTCAGAGCAATAAAAGAATACAAACTAGTGTTTATAAAAGAAATCTGTAAACGTATTAGAACAAGCACTAAAGCATTTTAATTGCTTTGCTCCCATTCTATGAGCTTTTAACCTATAAAATAAGATTACTATTGATTCAATTGCTTGTTACTATTGTCAATGATAGCATAGCCCAAATATAAAGATAAAATTACTCAAAATAAATACATAGATTATCATCATCAAAGAAGTTTTTGGTCCTTTTATCAATTACCTCTCTTTTTTGTGTCTCGATATTATGAAGATAGCCTCGCACCCTCATTTCATAGCAAAAAGTCACAAAATTTCTCTACATGAAGCTGTTGTTTAGAAATATGTATGCTGAAAATTTTTCAGAATATTATCTAAACAATTGGAAAATAAAATATTCATTCTTGGCTAATTTGGAACTTCAGAGGTCACTTTCTTTTGTGGTTATGGAAACTTCTAGTTCCATAATATGTGCATGCCTTTTTCCAGGATGATCCAACAGTTAATCCTTAAAACTAATTTAGGGGTAATTCTCAGTCTCCACAGTTAATAATTCAAGTTTAAACAAACAGAACATGGTTCTTACTGTAAAGCTCTAATTGTTATAATCATAAGTTGGGAGAAAAGGTCTGGAGAGGTTGCCACAGAAACTAATATACCTGAATATTCATATGATAGAAAATGGAGACTGGGTGATTTCAGATTCCTAGTCCTCCTCCCATCCTCTGTGCTTCAAACAAAAGTCTCTCTTTATTAAGGAACTCAATTCAAAACCAGGTGTAGGGAAGTGTAGAGTGACATACAAAAGACCTATCTTGTGTTATTCCAGTCTAGGTAGACCTTTTACATGTAAAAAGGGGTAGATGAAAGGTGGCTGATACTGCAAGCTAGGAAAATTTCCTGTTTTGAAAAGTGTAGGATGTAATCTAAAATGCTCAATTTTTGTTTAATATCATAAGAAATTGAGATAGGCTAGATAAATCATGTTACATTGTTCCCTGAAACAGAAAGGAAATCCAATCAGAGCTTATATCAAAGTAGCAAATGTGTCTGCTATTTTGCATAGGTGCAACAAAAACTGTTACAGAGAGTAGAGAAAACTTTTAACCTAGATATAAGCAGGGTGGCCTTTCCCAGGAAGCATTTGGCCATACCTTTCACTGCAGCCTTCAGACCAGTCTTTTAGTTTGCCTAACCCAGTGCTTCTCAAATAGTGGGGCGCGCCCCCCCAGGGCGGGCTCGAGGCTCCATAAAGAGGAGCACGTTTGACCTCGGCAAACACTGTCATAACAAGCTAATTAAGCCCCATGTTTATGTCTCTGTATGTCTCTGGAGCTGAGAGTTGCTGTATCCTGCTTCAAACCCCGCTTCGAAAAGCTATGCATTGCAAAATGTGCTCATTGTAGTCATTAATCCAGGCATCACCTCTGATTAAAAAATCAGCTCAAATTATTTTTATATATTTTTGTTTTGCAGGTTAAAGTTTTTTTTTAATAAAGATACTATTTACAGTCATGCAGGGGCACAAAAATGTTTTCTTCTTCGTAGGGGGGCATAACAGAAAATAATTGAGAAACACTGGCCTAACCCCAGAAGGTTCTTAAACTTCTATGTCCCAAGAAAAGTAAAAGGCTCTCTTTCTTTGTTCTTTCCATTAGTGGCTATCCTTGTTAGGCATCTCACTAGCCTTCTTGGGCTCTCTCAAGTCTTGTGTCATTGTAAAGACATCAAGAAAATTGTACCGGTTGCAAGTTATTGCCAGAGTGGCACAAAGCCTGAACTTGGTTCCATCGAATGGATCCAAGATGTAAAGGTGTATGGCCAATATCAGATAAACTGAAGCTTAAGACAAGCCAATAATGACAATTGTTCAGGATTTAGGATCCACCTGCAACATTTAAATTTTAGAGTTTCTATCCCTAATAGACAGTAACTCTTCACTTTTAATAAGATATCCCATTTATACTGGACCTATACAAAACAGGCAAAAAAGGATATCACTGCAATGTAATTCTGGGTCATCAGCGGACTACTGCTGGGTTGTAATATCTGTCCCTCAGTTGATGCCATACTCTATTATCCCTGATACTTAGATATAATAACAACATTGTTCCCCAACAAATACAGATAAAGAAATACATATATCCCTTTATTCTGATAAGTCCAAGAAAACAACATTTCCCAAGGAATACACACAAACAAATACACATAATCAAATACATTTATATTCTTTAGGCCATTGTGAACATGTCCAAGGTAGATTGAATCTAGATAACTGCTTCAGATAGCAAGGTAATCTGTCAGTAGAAAGCAGTCAAGGAGGCAATGGAAGTGTCCTGCAGCTTCCCAAACTCAAACACCTAATCTCAGCCTGTTTTAAATGGAAAAGGATCAAATTGCTTCAATAATATAAAGCCAGTAAGTATGGTAGCGAGCAAATTGGAAGCCTGTTACTGTAACTTCTAATTCCTAGGAAATCACTGCTAGTGAGGTTATACTATGATGTAAAAGCATTATAGGTTAAATTGTGCATATATCAATGCCAAACCAATCAGCATATATCAATCTCAAAACCCCTGGATTTTGCCTTAGCCTTGTCTTATACACACACATATTTTTCCCACAGACTTCTCTGAACAAAATCATTAGAATGCTTCTGCAGATATACATAATTTGAAAATATCCGAACGTTCTTACACCAAGCATTGTAAGACTAGTCTAGAGCTTTCAAGTTCTTTTCCCAATAGACTTCTTTGAGTAAAAACCATCAGAACATTTCTGCATACGTAATTTGAAAATAGTCAAACATTCTTACACCATGACACACAAGACAAGTCTAGAGCATTCGAGTTCCTTTTCAATAGACTTGAGCAAAGTCATGAAAACATTTTTGTAAATATACCTAATTTGAATATAGCCAAACATTATTCACTTTTTACTCTAAGACAAATCTACAGACTTGCCTTTTTCTTAGACTTCTTTCATTAGACATTTTTCAATAGACCTCTATACAATAGACTTCTCTGAACAAAATCATTATAAAATTTCTTAAAATATACAGTTTGAAAGCATGTTGTTAAACATTATTACACCTAGCAGGAAAAAGTGTACTCTTTTTGAACAAAGTAAACTTTAATCATTTCTATAGAAAACCAAGTTGCCTTAGTTTACACACAATCAAGTATCATAGCCTTTGGAAAGCATTCGCTAAGATTACCATGAACTATTAAGAATTTTACAAAAAAGAATCTAACATTATCATGCATTTACCCCAGAACTGAGTAAACTAATTAACAATGTGATCTAAAAATGTAATCATAGTAATTGGCAACCTATTAAACCACTAGAGATAGTGGAAATACAATTTATCTGTTTGCAATGGGGCATAGAGGAAAAGTGTTAACGGTAAAACAAACTTTAATCAGCAATATAGTGACTGATGCAAATAGAATCAAGAGAGCAACCTCAAGGAATGTTACTGCTACTTTTTCGGGTTAACCAGGTGCAGGACATTCTAACAGCAGCTTCTCATTTGACCTTGGCTGAGCTTGATTTCTCCACTTCCACCCTTTGTGGTAGACTACTGAGGTCACCTGGGAAAGAATGTGGTTGGAGGACCCACTCACCTCTGTGCTGTTGGTTATCCTCCAATGGGGTTATCTATTTGGTTTCTATCACAACAGTGAACTTGATACATTGCTGCTGGCTAGGAGATCGAAAGTCTTACAAAAAGCACCTTCAGTTGAAGAAAGATGGTGGCATCTTCAGCACCCTCTCCTTCACTGCCTGGTTTTATCCCACCTGATGAAACCTCTGACACCATAGATGGTTAGGCATCAAGGTAAGGCTGGAGGGGGGTGAATCAGTGGAATCTATGTAGACTGGGTGTATAGTGCCTGCCCACTTGAATTCTCCAACCCCTATTAAATTAGTAGATTTTTACGCTTCCCTCCTTCCACAACATCAAACACTGCAATCTCCCAAATACTATGCAAAAACTTACAGCTGTCTGAAAAACAAAACATTCCCCTGGGTGTCATTCCTGTTAATTAATCCATAACCATTTCAGACATTGAACCATTTGACAGTACCTAGGACTTGGATTGCTGGCACTGGGTTATCTGCCTAACAACCCAGTATCTAACTGAGCTAGTATCTCTAACTGAGCTGTTTTCAGTCCCTGAATCCAAAGGATCAGTAGCTGGCTTACCAAACACATCTTCCTCATCTGATTTACTAGACTTGATAGATGAGGATCTCTCTGGTTTGATGCAGTAGTAAATGATATATTAGTGGACCTGGGATGGCCTTTAGATTGAGACTGTGTAACCCCTGGCAAGGCACTTCTCCCTTCTTGGGGCATGTGCACGAGAGAATCTCTAGAGAGCCTGGCACGTACAATTGGCAGTAAGAGATGCAAGCAGACAGACTAGAGCAACATGAAGCAGTTCAGAAGGAGGTCATTTGTACTAATGCTCCAGTGAAAAGTGTAACATATTCAATCCAGCACAAGGGGGTTATTATGGCAGTGATCCATCAGAGAGCCATGTCATTTTCTCACTGTTATTTGGGCAAATGCAGAATGTTATCTAACACTTTATTCAAGCATAAGCTTTTTTTAAATGTTTAAGATTTTAATAAGAATTACTTTCCCATACTCTCATCCACAGGAATTCTGCTATTATACATTGAGTTTTTCTTGTTAAGAAGAGAGAAAAATGTCCAAATGACAGTTTGTTTGCAATGATGAAAGATTTTAATTCTTCAAATCAGCTCTGCCTGATTAGTATATTTTCTTGTTATTAACAGACAAATCCTCATTCAGGGAGAAGTCTGATTATGTTATACCAAGCCAGGGTATCTGTATTCCAATTCATGAGATTCAGTCTGTTACTTTTATTTTCTTAGTTTCACTTTCAACCTATGACTGATTATTCTCATCAGTTACTAGCATCAGTAAAAGAAAGCAAGGAACTTTACTCTTCCCCAAATCCAATGAGCAGTCATTGCTAGAATGAGTAAAGAAAACATTCACTCAGGTTACACTTGGCAAGTACATTTTAACTTTCTATCACCTGCTCAATTGACTGATTTCAAAGCTTTGGGTTTTCTCTTTCCTCTGTTATTTCCATATATATAATACATCATTTAAATCATCTATTAATTATTTCTCCGTCTGACATATTCCATACAGCATGACCCTTCATTATTTTATTCATGATGTAGAAAAAGCAAAAATTATCCTTTTATAATGGATTAGTAGTTTTCTATACTTAAATGACTACCTCCTGCCCCTCCATGTCTCACAGTGGTACCTACATAAACACCATTTAATGTTTGATAGTTGAAGTTTATCTCATGTTTTCAGTATTATCGATAGAATGGTTTAAATGTAATGATATACCACTTCCCATATTTCTGATAAAGGTCAGCAATCTATCCGATTGTCCCATCAATTCCCTTCCTCATTTTCTTATACCACCACCGTGGATTCCTTTTCTTTATGTGCTTGTCTTCCCTATACTCTATGTTAAGGGTGATGTAGGCACAATTGCTTTAATACATTGCATTCCCTTATTCAGTCATTCTATATCCTATATATACATGAAATCATTCTGTGTTTGATATGCTTCTCAGGCTTACTTCAAGAAGAATTGCATGATAGCACCATTCCTTGCAGCTGCTTACTTTTACATTGTGGATACAAATCACAGTCTTCATAATTCGTTCATCTATAGTTGGATGCCTAGTATCTTAGATAATATACCAAGCGAAGCCATGAATAGCATTTTTCATATGACATTTTTGAATGAATGCTTTGTGTTCTGGGGATAAATACACACAAAACGAATTGCAGGTTTATATGGCAGCTCAATTATAAGTTTATTGAATGATTCTGTAGATATTTTTATTGAAAATTTTTGTAGGCTGTGGGTTGGTGTGTGGGTGGAACAAAATGAAAATAAGAGTAAAAAGTGTTAATGGAAAATGAAACAGGTGAAACTACTATTGGTAATTGAAAAAAAAAACAAAAAATAATTGGGAATTGAAAGGAAGTAAAGTGATATGCATAATAACTCTTTATTAAAGTATTGCAAACCTAGGCACTTAATGGGATTAAATGAGAAAAAGAGTGGTAGGGGTAGATAGAGAGAAAAAGAGAGAAATGGTATCTTCTGTAGGGGCAGATCTGGGGGTGGGACAACATGAGGATAACGAGGAAAACTGGTGGTAGTAAATAAATACCAGTGAAGTTACGGGTGTTAGAAGATTGCATAATCAAAACTCAAATATCAGCAACGTTTTAAATATATCTCACTGTAATTTTAATCATTAAAAATCTAAAACAAAAGTTGAAGTACAGAATATATAAAATAACTTACACAGATCAACAAAAATAGCCAATTATCTTGTAAAAATGGACTATGAAAATGAACTGTGACTTCTCTGAGAAAGCCAAACAGATTTCCAATAATCATAACAAAAATGTTCATTTAAACTTATTAGAAAATCCAAATTAAAGATGACAAAGAGATACTGTCTTACATTAGTGAGATGGCAGGTATCAAAAATACTTGGAGAAATCTGTATTGGTGTTGTAGTGAAAAGGGAACTCATACAATGCTGGTGGGATATTTTCTGATTCAACTTATATGAAAAGCAGTATGAAGGGACACATCTCAGTAAATTAAGAATTAATTGTCATATGAATCAGCAACTCTACCTCTTAGTATCTACCATCATGGCACAAAATATTCAATCAAAGTGAATAATGAATATCATTATTCAAATCAGCACTTAATCCAGTAGCTAATATATGGAGTCAACCTAGATGTCAATGATATAAAAGTAGATAATAAAAATACAGTATATTTACACAATGTAATACTTTGCAGCAGTATCAATGAAACCATACTTTTTTTTTTTGGTTTTTGGGCCACACCCGGCAATGCTCAGGGGTTACTCCTGGCTGTCTGCTCAGAAATAGCTTTTGGCAGGCATGGGGGACCATATGGGACACCGGGATTTGAACCAACCACCTTTGGTCCTGGATCTGCTGCTTGCAAGGCAAACACCGCTGTGCTATCTCTCCGGGCCCACTTTTTTTCTTTTTTAATGAAAAAGTTTTGTGAGTGTTACACCAACATCCATGGCAACTCCTAACAAAAGTCAGTTGACAGTATGGAGATCTATTTATTTATATCTTAACCACTGATGTATTAATTACTGACACTCAATTGTACTGGAGGCCCCAGGACCACACTCAAAGATTTTTTAAATTTTGAATGTTAATTGTCTAGAATAAGAGAAATGCTCATAATTACATATCTATATAATTTTAATATAAATACAGAGAAGTTAATAATGCTTTATACTCATATCCATTATGATTAAGTCTTTATAATTTCAGGTAATAATCTGATGGAAAACTGACTATATCATGGCATAAAACTGGTAATCTAGATCAAAATTTGATGTGTTCACCAAAGAGGACATTCGCTTTTTCTTTTAAAATAACAAACTGGCTTTAGGCATTACAAATTGCCTTTCATGGGTCTGGAGAGATAGCACAACGGCATTTGCCTTGCAAGCAGCTGATCCAGAGCAAAGGTGGTTGGTTTGAATCCCGGTGTCCCATATGGTCCCCTGTGCCTGTCAGGAGCTATTTCTGAGCAGACAGCCAGGAGTAACCCCTGAGCACCGCAGGGTGTGGCCCAAAAACAAAAACAAAAACAAATTGCCTTTCATGTCCATGTCAGCCACTTTCAAATTGAAGACTATTGAGTGATTCTTTGGGCTTCATTTTCATTTGTAAAATGAGTGAATACATATAGAATTAAAATTTTAATTAATATATTTAATGATTTTGGATATAAATTTACCCACACAGTTATTACAATATATAATCAATGTTCAGAATATTTTTTTGGTTTTGGGGCTACACCCTGTGACACACAGAGTTTACTCCTGGCTATGTGCTCAGAAATTACTCATATGGGATGCTAGGTCTTCATGGTTCAACCCTGATAGGGTATAATTGTTCAATAATTTATTTATTTATTCCAAGTTGTTTGATTTGTCACAGAGTTTCTTAAAGTAGTCTCTGATTACTCTGAATTTCTGCAGTATCTGTAGAAATCTGCCTGTTTTCATTTCTGATGTGGTTTATTAAGTTTCTCTTCCTTTCTTTGTGAGCTTCTCGATTTTTTAAAGTACCAACTCTTGCTCCCATCTTTCAGATATATTTTTTTGGATTTGCCATTCTTTTCTTGCTCTAAACTTTATCATTTCCTTCCATCTTCCTATTTTGGGTTCATTTTACTAATCACTTTCCAATTTTAAAAGCTATGACATTAAGTTAATTATGTAGGCCCCTTTTTCCTTCCAATGATAGCTTGCAAAGCTATAAAATTTCTTAGTATTCTTTAGCCATGTCCCACAGTTTCTGATAAGTTGTACCTTCTTTCTCAATTGTTTCCAGAAATATTTTATTTCCTCTCAGTAAGATGTATGATCCAGTGATTGTTCATTAGTGACCTTTTTAATTTCCAAGCATTAAAACATTTGCTGTGTCTGGTTGTTATTCATTTCTTTTGTTTGTTTGTTTTGTTTTTGGGCCACACCCGGCGGTGCTCAGGGGTTACTCCTGGCTATCTGCTCAGAAATAGCTCCTGGCAGGCACGGGGGACCATGCGGGACACCGGGATTCGAACCAACCACCTTTGGTCCTGGATCGGCTGCTTGCAAGGCAAACACCACTGTGCTATCTCTCCAGGCCCCCTGTTATTCATTTCTAAATACAGTGCATTCTAACCTGAGAATGTAGCATGTACAATTTCTATTCTTTTTTATTTTATGTAGGTATCCATTTTATTTTATGTAAGTATATATAAAGCCAATTATCTTCCATTATTCCTTTCAGTGCTAGTATATTCTTAGAATTTAGCCTAGTTGACCTAACAACTAATAACAAGGCAATGTTGAAGTCTTCCTCTTTTATTGTGTTGTAGTTGATATCTTTCTTCATGTTTGTTAGCAGTTGTTTTAAATAGTTTACTTGTCCCTCATTGGGTGCATATATATTTAGAAGTACGATTTCTTCTTGTTGGACATATTCCTTGATTATCAAGAAATGTCCATCTCTGTCCCTTATAAATTGTAAGTCTAAAGTCTGTATCATCTGAAATTAGTATGGCCACCCCCACCTTTCTATATGAGTAGTGTTTTTTGAATGATTCTCCTTTGAACTTTGAGTTTGTGTCTATGTTAGTTCTAACCTATTCAGATGTGTTTCTTGTAGGTAGCAAAACATTGGATTCATATTTTTGTTCCATTTTGTCACACTGACTCTCTTAACAAGGCTTAAAAGCATTTAGTCCATTGATGTTTGTTACAGGGAGTTGTTATGCATCTCATTTTCCAACTCACTTATTCTGTCTTCAGCCACTGTTACTCTGTTGAATAGTTTCTCCAGTTTGATTATCTTTTGTCTACCAAGTTTTAAGTCCTGTATTTTCAGTTTGAAGTTTTCTTATTTCTACTATATCTTCTTAATTCTTTTTTCCCTCCTAATTTTTATTTGTGGCATGTTCAGTGTGTTCTTTGAGTTTTATGAACATTCTCCATATTTATTCTCTAAAGTCCTTATCTAAGAGGTTTAATAGATGGTTATTTTATGGATTATTGAACTTCCATCTTCATTCTCTAAGAGGCCTGCATTTCCCCCATTTTCACAGTTGTAGTGTGGTGTTTTCTATGTCCCATGCTGGTGTTCCTTGACTAGGAAAAGCGTGTGACCTCAGTGCAGAACGCCTCACTCCACACTGCTCTTTGTCTTGGATTCTCTCCCTTATTTGAGTTCTGCCAACATTGCATCAGGGTCCCAAACCCACAGGCTCCTCTGGGCCTTTGCTATCTCTGGGAAGTGGGTTTCACAGCACTGTGTTCCACCTCAGATTCTGTCCCTCACCTAGGCACTGCTGATGTGGCTTCCTGGTCCCAAAGCCACAGACTTTTCCTGGCCTCTTGTCTTTGGGGTGTGGATTCCAACTCTGGGCTTCAGTCTTAGAGTCTGTCCCTCACCAGAATCACCATTATACTTTTTCTATGACATTTTCAATATTGCCATTTCACTATAAGCCAGTTTTAATTTTACATTCTACATTAATTCTACATGGATTTTATTGAATATATGAGTTTTTTCTAGAGTAGAAAAAATCACAGTAATTGTACATTTATTGCCAACTGGTAAACTCAAATTAGCAGTGAGTCCCCACCCCCCAATCTCCCAATAGCTCTACTACCCTGCTCCATGAGTTGAACTAGAAACTCAGATTCAGTGTTTCCACAGATTACTTATCAACAGTATTTCTAAGACCAGACCTATGTGGGTAAAGAACTAGGACTGAACATGCATGGTCTTAATATAGCAAATGTATAGCCTGTCATGATTTTGACTAATTCAGAACAGCAATAAAATTCACAGAATATACAGGTTTTATCTATGAAATATTCTAAGCAATAAATATGTAGTGTTTTGTCATCCATACATCTTTTTTCCATAAAATTTCTACTTCTTAGCCATAAGTCCAGTTAATTCGTTTCTATTAATCATTAATTAATTTAATTAGTTAATTAATAATTAACAGTTAATATATCTATTAATTTTCATGCATTTCTAGATTTTGTGAATAAACTGGTTTCTGTTATTTTATATATTGTGCTGTGTTTCTCCCAAAATAAAATATCCTCCAAAAATAAGACCTACTTACAGGTTTTCTTTGTTGTGAAATATAAGGCATCCCACTGAATATAAGACCCCCCTAGGCTCTGTCTTGGAAAAAAATTAATTTATCTTAAACTGGTTGTTAGGGCCACCCCAACTGGCTACTGTAGGATTCACAGTTTGTTTATGTTGGTTTATGTTTATGTTGACAGCTACCATATACAGGTAATGACTTTCCTTTATTTTTATTTAATAATAAATGTGTACTGTATTCTTCATGGAAAAATAAGACATCCCCTAAAAATAAAGCCCAGCACATCTTTGGGAGCAAAAATTAAAATAAAACAATGTCTCATTTTCAGGAAAATGCAATATATACCCAAAACTTGATTAATATGTTACTAAATTATGGATTCTACGACCTTGCAGAATTAATCTGTTTTAATAACTTAGTACATGTACTTTTTAGGGCTTCCTAAAATCATCTGTTAACCAGAATTATTTTATTTTTCCACTTCAAATCTCAATTTCTTTCATCTAGTTTTCTTGTCTAAATTCTTCACCAGAATTGGTGAATATACATATTACAAGTTCTTATAATCACACATAGTTCGAAAAATGCAGTCCAAACAACACCTGTGAGTTCAGATCAAAAACCCTAGAAAGACATAATATTGTTGGGCCTGTGGTGAGAAAGGAACCCTCATCTGTGTTTGGTGGGAATGTCATTAGTTCAACATTCATGAGGATTGAATATGATTGGATAACAAGATTTAAAATAAAAGAAATAGAGGGGCTGGAGAGATAGCATAGCAATTAGAGCATTTGTCTTGCATAATGGGTAGAGCATTTTCCTTGCACATGGTCAACGTGAATTTTATCCACAGCAAACAATATGGTCTTTCTAGTTTTCTAGGAGTAATTTCTGAGCACAGAGCCAGGAGTGATGTCATCAGGTATGGCCCAAACAACAACAACAAAATATGAATAGAGCCAAGAGTAAGCACCATCAGGTGTGGCAAAAACAACTACAACTAAATGAGAATAGAACTCCCATATAAAACAGCAATATAGCAGGTTGGCATTTATTCCCCAAACATAAAAATATCAATTTGAAAGTATATATGTGTGTATATTTTTGCTTCACTTATTACTTATTACTATTATGTATAGACAAATCTAAATATCTAACTAGAGGTGATGGATCAAGAAGTTATGGCATACATTCAGGAATACTACATAGCTCTAAGAAAGTAGAAAACAATGTAGCAAAATGATTAGAACTAGACGTTATCATTCTGAGTGAAATCAGTCAGAATAAAAGGGACATATATAGAATGATCTCTTCAGTATGTGGGACTTAAAGATACACAACAAGGCAGCAATAAATATCCAAAAACAACATAAATGGGGAACTGATACACACATTTGAGTTAGGGGGTGAAGAGAGAGTGTGTTTAGGAGAGAGTAGGTGGAGATGAGTATACTGGTGATGGATGTGGTGTTGAAATTATGTCCATAAGAAATTATTTACAGTACTGTAAGCCAAAATAGATAAACAAATAATAATAAATTTAAAATGCTGTATCCAGTATTCCTTATTTTGTTCCTGGTTTTACAAATAAAAACTTCATTACTACATTATTTTTGTACTGAAGCAAAAATAGTTTTATTTAAAGAAACTTCTTTAAAAAATGTGAGGGAACGCAACTTGAACTAGCTAGTCCTGCCTCCAGTTAGAGGGGGAAATAAGGGAGGCATCAAGACCAAGCAGGTGCAAGACTACTAAGTAGTAGGTTAGATACAAAGGGGACCACATATTCTAGCCGCCCTGGGGGTGAGGGAAGAGGAAATGGGAGGTAGGACAAAAACGGAGGTGTAGGGAGGACAATTTGGTGATGGGAATCCCCCCTGATTTTATGTAAATATTACCTAAAATATTATTGTCAACAATATGTAAGCCACTATGATCAAAATAAAAATTATATTAAAAATGTGAGGGAAGAAAAATAGACAAATTCATATTTAAGAGAGAAAAATAGCTTTTCCATTGTATAAAAATTACCAAATTGATTGTTTTGGAGCCACAACTGGCTATGTTCAAGATTTACTCATGATTCTGCTCGGGAACTGTCCTGGTGGTGCTTGGGGAATCGTTTATATTGTCAAGGATTAAACCTGTGTCGAGGGTCTTACTAACTTTACTACCTATGCAGACATTTTTTACTCCTTCAATATAATTAATTATATACTTTCACATATTCATTGCTTGTTTTAAAAATGTACAGTTACTAGGTTGCAGAGCATTTTCTTTTCTTTTCTTTTCTTTTCTTTTCTTTTTTTTTTGCAAGGGAGGGGGTTGGACCATACCTGGCAGCACTTGGGGGTTACTTCTAGCTCTGTGCTCAGAAATTAATTTTGGCAGGTTAGGGGAACCATATTGGATGCTAGGGATCAAACTATGGTTGGTTGCATGCAAGGACAAAACCCTATCTTCTATGCTATCGCTCCAGTCGAACAGAGTATTTTTTTCATTGGTAATGAGCATATATGAAGCCAGTAGTTGGTCTGATGACAGTAAGCTTCAAGGACAGAGAAACCCTGAATCTCTTAGGCCAAGAGAATCCTCTTTCTTACTTACCCAATACTTACTGTGCCTATGTAAAAAACAAAAACAAACAAAAAAAGGGGGAAGCACAAAACCTTGCCACACCATCACCCTTTCTTTTTTTGGTTTTGTTTTGTTTTTACTTTTTTCATTTTCTTTTTGTTTTTCTTTCTCACTTTTGTGGTTATTATTTGATGATTTTTTTTTGCTGCTGGCTGCTTTTTATTTTTTTGGTAGTTACTGTCTTTTTCTTAAACTGTTGGGTTTTGTTGTTGTTGTTGTTATTTTTTTTTGTCTTCTGCCAGCAGAACCAGACAACTTGAATCATCTTGTTCTGCCTCACGAATTGAGGGGGAAAATACAAATGAACGGTACCATGACCAAACAGCTGTATGAACATTGAGTAGAATTAAAAAATGATCAGACTTAAATACCAAACCCAAAGTCAACAACAACAGAATCGATACTCTATCTACAACGAGCTATACACAGAGGGGAACAGTTACACTAGCTCTCCAGGGGGCAAAGGAAGGAGATATGGGACAAATGATGGGAAAAGGGGTGGAGGGAGGACAACCCTGATGGTGAGAATGACCCTGATTCACTGTCACTATGTACCTTAAATATTATTGTGAAAGATTTGTTATTCACTTTTTGGTCACAATAAAAATTATTAAAAAAGAATGTTTAATATTTTAGTTTATTTTTCTATATTTTAGGTGATTATCATAAATATGGATATTTATATTACTCAACTGATAATCAGATGTTAAGCAGCCTAAACTTCTTGAGGTAAATCCCAAATTTATATTTTGGAATATTTTTGATGAAGGGATAGAATACAGGTTATCATATATGCAAAATATTTGCTCTAATAAGTTACAGCTGCCATACTTCAAGTTAACATCCTAGAGATATATCAAACTTTGTCATTAATCTTTTTAAATTCATGTTAACTTAAAAATAATCTTGTGGCTGAGGATAAGGTTTCACAGTGAGGCAGGTGCTTGTGAGCCTGAAATGCTTGGTCTCAAGCACTAGGACCCAAATATCTTTAAAATAATTATTTATATTTGTTACTGGATTTGACTTCATAGTTGTTTTTGTTAAATATTATTTATTTATTCATTTATAGTCAAAAGGTAAGTCTAATATGCAGTATAAATATGTGCATACAGGCATACAAGAGATCTTTGGATTTGATGCCAGGGTACTACTAACTTTACAGAAGTATTTTAGAAATATTTATACCCCATCTGATTTTTGGAAATTTTTGTAAAGGATCAATATAGAAGTTTAATTGTTTCACAGAATATACCAGTGAAGAGGCGTGCATAGTGTTCTTTGATGAGAAGTAGCTTTATTAACAATGTATTAGTTTTTACTTGTTATAAAGCTATTATGGTTTCTACTACTCCTTGATTCAGCTAATATAGATTGTGTGTTCATGAGAATTTTTTATTTCACCCATTTGTATAAATAAATGAGAATATGAGTCTTTATTTCATATACAAATATTTTAAGATCACTATGATTTCCACAATAGAAATTTGGAGACTAGCATTATCTATACCATCATTCACTGAACAAAATGTTATTATGACATATGACTGCACCAATCAGCTAACATACTGTGCATTAGGATTTTAATATTTGAACATGATATGGGTAGGATAGAGGGTTGGGGGGCATAAGAGTTAGACAGATGCACTTAAACATTAGCATTTATTTCTCTTTAAGCACTTTAGATGACCAATTTCTCATGAATTTTATGTTTGTTTTATTAATCTCAAATAGTTTATTTCTTAACATTTTTCTTAAGCCAATATTTATTCAGTTTAATCTCACATATATATCAATTTCTTAAATTTTCTTCTAATCAACTTTTAATAACTTTCACTAAAATCAGAAAACATAAAATAAATTTTCTAGAATATATGCTCTGCATAAAGTTGCAAGCAATAGTTTCTTTCCAGAGATTAGGAAAAGCTTGATTCTTATAATTTTTTCTGTATGATTGTGTGCCATAATGAAACTTAGATTTTCTACAGCTTCATTAAGTTTACCATATATAGACTTACCTTCAAAGCCAGGTTGCATTTACATGACATAAATTACAAATACACACAAATGAATCCTTACAATGCATCATGAAAGGAGGAAGAACTGTCACTCACAATTGTCATGTATTCATTTACTGATAATTCATATTATTCATATATTACAAAAGGTCAACTATGATAAAAACTTAAGTGTATAAATAAATTTATCCTTATCCATTTTATAATGCCAGGTATTGCAAGAGAAATGTGAGAGGAGTTATGAAAGTGATTACAATAGGAAGGGAAATCATGTGGCTCAACAGAGGGTGACCAAAAAGTAATAACTTACTATGAACGTAATATTACCCTTAATAAAGATAGCTGTTATACTGAGCTGTGAAAGATCATGGGTATTCCAGCCCATGCAGCAAAAATTTGGCAGTCTTGGGAGGAGAGGGCAGGCATCGCCCCACCTTCCTCAATCATGATGCTGCCTCCATTATCCAGAACCACCATTTTCCCAATGGCCCTGTCTCATCACTGACCCTCTAAAATTCCCTTTAAAGAAATCAATATGACCAAACTTCAAGTACACTAGTTTGAGGGCTGATATCACCAGGACTTTTTGAGCAAGAGTAGGAACCACCCCACATATCCTCCTTCTTCTAGGAGGTCTGGTGACTGAGTAACTACTCCTAAAATTAATAGTATCAGGAATAGTGTTTGAATCTCTAGATAACTTCATTTGTTTAATGCTGTTGTTCCAATGGTAACACACTGATTAAACACAATGGACTGCTAACAACAAGAGCTTATTAACCCTTCTGCCATTGTATTACTGAGTTCATTGGGAATAAAATGATTTTCACAACTATACTTGCTAATGTAATCTTTCTTTTGACTTTCTTTTCATTTTCGTATTTTCTTACTATTTTTTCTAATAACTCTGCTTTCACGTATCTGGAAACAAATGCATTATAATCAACTATGTCAACTATGTGATATATTTTCTTTACATAAATAAAAAAGATAATTGTTATATATACTTGTCAAATATTTACTTAGAAATAGGCCAGAGTGAGATACCCAAAGTTCCCATGCACATTTATCTCAAACCTAATATCCAGGGAAGTTATTTTGCACAATATATGAAGATGAATAGAAATATCACTTGCTACTATTGGTCAGATATTTAAAAGTCTATAAGGTGTTATCACTTTCCTTACATAATTGACAACAAACACACCAAGACATTTGGAGTGATAGTACCAATTTTTATCAATATACACACCCAAACTTTATGGCTGTCCTTTCTTTTCTCTAGAACCACGATAAAAAATAGAGCTGAGCATAGAAATCATCATTACTTCTGCTGTCGCCTGGAGCCAAAATTGTTCCAATATCTTCTTGTGATAACAACTTTTGGGCTACAAAATAAGTAAAAAAATCCTTCCTGCCATGCCATTAAGTTTCAGAGTCAAGATCTGTTTCTACAATTGTTTCCAGAAGCCATGGCAAATGTATAGGATTAAAAAATTACATTATCTGTTTAATTATACTTCACAAGTAAATTATATTTTATGTTTGTCTTTCTGATACTAAAATGATACTGAAAACTTACTATATATGCATTATACTATATAAAGTGTATATATACACTATATAAAGTCCTCAAAATTACTACTTAAAAGTATATACCATATTTTTCACTGTATAAGACACACCAGACCATAAGACGCACAGTTTTTGATGCTCTCCTCTTCTATACTTTTTTGATGCTCTCCTCTTCTATACTCAGACTTCAACTCCAGGCAGCATTCACTCCATAAGACGCACTTGGGGGTTTGAGTCTTATGGTACAAAAAATACAGTAGTGTACCAACATTTTATTTTTTAGTTTTTGGATCACACCCGACAATGTTCAAGGGTTACTCCTTGCTCTGCGCTCAGAAATCACTCCTGGCATGCTCAGGGAGCCTATGGGATTCTGGGAATTGAACTCAGGTCTGTCCCGAGGAGGCCATTTGCAAGGCAAATGCCCTACCATTGTGCAATGTCTCCAGCCTACCAACATTTTAAAATGAAATTGTGATAGAAATTAAAAAAGATCCTTAATATCACATAACTAGTAAAGTAGCACAATATGTATCTGAATATATGCCTTGATAACTCACATCTTCTTTTGAGCACAACATTATATAATGTGTCTTGGAACAGATGGTCTCTAATTCACTCTGTAACAATGTATAATTCACTGTTTTACAACCTTTGATACACAGTAACATTGTGGGTTAACTTTATTAAAACACCAATGACTATTATGACATAGCATTATGACTGGTAATTCAATTTTTAAGCACCCAAGTGATTTTAATGCTCAAATCAGGAATAAAATTGAACAAATCTGTCCCATTCATTCATTATTTGGAATATGTTCTGGCCAAAGAAAGGTGTATAACTAATACATAGGGGCATATTTTCATAGATTGATCTGAAACTTTACCCCTGTTATAAAGTTTATTATGCTAGTATGATGAACTAATATTTCTAGTCACATTTTGCATATTGTGTTCTCCAAGAGCCTAGAATACAGGACTATATAGATATATAAACGTTTAATATATATTATTTCTATAATATTTCTAGTCACATTTTGCATAATATGATGTTATTGCATAACATATTGCATATTATATTATTTCTATAATATTTCTAGTCAAATTTTGCATATTATGTTCTCCAAGAGCTTAGAATACAGGACTATATAGATATATATTAATGTTTAGTAGACAATATATAAAATATTTTCACAAAAATCCCTAAACTATACTTCAGAATCCTTTGAAAAAAATGATAATATTAAAAATGATGGCCTTGGGGCCGGGAAGGTGGCGCTAGAGGTAAGGTGTCTGCCTTGCAAGCGCTAGCTAGGACGGACAACGGTTCGATCCCCCGGCGTCCCATATGGTCCCCCCAAGCCAGGGGCGATTTCTGGGCGCATAGCCAGGAGTAACCCCTGAGCGTCAAACGGGTGTGGCCCAAAAACCAAAAAAAAACAAACAAAAAACAAACAAAAACAAAAAAAAATGATGGCCTTCACCAAAATGCAATTATCTATTGAGTTTCATGTTCTATGGTGCGTATTGTGAGTGGCACTATTATCAAGATGGTCTGAGATTCATTGGCATGTAAAACAAGTGTTAGAGAGCTCCATTCCAAACATAACACAGAGGTTTAAGTTAAAATATTTATCTAGTTCAGTTTTTTGCAAGTGGCTGAGCAGTTGTTCCAGTACCCCTTGTTAAAAGGCTTTGCTTGCTCCATTTAGCATTTCTTGCTGCTTTGTCAAGGATTAATTGATTGTAGGTCTGGGTAACATTCTCTGAATTCTCAAGTTTATTCCACTGATCTAATGGTCTGTCTTTATACTAATATCATGCTGTTTTAATAACTATTGTTTTGTAATACAATTTAAAGTTGGGGAAAGTGATGCCTCCCATATTTTTTCCGTAGGCCTTGCCTTAGATATTTCTGGGTGTTTATTTTTCCAAATTAATTTCAGGAGTGTTTGATCCACTTTTTTGAAAAATGTCATGGGTATCCATAGAGGAATTGCACTAAAATTGTACAATGCTTTGGGTAGTATTGCCATTTTAATTATGTTAATCTTCTCAAAACATGAGCAGGGTATGTGTCGCCAATTATTTGTGTCCTCTTTTATTTCTTTTGTTTGTTTGTTTTGGTTTTGTTTTGTTTTTGTTTTTTGGCCACACCCGTTTGATGCTCAGGGGTTACTCCTGGCTAAGCACTCAGAAATTGCCCCTGGCTTGGGAGGACCATATGGGATACCAGGGGATTGAACTGCGGTCCTTCCATGGCTAGCACTTGCAAGGCAGGCACCTTACCTCTAGCGCCACCTCACCGGCCCCCTCTTTTATTTCTTGAAGTAGTATTTTGTAGTTTCAGACCTCTATCTAAACCATGCACAAAGGTCAAATCAAAATGGATTAAAGACCTAAGACCTGGATATCAGACCTGGAACCATAAGGCATAGAGAAGAACATGTAGGTAAGACACTCCATGGCATTGACACTAAAGGCATTTTCAATTAGTAAAAAGCACTCTCCAAACAAGTGGAAGCAGAGATAAACAGATGGGACTATATTAAGCTGAGAAGCATCTAACATCAAAGGAAATAGTGACAAGGATACAAAATCATTCCACAGAATGGGACAAATTATTCACTTAATACCCATCAGATAAATATACTATATACAAAGTACTGATGGAACTTAACAAGAATAAACATCTAACCCCATCAAAAATTGGGGCAAAGAAATGAACAATTCCTCAAAGAAGAAATACAAGTGGCCAAAAGGCACATGAAAAAATGCTTCACATCACTAATCATCAGGGAGATGCAAATCAAAGCAACAATGAGGTACCATCTTACTAGACAGAGACTGACACACATCACAAAAACAAGAACAATCAGTGCTGGCATGGATGTGGGGAGAAAGGATCTCTCATTCACTCCTGCTGGCAACGGCATCTAGTCCTGCTTTTATAGAAACCAATATGGAGATTCCCCAGAAGACTGAAAATATGATACAGCTATACCTTTCCTATGAATATACCCTAGGAACACAAAAACACAACACAAAAAAAATGCCTTCTGCACACCTTTATTTATTGCTGTGCTATTTACAATAGCCAGAGTCTGGAAACAACCCAGATGCCTGAGTGGCTAAAGAAACTGTGGTACATTTACACAATGGAACTCTAAGCAGCTGTCAGGAAAAATGAAGTCACAAAATTTTCCTATACATGGATGCACATGGAAACTATTATACTGAGTGAAATAACTCAGATGGAGAAAAATAGACACAGAATAGTCTCATTCATGTATGGGTTTTAAGAAAAATAAAAGAAATGAGGGCTGGAAGGACCAGCTCAAAATATCAAGTTCACTACAAAGAGTGGTGAGTGCAGTTAGAGAAATAACTACACTGTTATCATGACAACTAGCATGACAATGGTAGTGAGTGAGAACAATAGAGTGTCTGTCTCAATAAAGACAAGGGTTTGGGAAGAAGGGAGTTGGAGTGCATTGGTGGTGGGAAGTGCATTGTCTGCACTGGTGAAGGGTTTGTCCTTTTTTGTAACTAAAACCCAACTACAAGCATGTTTATAATCATGATGATTAAGTAAAGATATATAAAAATAAAATAAAAATTCTCTAGTAAACTATAATCTCACAGTGACAAAAGCAAGTGTTTGGTGAAAATGAGGCTCTGACTTGAACCTCACAAATACTGATTGATCATTAACCATCTAAGTGTTGGTCATAGTATTAAACCAGATCTCTTACTATTATATTAATTATTTATAATATGGGGAAATAATAACCCTGCTTCAAATCTGTTTTTGTGACAAATGCATCAGATGATACAAAATGAAGGTCTTACATGCTCAAAATGAAATAGTATGTCTTTTCAATTATTCTCAATTTATGCCAGCTTCCTTTTGGGTACAGACTCTAGAACATCTAATTCCCAATTCAGTGAACTGTGGTGCCTCTTTTTTGTCAGACTGTTAAATTTAAAAGTCACTACTATTCTTATGCAAAACTTTTGAAAGGACTGTATAATTCCAATTATATCTTTAAAGTTCCTTTGAGACTTTGGAAAATGAAGAAATAATGCATCTGAAAAGATATAAAAATATCCATCCAAGTGTCTGAGATTTCAGACACCCAAAGAAGGAAAACTAAACCATTTGAGTAGACATAACATGGGTAACACTAAAATTCTGATGCCATTCCAAGCTTTGATTACAAACAGGAAATCAACATTTAAATATTTCATATTGGTGCAGAGGATTAACAGAGTATCATAGCTTATTCCCAAAATCTATAAACATAAAGAATGGCTGCACATTTTAAAGTACTGTAATGTAATCTATTAGTTTATGGCTTCTCGCAATTTTTCAACGAACAACTACAAATCATCCTAAATTTATTTTAAAAATTCTTAATTTATCCCTCTCATTATTAAACCTAAAACAAATCATAGTTTATTATCTACTTACAAATTTACTGCTTAGTCACAGATACAAACATATATGTGTATGCATAAAATTTCCTTACAAATAAATGGCAGTCTCTTTAAGTCTTTCTGCTTCCTGCCTCCATGAAAGCTTTCAACAGCTCTCCATAGTTTTCAGCAGTAGCCTAACTCACAAATAAAACTGAATCCTTAGGGGATTAACTACCAATAAAAGCCTGTTCCTAAACCTACATGTCACACAATCTTCTGAACTTAAAATTATATGTTATACCTTAGAGATTTATAATTTTCTTAAAAGTTCAAGTCCTTGGAGAAGGTCAGTAATCCTCTTGCCTAATGAGTAAAAATTCAAAGAAATGCGTTGGAAGTAAAGGGCTATTTCTAGCCATCTATACTATCACTTCCACACTTTCTGCACAGTCTTTCAACAGTAATACTTAATTCTATAGTCTAAACTTTTTACCCAGCCTTAGCAATATCCATCACTTCCAACAGGAATGACCACTCCCTTAACGGATCTCTCCATGAAGACATTTTTGATCTGTTATTTTTATAGCACATCATCATGCCTCCAAAATTTTCAGCAATTTTTCAAAGTTCTTATATGCTATATCACATGGAATACATATGTGTGTCCTTTGTAGCTTATGAGTCTCTATAATAAATTTTCAATGCTCTTTCTGATCTCTTTCCTACATCTGCTCCTTTCATTTTCAATCTTTTTATTATTTTACATCACAGAGTCATCTTTAAAATATCTTTTTAACTAGAATGTCAAAAATATTGAAAACATTTTGAGACATTAGTACACTAAAGCATTGGTAGGTAAGTGAAATCCTGTCTTTAAAATGTAAAATAGTTCACAATTTTCATTGGATTACTGGACCTGTCACATTTGGATGTAGATTTTTTTCACAAATCTAATTCATATTCCTCATATACTTTCCTACTATTCTAAATAACACAGAGAAAAAATTTTCTTGGCACATTACTGCCTTGATTTGTTTTTCTTTCTATCTTTGAGTTAAAACACAGAGTTGCAAAAAAAATACACTCTTAAATAAAATCTGAGAAGAATACTGGGTCACATTTAGTTAAAAAAAGAAAACTAGAGTAAGAGGGGCTGGAGCAGTGGCATCTTGCACGCAGCTGGCCGAGGATGGACCACTGTTTGATCCCCCATTGTTCCATATGGTCCCCCAAGCCAGAAATAATTTCCGAGCGCATAGCCAGGAGTAACATTTGAGCATCACCAGGTATGGCCCCAAAACAAAAATAAATAAATATATATTAGTAAATAAAAAAGTAAAAACAAAACAAACTAGAGAAAAGGAGATAGAGTGACTAGAGATACAATTTTAGATAAACATAGGTATATTATTTAACTTGGCATATATACTCCATTATGCAAAGTGATATGGCACTGTATCTTTCTATTTACCCTATGTAATTATTAGAAATTAAGTTATAGAAGGACTGAATCTGTTTTCCTTATTCCTCATTATCACTCTTTTGTTATTATTTCAGTACACTTCTCTGGGTGAAAAGAGTCAGATACTCCCCTACATTATCTGATTCCTACTTCTAGAATGACTTTAGACCTTGACTCTCAGATTTCTAATTTTATAAAAAGTATTTCAAAGTGCTTCATACATATAATATACATGAATATACAATTATTTCTTGAATCTGTGTAACCACAGTGTGATGCAAACAAATGTGGGAAAGGATATTTGGGAAGGCTAAGTAATTTCTCTAAAGAATAGCTAGAAAGTATCAGGCATCCAATATGAAGCCAGGTATTAATTGCTAGCACAGAACTATTTCTAATATATAGAAACATGTTTTCTTATATTAGAACTTTTTTTTACCATAGGAAATTGTTTAACTACTAACAAGGAGAGGAGTGATATAGATACTTAACAATTATATGTATATGTATTTCATTTCAAAAAATAAAAAATAACATTAAGTAAGATCATTCTGTGAATAAAAAATATCCAGTGCTAATTAACCAGAAAATTATATTAGATTAAAAATTCAAAGCCCAAAATGTCTTTTGGAATTTTCCATTTGGGGGTTGATATATTTAAAAACTTTAAAAGACTAAAATAATTTTAGACATCCATAAGTACATTTCAGTAAAAGGGTACAGAGTAACTGAGAAAGATTACCATTTAGAACCCCACTAATTAATTGATCTCAATGGTGTTATATTTAGTAAAGTGTTTCATAAAGAGAAAGAAATATAGCGTTTGTTTAATCACTGTAAAATATAGGAGCTAAATAAATGAATAAAATGAATACAATAAAAACAAACTTTTGCACTATAAGATCAATAAGAAGTTATCAAGAAGAAGGCAAAATGGAGTAAGTCAGGACAAAGGGCCAGCTGTATGGTAAAGTGCAGACATGAACTTTAAGTGGTGAGCATATAGTTGTTTTTCAATGAAGTACATAAAATAGTTAAAAATGCCCTAATATAATGCTATTCATTAAAAATCAAAAGGGGTCTTTAAATATCTATTTCATCTAATCTCTACCATAAAAATCAAAGGGTGTCTTTAAATATCTATTTCATTTAATCTCTACCAATTTCTCGTTCTTTATATGAGCAAATGGGGGCAGACGCAATAAGCATCCTAAACAGGGAATACATATATAACTTATGATCATATGCTTCATGTTCTTTATATTCTTCAACTTTTATCTTGGCATTGGTTTTCAAGGTCCCATGATTTAGTCTCAAGCACTTTTGTGAATTTGTTTTCACAATATCTGTCTCTGAAAGAGGATTACTAAAACTTAGGCTAATTGCTCTGTGATTTACAGATCAGGAGCATTAGAGATAATCATTCACATTTTCATCACAGGGTGAAAAGTAGAGTCAGAGTACTTTGGTTCATTTGTTTGTATAAAAATGTTCCATAAGAGAATAACCTTGGTTGTATTTTATCCTCAGTACCTTTTATATAATTCAGCAATTACACTTTTGGATTACTTTTTTTTCATTGAAAAGGAATGGCAGTGAGTTCCTCTCAGACTCAGGTGAGTACGTTTAACCCAGATCAGTATTGCACCTTAAAAATAGAACTGCTGTGAGGAAGAAGGCTGCAGAAGTGGTGGTGAGTCCCTCTTGGACTCATTAAAGTCAGTTCCTGCACCCCCAAAAAAAAGAGATGCTGCTTTGTACTGAAGCCACACATTCCTTCTAGTAAATGAGCCCACTGAAACACATAAAAAAATACCACTATCACCACACATTCTGCAAAGGCCATTCTGCATAGGAAAGCAATGAAGAACCCCACCACATTTAGTGAATGAAGATGGTAGTTCTGAAGACAAAACTAATATAAGCCTCCTATGTAGCTTCTTTGATAAGTACTTAGAGAGCAAATACTGAGGATTTTCAGGAATTTCAAAGAAATCATGGAAATGGACAGCCAATTAAAAAAAAAGGATATGAGAATAGAAATTACAAAACTTCAAATAGAAATAACAGTACTGTAAAACTTGATAGGTTAAAAAAATCTCACTGGAAAGCCTAACCAGCAGAGTAATAGCTATTGTGAACAGAATCAGTAATTGGAATATGAACTGCATAATACCTCCATGCAACAGAAGAAGTTGAAAAAGAACCTGAAAATAAATGGGCAAAAGATGAAAAATATCCTCAAAATAAGAGAAGAGCTGAGAATAGGTCCTTAGGATAATTACACCAGGAATAACAGCATTGTCATCTCAGAGAGCCAGGAATAAAGCATTTATGAGGAAGCAACAATCAAAAGACAAAAGAAGACTTAATTTCTGGGACCTTTACAGAGTTTAAAAGTGCTTAACCACATCCTAAATAAGTAAAGAGTATCATTTAAAAGAGACTCAAATAAAAGTGCCCCCAAATCCATGCAGCAAAATAAAAAGGAAAATTACATACAAAGAAGCATCATTACAATACACAGAAGATTTATACAAAGCAACCCTCAAGGCCAAAAGGCCATGGTGGGAAGATTGTTGCTACCCTAATTTGTATTCCACCCTAGGGTGTGATTTGGTGATGGGATATTGGATTATTTCCTACTTGTATTCTTTTCCCACACTAGGGTGTGGCCTTGTTCTTGTCAAAAAAAAAAAAAAAAAGCAGAGGTCTAAGGAAGGCAGAAGCTCATTACAGTCTTCTTCCACTAAGCTGCATTTGATTTTAGGAGCAGAAAGCTTGGATGGTTTTTAATTTCTTGCTTGATTGATGAATTTCCTAAATCTATTCTTGTACCCCCTTTTTTCCCCTTTTTGGGCCACACCTTCTGATGCTCAGGATATACTACTGGCTATGGGCTCAAAAATTGCTCCTGGATTGGGGGTCTATATGAGATGCCAGGGATCGAACCAAGGTCGCCCTGGATTGGCTGTGTGCAAGGCAAATGCCCTACTACTGTGCTATCACGCTGCACTCCCCCCCCCATTCTTGTACATTTTTACTGTGGGGATTATTTCCTATGTCTGTGTTTCATACAGACCTTTAACTCACCAGATCCTTGTTTTGGAGCCCTGAACTTCACTAGTAGATGTCACCCAGACTCAGAATTGAAACTGTAACAGGGAATCAAACAGAAACTCTGCCAAAGACTGGTGAGATATATTTTTTGTTTCTTCCAGGTGGATTTCACTGCTCTGGCTTTTTAAGTTTATGAGTATTTGGTTCAACTTGATTTCATTTGCTTGGCCTTTTGTTGAAAATTACATTAGTGATAACTTTCCTTTTTTGTATGTATCATGAAATTCAAAAGATTCTGGCTGAATTCTTTAGCCTCACATTAAAATTTGATGAGGTATGGGCTGATTATTCTAGTCTTGATTTGAAGGTTTCTCAAGCACTTTTTAATGATTCTGAAAGGCCAGTGAACCCCTATATTAGGAAGGCATTCCTGGATGTGACACAAAATCAAGTCAGAAGTCCTGAGATTGGTGTTCTGCTTTCCCCGACTGACACTAGGCCAGTAGAGCCTCTAGTGATTTCTCTTGGGGATATTGCTTGAAAAGTGAATCTAAAGATATTCAAATGGCCCAGTCAGAAGTCATATAAGTAGGATTCTCACCCATCCATCCTCCACCTCAGCCTTCTAAAGAAAGTGGATGAACTCGCCTCCTCCACAAAGGATAGCTCTTAGGGAAATTAGTAATAACTCAATATAAAAAAAAACAAATCCACCCCATCAGGAAAATAATCAAATTTCAAAAATGAAAATTTGAATATGAATTATCAGTAATTTTAAGAAAGCATGCTTGGAGTATGGTACTCATTCTGTGTTGTATTGAATATCTGTACATGAAGTGATGGTGGGTGTTGGACCCAACAGGACTTTAACACTGTAGCAAATATCTGTTTGAGTGCTTCTCAATGTTTACAATGGAAGATGTGGTTTGCTGAGAATTCTAAGAGTAAAATTAATAGTCTAGATCTGGAAGGAGTATTGCAGAAGTCATAGTATCTTATAAAATTCTGATAGGAAAAACAGTACACAGAAGTAAATAAGCAAGCAAGACTACCCCCATGCTATTTTAAAACTTGTCAGGAAATTTACATTGAAGAATTTGGAAAAGATTGACTCAGACACTGAGTTCAAGAGTAGCTATATAAAGATTATTAAGGGAGTTCCGGAGCCATATGCAGAATTTGTGGGGAAATCGACAGAGGCAATTAAAACAGCAGGTTAGAAGTATAGCAATTCAAAATTTTTTGAATTAAACTTTAGCCTTTGACAATGTCAATAAATATTTTCAGGGTACCTTACACCATCTCCAATGAAACCAGGGAGGGGTTCAAAGCCTATCTCTCTAGGTCAGGTCATATGTTTTAAGTGTGGCAATATGAGGCATTTATGAAAACAATGTGTCACAATTTCTTTTTGTAGCCACTGAAGGTCCCACCCACTCAGGACCAAGAATTAAACATTTATGAAAACAATATGTCACAATTTCTTTTTGTAGGCACTCAAGGTCCCACCCACTCAAGACCAGAATTAAGCAACAATTCTCAGAAACTGGGTGAGGGGCCAGTTGCTGGTGCATCAAAATCAGGGAACTTTTTCATCAATAGATCAGCTTCCCAGCCCAAAACAAGAGAACTCCACAGATTAAGTTTATTAAAGCCTACAACTTTCAGAAGCTGCAGTTTAGATATTCCTTGACGACTTGACCTTCCTTCCAGCTCAATGCCATTATGAGATTAGGTCTGGCATAACAGGGCAACTTCCTCAAGAGACTGTGGTAATTATATTAGAAAGGAGCAGATTAATGCTCAAAGGAATAGTAAGGCACCTGGGGATTATAGATTTTGACCACATAGGGGAAATAATATTTCTAGTTTCAGTATCCACAGTATGGACCTATAAGAAAGGTGAAAATATAACTCAACTTTTATTACTTTCTAAAGTTATGCCTGAAAATCAGAACATATCAGAGAATAAGGCTTCACAAATACTAGCCCCGAGGCTTCTGAATTTATAGCTTATACTGCTAATCCTAAAGAAGAAAATACAATATTAACTCTTGAAATTCAAGACAGAAAATTTTAAGGTATGTTTGATTTGGAGCAGACATGTCTGTGGTTTCTTTATGAGAATGGCCCCGAAAATAGGCCTTAAAGAAATTCAAACCCGTTTGGAAGGGATAAGAGGAGATTTGCCTCCAAATTCTGTTTACCATAGTGCTAGGTATTTAAAGGGAATAAAACCAGAAAATAAACAGGCTATATTCATAACATATGTAGCTTACTTACTTTGAACTTTTGGGGACAGGATTTCCATAAGCAATAGGGAGCAGAATATCACATCACTCGCTAAAACCCCTCCCAGTATGTTAATTCAGAGGTGTCACCTATTTTTATTGGGGCCACTGTGTGAAAGCGCCCAGAACCAATTCCCATTGAATGAAAATCCGATGTTTCAAGCTGGACTTTCAATGGCCCATCCACAGCACATAATTAAAGGTGCTTAGAAACTTAGTTGATGAAGAGTTGAAGCTGGAACACATTGAAACCTAATTCTAATTGGAATTCTCCAGTATTTATTATTAAGAAAGCATCAGGTAGCTGGAAACTTTTAACTGATTTAAGGTCTGTAAATTCTCAAAACGTTTCAATTAGGCTAGATGCAGTATGACTTACCTTCAGTGGTAGCCATTCCAGGAGACTGCCTTTTGATATTAATTGACTTAAAGGATTTTTAAAAATATTTCCATACATCCAGAAGACAGAAAAAGATTTGCCTTTCCAGTTCCTTCTCTTAATAACAGGGTCCCAATGCAGTGATTTCAGTGGACATTTTTGCCTCAGGGCATGGCAAATTCACCAACTTGTGTCAATATTTTGTTATACAGTTTTATGTCCTACTCATAAAAAGTTTTCCCAGGTATATTTGGTGCATATTTGGTGACATCTTTCTGTCAGCTCCAACTCTTAAGAACTTGCAATGTGTTTACAAAAATGTCGCCAGCTGCTTGCATGGTGCTAGTTTAACAATAGCCATAGATGGGACCGGAGAGATTGCATGGCAGTATGGTATTTGCCTTGCATGGAGAAGGTCGGTGGTTCAAATCCCTGCATCCCATATGGTCCCCCATGCCTTCCAGGAGTGATTTCTGAGCATAGAGCCAGGAGTAACCCCTGAGCGCTGCAGGATGTGACCCAAAAACAAACAAAAATAGCCATAGAAAAAATCCAGACTTAACCTCCATTTCAACACTTGGGCTTTGGATTGGAGTATACTTCAGTGAGTCTCCAGAAAATTTCTATTTATCAGAAAAATCTAAGGTCTCGTAATGACTTTCAAAAATTCTTAGGTGATATAAATTGGATTTGTCTCTCCTTTGGGATTCCAAACTCAGAAATCACCAACTTATTTAGTACTTTAGAAGGAAATCCTAATTTATATAGCCCCATATTTTTAACACAAAAGGCCCAACAGAAATTAGATTTTTTATGGACCTGCTCCAAAAGTCCTATCTTTCCAGGTTTATACCTGGAGAGAGGTGTGGCTTTTAATTGTTGCAATTCTCATTCCCCTATGGGTGCTACTGCTCAGCTGTATGGGTCCCTAGAATCAGTTTATTTACACAACAAGAAACTTCACATATGTATACCCTATTTGAAATTGATCTCCACATTTATCAAAGCAAGGCTCAAAACAATTTCCTTTTTAAGATTTGATTCTGAAATAATAGTCCTGCTAAGGGGCCAGTGCTAGTACAGTGGTGGGGCATTTGACTTGCACACGGATGACCCAAAGGGACCTGGGATCGATTCCCAGGGTCCCATATAGTCCCCTGAGCCAGGAGTGATTTCTGAGTGCCTAGCCAGGAGTAACTCCTTAGCATCACATGGTGTGGCACAAAAAAGAAAGTTGCTAGAGAAACTTAAAACACTTGTTAAACATTTATGAATAAAAATTTCAATAAACTGAAAATAAAAGTACTGTAACTAAACACATGGGACAAAGCCATGAGTACCATCAGATTCAATGATCAAATATTGAATTTTTTCATCTAGGGTCCTTAACTGAACAAGTAATTCTACTATCACCATTAATCTTCACCATAGTTTTAAAGTCCTAAAGAGAGCAATTCAGAAAGAAATATAGAAAAAAAATCAAATTGGCACAGATAAAGTAAAACCATTATTATTTTAAGAGAAAATAATATGCATAGAAAACCCTAATAATTGCACTGAAAGTTAACATAAATATAATTTAGTAACATGGTCATTTTAAAACACATAGATTTGTGGTATTTCTATATCAAAACAACGTAATAGAAGATAATAAAATTAAGAAAACAATTTTATTTAGAATTGCATACCAAAATTACTTGAGAGTAAACCTATCAAACTAGAAAAAACCAGACATTTTAAAATTTTAGATGTGATAGAAATAGAAGAATAGAGACACTGTATTCATGAACCATAAGAATAAATATTATTGCAATGTTTCCTTACCTAAAGCAGCATAGTTTCAAAAACAGCCCCAATCAAAATAGCCATTGAGAAACCAGAACAATAGCACAGTATGTAGGCAATTTGCCTTACATGCAGCCAACCTGGGTTTGATCCCCAGCATCCTCTAAGGTCCCCTGGGCCTGCCAGTAGTAACATCTGAGCATGGCTAGGTGTTTCCCAAAAAACAAACAAACAAAAATACCCATGGCATTTCTTTACATAAATATACGAGTCTAAATTTTGTACGGATGCATAGAGTAGCAAAAGAATTTCAAGCAGTAAAGAAATATAAAAGCAACAATGTTTATAACCTCAAACTATATTACAAAGAAATAATAAAATAAATTTGTACTGTGTAAAATATGCAGAATATAATAGAGATTAGAGAAATAAATACATGCATAGATGAGTATCTAATATACAATTAATAGGATCTAAAATAATGATATAACAGAGCAAAGAAATTCTTCAACAAATTTCATTGTGAAGAAATGTACTATCAAATGTACAACTAATGAAGCTTGATCACTAATTAATAACAAACTGATAACTCACTTAGTACTTAATTTTAAATGTAGTTAAGAATGATCTATTTAGACCCACAATAAACTTAATGATCACAGATGTGCTTGGAAACTCAACTCTAATGTATAAGAAGCAATACTTAATAAGTGCAACTACATCAAATTAGAAAAACTTTCACAACAAAAGAAGATATCAAAACAAAATGGAAATACAGAAATTTGGAAAGATACTTAAAATTAAGTATCTGGGGACTGGAGAGATAGCATGGAGGTAAGGCATTTGCCTTTCATGCAGGAGGTCATCGGTTCGAATCCTGGCATCCCATATGGTCCCCTGTGCTTGCCAGGAGCAATTTCTGAGCCTGGAGCCAGGAATAACCCCTGAGCACTGCCGGGTGTGACCCAAAATCCACAAAAAAAATTAAGTATCTGACAAGGAGTTATATCTCAAATATATAAAGAAATCACAGGATTCAATAAGACAACAAAAACAAGCAACCACATTTTAAAACATTGGAAAGAAAGCCTAAAGAGACAATTGAAAAATGCACAGAATCAATTCTATGAAAATGCAACTTAATACTACTTCAAAAAACGTGGAATGGCCTATATTTTAGTTTAAAAATAAAACAAATAACAGAGGGGAAATAGCTAAAGGGTAAAGCACCTATCTTGTCTGCGGTGGTCCCAAACAGACCGCGGTTCAAATGCCAACATCCCCTATGATTCCCCTGCCTGCCAGGAGCCACTTCTGAGTGCAGAATCAGGAAGAACTCCTGAGCGCCACCTGGTGTGACCTCCTAAACAAACAAACGAACAAAAGAAAAAAAACACTAAAAAAAATGAGGCAAATAATGGCAAGATAACAATAGAACTAACTCTAAGACACAATAAAAACTGATGGCTACAAGTGAAAAGGGATAAAGAACAAAGAAATTGTGAAGTCTTTTGGTGGTGGGGTGATACTGGTTAAGTGAGTGGTGAAATTATACATGTGCAGAGAAGTAAGCCTCTTAAATTTATAAAAGATTTTAAATAAATATAAATCCAAAATTTAAATTGGAAACACCCATATGGTGGACATTTGAGTTAGTACTATATATGTATATGGCAAATGAATAAAACAACACCATAGGAACTTCTGTTCTTGTTCTCCTTTTTTATTAATCTTAATATATCTCTTCATAGGGTAGATCATTTATTTAACATACTGTAATAGAAAAAGGAGAACATACTAATTCTCATTATACCTTTTATTTGGTCTTTTGGGCCACACCGTTGTATTCAGGGGTTACTCCTGGCTCTGCGCTCAGAAGTTGCTTCTGACAGGCTAGGTGGATCATATGGGATGCTGGGATTTGAGCCAGGGTCCGTCCTATGTTGGCTGCTTGCAAGGCAAACACCTTGCAGCTGTGCTATTGCTCCGGCCCCTCATTATACATTTATATAATCCTTGTATTTACATTTAAAATTATTTAACATTCAAAATTTTCAAAAAAGGGCTGGAGAGAGCGTGGAGGTAGGGCATTTGCCTTGCATGCAGAAGTATGGGTGGTTCGAATACCGGCATCCCATATGGTCCCTGAGCCTGCCCGGAGCGATTTCTAAGCATGGACACAGGAGTAACTCCTGAGCACTGCTGTGTATGACCCCAAAACAAAAAACAAACAAGCAAACAAACAAAAATTTTCAAAAAGACTAAAATATTTATGCCCTTGGTCTTTATTTTTTAGTATTTGGGGGGAAATATAAAGTATTGAATAAAATGGTTTACTTTAATTTTTTAATTCTATGGAATTAGACATGTTCTGCTTTTGGGGGGGGTCTACTGTCACTGTATTAAGGGTAGCTCCAGGCACTGCCAGAGAACAATTTGTTGCCAGGGTCAAATTGGGGTTGGTCAAATGCAAGAAAACTGACAATTTTTCTGTTTTATTTATCTGAACTTACATAAAAATCACTTTATAAGATTATATTCATAAAATATAATATTTTCTGTATATAAAGACTTCACTCAAATTGATAGTAGTATTACCAAATCAAACATAAAGGAAATATAGAAAATTCAATGCAAAAAATACTAGTTAATAAATTACATCATTGCCAATAATAAATTAAAACACAAATTAAATGATAGGTAGGATATATTGAAATGAAAATAGGAGAAAATATAACCTTAAGGCTAAGGCCAGAGAGATAATTGAGATTAAGGATGTTTGTCTTGCAAATAATTAGCCCCTACTTTAATCCAAATAATGGAATATGGTCCCTTAAGAACTGACAGGTGTCATCAATGAACATATATCGAGAAGCAAACCTTGATCATGATACGGTATAACATAGATTCGTGCCCTCAAAAGTAAAGCTGCTAATGTTAAGTTTCATTGAGACTGAAGAGAAACTCAAATAACTAAATATTTCTTTAAATGTTTCAAAATAATTTAGCCATTTTTGTTATTTTTTTGTTATTTTGGGTCACAACCATCAAGTGCTCAGAGATTACTCCTTGATGCACACTCACGAATTATTTCTGGCACTTTTGGTAGACCACATGGAATGGAGGGATTGAACGTAGATAGGTAGGATGCAAGGCAAAAACCTTATACACTATAATATATTTAAGGCCTTGATTTAGTCCTTTTAAATTTTGTTTTTAGGTCTACACTCAGTGGTGTCTAGGGCTTAGTCCTGACTATCTGCTCAGGACTTCTTCCTGGTGGACACCAAGAGGCAATATGTGGTGTCAGCAACTGAACACATGTAAAACCTGAGGTGCAGTTTTCTCAACCCTGAAAGTACTTTTGGAATGGACTATTGGAATATACATTAGGTTCCAAAATAAATCTTTGTATAACTTTTGTTTAATAACTGGAAATTATAATTGATACTTAGAAATAATTCAATAAAATCAATAATGGCATAAATATATTAATATCAAGTTATCTATACTATTAAAGTGAGTGATAATTTCCTATTCAATGGTACATAGAAAGAAATGCAATGGGTAAGCTACCTGGCTTGCCACAGCTAACCTGTTGTTGATCCTGAGTACATCAAGCCTGAACAGCACCAGCTATGGCCAAACAAAAACAACAAAAAGAGGTTTACATTACATTTACCTACATTCTAGAATAAGACAGATTGCATTCCAAGAGAATTTACTCATTTCTAAATTTTTTCAGGGACTTGTGGTTTACAAAACTGTTAATAATAGGTTATTACGAAATTCCTGCTTGAGGAAGACAAGAAAGACCCAGAGAAAACCATCTCCTAGAGGCTCCACAGCAGTCAGATACACTCACTCTGCTCATGAAAGGGAGAGGATAACTGAACCCTGCTGTGTGGTAAGCCTCAAGTGGAGAGACTGGACGATGCTTCGCTGTTTCATTCTGGTTGCTGTTTTGTACCCATAATAACTGCTTGAAGAAGTCAATAAAGACATGGTGAAAACTATCACATAGAGGATTCACAGAAGCCAGGAAATCCAGATAAACGGAGTGGCAAAATGGATCAAAAAGATGAATCCAACATTCGTTGTCAACGAGAAACACATCTGAATAGTCAAAATAAACAGACTCAAAATCAAAGACTGGAGGAATATCATCCAAGCAAACAGCTCCCTTAAAATGCTGGAGTGGCCATATTAATATCAGATGATGTAAACTTTAGACTTAGAAAAGATAAGGGAAAATTGTGAGTGCTGCCTGTGTGTGTCTGTCTACTGTCCTGTTGCATGAACCATTTGGGAGTGGGCCGAAAAGAGGCTCCAGAAAACTTGCTCTCCCAGAGGCCAATTCTAGGGCAGGAATGCCAAGGAACTGCTCCATAATGTGAAAACCGGCTATAAGCAGTACTTTGCAGAAGCCAGGTCCCCTGTTTGTGACTTCAGGCTGGGAAAATCCACGAAACTACGCCTGCCCAGTGGGGCCCGACTGTGAAAAATTGTGAGTGCTTCCTGTGTGTGTCTGTCACCTGTCCTGTCGCATGAACCTCTTGGGAGTTGGCCGAAAAGAGGCTCCAGAAAACTCGCTCTCCCAGAGGTCAATTTTAGGGCGGGAATGCCAAGGAACTGCTCCATAATGTGAAAACTGGCTATAAGCAGTACTTTGCAGAAGCCAGGTCCCCTGTTTGTGATGGCAGGCTGGGAAAATCTACGAAACTACACCTGCCCAGTGGGGCCCGACTGTGAAAAATTGTGAGTGCTGCCTGTGTGTGTCTGTCTACTGTCCTGTTGCGTGAACCTCTTGGGAGTGGGCCAAAAAGAGGCTCCAGAAAACTGGCTCCTCCAGAGGTCCATTCTAGGGCAGGAATGCCAAGGAACTGCTCCATAATGTGAAAACTGCTATAAGCAGTACTTTGCTGAAGCCAGGTCCCCTGTTTGTGACGTCAGACTGGGAAAGTATATGAAACTACGCTTGCCCAGTGGGGCCCGACTGTGAAAAACTGTGAGTGCTGCCTGTGTGTGTCTGTCACCTGTCCTCTCGCGTGAACCTCTTGGGAATGGGCCAAAAAGAGGCTCCAGCAGAGATGGCAGCTCTGCTTCGCTACGCGGCCGTGCACTCTTTCTAAGGAAAGAACACCATCACAACAAGACGAAAATAATCACACTAAGAACTGTGCTGGATCACTGAAGCCCAACATTTCTCTCCGGACTCTCTTCTCTGCTGTGTGATCGGGCCTAAGATTTGATCCTGTGTGAGACTTCATCCATGGAGGACTCCCCTCCCTTGGAGGCAAGTCCACCCATCCAAAAAGGCGGAGCCAGAGGAGTGTGGCTACGTACATCATTTAGCCAATGAATACCACCACAACATGTAGAAAAACCCACAATGCAAGTGTGACAATGGGGAAACAATGCAGGCTAGCATTAGACATAGAGAATGAAGATGACAATTCTGATGACCAGATAATGACCAACCAGCTAATTAACCTCTCAGATAAGGACTTTAGACAAGCAATATTGAAGATGCTCAAAGAACTCAAAGAAACTATGGATCGAGTTGAACAGAACACTAATAAGAACCAAGAAAATATGAAGACAGAAATCACAAAACTCCAAACTGAAATAACATGTCAACTAACAGGCCTGAAAAACTCAGTAAACAAAGTGAATGGCAAAATGGATAAGCTCTGGGTCAGGGTATCAGAAGCTGAGAATAGACTTGGTGCTGTGGAAGATGAGATAAATAACAATTCCATATACCAGGAGAGATTGGAAAAAAAATTAAAGCAAATGAACCGACAATGGAAAAATTAGTCAAAGTATGGGAACAGATGAAAATAGAAGTCTATGATAAGCTCAACAGAAACAACTTAAGAATCATTGGAGTCCCAGGAACCCAGGAAGACAATTTCCAGGAAGAATCAACGGTCAAGAACATCATTAAAGAGAAACTTCCAGAGCTAAAGAATATATGTGATCATATCCTGCATGCTCGAAGATTACCAACCAAAAGAGACCCCAGAAAAAATGCCCCAAGTCACATCCTAGTCACAATGATGAATCCCAGAGATAGAGACAGAATTCTGAAAACAGCAAGATCAAAAAGGGAAATTACATTCAAGGGAGCATCCTTGAGATTTATAGCATGCCTGTCACCAGAAACACTCAAGGCCAGAAAGCAGTGGTGGGATATTGTGACAAGACTGAATGAAATGAATGCGTCACCTAGAATACTGTATCCAGTAAAACTCACTTTCCGGTTTGATGGAAGAATACATGGTTTCACAGACAAAAAACAGCTCAGAAACTTTACAGACTCAAAACCAGTCTTAAGAGAAAAACTGAAAGACCTAATTTAAGACAAGACTAACCACTAGACACACCAAATTTCGATATAAAGATGACATTAAATCCCAGGACAATTCTTTCTCTCAACGTCAATGGACTAAATGCACAAGTTAAGAGACACAAAGTGGCTAAATGGATCAAAAAACTCAATCCAACCTTCTGCTGCCTACAAGAAACGCACCTGAATAGTCAGAACAAACATAGACTCAAAATAAAAGGCAGGAGAAAATGTATCCAAGCAAAGAACACCCAGAAGAAAAACTGGAGTGGCCATACTAATATCAGATAATGCAAATTGTATACTAAGGAAGGTTGTAAGGAACAAAGATGGACATTTTATATTAATCAAGGGGTATGTAGAGCAGGAAGAAATAACTCTCCTAAACATATATGCACAGAATGAGGGGCCAGCAAAATATTTAATATAACTGTTGACAAATCTGAAAAATAATATCAATAACAACACAATAATTGTGGGGAACCTCAACAGGGCTTTGTCAACATTGGATAGGTCAACCAGACTGAAACCCAACAAGAATATACGAGACCTGAGGAGAGAAATGGAAGAAAGAGGCCTAGTGGATATATATAGGACACTCCATCCCCAGAAACCTGGATACACATTCTTCTCCAATGTACATAGGACATTTTTCAGGATAGACTACATGCTGGCACATAAAACATACCTCCATAATATCAAGAGGATAGAAATTTTGCAGACTACCTTCGCTGACCACAAGGCTCTGAAATTATTTGTGAAATCCAAAGGGACACTGAAGAAAAAGCTTAACACCTTGAAGTTAAACAGCCTCATACTGAATAACCAGTGGGTCCGAGGTGAAATCAAGGAGGAAATCAAAAGGTTCCTGGAAACAAATGATAATAAAGATACAAACCATGAATAGCTAGAGCATCCCTATGGAAAAGGAATATGAGAGGCATCACTTTCCCCAACTTTAAATTGTATTACAAAGCTATAGTCATTAAAACAGCATGGCATTGGAATAAAGATAGACCCTCAGATCTATGGATTAAACTTCTGTATTCAGAGAAGGTTCAGCAAACATACGATCAATTAATATTGATAAAGTGGCAAGAAATGTAAAAAGGAGCAAGAAAAGCCTCTTCAACAAGTGGTGCTGTAACAGTTGGTCAGCCAGATGCAAAAAAGCTGACTCAGACCTCCATCTAACAGCAAGCACAAAGGTCAATTCCAAATGGATTAAAAAACTGCATATCAGACCCAAAATCAACATGATTTTGAGAGAACAGTATGTAGGTAAAACCTCCATGACATTTACAATAAAGGCATCTTCAAGGAGAAAACATTACTCTCCAGTCAAGTGGAAGCGGAAATAAACAGATGTGACTATATTAAGCCAAGAAGCTTCTGCACCTCACAGAAAATAGTGATTTGATAAAAAAAAAGCCACGCACAGAATGCTAGAATGTATTCACCCAATTTCCATACCTAATGTTCAAATTATACAAAACACTGACAGAACTTAACAAGAAAAAAAAAGTAACTGCATCAAAAATGGGAAGAAGAAATGAACAGTCATTTTCTCAAAGAAGAAATACAAATGGCCAAAAGGCACATGAAAAAATGCTACACATCACATCAGGGAGATGCAAATCAAAACAACTATATATACCTTCTCAAGCCACTGAGATTGGCACACATCACAAAGAACAAGAACAATCTCTGTTGGCAGGGATTTGGAGAGAAAGGAACTCTTGTACACTGCAGGTGGGAATGATGTCTAGTCCAGCACTTATAGAAAACAATATGGAGATTCCTCAAAAACTGGAAATTGAGTTCCCATATGATCTAGCTATAATATTCCTAATGATTTACCCTAGGAACAAAAGAAATACAATGCAAAAATGCCCTTCTCACACCTATATTCATTGCAGTTCTATTTACAATAGCCAGACTCTGGAAAGATGCCTTTTAACAAATGAATGGTTTAAAAAAACAGTGGTACATATACTCAATAGAACACTATATATCATTAGGAGAGATATAGTGATGAAATTCTATACATGGATATACATGGAATCTATTATGCTTGACGAAATAAGTCAGAGGGAGACAGAGATAGAAACAGAATAGTCTCAATCATCTATGGGTTGTAAGAAAATATATGACATTATTGCAATAATGCCCAGAGACAATAGAGATGAGGGCTTGAAAGACTGGCTCTCAGTATGTGAAGCCCACCAAAATGAGTGATGGGTGCAGTTAGAGAAATAACTACACTGACAACTACCATAATGTCAATGAGTGAGAGAAGTGAAAGACCTGTCTTGAATATAGGTTTGTTGAGGGAAGATGTGGGAGATGGGGGACATTGGTGATGGGAAGACTGCACTGGTGAAGGGGGTGTTCTTTATATAACTGATACCCAACCACAATTATGTCTGTAATCAAAATGCTTCAATAAAATATTATTAAAATTTTTCTTAAAATTATAAATAAATAGAGAGAAGGGACTTGGCACTTTGCCTCAGGTAAAAGGAGAGGAAGGAGACCTGAAGACAGGGTCAAACCTCGAAGTGTATGACCACCATTACCTGTTCCTGTACTTAAGGGCAGAAGTGCAGAGAAGGAACCCAGCGCCCTGCGACAGCTAATAGAGGTAACAGAAGAAGGCAAAGACCTGAGGGCAGGTCTGTGCTTGCCATTTCTCCGCATCTTCCTTCCTCCCCCCACTGCCCTGCCAACTCTCCACACCAGAGAGTCTGTATAACATACATGTCTAGGAAAGCCAGACCTAACATTCATTTTCCTCAGATAATTGACAGCCCATAAAACAAACTGCAAAACCATGAAGTAGCTTGTATTACCTCTGCCATACTTTGACAAGCTCACGCACTAGGGAAAATAATTTGAATATTGAATATACCTCTAATCACATCTAAAACAGTAAATTCAGCAGACTACTTAATTAAACAACACAAAACTTCAACATTCTAAGCAACCAAATGCAAAGAAATATCATTAATTTATATGTATAATATGAATTGTGAAGTATAGCCCTTTGATTCCTTTAAATGGCACTTCTTCTGAGTTTTAATTAATTCTCATCAATAACTAAAGTTGAACCAGGTCCTACATCTCTCACAAGTCTTCCAATTAGGCACTGAAAATAAATGTGAACACCTTGTATCAAGTACTTTATAAAAATTACCAGTTGAACCTCAGACAAACCTCAAAAATCATTGGACAGTTTTGAAATCCAAAGGCTACATACACCACCCCTTCCAACTGTTCCTGTATTTTAAGAAAACATTTCATCAAATGATGTAATGACGTCATCAAAATGACGTAAATGGAGAACTAATCACACACTATAAAAATCAAGATTCTATTCTTTATTTACGCAAATAGCAAGATCATAGGCATTTAGACTTTATTCTAGCTGCGTCCTATGACCTGTACAAATACCAAGACCTCTAGATACAGAGGCCTGATTTTATCATCCACAACTGAGTGGAAAGTTTCCTGGCACTATAAAAAGACCTTGTGGTGTGAAAATGATCATGTATGGAGCCAGTACTTGTCCCCATGACAGTATGCTTCAAGGGCAGAGAAACCCTATATCTCTTAGTCCAAGGGACTTCCCTTTCTAATTTCCCCAATATTTACTGTACTTTTGCCAAAAAAAGAGAGAAGCACAAAACCTTGACACACCAGCCCCCCCTCCTTCCCCCAGTATTTGTGGTTATTATTTGATGTTGTTATTTTGTTGCTGTTGTGTTTTTTTTGTATTTGCCAGTTTTAGTTTATTTTTTCTGTTTTGGTTTGTTTTCTTTTGTTATGTTTTTCTTTTTTCCCTTTCTTCTATTAAATTGATATGAATAACCTCTAGATGAACTCCTCCAATATTTTGTTTCTTTGTTTTTTTCATTTTCCCCCACAGAACCACATACCTTGAATCATGATGTTCTGCCTCATAAATTGAAGGGGAAATAAATGGATAGTACCAGACCAGACAGTCGTATGAACATTGAGTGTAAATACAAAATGATCAGACTTAAACACCAAACCCAAAGTCAACAACAGAATCGATACCCAATCTACATCAAGCTATACACAGAGGGGACCAGTTACACTAGCAGTCCTGGAGGTAATGGAGGGTGATATGGGATGCATGCTGAGAACTGGGGTGGAAGGGAAACAACACTGATGGTGGGAATGGTGGGAGTAATTAATTGTCACTATATACCTTAAATATTACTGTGAAAGATTCGAAATTCACTTTGGTCACAATATTTGTTATTAAAATATCAATCAATAACTAAATAAATTTTAATAAAAATAATAGGTTACCACCATACATAAAACATTCCAGAACCATACTCTCCATCAGAAGGTTCACTTCCTTCCATAACATTGTCCTATCTCCCCACTGCTCTTATTCACTGCTTGTAATAAGAGTACAACTAAAGACCAATTGCAAGAAAACTTGCTTTATAGATGGACATGTACTATAAAATTCTGTCAAAAGTTATTTTAAGCATATGTGGCTATTGAGTTATTGAATTGGTTAATAAAGTAATTAATTTTTAATTTTATTAATTGTAATTATTTCTTACCATACATCAATACATCCAGATATAGTTGTGTTGTTCAGATTTTGTCTTTCCTCTTTTTTAATTTTGGAAATTTTTAACATTGTAAAAATACATCTACTTCCATTAGGTTCTTGAATTTTGTTGCATAAAGGTGTTCACAGTTGTTCTTTTATGGTTATTTTTATTTCTTTGTTATATCTTTTAATTTCTCACCTTCCACTTTTGACACTATTTGTTTGTCTTTCCATTTTTATTCCTTTTTTTGCTAATTTTGTCAGTCTTTTTATTTGAACAAAGAACCAGATCTTAATTTCAATGATGATTTCTATTCTTTTTTTACTTCTATTTTATTAATGCTTAATTTTTCTTCTTTTGAATAACTTTTGCTTTTGTTTTCTTCCTTCATGTTGTTCATGTTTTTTAAGACATGAATTTATACAGCTCTTCCCTCATTGCCCCTGTGCCTTATGTAACTGTTGTCTTAGTTTCTTACAAGTGGAGTCCTTTGTAGCTTCACCCACATCTCAATCCCAGAAACACACTGATAGACCCATGATGCTGACACGCGCTTCTTTACTCATATAGGTGGGTCTAGAGTTCTAATACTCTTTCCAGCCAGTTGTCTCTACACATGTGTGACTGCGCCATGGGTCTCACGAGAACATCCCAGTGATGCTACCCTTTCTCTAGGTCAATTTCACACCCTTCAACACTATTAACTCAATAAGTTGTTGGTTTGGATATTTTTCTAAAATAACTCCATAATTACTTTCTATACAAATGGAATTGTTAACTGGATGAACACTGGAATAACATCTGGGGCAGAGATTGTTATATTAACAGATTATAAAAAATGTTAAAATATAAAGAAACATCTGGATCTCAGATAAGAGGAATTCTGGAGTTTAAATCACAGTACACATAAATATTTTAAAATTAATAATCAAAGGAATTGATATTCTTTCGCTGAGAAAGACACTGGTCCCACCAAATCATAAACCTCAAATATAGTGTCAAGCCCCATTTCCGATAATTTTCCTTTTTTTACTTTTTTAAATTTATTTTTATATTTTTTATATTTTATTTAAACACCTTGATTACATACAGGATTGTGTTTCGGTTTCAGTCATGTAAAGAACAACACCCATCACCAGTGCAATATTCCCATCACCAATGTCCCAAATCTCCCTCCTCTCACCCGACCCCGCCTGTACTCTAAACAGGCTTTCCATTTCCCTCATACATTCTCATTATTAGGACAGTTCAAAATGTAGTTATTTCTCTAACTAAACTCATCACCCTTTGTGGTGAGCTTCCTGAGGTGAGCTGGAACTTCCAGCTCTTTACTCTTTTGTGTCTGAAAATTATTATTGCAAGAATGTCTTTCATTTTTCTTAAAACCCATAGATGAGTGAGACCATTCTGCGTTTTTCTCTCTCTCTCTCTGACTTATTTCACTCAGCATAATAGATTCCGTGTACATCCATGTATAGGAAAATTTCATGACTTCATCTCTCCTGACAGCAGCATAATATTCCATTGTGTATATGTACCACAGTTTCTTTAGCCATTCTTCTGTTGAAGGGCATCTTGGTTGTTTCCAGAGTCTTGCTATGGTAAATAGTGCTGCAATTAATATAGGTGTAAGGAAGGGGTTTTTGTATTGTATTTTTCTGTTCCTAGGGTATATTCCTAGGAGTGGTATAGCTGGATCGTATGGGAGCTCCATATACAGTTTTTTGAGGAATCTCCATATTGCTTTCCATAAAGGTTGAACTAGATGGCATTCCCTCCAGCAGTGGATAACAGTTCCTTTCTCTCCACATCCCCGCCAACACTGTTTATTCTCATTCTTTGTGATGTGTGCCATTCTCTGTGGTGTGAGGTGGTATCTCATCGTTGTTTTGATTTGAATCTCCCTGATGATTAGTGATGTGGAGCATTTTTTCATGTGTCTTTTGGCCATTTGTATTTCTTCTTTGTCAAAGTGTCTATTCATTTCTTCTCCCCATTTTTTGATGGGATTAGATGTTTTTTTCTTGTAAAGTTCTGTCAGTGCCTTGTATATTTTGGAGATTAGCCCCTTATCTGATGGGTATTGGGTGAATAGTTTCCTCCCACTCAGTGGGTGGCTCTTGTATCCTGGGCACTATTTCCTTTGAGGTGCAGAAGCTTCTCAGCTTAATATATTCCCATCTGTTAATCTCTGCTTTCACTTGCTTGGAGAGTGCAGTTTCCTCCTTGAAGATGCCTGTAGTCTCAGTGTCCTTGAGTACTATGCCTATGTGTTGTTCTATATATCTTATGGTTTTGGGTCTGATATCGAGGTCTTTAATCCATTTGGATTTTACCTTCGTACATGATGTTAGCTGGGGGTCTAAGTTCAATTTTTTGCAAGTGGCTATCCAGTTGTGCCAACACCACTTGTTGAAGAGGCTTTCCCTGCTCCATTTAGGAATTCTTGCTCCTTTATCAAAAATTAGGTGATTGTATGTCTGGGGAACATTTTCTGAGTATGCAAGCCTATTCCACTGATCTGAGGGCCTGTCCTTATTCCAATACCATGCTGTTTTGATAACTATTGTTTTGTAGTAAAGTTTAAAGTTGGGAAAAGTAATTCCTCCCATATTCTTTTTTTCCAATGATTGCTTTAGCTATTCGAGTGTGTTTATTGTTCCAAACAAATTTCAAAAGTGCCTGATCCACTTCTTTGAAGAATGTCATGGGTATTTTTAGAGGGATAGCATTAAATCTGTATAATGCCTTGGGGAGTATTTCCATTTGATGATGTTAATCCTGCCAATCCATGAGCAGGGTATGGGTTTCTATTTCCGCATGTCCTCTCTTATTTCTTGGAGCAGAGTTTTATAGTTTTCTTTGTATAAGTCCTTCACATTTTTAGTCAAGTTGATTCCAAGATATTTGAGTTTGTGTGGCACTATTGTGAATGGGGTTGTTTTCTTAATGTCCATTTCTTCCTTATTACTATTGGTGTATAGAAAGGCCATTGATTTTTGTGTGTTAATTTTGTAGCCTGCCACCTTGCTATAGGAGTCTATTGTTTCTAGAAGCTTTTTGGTAGAGTCTTTAGGGTTTTCTAAGTAGAGTATCATGTCATCTGCCAACAGTGAGACCTTTACTTCTTCCTTTCCTATCTGGATTCCTTTGATAACTTTTTCTTGCCTAATCGCTATAATAAGTACTTCCAGAGATATGTTGAATAGGATGGCGAGAGAGGATAACCTTGGCTTGTGCCAGAATTTAGAGGGAAGGCTTTTAGTTTTTCTCCATTAAGGATAATTTTTGCCACTGGCTTCTGGTAGATGGCCTTAACTATATTGAGAACGGTTCCTTCCATTCCCATTTTGCTGAGAGTTTTGATCAAGAGTGGGTGTTGGACCTTATCAAATGCTTTCCCTGCATCTATTGATATGATCATGTGGTTTTTATTTTTCTTGTTGTTGATGTTGTGTATTATGTTGATAGATTTACGGATGTTAAACCATCCTTGCATTCGTGGGATGAAACCTACTTGATCATACTGGATGATCTTCTTAATGAGGCATTGAATCCTATTTGCCAGAATTTCGTTGAGAATCTTTGCATGTGCATTCTTCAATGATATTGGTCTATAATTTTCTTTTTTGGTAGCATCTCTGTCTGGTTTAGGTATCAAGGTGATGTTGGCTTCATTAAAGCTATTTGGAAGTGTTTCCGTTTATTCAATTTCATGAAAGAGTCTTGCCAGGCTTGGTAGTAGTTCCTCTTGGAAAGTTTGAAAGAATTTATTAGTGAATCCATCTGACCTGGGCTTTTGTTTTGGGGCAGACATTTGATTACCATTTTAATTTCATCAATGGTGATGGGGTGTTTAGATATGCTACATATTCTTCCTTCAACCGTGGAAGATTATAAGAGTCCAAGAATTTATCCATTTCTTCCAGGTTTTCATTTTTAGTGGCATAGTGTTTCTCAAAGTAGTTTCTGATTACCCTTTGAATCTCTGTCATATCAGTAGTGATCTCTCCTATTTCATTCCTAATACGAGTTATCAAGTTTCTCTCTTTCTTTGTTAGATTTGCCAGTGGTCTATCAATCTTGTTTATTTTGTCAAAGAACCAACTTCTGCTTTCGTTGATCTTTCGGATTGTTTTTTGGGTTTCCAGTTCGTTGATTCCTGCTCTCAGCTTTGTTATTTCCTTCTGTCTCCCTATTTTTGGGTCTTTTTGTTGAGCACTTTCTAGCTCTATTAGCTGTGTCATTAAGCTACTCAGGTAAGTTCCTTCTTCCTTCCTGATGTGTGCTTGCAAAGCTATAAATTTTCCTTTCAGTACTGCTTTTGCTGTGTCCCATAAGTTCTGATAGTTTGTGTCTTTATTGTCATTTGTTTCCAGGAACCTTTTGATTTCCTCCTTGATTTCATCTAAGACACACTGGTTATTCAGTATGAGGCTGTTTAACTTCCTGGTATTAAGCTTTTTCTTTTGAGTTCCTTTGGAATTCACAAATAATTTCAGAGCCTTGTGGTCAGTGAAGGTAGTCTGCAAAATTTCTATCCTCTTGATCTTATGGAGGTATGTTTTATGTGCCAGCGTGTAGTCTATCCTGGAGAATGTCCCATGTACATTGGAGAAGAATGTGTATCCAGGTTTCTGGGGATGGAGTGTCCTATATATATCCACTAGGCCTCTTTCTTCCATTTCTCTCCTCAGGTCTAGTATATTCTTGTTGGGTTTCATTCTGGTTGACCTATCTAGTGTTGACAAAGCCCTGTTGAGGTCCCCCACATTTATTGTGTTGTTATTGATATTATTTTACAAATTTGTCAAAAGTTGTATTAAATATTTTTCTTGCCCCTCATTCAGTGCATATATGTTTAGGAGAGTTATTTCTTCCTGCTCTACATACCCCTTAATTAATATAAATTGTCCATCTTTGTCCCTAACAACCTTCCTGAGTATAAAGTTTGCATTATCTGATATTAGTATGGCCACTCCAGCTTTTTTATCGGTGTTGTTTGCTTGGATAATTTTTCTCTGTCCATCAGACTGTTGGAGTGCTGGAGTATTTTTAAAAAATCTATGAACAAATTTCTATGCCCTCTGCACATATTCTATTTTGAAGTAAAACATTGGGAATAAATAGAAATTAAAAATGAGGAACAAGGAAAGTTAAATAGAAAACTTACCAGTATTTATTTCAATGAGAACTATGGGCCTGCTTTTGGTGGACCATAGTTTGAGGACCCCTGCCCAAGACTGAAAGAGAAGTCAAGAGACAGAGAAGAAGGGGTGTCAGACAGTGCAGTTCAAATCCCACATATGCACTGCAAGCCTTGGCCAAGTCGGCCACTAAGTAGGACAAGCAGTAGTGGCAAAAACACCAGTAGGCTGGATAAATTTCCTAAGAAGGCTGCATGGGGCCCCCAGGTCATAGTTTGGGAACCATGTGCTGCATACAGAAAACACACCTATACTCATTGGATAGATTCAGAATAAAAGGAAAGAAACAATCACAGAAGCCAACTGAAAAGACAAAAAGCTGGGATTGCCATAATTATATCAGAACAAATAACATTAGATACAAAATAGTAATTAGATACTGACGAGCAATATATATTGGTTAACATTTGATCAAAACACACTATTCACATTTTTGTACCAAATAAATGCCCAGCAAACTTCATATAACTCTGCTAAAAAACCTAAAGAAATATTTTGACCGAAACACAATGGTAGTGAGAAATTTAAATACTCCATTTTTTACCACCTCACAGATGAATCAGTAAAGAAAAAGGAATCATAATTTACAAGCTAAAATACTGGAACTTTTAGGTTTATTCAGGATACCTTATCCCCAAATACAAGAATACAAATTGTTCTTCACTAGTGCATATGTAATATCCTCTAGGATAGATTACTGTAGCTGATGAGGGTGATGTCCCATCCAGAGTGAGTAGAGTACTTACAGATTCAAACCATCACATACCACTTTGGGGAGATAACTCAGTTTATTTTAAGTGGGAGGGGTATAATAATGGGCCTAAGCCAATAATGTTAGGGGAAAGTAGAATATGATCTCTATATTTAGAGGATCTATATTTCAGGGGATTAGCAGTGTGTGAGCTCTTTGTGTTTATGGATTTTGGGAAAATCATGGTGTGCGCTCTGTTTTTTATCTACAGATTACATAATAAGGCATAATTCAAACATGTATCAATTAAAATATGGAAAATTTAAAGTAACTTCTCAAAGCATAATGCTATAAAAATAGAAATGAACCACAGAGTGACAATGAAGAAAACTTCTAACTAATGGAAAATGAACAAAGAAATGCTAGACAGCAATAGAATCAATGAGGAAATCAAGGAAAATAATAAAAAGGCTCTTGAAACCAATGACAATGATGAACATACATACAAGCTATAAGAATCTATTTTATACAGCAAAGGTTGTACTATGCTTGAAAGTCATAGCAATGGAGACTTACTTTAAAAATAAAGAAAAAGACCAAAGCATACATCTCAAACCTAAACATACATCTCAAAAATAAGAAGGAATTTCAAAAGAATCCAAATTATAGTATATTGAGAAAAATAGTACAAATGATTACATATAGAAAAGAATGAAGCAATGTATCAGTGAAACCAGGAGTTTTGAATAGACAAGATATGAGAAAAATGGGAATTATGCTCAAATTATGTTTGAATAAATCAGATTAAGAGTAAAAGTGGGGAAATTACAACAAACCATTTATTAATTCAAATTATGATAAGACTTTACTATGGGCTCTTCAGCTGAAGTACCAAGAAAAAGTGAATAGTTTTTTGGAGTCATGTAGTCCCCCAAATCTGAATAAGGAGAAAGTACAAAGCCTAAACAGGCCAATCACACATAAGAAAACTGAAACAGTAATCAACAGTCTACCCAAGAACAAAATTAATGGTCCATATTGATCCATTGGTACATTTTATTAAAGCATCAGAGAAATTTTCCTGTCCTTACTCTATAAGCTCTTCCAAAACATCAATGACAGATCATCCTACCTAATACCTTCCATAAGCTAATATCATATTAATACCCAAAGCTACTTAGACATTTCTGGAAAAAAAATCACACCAATATCCGTTATAATCAAACAACAAAATCCAGTAACTTATCTAAAAATTATACACCACTATCAAATGGGATTTATACCAGAATTACAAGGTTTCATCAGACAAAAATCAATTAATGTATCAGAATGAATTAACTAAAAGTCATATGCAGGAAAAGTATTTCACAAGATTCTATTGGAATTCTTGATAAAATATCTTGACATAATAGAGGTGGATGAAATTTCCTCAAGATAGTAACAGCCATATATAACAAACCCACAGCCAGTATCATTCTTAGTGGTGAAAAAATAACCATTTCCTCTGAAATATATTATGTATAAGACAAGGATATCCACTGCTTTCATTTTACTAATAAAGTATGAGAAGTCCTGGCTACAACAATGAGGCAAGAAACACAAATCAAAGGAATCCAAATTGGAAAAGAGTAAGTCAAATTTATCACTATTTTCAGAAGACAAAAAGATTTTCCTTTATGGTCCTAATTAAAAAGCTCCTAGAAACAATAACCGGAAAACACCCTGCGTCAATCTGAAAGCTAAAAAGTGTTTACATTCTTTTTTTTTTTTTTTTGGGCCACACCCCTTTGATGCTCAGGGGTTACTCCTGGCTATGTGCTCAGAAATCGCCCCTGGCTTGGGGGGACCATATGGGACGCCGGGGGATCGAACCGCGGTCCTTCCTTGGCTAGCGCTTGCAAGGCAGACACCTTACCTCCAGCGCCACCTACCCGGCCCCGTGTTTACATTCTTAAATACAAAAGTGAGTCAGAAGAAAAAGAGATCAAGGATTTTATCCCATTTTAAATAGTATACAAAGATCAAGTCCCTAGTAATTGATGTAACAAAAGATATAGGAGATATACACAAGAAACACTTTAAGTCACAAAACAATAAAAAATGGAAAAATATTCCATGCATATTCTGATTGATCTATTCAATAATAAACAAAAAATGTATTGTTTCCAACTGTTGCTATCAATGTCTAAATTCAGGCTTATTAGTAGCTGCTTTGTATATGCTGGCATGCCTTCATTAAGTACATAAATATAAATTAGTTTTAGAATAAAATCAGATATTCAAATAAATGCAATAGAAATGAGAAAATAGAAATAAGCTCTCCCATACAAAGACAGTTAATATAAAACAAATTATACTAGAATATAAAATAGAGAAAAGCAATTATCTTCCCAAAATATTGCTAGAAAAAAATGTCTAGCTACACCCAAAAAAGAAGAAGACTGGATCGTTTTTCTCAGACCATGCACAAAACTCACCTATATATTCTGTCAATATCCATAAAGTACATAAAGTAAACATAACAAGTCACTCCATCGTATTTGTTTTAGTATTGTTTTAAGTGAGTTGGCTCCATTTATAGGGAAATAAAGCAAAAATAAGTCGAATTGATTACAAAACATTGGCTCTAGATTATAGAAGAAAAATGGCAGAGAAGAGAAATGAAGAGGGGAAGTGAGAAGAGGTTGTCTGCAAGTAACTTAGGATCAAGATACTGTGCACATCTGTGGTACAGAATTTTATATACACTATCTCACTTGTACCAACACTACTATAACTGTGGGATGCAAACCTAAAAATGTGTTTGTAAAGGAGACAAGCTGAGGAGTGGGGAGTGAATCTGGGATGCAGAGTCAGGAGTAACCCCTAAGCGTCACAGGGTGTGGCCCAAATACAAAAACAAAATAAAAAAAGACAGAATTATCAAGTTATTAGGTGCAGGCTTATTTATTATATGGTGATTCTGTGTAAACAATATATATATATATATATCAAGGTTCATTGGTTTCAGTCAAAATCATTTAGTTTTATCCTTTATAAAATCCAACTTTCTTGCTATTTATTTATTCACTGGTATCACTCTTAAAAGCCATTCTCCATTTGCTCCCTCCATGTATCATCACACTATATATATCTTTAAGTCTTCAATTCTCTTACTTTCTAATCTGCTACCAGATGAAAAAAACTATGTTTTTAAGGGATCTTTTTGTAAGTCAGCCAACCAAATAAAGTAACTTAAATATAGGAATGTTATATGTTTACAGATTCTAGCTATATTAATAAAGGAAGGACTCATTCAAATACAATTACTGAAGCTGAAAATATTACAAGGTTATTTCATAACCATTGTTTTAAAAACTCAACATAATTATTCAAGAATGCCCATGAAACTGGAAGAAATATATCTCTATTGAGAAATATCTTCTTACAAAATAATAATAAGCTATAACTCATACTAGAAACAACTGTCATGCAAGCTTATCACCTGCTTATTGCAAAAGTAATACCAGTTTATAACCCACATTTTTTTATTTTATCACCATGAATTTAAGAAGTTTTCATATTTGGGTTTCAGTTATACAATATGTTATACAATATTGCAACACCAATCCCTTTATGGTTATCTATTTCCCTTGACCAAAATGTCCCCTGCCCCTGCCCCTGTTTGATTGCACACACCAGTCTTCCTGTACAAGAGGCACTTTTTCAAAAACGGCTTTGCACTATGAGTTACAGTACTGTTACTGATATGGTTTTATGTATAACATTATATCATTACTCAGCACTACATATTTACTTCTCACAGTTAAAGATTTTCCTCTACCATGAATCTTGACCCTTCCATGTCCTATAATTCAGCCCCCTCCCAAGTAAAATAATACCCATTAAGTCCATTTCTCATGATCTTTGTTTTCATTGCCTAAAGACATTTTTACTACAGCATTATGTTTCTTTATATGCAGCATATGAAAGGATAATTTTTGTTGGTCTCTCCCTCTAACTTTATGCAGCATGATACTCTCCAGATTAATTGATGTAAGCAAAAAATTACATGACTAATCTTTTATTAAGGCTGAATTGTATCTCACAATATATATTTATATATGTTCATATACATACACATGCATATGTATATGCATATATGGTTTTGCTAACCAAGCATTGGTTCTTTGATACTTGAGTTGTTTCCAGATTTGACCTACTGTGGATAGTGCTGTAAGAAATGAGAGGATATAAATGTCTTTTCTCCTATTTTGCTTTTGGAATTTTGTGGTATATTCTGAGACATAAAATTGCTGGATCAAATGAAAGTTTAATTACTAGAATTTTTTTAGGAATGCCTATATGGTTTTCCAGGAGTGGACATTCCTTGAGTAGATATTTCCAGGTAAAATTTCAAGCTGTGCTGCAAAGTAGTAGTAATTAAAACAGTGTGATGCTAGAGTAAATAAAATCCTTCAGGTCAGTGGAATAAAGAGGAAAATCCTGAGACAGATACTCAGATGCACGATCAGTTAATGTTTGATAAAGGAGCAAAAAATATGAAGTGGAGCAAGGAAATTCTCTTCAACAGTAGTGTTGGGGAAAACTGATCAGCTACATGCAAAGTGGACATTCCACGAGAGGTGAATATGAGTCCCCCTTTTTCACATACATAACACTGGTTGTTCTTTTTGATGAATTTCAGGGTGAGATGCTATCTCATTGTTGTGTTGATTTGTATTTTCTTAATTAGTGATGTAGCACTTGTATTTAAATTTTTTTACTATTTTTTTCTCATTGAGAAAATTTCTGTTCAACAACTTTCTCCATTTTGGATGGGGTTAAATATTTTTTCTTAAAAAGGTTTGCCAGTGCTTTAAACATCTTCAATATTAAAACTTTATAGAATGAGTGGTGGGAGAATAACTTTTGTCTTTGTATCTAGGTTATTGTTTCCTCTGACGTGCAGAAGCTCTTAAATATAATGTAGTTCATTTGCTTGTTTTTGTTCTCACTTGATTGGTCAAAGATACATCCTTGAAAATGCCTTTATCTTCAATGTCATGGATAATTCTGCCAACATGTTTATCTATATACCTCATGGATTCAGATCTGATATCAAGGTATTTATTCTTTTTGATTTGACTTATGTGCATGGCATTGAAAAGAGATCTATATTTTGCATGTAGCTGATCAGTTTTCCCCAACACTACTATTGAAGAGAATTTCCTTGCTCCACTTCATAGTTTTTGCTCCTTTATCAAACATTAACTGATCGTGCATCCGAGTATCTGTCTCAGGATTTTCCTCTTTACTCCATTGACCTGAAGGATTTTTATTTACTCTAGCATCACACTGTTTTAATTACTACTACTTTGCAGCACAGCTTGAAATTTTACCTGGAAATATCTACTCAAAGAACCTATGGATTAGAGAAATACAAAGAGGAAGATCAAAGCTCCTGAGGTATGTATGCACTGCCAAGAAAGATATTGTGGATAAATTTAAGACAAATTTTCAAGTGACTATATGTTCATTTAAGGAAAAAAAGAAGAAAAAGAGCTGAGTGATAGCAAGACAAGTAGAAATTTTGCCTTCCATTTGTCTGATCCAGGCTCTACCCCTGACACCCCATACGCTCCCCTGAGCCTGCCAGAACTAAACTCTGAGTACCACCGAGTGTGGCCCAAAAACAGCAATAAAAGGAAAATATATTTCCCTTTTTTACTGTACATTTCAGCTCTTTGTTGAAATTATTAGGAAAGCAGGCCAAAAATAATAAGTATAAAGACCAGGCAAATTTTTTAACTACATAAAATATTTTATAATGAAGTTCTATATATCATGTGTGTATCCTGGAATTTAGAATGTTCCTATTTCAGATAATGATTTCAAAGTTTAAATATAGTTTTATCTTGTCCAGCCAATATATAAGAAATTTCCATAACTTGTTCAAAAGATAAAAGCTTTGACCCTTTTTTAAACTATTACCTTAAAATATACTTTCCTCTACTGGGCTATTATGTCATGTTGACCTGTCACAATATTATATAAAATAAAGATTGCATTGGGAAAATGTGGGATCAGAAATCAAAATACATGCTATCTCTCTCTTCCTTCCTCTACATCCATATTCTTCCAAAGAGCCCTAAATTTTAACTTCTGAAAATATCACTGCTTCTATATAGCAGTGATATTTGTATTACATAACAAAATTACTGAACGATAGGAGAAAAAAAGTGTAAAGTGCCCCCATGTCATATTTCCAACCTCAGGTGAGCAGGTATGAAGCAGCATTGCCAAGATCAAATAATCCAAGTACTTCATAGATTCCAAAGCACTATATTTCATCATTCCCTATACCCTGCCCTTAGCCCTTCCCCTACCTGCCTGCCACTTTGACTGGCACACTACAGAGTTTGGTGGTTTTAGCTTAGACTCATATTTCCAGTGTTGTTTATTCTGTGATTTGGCCTTATAGGTATTACTGCTTATCCACATCACCAATTTAACTGAAGCATTCTCCCCTGTTGCCCTATTACTTTCATAGAAAGGACTATTTAGCTTAGAGACTTGATCTGATACTAAGAGGAGTGAGGATTATAAGCAATTTCATGACCAGGCTGTATCTCCACATACAGGGAAATTCATGAAGGAAACTCCTAACAGATCCACCCTTCTTCCCTCACATACTTGAGGGACTAAAACAAAATGAAAACAAACAACAAACAAAAACAAAATAGATTTTTGGAACAAGATCTATAGCTCCTCCTAGTGGAAACTCAGAGTTAATGCCAAAAAAGTTAAACCTAGTGACATACTAAGAATCTCAAAAAAAAAAAAAAATCAATGAGTGTCATGTAAATGGAGAGTCTAAGAGATAGTGAGTTAAAAATGTGATCATGAAGCAAAATAAAGAATATATACTTTCTAACAAAATAGTGACCAGATAATGCAAGAAGATAGTGAATTCTCATAAAAGTTATTAAAATTAATTTGAGGTACTATATTGGAGAAAAGTAATGAAGTAAAAACATCAAAAATTATAACTACCACAGAAATAAAAAATAAATTTAGAAATTAATAAAAATAAGGAAGTGTAACACAAATGAGGAATATCTGACTTTATTATAAGAAATAATATTAGTAAAATGGGATAGCAAATTGTCAAAGGTAAAGAGAAAAGAAGAGTATCTAGTTACAAAGTAACAACTGAGAAATTTCTAAACCTAAGGTAAAAACAAGAAAGGTGGAAGGAAGGAAGGAAGGACGGAAGGAAGGAAGGAAGGAAGGAAGGAAGGAAGGAAGGAAGGAAGGAAGGAAGGAAGGAAGGGAGGGAGGGAGGGAGGGAGGGAGGGAGGGAGGGAGGGAGGGAGGAAAGAAAGAAAGAAAGAAAGAAAGAAAGAAAGAAAGAAAGAAAGAAAGAAAGAAAGAAAGAAAGAAAGAAAGAAAGAAAGAAAGAAAGAAAGAGAGAGAGAAAGAAAGAAAGAAAGAAAGAAAGAAAGAAAGAAAGAAAGAAAGAAAGAAAGAAAGAAAGAAAGAAAGAAAGAAAGAAAGAAAGAAAGAAAGAAAGAAAAAGGGATGAAGAGAAAGAAGGAAAGAGAGAAAGAAAAGAAATTTTGGGGCTGTAGCGATAGCACAGAGAATAGGGCATTTGCCTTGCAAGCGGCTGACCCAGGTTATATTCCCAGCACCTCATATGGTACCCTAAGCCCACGAGGAGTGATTTCTGAGTATAGAACCAAAAGTAACACCTGAACACCTCTGGTTGTGGCCCAAAAAAACAAAAAAAAAAAGAGGAAAAGACCAAAAAATTAAAAAATGTGGAAAAATAAAATCAAAGAGAACACATTAAGGTATTTTATTAAATTGTAAAGAAACAATGATTAAAAAAAGGTATAAATGAGGGCTTGGTGATGGAGGAAGGAGAACACAAAAGCACACAGAAATGGTTTTCAGATATTTCAGCATAAGCCTACAAGCATAAGAGAGTGAGATGTCATACTGACAATTCTAAAAGAAAAGTACTTCCAGTCAAAATTACTTTAGCATGCAACATTATCATTCAAATATGAAATTATCATTTAAATTATCTACCAAATACGATGAAAAATAGACAAAATAGAGGAGGACTAGAAGGTACAGCTCACGACATGAAGCTCACCGCAGAGAGTGATGTGTACAGAAATAATTACACTGAAATAATCACACTGAGAACCATCATAACAAAATGTGACTAAATGAGGAAATGAGGGAAGTAGAAAGCCTGTCTAGTGTACAGGAAAAAAACAAATATGATGAAAAATTAATTTTCCATACAATAAATTTAAACAAATTTTACCACCACCATTACTATATAGTAAAAGAAATGCTAAAAAGATGTGAATAGGAAGATTACTCAGTGGTCAGGGTGCATACCCTGCATTCATAAGGATCAAGCCTGAACCTTGGTACTTCATAGCTCCCAAAGCACTGCTGTGTGCAGTCCTAATGTCCCCAAGGCACTATTGCAGTTGCACTACTAAATTTGTAGGCATGAACATTGAATGGACTGGCCAGTTTGCTGAGCATAGCCAGTGTGGTCCCTGGATAACCTCAGCACTGTTTAGCTCATTACTCAAAAAAATGGCTAAAGGAGTCATTGTGCAGGAACAGAATATTCAAAATATATTAGACCTTGAGCAAGATAATGAATAATACAGAATAAAAATCATTAAAATATGCAATTAAGAAACAACAAAACATCAAAGCATAAGAAGAATAAGACATAATGTTTAGTCTAAAAATGACCTACACAAAAGATTTTTATATATACAGAGGTTGATATCGTCCTCATAGTGATACAAATAAAAAAATGAAGCAAGACCAATTGAAAGATATAATACAATTAAGAAAATTGCCAAGAAAAACCGTCCAAATTAAAAAGCAGATAGAAAAAGTAGTAAAACATATACGTATATCACATAGCAATAAAAATAGATCAGTAAATAAGCCCCAATATGAATAATTACCACTTAAAGGAACTAGAAAAGGAAGGATATATATACAAAAAGTCAGCAGATGAAAATTATTATAAATTATTATTTCAATAAAATGGCATGATACAAGTCATTATTTCTAATTATTGCATTTCTATGCTTAGAGAAAAAAATAAATTAAGAAAACAAACTAACTTAAAATGTCACTACAAAATATAATTAGGAGTAAATATAGCAGAGAAGGTGAGTGGCAAAAAACTAAGTGATATTAATTTAACTAGCAAACAGCATGCAAAATAACTGAACAATGACCATGCTAAAACAAAGTAAGGTCATTTTTAAATGACTATCTAACTTAAACCAATCCACAGATTTAATGCAATGCCTATCAACATAATATTGTACAATTAAAATGAAAAAAATTGTAAAACTTGTATGGAATGGCAAAGACCTCAAAGAGCCAAAGCAATTCTAGGAGAAAAATCACAAAACAAATTTCTTGACTTCAAACTATATTAAAAGCAATATTAATTTAAACAAAATGGTATTGTACTTGAAATAGGAACACATCTATGAAACACAGTTGAGAGTCCAAAAAATTTTTACAAATCTATAAGCATTTACTTTCTGACAAAAAAATCAAATCAACACAATCACATTTTTCTGAAAACTAAATGATCATATATGTTAAAAAGGTAAAGGGTCAGAGAGGCAATTCAGGGATAAGACATGTAATTCGTTTTAATCCACAACACTGAATATTGTTCACCATGCACCATCACAGGGTTTGATTCCTGAGCCCAAAGCCAGGAGTATATCTTTAGCACCACCAAAAGTGGAGAAGAAACAGGAGAAACAGAAAGAGAACGAGGAGAAAGCAAAGAAGGAAGGAGTCAAAGGAACAAGAAGAAGCAGCTTCATCATCATTACAAAAAAATCAGCTAAATATGTATTAAAGATTTCTATAGTATACCCAAATACAAAAAATACATACAAGCAAACACATGACATATCAATTTGGAGACGACTCCATTAGCAAGGGAAAGGAAATGGATATGAACAATTATAAATAAATGATAAACAAAATGATTACCATTTTACCATTTATGATTACCATAAAAAAGTACCAGAAAGAAAAAATAACCTACTAACTGGAAGAAAATATTTACACATCATATTTAATGTCTGGCAAGTGATTGGTACCTAAACTATATAAATAATTCACACAACTCAATAACATCAACAATATAAGTACAAACAAATAGTAGGTTTGGACCAGAGAGATAGCACAGATGGTAGGGCATTTGCCATGCATGCATGCAGCTGACCCAGGATGGACCTGGGTTCGATTCCTGGCATCCCAATATGGTATTCCAGCCTGCAATGTGTTGTTTCTGAGAGCAGAGCCAGGAACACCTGAGCACCACCAGGTGTGGCCCAAAAACAAAGCAAACAAACAAAAAAGTCAGTTAAAATTCTAAATAGATATTTCTCTAAAAAACATAGTTATGTCCCACAAACATGAAAGGATGTTTAACATAAAATTACAAAGGGATAACAGTTCACAATGTTGACAGTGACTTATATCAAAAATATCATAAACAAGTGTTTTCAAGGAGGTAGAGGAAAATGAACATTCTAGGCGAAAATACAAAATAATAAATCCTTTATGAAAAATGGTGTGGTGATTACATAAAATATAAAACTGAAATACCATACAATCCAATGCACCCTTTTTATTTATGAAATAACAAACATGAATTACTATTATTTGTTCTATAGTATACATATTTATTATACTGGTTAATGACAAAGTCCAGAAAACCTTTTTTGAATTTAGTGAAATATGTTTGTTTCTCCTTAACTAATGACCTTAGATAACTAGAGACTTGAAAACAAATAAAATCTTTGGCATTCCATGTTTATGATTTAGAAATCGTCCAAATGGGCTTTCTGAATTAAACGAATGGAAATCAGTTTTTTGTAACTGCCCTTATATCAAATCCAGTCACTCTGTCTTGTGGTGAACCCATTATGTCATGAATCTGTATAATGAATATATAGCACTTTGTGTGCAGCACAAGAGTTACCTCCCACTGTCATTCCTATATTCTTATGGACTCTAAAATAAAATTATGTATAACATATTAAGTTATAGCTGTTAAAGTTACAGCTGAAACTAATTATATCTACAAAAGTTACAGAGAGTTAAAAAAGCAAAATATAAAGAAGCAGGTAATGTCATACATAGCATGCACTATAAATATTTCTTAACCATAGCTAGTTTTTATTTCAAAGACATATCCATTTCTCGGGGCTGGAGCGATAGCACAGCAACAGGGCATTTGCCTTGCACGTGGCCTATCCAGGACGAACCTTTGTTCGATCCCTGGCGTCCAATATGTCCCACTGAGCCAGGAGCAACTTCTGAGCAAATAACAAGGAGTAACTCCTGAGCATTACACGGTGTGACCCAAACATAAAAAAAAAAGGAATATCCGTTTCTGGTTCATTTGGTTTTCTTCCTATGGATAATTCAACCACTTTATATTTGCACTTGAACTAGTGTCACTTCAAATGTTTCCTCATCACAGCTAGTGGCTTTGAAATGGAGAGTAGAGATACAAATTGAGCTCACAATGCTAAGATTTCTTTTCCATCAGGAACTCTGAAAATGACAGGTGTATAAATTATTATCATGCTTTCTTATGATAAAAAGAGAGGATTTTTTTGTCTTATGTAATAAAATATTGGGGAGAAGTGAGGCAGGGAATACATAGAGCTGGCTAAGTAAAAGACTGATTCTAGCTAGAATCAAATGATTTTATATTAATAAATAATATCTAAAATGACTTTCTGTCACCAATATCCCAAGTGTCCTTCCTCCCCACCCCATACTGGCCTGTACTCTAGACAGGCTTTCTACTTCCCTCATTCAGTCACATTTTGTTATGATAGTACTCAGTGTAATTATTTCTGTGACTGCACTGGTGAGGGTTTTTTTACATATATTAAAAAAAAAAAGAAAAGAAAAGGCCTCCCAATGCTTACCACAAGCTGTGTTCTCTACACTGACTGTATAGAAAGTGGAGGTACAGTGAATGCTCCCCATATACACCTCAGACAAGACCCTTTGCCAGGTCTGTATTGTGAATGGGGAGACAAAAATAAATAAATAAATTAAAATGACTTTCTGAAGGTAGACTATCATTGTTAAACAGCAATGAGCCAAATATTTATTTTTCTCTGCCATTTATTATAATTAATATTTATATTTTCATTTAAATTCTAAGTTGCTAGCAAAGGTCATTTAATGCATTTTGGAATGTGGCTCAGTGGTAATAACCCTTTATGCAGGCTGATAGTACAGTCCTTGTGCACTGCATCACCTTGCCAAGTGTGCTGGCAACAGTGTTTTTGAGTTGTTTACAGTCAAAACTAAAGCAAATGAGCATGTAACCATGTGAACACCATCACGAAGTATGCGACTTCTCCCCAGAATATTACAGCAACAATGTAGCTGTAATGTACAATTTTTACAACATTGTAGTAAAAATATGCCCTACAATATGCGGCCCTGGATTCAATCTCTAGCACCAATCGCTGACTTAAAAATAATCTTAAAAATATGCTACAAAGTGTTGAGAGTGTCCCCACTCAGTTCACTTCATTACTCATCTTTACATGTGGTAGTGCTGAGAACTTTGGCATCCATTATCTCCCTTGATTCTCAAAACCATCAAGCTACCATTATTAGCACCATTAGAGATGAATAATCTAAGACTCACAGAGGGAAATAACTTTCCCAAGTCTTTAAGCACTACGGTTAAGTTGGTAATAAAGGCAATGAGGATGCTGAAATTGTGTCCAAGTATTTTGGTGCCTTCACCAGGACCACTGTTCATCAAAACTATATTTGGCCTGCTTATCTATATTACATGTTAATGCTATTTTTCATTTTCAAAAAAACCCTTACCAGTACATAAGTATACTAAAAGTTAGAGATAGCTACAATTTCTAGCCATGGCTTAGAAACTGGAGAAAGGACATGGCACCCAATCAAAGAATCAGGCCAGTGAACTGTTGTTTATTTTGTCTTGCATTACATAATTAAAGATGAGGCTGGATGGCGGTGGATGGCGATGAATTTCTTTTGGCCATCCCAGGCCACATGGCTCAGCAACCCCATGAACCGGCGAGTTTCAGGCCCAGGTGAAACGCGAAATTACTCACTCACAGGCAGGCTTCAGGAAGAATCATTTTTATTTAGGCCCTAGCCACCACATGTGTGTGGCCTACTCATAACCTTTCAAGCATACAGCCATCCTAGGCTTGCCCTGCATCTTATCCTCTTTCAGCCATCTCCCTCAGAGAGCCCAGCAGGGCCAAAAGGCAAAAGCCCCTTAATCCCTTGGCTTCCGGGTTTTCTACCTATTCCAAGACCCCTCCCAGGAATGGGCCGGGCTTAGCAGGTAAGGTTACACCTATTATCCGGTTTCCAAGACCCCTCCCAGAAATGGGTGGGTCTCAGATAAGTACCCTACATTTCCTCCTTTTTTGAAATATAAAAAGAGCCTTTTGTAATTTTGACTCCACCTTTAGCCAAAGGTGGGTTAATATTTTCACGCAGCAACGTAATAAAGTGAAAATTAATATACCAGCCCTTTTCAAAAACATATTTTTGCAAAATATACTTTACACCTATAACCTAAAATTCTATTAATGCTTTTTTACCAAGCATTATTCCGGAACTTTTATGTTTCTATACTTTTAAACTATATTGGGGGAACTTTATTGTTCCTATACCTTTTCTATACACAAGTACTTTAGCATACATGCATAACATACATTTTAAAAACAGGCTAAGTACATTAAAATACACAGTAAAACATTTTGCAATTGAAAATATTAACTATGAAAGACAACAAAACACATTTAAATTATAAAGAAAATGACTAAGACAAAGATGCAGGTGGTTAGAAATTAGATGTTTTAGTTGGGCTAAGCTGTATTATCTCCCTATTTTTTTTTAACCACTAACTCACTAAAACTTATTCCATTACCAACTATGAGTGAAATATAAGACTACCCGTTTAGTTCCTATACTAAAAATGATTAATTTGTTCCACGCTGATTTCATCACGTGGCTTCTGTAAACTTGCTGGTTTGTCCCACGCTGATCTCACCACGTGGCTTCCTTTCAGTTTTAGGCCCCGCAGACAGTTCTGTAGACCATGAGGTTGCAGGTTTCGCTGCCGGTTCGCTTGCTGTTTCACCTTTGTGACCTGGAGGATGCATTCCAGGTTTTTCGCTTTTCCGGGCCAAGCTGAGCCCAGCCGAGCCCAGCCCAGCCCAGCCGAGCCGCCGCTTGGAGCTTTTCGCCGCTTCTTTGATGCTGGATGGGCTTTACCGCTGCCTTTTTTTTCCCTCTGGGCGCACTTTGGAAGCAGCTTATGGCCCACATCTTCACAGGGCGCTTTTGGATGTTCAGAGTTCCAAGTGATTTAAACTAAAAGTTCAGTCCGAAATTTCCAAAGTCGAAATCCAAATTCAAGCCAAAGGTCATTCTCAGAAAATCAGTCCATTTTCAATAGTCTTTTTTCTCCTCCTTTTCCAATTTAGACTTTTAATAAGTCTTTGAAGTGGCCCAGGTTTTTGTTTCTTGTAACAAAGTCTCAGTTTTGGGCCTGGGCTGGAGGTGATGCAAGCTTCCACCTCCCTTCTTTCAGTTGCCCTTCTTTCCCTAGAAGGGGTTACAGCCATCGTTGAACATTGTTGCACGTGGCCCAGGGTTTTGGGCTCAGTGCACCCGAAAAGAGCCAAAATGAAACTGAAAAGCAGAAATCTCACCATATTCGCTGTTTTCTTGGGTTCAGGATTCAGGTCCCTGTTCGGGCGCCATTTGCAAGGTTTCTTCGCTGTTAACCTTGCTGGGTATTTGTGAATCCAAGAACAGTCCCCAGAATGAGAAATTACTTCCCATCCCCTTGTCCCCTTTCGGGGGAAGACCTTGGTAATATTTATCCGCAGCAAATAATAATCCACACAGACAAGAGTGATAGGGTTTAAAAGATCGGGCAAGGAGAGCCAGAGAATCCTCCTGCAGCCAGCAGCTTTTTCACAGAAGGATCCCTCACTCCTCTCCCTCAAGCTATTTATTGCCAACTCCACAGCGCCCCACCTGGAAGGGTTAGGTGGGGCAAAAGTCACAGAACAATCCTAAGGAAACACTTTTATATACAATTCCAAGAATCATCTTATGGAAACTTTTTCATATGCTACAATTTTGAGCCAACTGTTCTTTTTCATTATCAAACAGGTCTCTGGAAAACCTGCTAAAGATGAATTAGAAGCCATGGTTCAAAAGATCTGAAAGTAATTTCTGGTGACTTGAGGATACCAATATTTTAAGTGTTCTTTTACTACAAGCATATAACAAAATTGGCTATGCTCCCAGTGGGTGAAAGAAGGATAAAAAGAGAATATCAAAGAGGAAAAAAGGCCTTAGGAAATGACCAAGAGAATGTAAAAATATATTGCCACATAGCCATATTTATTCATCTATGTATTGTCTGTAGCTGCTTTTGCAATAGAATAGCAAAGTTAAGCAAAGCCTCAAATATTTACTATTGAACTATTGCAGAAAAATTTGCTGATCTCTGTTCAATACTGATGCCAGAAACTTTTCCTATATTTAACTGAAATGACTCTAAATAAGTTAAGTAGACAAAACTAAACCAAAAATTTTAAAACTAGGGCCTAGAGAGAATGTACCTTGCCTGAAGGAGCACAGCAGTACATGGCCCAAAAGTTGAAAAAGTAAATTTCCACATCTAGATAACTACTTACTTATTTAGGATGAGTTACTTACTCCACTGTGTCTTCCTCTAAAATATGTGTGATATGGCTATAAGAAATAAAAAGTTAGCTTTTGTTTCAGTCTATATGACGACTATTGGCATATGTCACATAGAAAAAATAATAACAGCTCCTTTTAAAGATTTGCTGCTTTTCACAAGGGATTACTTCACTGAATAAACCTGAACATCTAAGAAAATATTTCCACATGTGATTTTTCAAATGAAATTCCTGCAGACAAGATACAACAGCATGTAATGGAAGGAGTATATTATTAAGCATACATAATTTTCAGTGGTATGATAAATCAATTATTCCTCTGACTCGTTTCTTATAGGACTATGTAAAAAACTGTATACAACCAGTCTATAACAGGCAGAATTCTCAAAACAATGATTATGTTTATGGTGATTTTTGTTAAATAGAATATGTAGGCCTAGATAGATTTCTTAAATTATTTAAAAAACCATATGTTTAAAATAACTTATAAAGTTTCATTGCAAAAGTTTTGTATAGAATTGGATTTTAAAATATATTATAAGTATATCAAGATTTAATACTTGCATGCAGAAGGATCGGGGTTCAAATCCCGGCATCCTATATGGTCCCCGAGCCTGCCAGGAGCGATTTCTGGGAGTGTAGATCCAGGAGTAACCCCTGAGCACTGTCAGGTGTGACCCAAAAACCGAAAACCAAAAAAATATTTAACATCAACTTTAACAACATATTCTATCAAGTGCTGCACGGAGAAAAAGTGGAATCTTCATGAAAATATTTCCATAAAAGGAATTATATCATTAAATAAGTCATAGATTTCTAAGTTTTTGATACCTAAAATCTCTTAAAGATCACATAATTCAATACATAACTATTTTGCAATAAAAAGACCAACTCCAGAGATGTGTCAGATGTCTTGGTGGTTGGTAGATTTAAGTCTACAACACTAGTTTCCTAGCTTAGTGTTTTAGTTTTGTATTTTGTGTGAGAAAGATATTGTTACTGTGTCTTTTGTGAATTGCAAAATTTTAGGAACCTTCTCTGGATGCTATTCACTTGATACCAGGACCACTTGTTTCCATCTCATTTGTATCAAAAATATATAAAGGTCTACAAAGAGGTCAAAATGACAGCAATATGAATCCCTAAGCTACAACATGCTCATCCAATCTAAACCCAGACAGATTTATTGAGATATAATTAACATAAAATCTTTTGTTTTAGGTGTACAAGGAACTACTTGATATATATATATATATTTATATATAGATATATATACTGTGAAATTATCACTACAAAAAGCCACTTAATACTACTACGCATCATAATATAATATTGTGTGTGGTGAAAATAGTTAAGATCTATTTGCTTACTTTCAAGTATTAATATAGTATTATTAAAAGTAGTCACAGTGCTTTACATTAGATCCACAGAGTTCAGTCATCATATAACTAAAAGTTTTTAATCTCTAACCAAAACCATTCCCTCTACTACTCAGTCTTCTCAACTACCACTCTTTTTTTTCTATAAGCTTAGCTCTTTTGGATTCCACATGAAAGGAATCCAATAGTATTTGCTTTCTATGGTTTATTTCACATATGCTGGTAGTAATAGAATATAATTCTCTTTATGTTTTAAGAAAAAAACAATTTTTAGACTTTTATTTACTTTATTTAAAAGCATGTATCACATAATTGACACAGTTAATCATAATACATTGCTCTCACATAAGTCTTTCACATAAGTGACAGCAAAAATATTTTTAAAAATACAGAAAAAAAGGAGCAAGGAAAGAGAAAGAAAAAGAGACGTACAGCAACAAGCAAATTTGTGAAAATTGTTTTGTCCAATGAGGGCATTTTTGCTAGCTGGTCCTACTGTTAATTCATTTGTTTCTGAACATTAAGTGACTTCAGCTATGCATTGCATCAAACTGGTGTGTTCTTATGAAGATAACAGCATTAAACAAAAATAAAATTTATCATGTGACTGAAAATGCAGTCGTGCAGTCCAGAAATTAAAAATACTATTGCTGATGCTGTGGCTTTCATGGGAAGTGTTTTTAGCTACCAGGTCTTCCTGAAGTACTAGATGAAAGGAGGTGCCTGTACTCACTCAAAAAAAGTCCTGGTGATATCAGCCAAAATACCAGTATACCTGGAGTTTTCGTCAGATTGACGTCTCTGCAGAGAGTTGTAGAGTGGTGAAGCAGGCCATACACAAATGGGTGCTTATGGGTAATGGGTGCAATAGCATGGCTTCAGCAGAGCCAGGACTTGCCCCACCTGTTCTTCCCAAGATTGTCAGATTTCAGCTGTGTGGCCAGCATACCCATGATTTTTCACAGCTTGATTTATTACTCTTTCAAGAACAAATTGAGACAAAACACACTTTTATTGTATATTTTACTTGCTAATTTATTTTTTATTTTTGAAGGGGCAATGACAGGGCTGAGGTCCTATTCACTTTATTATCAGGTCATATCTCTACCAAAAATATTTTAAAAAGCTAGAGTACCAGGGGAAAAAACAGTAGATCAAGTAAAGCTATTCCAGGTACCTATGATTAGTAGCATACATAAAATATTAGATATTTACCTAGTAATAAGAATAAACAAAATATTTAAATTGAATTTAATTGCATCAATTAACTGGTCACATTTCTTATATCAATCAAAAATTCCAAGATTTAATGAAGTCAAAATCCCACAGAAAGCTAACATTAACGTATATATTAATACAATATTAATATTTTAAAAATCGTTATCTGAGTAAGGTGAAGATATATGAAGAAGTAATATGAATACAGCTTCGCAAAACTAGTATATATTCCATAACATTGCATGATTACAACCAAAAAAAGCAAATCCTAACAGGTCATAATTCACTTATGAATTCACTCCAATTCACTTAAATGCTAAATTTGCAAATATACAATGAGTGTTTTCTAAATCATTAATTACTAGAAAAATGTTAGCTATGACAAAGTGTATATAAATTCTTTATAGATTGTTTGTTCTAAAGGATCATAAAAATATTACAGAGTAGGGCATTCAGCAAAACTAAAACAATAAAGTGTGCTACTGGTGGGAATGTCATCTGGTCGAGCCATTTTAAGATAACAATATAGATACTGATCAAAAAAAACAACCTAGAAATTGAGATTCCATGTAACTCCGCAATACTACTCCTAAGAATATAACTAGGGGCAAAAATACAATGCACAAAATCCCTCTGCACTTCTTTGTTCATTGTAGCACTATTCACAATAGCCAGAATCTTGAAACAATCCAAATGCCTGAGAAAAAAATGAGTAAATAAATAAATAGTGGTACTTCTACACAATGGAATAATAAACAACTATTAGGTAAAATGAAGTCATAAAACTTGTTTCTACGTGGATATTTATGGAGACTATTATGCTTAGCAAAATGGATCAAAATGAGAGGGATAAATAAAGAATGATCACATTCCTCATGGGATATAAAAAAGTAAAATAGTATAGTAATAATATCTAGAGACAATAGAGACAAGAGTCAGGAGGAGAGATCCATAGTAGGAACCAAGCCACTGAAATGAGAAATAAAACCATAGTTTTCATAATAAAATATTAGGAAATTGAATTATTAATCAAATAAGCTTGGAATAGATTAAGTAGGTTGTTTATTAATATCAAAATAAATGTTTTATTGTAGAAATGGAAGATACTTATATTAATTTTCCTTGGAACTATTTTACTAATTTTAAAAATAGAAATTCTAATGTGGAATTTCCTTAGGCATTTTAAGTTGCTTATTTAATTTGCACTACTATGCTCTTAAAAGTGCCAATTATCATGTTCTAACAATGAATGACATTGAAACAGCTATTTGTGATAATATTACCTTTGTGGTATACTCAAAGCTCTACAACAATATCACTAAGATCCACATAAATACAGTTTTCCTTGTGTAGCTAAATGAATTGTGTATCTAGATGAATCTCTCAACACCTTCTTCCTGCAGATATAAAAATCTGAGCAATTACCAATCACTTACATAGAATGGCAAAGCAGTTTCAAATAAATTACCAACATTTTGCATATGCTTTAAATTATTTCTAGATTATTTACATTACCAACTAAATGTAAATAATTGTTATGACTAAAACCCAACTACAAACATGCTTATAATCATGGTGCTTAAATAAAGATTTATATATTAAAAATAAATAAAAATAAAAAACAAACAAAAAGTATTGTCACGCTATGTAAAATAGCAAACATTATATTTTATTAATATTGCATACTACATAGTTACTATTTCCAGAAAAAAAAAGATTCTACCCATTAAAGCACAATAATCATAGGCCTGACTTTCAAGATTATTTGAAGTCTAAAACATGAAAGATGCACACCACTAGGAAAAATTCCTAAGTGCAATGCCAGAAAAACACCTGAACATTGCTCATTATGCCAACCCCCCAAAAAAAGTATTAGACTTGTGTCTGCCATACCAGATGAAGAAGGGACTCAAACTGACTATATTTGTAGGGAGGACAACTTTGGTGGTGGGAATTCCCCTGATTCAATGTCAATATGTACCTAAAGTATTACTGTGAAAGATATGTAATCCACTTTGCTCAAAATAAAATTATTATTATAATAAGAAACAACAACACTTCCTTCACTTATGCAACATTTCCAATAACTTAATGAGAAGAGCTATCTCCTACTACATTTTAAGAGACATTATCAAGAGATATGGGTTCCTTATTTCAGTATTACAAAGTGATTTTCCTATTTGGAGTCATCTGAGAAGTAAGAAAAAAGTGTTACAAACATATAAATTAGAGAGAGTTTAAGAAATCACCTAGTATAACATGTCCAGAATGATATCTAAGTCATATATACTGTAGCATAGACATGTTAGAAGGATAGATTATGAAGGAGAAATACCTTTCAGAAATGCCTTTCAGATTTTAGTATCATTTATGTCATAATTATATCCCTATTCTTTATTTGATTTGATTTTCTCCCAAGTTATTATCAACTCTTGTGAAGTATTACTTATTATTTTCATTTCTATTTCATAGATAAAAAAACTGAAATTCAATTCAAATGAGTTAAATCATTATACCAAGATGATTATATAGTGTAGAAAGTTCTTGACCTCATATATTTAGATGAAAGTACCTAAAACTAATTAAAAATCAAAGATTTCGCTTTTAGTTATAAAAGCTATTATCTGTAGAAGACCAAAACGAATGAATTCCTTCAGCACACTACTTTTGAATTCTTATCTTCTTTCATCACATAAACCAAGCACTTGGTTCCAAATCTGCACAGGAGAGTAATGGTGAGATTCTTGCTATTCAACAAACACATGGGAAGATAAAAAAATAAAAATGAGAAAAAATAGAGTAGTCTGGGTATTTCAAAAATGATGTTTAGACATTGACTTGATTAGGTAAAGACCAGGGATAGTTATCATTATTCACAGGCCATACAATACAAAATACAGACCATGGGCAGCTAATGAGAAACATACATGTGCTTCTGTCCCATCATGTATGAAAAACAAATAAGATAATTTCATGAGCCTTGTATGGCCCACAAGGTAGACATTACCAACTTGTGCTGTGTACCTCAATTTTTAATAAAAAGAACAAACCTCAAAGGAGGGTAGAAACCAAAATGTATTCTAAGCCTTTCTATTGGAATATCAAATAGTCACCCAGCAAGAGTCAAGAAACACAAGGTATGTATATCCTCCTGATCTAGTTCCTTCCCCAGAGGGTCAAATGTGTAAGCAAAGGAAGAAAGATGAGAAACTGCCAATATCCCACACACCTACACACCAGAAACACAGCTGCCATGTCTAATTTTAGGTGTCTGGGTTAAGAACATGCCTATAAATCCCTTTTTAGCAAGTCATAAGCAGTGACTCTCTGAGGCATATGAAGAAGATTCAGGATTCTCAGGTTGAGTATGCTCTACAGGATTTATCAATAACATTTCCCCCTATTGTTTCCAGGGACACAGTCTTAAAACAGGAAGAGAGAACCCCATTAACCAAATAAGAGAAAAAGCAAAACTAGTCTGCAATCTAAAACAATATGTTTAGGGGTGGGGCCGGAACAATAGCAGGGTGAGTAGGGCTTTTTGCCTTACAAGCGACCAACCCAGATTTTATCCTCAGCATCTCCTAAGGTCCCCCGAGCCTGCCAGGAGTAATTTCTGAGTGCAGCACCAGGAATAAACTCTAAGCACCACAGGAAGTGGCCCCAAAGCAAGGAAAAAACGTGTAGGGGTAAGGTGTTTATATCATTTTAGACACATGTGTTTTGCAAAGCCTTGAGCCTGAACTTGTTAGGGAGCATGAGAAATGAACACGCTAACATAAATATTGCTGGGGAAAATGATGGCAGCCTTAAGAAAGGAAAATAACAGCAATGAACCTGAGTGGAATAAGAAAAGATCAAACAAGTAATTTTTAAGTGGTGAATTTGCACACAACTAAAGTTAAAGAAGGTTTGGTGGTGTTAAAGCACTTTCACTTCACAAATCCAGAGGGCTATAGAAACTATGAAGTGACCATGAGAAATAAGAAAGGTAGAAAGTACTATAATCCATCATAAAATGGCATACTGTCCACTCCTTAGTTGACCTTTTCCCAAGATTGTCCTGAAGATATGGAAGGGGGAAGATAAAGAACAAAAAAGGTAGAAAAGGACAGAAGGTAGAGAACAAAAAACAATTGTGACACATGCCTATTTGGTCAGTGTCCTAAGGCACCGGCTTGGCAGCATCAAATTCTGCTTTTCGATAGAGGTAAATTTGCCTGAGCTGGTTATTCAGGTGAAATTTAAAGAGCCAAGGGCACTTTCAGAAAGGGTACATGGGGAAACTGCCAACTAGCATACTCTCCCACTCTTTCTCTTCCAATAAAAACAGGCTTGATGATAACAGGCTGGGCATGATTAATTGTGAAGTGTTAGGTGGCAGCAGATTACTGGCTTTTGTGCCTGGCCTCAACAATTACCACATTGCCTTGCAAGAGATTTTGGATACCTGGAGGATAGAGGTCCCCACCAATCACTCTAATTCCTGACTATATAAAATGTTTTTTCAGTTATATAAAGCCCTCCTCTTTTAAATAAGTGGCATAGAGCAGCTTGAGAAACCTCTCTTGACAAGCCTGAGCCTGATCATTTCACCCTTGAAATGAATTTGGGTGCAAGAGGCAGAACAATGCATAACGCGCATATGTGGGTTTAAAAATCTAGATTGAGCCCTTATATGCAACATGCAAAATGAAATTTGGAGTTCTCTCCTGAAGATTTAGCAATAGCCTCCTAAGTTGTATAGACAATTCAGTATCTGACCTCTTTAGGAACCCCAAATTAATTCTGTGTGTGTATAAGTGGAGACATGAGTCTTTGGAATAAAGAAAAACAGATCATCTTTTACAACTGCTATGGATTTTAGCATATGGTGAAAGAAAAGAAGAAAGTAACATTTACTATGTAGATTTGGGAGGTTGAGCCACACCCGGTGACATTCAGGGCTTACCCCTGGCTATCCTGGCTTGGGGACCATATGGGATGCCTGGGGATCAAACCACGGTCCATCCTAGGTCAGCTGCTTGCAAGGCAAATGCCCTACCACTTCGTCATTGCTCTGGCCCCTGCCAAATAGATCCTTACATACAAAATACTGGTTCTTATCTTTCTCACAACAATGAGGGAGATGGTTTCTTTTAATTTCACTTAAAATATAGAAAGAATTAAGCACAAAATGATATGTTAGTTATATTTTGAACAGCTATGAATTACATCCTACCATTTTCAAAGTTCATTCCTTTTTCCATTGCACCAGACAGCCTTCCCAGAAGCACTGTAGTGGGATTCCCTATTTTGTTATATGTAATGATGGTGTTCATATATGTCACCATCATAAAAAATTCTGGGGCCCATAAATATTTTCTAAGGTTCTTTGAAAAAAATGTTCATCTGTGGAGACACAGCAAAAAAATAAAACCTATATTAGAAACCATCTTTAGTATCAAAAAGCTTAATTTCAAATGGGCAGTCTTTTCTTTCTTTTAATAGAACCATCCATACTTTTTCATTCTTTGTCTGCACTTGTCCTAGCTTGTGATCCTGAAGGGAAGCAATGAGTAACCAAATAAATTAAGCAAATATTGCTAAATGCTTATGTAGCATAAATCATGACTGCCTTCCAGCAAGGATGTACACATTCAAGGAAATATCACAGATGGCACTCCATTCCCCACCCACCTAACTTTACTGACTACTGGCTTATTCAACGTGGCCGCTTCAAATAGTAATTGGACTTAATAAGACCGGGTTTAAATTCCTGTTCAAACTAGTTGTATTATCTTAAACAAGTATTTCCACAAGTAGCTGATGCTAAGTTTCTCCATAAAAAAATAGAATCCCTGCTTTATAGACTTGCCACAAGTATTAATTAGGATAATGGGTAAAAATAATATCATAAGTGACAGATAAATTCAGGGGTATTACAATTACCATTAAGAAAGTCAAAGAAATGTTTAGAATGAACTAAAAGTGACAGTGATGACTTCTGACATTATAAGAAGATATAAAATAGAGGAATATATTAAGTCTGGTGTGGATTTTACTATTTGATGCTATTCGTACACTGTAGTAATTTATAAGAACGATTTAACTTTGCAATGCTCTAAAAAAGATGTTTCTCACACTACAGAGATTGGTACACATCACAAAGAACAACCAATGCTGGTGCAAATGTGGGTAAAAAGGGACTCTCATTACTAGTCCAGCTTTTTTTTGAAAATAATATGGATATTCTTTCAAACACTAGAAACTGAGATTTCATATGACCCAGCAATACTGTAATAGCCTGAAAACACAATGTAGAAAAGTCTACATTTCTATGTACATTACAGCACTATTCCAAAGAAGCTAAGGACAATGGCTAGGAGGACCTGTCCATGGAAGGTAGTTTGCCACAAATAGCAGGGGAGTGCAGATATTTTTCTTCTTTCTCTCACTCACTCTCTCTTTTCCCCCTTTTAGAAGGATGATTTGTAATATTCTACCATGCCTATCACTTTATCTCCTGTCAGCAGCTAATTCTTGTATAGAGTAATCATTTTTTACTATTGGTCCCTTCTCTACCCTAACTGTACTCCCCCACTATTTGTGGCACACTTCCTTCCATGGACGGGTCTTCCTGGCCCTTGCCTTTAGTATCTCTGGATACTATTATCAGACTAACTTATTTTATTATTATATTACATATCCCACAATTGAGTGTGATCATTTTATCTCTCTCTTCCTCTGACTCATTTTGCTCAGCATAATACTCTCCATAGCAAATTTCATGACTTATTTTTCATAACACTTGCATAGTATTCTGTGGTGTAGATGCACCTCTGTTTCTTTATCCATTCATTTTTACTCTAACACTTGGGTTGTTTCCAAAATTCTGGCTATTGTGAATAGTGCTGTAATGAACATACAAACGCAAGCTTTTTTATATTGTGTGTTTGATCTCCTACGGTATATTCCTGAGAAGTATTGTTGGGTTATATGGAGTTCAGTAAGGGTAGAGAAGGGACTACTATGACAATGATAGTTGGAAATGTTCTCTCTGGAAAAGAAGTGGGTGCTAAAAGGAGATAAAGTTATAGGCACAATAGAATATTATAAACCGTAGTATCTAAAAGAGAGTGAGAGAGAGAAGAAAATATCTGCAGGTAGGGGCAGGAGGGAAATGGGGGACTTTGATGACTGGAAATGTGTACTGGTAAAGGTTAGTTGTTTATTGTATGACTGTATCTGTGATAAAAACTGTATTATGCACAAATTTATAACCATAGTGTTTAAATAAAGCATTTTTCCTTTTGGGGGACAAACACGGCAGCACTCAGCAAATGCTGAGGCTCAGGACCTATATGGGATGTAGGGGATAGGATCTGCATAAAAGGTAAAGGGCCAATTCCTCTAAGCTATCACTCCAGCTATAAATAAAATAAACTTATTTTCTTTATCTTAAATAAAATAAGTTTGAAAAATAAATAACACTAAAACCACTAAGATAAAAGAGACATTGGAGCTGGAGAGATAGCATGGAGATAAAGCATTTGCCTTTCATGCAGAAGGACGGTGGTTCGAATCCCACCATCCCATATGGTCCCCTGTGCCTGCCAGGGGCTATTTCTGAGCATAGAGCCAGGAGTAACCCGGAGGTACTGCCAGGTGTGACCCAAAAACCAAAAAAAAAAGAAAAAAGAAAAAAGAGACATCAATCTAAGAGGGCAACCGTGGAACCAGAAATCATCTCTACCCCTAACTGCACACCCCACCTACAGAAGAGAGAAAACATAATCTATTCAGGAGGTTGATAATCCTGAAAATTATATTAAACAACCTTTACAGAACAGATGGGCACTGTTGCGTTTTTTTAATGATAAAAGCAAAATTTGGCAAGCACACCTATGGGTGATCTCTAAGTTTGGACACTGTTGAAGATTTTTGGGCTTTAATAAAACCATATCCATTTATCTAGTAACTTAATAGTTTGCTGTGACTACTCACATTTTTAGGATGATATTGAGTCTATGTGGGAAGATGAGGAAAAAAAAACATAGAGAACTATAGTTAATTAATTTGAACAAACAAACAGCAGATATAACGCAATCTTGATCTCTTCCAGCTAGAAACACTGCTGTGCTTTATTGGGGAATCTTTCGATGACTATAGTGATGATGTGTGTGGAGCAGTTGTTAATATTAGAGTTAAAGGTAATAAGATAGCAATATGAACGACTGAATGTGAAAACAGAGAGGCGGTCACACATACAGGGAGGGTTTAAAAGGGAAGGTTAGGACTTACTTCAAAGATACCTATTGGTTATCAGTCCATTGCTGACACAGCTACTAAGAATCGTTCTACCACTAAAAATAATTTTGTGCGTCAAGCACTCAAGATTTGGGAGCATGGGGCTGGAGCTATAGCGCAGCAGTAGAGCGTTTGACTTGCATGTGACTGACACAGGATGGACCTTGGTTCGATTCCTGGCGTCTCATATGGTCCCCTAAACCAGGAGCAATTTCTGAGTGCATAGCCAGTAGTAACCCCTGAGCATCACAAGTGTGGCCCAAAAATAAAAACAAAAACAAACAAAAAAGACTTGAGAGCTGAACCAAAGCCTCTTCAAAAGCAGAGTGGACTGCATGGAAATTTGATCTCTTTCTTTTTGTTTGTTTCTTTGATTGATTGCTTTTGGACCACACCCAATGACGCTCAGGGGTAACTCCTGGACATGCGCTCAGAAATCGCTCCTGGCTTGGTGGACCATATGGGACGCCTGGGGAATCGAACTGCGGTCTGTCCTGGATTAGCAGGTGCAAGGCAAACGCCTACCACCGCTCCGTCCCCGGAAATTTGATTTCTATCTAAACGTTGCTGAGATATAAGCAAGTCATTCACCTGGGTATTGTATTTTTGAGTGTTTTTCTGTTTTGTGTGTTGTTGTTTTGCTAGAGTATTCACTATCCCAAAGTGTTATGGTAGACACCATCCCTAGAATCCATAAACATATCCCTGCCCACTCTGTAATAGATTAGTAGAATTAATATTACAAATAAATTTTAACCATCTATAATATTAATGACAATAATCTTACAACTTCCATTTCCTTTTAATACAGGAAAATATTTTTATGTTCCATTGCATGTGGGAATGTATTGGCTAGTTTAAGAAGAATATGATGCATCCAATTTTCTAGCAATTGCTTTTTTTTTTACAGATTTGTGTCTGGTGTGCTGTTACTGATGGCTGCTAAATTTTATTTTGTTTCACTACTTGATAACATTAGTGATTCTGATTTCAGTTATTCATTTGTTTGTCTCTTGTTTTTATTTTCATCATGTAACACTGGTGAAGATCCTGGAATATGATGCAAAAGTGAAATAAACATCAATTTTGTACAAGCTTTGGTAATATTTTTGGGATTTGCTACAAATTTGTGGATTTTATTTAAATCAGTGATCTATGTCGTGTGTTTTCTTTTTTTAATTTTTTATAATAACTTTATTTGAGCCCACTATGATTACATACATGTTTGTAGTTGGGTTTCATGTGATTTCTTTTTGTTTGTTTGTTTGTTTTTGGTTTTTGTTTTTGTTTTTGGGTCACACCTGGCAGTGCTCAGAGGTTACTCCTGGCTCTACACTCAGAAATCCATGCTATCTTTCTGGCCCAGGTTTTCATGTGATTTCTTAAACATAATTATGAAGTATAAAATGTGTAACATCATAATTACATTCCTAATTAGAAATAGTATGTATGTTTTTGTATCTTTTTGCTGTATTTTAACACTGTGTATTTACTTAGGTTATTTTGTTTTAGTTAAGAAATGACTAAGTATAAAAGCTTTATTATCAAAAAAGTGTACAAAATGTGTATAGTAAATTGTCTTAAAAATAGTAAAGAGAGGGCCCGGAGAGATAGCACAGCGGCGTTTGCCTTGCAAGCAGCTGATCCAGGACCTCAGGTGGTTGGTTCGAATCCCGGTGTCCCATATGGTCCCCCGTGCCTGCCAGGAGCTATTTCTGAGCAGACAGCCAGGAGTAACCCCTGAGTACCGCCGGGTGTTGCCCAAAAACCAAAAAAAAAAAAAATAGTAAAGAGAGATGGTCCCTGCATGTACCTATTAGCCATCTAATTATATCTTCTGATGTTATGAGTTTGCATTTTCATTTTAATCGCCTCTCTTTTTATGAAAGAAAACTAAGACCTTGGATGATTAAGGGATATTAATTCACTGAATTTTTATAAATTTTCTGTGTCGGGCCAGAGAGAGATCAGGGAGGTAAGGCGTTTGCCTTGCATGCAGAAGAACAGTGGTTCGAATCGAATCCCAACATCCCATATGGTCCCCCGAGCCTGCCAGGAGCAATTTCTGAGCATAGAGCCAGGAATAACCCCTGAGCGCTGCTGGGTGTGACCCAAAAAAAAAACAAGAAATGTTCTGAGTGTCTGCTATAAGAAGGTTGCAACCAATAGGTGGAGAAACAATTATTCAAAATATTTATTTTATCTTAGTGTGTAAAAGATCAGTAAATTGACTTATTATGAGAGATGGTGTATTATAGGAAGTTATAAAAATTGTTATAAAATAGTTGTATACACAAGTAAAATGGATACTGAAGTAGCATTTTTCCAGGTTAAAAAAAGTTAAATAACATCAAGGGAGAAGTTCAAAAGGTTAAAAAAAGAGCAGTTTGCATGCAGGAGGCAAGGGTAAATTCTCCAGCACTATATAGCCCCACAATCAATATACCAGAGCACAATATATATCCATCCCAAAAAACAAATAAACAAGAACTTTCTAGACAGAAGGAACAGAACATGCAAAATCACCCACAGAAAACTATAAAGAGTTATGTGTGGATTGGGCACAGAGCAAGTGTTTTTAGGGTGGAAAAAGTAAGATATATGGAAAATAAAAATTTTATATCAAGGTAGAAGAAGCAAGATTTGAGGGGCAATCAGAAGAGTTTTGTTTTCCTTTAAACATACATTTGTTCACTCCTAAAAAAGCTATCTTTAAAAATTAGTTATTTGGATTGTGAACTTTAGAAATTCATTCTTTGAAGGAAAGGAGTATTTTTAAGGATGAAACAAAGATATGCACCTTAATATCTGATAAGATTAACAAATCCATATTTTCACAGAATATAAGCTCTGATGCAGAAAAATAGTGTCTGTTATCAACAAGACAGCATATAGGTGGTGATTCATGTAAACTTATTATAACAGTGGGACAAAAAGCTATATTTGGGGCTAATAATTATTCATATACTGCCTTGATCTATTCCTACACACTTTCTCTCCCTATCTCCAAATACTTGGAACCAGTTGATATATGATTTCAAATGCTACACACTTGTGATGGGATCCGGCTATTACATAGAACAAAAGATGAGTAAGGACTCTTAGGAAGCTTCAAAGCCTTAAATGGTTCTGAACTCCTTACCCATTGTACTGTAATATTGATTTTAATTATCCTAGAACTCACTATATATATATATATATATATAGTGATGGATATATCTTTATGCAGACAATGAATAATACAAAAAACCAGTAATTTAAGTCATATTAATATTACCATATATTACAAAGTTATCATTAGAGTGAAGGTAATTTATATTGTTTATAAAGGAAGCTAAGTGGAAAGTTATATAATATCATGCATAATCCATTTCATTGTTTCACATTCAGAAAAATCAAGGCACTTAATTTAGTCACTAATAGATATCCATAAACTACTTAGAGGCCTATGAGCAATCTACATCAAAGAGTGTATAGCCATAAGAAAATTACCTGCTTTATTCACAGAAACTTACATAAATCAGATATGCAAATAGCAAAGCCTAAGAAAATTGAAATGTGATAAGAGAAACCAAGAGAAATGTGATTATTTTTTATTTCATTCTTTTTACTCCACACTCTCTACCTCTTTGATTCTGGAGCAAATGTTCTCAGTCATCCCAAGCTATTAATGATAAAGCAAAAAAATGAAAATAGGAAAGTGAGAAAATAACCTTCTTAAATTAAAATATTTATTTGCATTTTGGTCAAATAAAATATAATCTAAAAATCTCATGGGGTTGGGATGCAAAAGGGGAAGGAATAGATCTCATGGGCAATGGTAGAGGAATATATAACATATATTGAAGAGATGTGAAACTATATCCTCAAACTTAAAAGGTGTTGGGACAATTGGAAAACCCCCATGTAAGAAATTAAAGCTGGACACATATCTCACATCTTACAAAAAGTGTCCATTCAAAATTAATCAAAAACCTTGAAATAAAATTTGAATCCACTGAGGAAAACTTTAGCAGGACACTCCAAGACCTAGACCTCAATGAAAACTTCAAAGAAAAAAACCCCAAAGAAACTCCAAAGTCAAGGGGTATGGAATCAAATCTGAAATAAATAGGAATATTTCAAGCTAAAAATTAATCATTCAAAATGATGTATGCAATAAGTGATACCAGACAACAGTGTCACTGGGAGAAAAATAAATAATGTTATCATGAAGTAGCTAAGCTGATACCTGCTGTGGGAGGCATTAGGGTTAAAAAGTGCCCTTCTGGAATGAATTGAGGTGAATGAGCATAAACAAGAGTGCAGCCAGTTTGCTATACTCTGAAACCATGCATTTTTTCTAGTCAATGACTCCCACCACAACACATAAAAATGCCATGACACTACAAAAGTCACAATGAAACAAAAATGCAGGATTCCACCACACCAAGTGAGAGATAATGGTAGTTCTAAAGACTCAACTAACAATGGCCACCAATAGAAGCTCTTTGATCAGGCCTTAAGAGAAAAAATATTAAGGCTTATCAAAGAACTCAAAGAAACCATGGAAAGACATCCCATAAAACTCAAGATGATGTAAGAATAGAAACGAGAAAACACCATACAAAACTATCAGGACTAAAAAAAATTTGGTAAGTTAAATAAAAAAAAAACTTACTAGCAGAGTAACTTACAGCAGCAGAGTAACATCTGCTGAAGATAGATTCAGTGAGCTGGAAGATAAATTCCAAAACACCCTCATGAAAAAGAAGATATTGAAAAAGAGTCTGAAAACAAACAAAAAAAGATGGAAAATATCCTAAAAATTAAGTGAGCAGACAATAGACAACTGGAGTAAATATAGTAGGAACTCTGTAAGAATAATTGTGATCCAAGAGGCCAATAAAGAAAATATTTTGAAGAAGCAAAAGTCAAAAAAGCCATTGCTGAGAAACCCCCAGAGCTAAGGAAAGCTTGCATACACAATTAGAGATGTTTGAAGAGTACCAGCCAGAAATATCCAAATGAAAGCTCCCCACGGCACATTATAGTCACAGTGATGAAAATCAGACAGACCAGCGCTAAAATCACAAATAGTGGTGAATGCAGTTAGAGAAAAAACTACACTGACAACTATGACAATGTCAATGATTGAGAGAAGTAGAATGCCTGTCTCAAATACAGGCAGGGGGAGGAAGGAGATGGGGACATAGGTGATGGGAATGCTGCACTGGTGAAGGGGTGTGTTCTTTTTATGACTGTAAACCAACTACAATCTTTGTATTCATAGTGCTTTAAGGACCCTGGCCTCCTTTCAGCCTATTTTCTATATTAAACTTGTTCTAAGAAAAAAAACTTTCTAGCCAGAGTCAATCCTGCATGGCAACAGGAGGGAGCCAAAATTCTTTACACAGGGAACACACACACACACTCCAAAAAACATCAAAAGATCAATAAAGCAAGATGTGTTCTTTGACTAAAAAAATAAAATCGAGATTGATAAACATTAGCAAGACTCACAAAGAAATAGATATTAATAATTGTATCAGAAATGCAACAGTGAATATCTCTACAGAAAGGTTCAAGATTTCTAAATTCCACTTGCTGTTTCAGTGCTGCCTCTGTTCTCCTGGGAGGCGATGAGTTCCCACACTACATTTCTTGTGGTTGTGCTGTTACTGGTATATTAAGTCAAGTGCCTTCAATGCTAAAGGCTCAGAAATTTTTCTTACCTGATTTCATGTCCTATGCAAGTGTTTTTCTACAACCTGCATAATCAGTACTTTATAAAACTTGTTTATGCTTCAATTCTAAATAGTGATTTATAAAGAAATATATAGTGTTTTTATTTAGGTACCACCAAACTTGAATTCTTCCGTGTGAAGCATTGTAAAATGATACATTTCTCTTTTGAGCACCATTACACTTGTACAAAGATTTTCACTGGTTCTATTTTTCTATCATGACTGCAGCACATAACACTGACTTTATCTTACATTTAGTTGAAATTTCAATTAAATGGCTTGTATAGGAAAAAAAGAAATTGGAAGAGTAATCAGAGATTAATTGAAAATATATCACAAAACAAGTAATGAATAAAATGGATTGATTCTTGGGCTCCTAAAACTTCCACAGTTGAACCAAGATGATATGCAACACCTGAACACCTCTATCACTAGCAAGGACATTGAAATGATAAATAAAAGGCTTTCTCCACCACAATAGGCCCTAAGCCCAGAAGGTTTAACTAATGATTTCTTTCAAATTTTTAAAGAGTATGTACTACCAATATTTTTTAAGATCTTCCAAGAAATTAAAGAAACAAATGCTCCCAAGCATTTTCTATAAATTAACAACATTCTGATACCATAAACAAAGATACCACCAAAAAGAAAATTACAGGCCAATATCCTTGATAAACATAAATGACATAAAGATCTCATCATAATACTGCCATAATATATGCCATAATATATATAATATAACCACAAGAAGGTTATACACCATAACCACATAGGATGGTGTTAAGATATACAATTCAATCAATATAATACAAAATATGAAGAAAGATATAAAAATCATGTAATCATAACAAATGATGCAGAGAATGCATTTAACAATGTTCAGCATCTAATCAAGATAAAAAAATTGAAGGAACTTTCCTAAATATAGTCGAAGTCCTTTAACTCAGGTCCATAGCAAGCATTATACTCAATGGTGAACAACTAAATATCTTTTCTCAAAGATATGACAGAAGACAAGATTGACCCCCTCCACATTTCTAATTCAATGTAGTGCTGGAACTACTTGCCAATGCAATTAGACAAGAAAAGTATACTCAGAACATGAGAAGAAGTCAAATTCTCACCATTTGCAGATGGCATGATACTATATTTAGAAAATCCTAAAGATCCTACAAAAAAGCTACTAGAAAATACAGTGGAAGCCTACAAATTTAATGCTCTAAAATGTATGGCTTTTCTATAAAGAGTAATGAAAGAGAAGAAATATTTTAAATACAACAATCTCATCCACAAAAAAATCAAGTACCTCAAGGTCAATGTAACTGAAGAGATGAAAGATCTATACATAGAAAAGTACAAAACACTACTTCAATGTTACTTTACCCTGAATTTAGGTGTAGCTACCTGAGACCCACCCGTTTTTGGGAGGGGTCTTGGGAACCGGATATTAGATGTCACCTTACTTGCAAAACCCGGCCCATTCCTGGGAGGGGTCTTGAAATAGGTAGATAAACCTTTAAGCGAGGGGATTAGCGGGGTCTGCCCTGCTGGGCGAACTGGCTTTTGGGTCATTGCCTCTTTTGGTCTCTAACCAGGATGGAGGTCAAAGGAAGATGGCTGAAAGGAGTTAAGATGCAGGGCCAAAAATAACTAGTGCTTGAAAGGTTATAAGTAGGCCACACACATGTGGTGAATAGGGCATGAAAAAGCTGATGCTTCCTAATGCCTGCCTGTGAGTGAGTTCAATACCCGTCGCTTTCCTGGGCCTGGGACCCGCCGGCTAAATGGGGGTTGCAGAGCCACGTGGCCTGGAATGGCATCCACTTCCATCCAGCTCCATCGTTAATTAATTGATTCAACACTTCAAGAAATAAAATTCACAAGTAAATTAAAACATATACCCTGATCATGGATTGGGAGGAATAAACTAATTAAAATGACAATATACCTGAAATTACTGTATGGATTTAATGCAATCCATATAAGAATTCCCATGAAATTTTTTTAAAAAATAGATCAAACATTCTTAAAATTAATATGAAATAATAAACCTCCATAAATACTTATAACAATCATTGGATAAAGAAAATGGGAGATATAACATTTCTTATATTTAAAATGTACTGTAAAGAAGTAGTCTTTAATACAGCATGGTATTGGAATTAAGACAGATCAATGGAATAGACTTGAATTTAAGACTTGAATTAAGACTAAATTTCAAGTATATATAAAAATTAGTCTTTGATAAAGGGGCAAGAATTATGAAGTATGAAGTAGAGCAAAGAACATCTCTTCAACAATTGTTGTGTGGGAAACAGGCCAACTACATGTAGGAAAGTAAACTTAGACCTCTCTTTAACACCTTTTATGAAAGTCAAACCAAAATGGATTGAAGACCTTGGTATCAGAATTAAAAATTTAAGATACATAAATGAAAATCTAGGCAGAAAAATCTATGGCAATGAAACTAAAGACTTATTAAAGAGTAAAAAGCCAATAACCAAGAAATTAGAAGCTATATTAAACAAATGGGACTACATAAAACAAAGAGGCATCTGCACCTCAAAGGATATGGAGAGTAAGGTATAAAGACTATGCTCATAATGGGAGAAACTACTCACCCAGTATACATCTGATAAAAGATTATTATCCAAGGGTTAAGTTATACAAGTTATACAAAGCACTAATAGGTCATAGCAAGAAATATACATCTAATCACATCCAAATAAATGGAGAGAAGAAATAAACATGACATCTCATCAAATAAGCAATACAGTTGGCCAAAGGCACATGAAAAATTCTGCACATCATTATTCCACAGGAAGATGCAAATCAAAAAACATTGTGCTATCTTTCAAACTGCAAAGTCTGGCACACATAAAAAAGTACAAGAACAACAAGTGCTGGCACAGGTGCAAGTAGAAATGGACTCTCGTTCACTGCTAGTGGGAATGTATACATGTCCAGCCTTTCTGGAAAACTGTTTTCATTATAATCATTTTTCACCCTTAACAAAGATAGCTTCTTCACATGTCAAAAATTCACCTAAACAAGAAGAGTTTCAAGAAATGCCCGTTGCCTTCACTACCCCTGCCCAAGGGGTGGTCTTATTTCCAAATATGTATGGTGGTTTGGGCTGGCTTTTTTCACTCTCTCATGGCATGACATTAAAGGCATCTGGACCACATGTGTTTCATCCTCAGCTTGATTTGGATTATTTCCTGCAATAAACCCTACCCCAGACTCATTCTCTCTCAGGTTGGATTACAGCAATTGGAGCCACACATCTGGCACAGCGAACAAGGACCTGAGAAGAAAGACCTCAACAACAGTGATATGATATGGTGGATTAAGGCTATGACCCTCTTGTGGGTTAAGGCCAGAATCCTCTAGTTGATTAAGGTTCTGTTACTGTCTTGTTTTTTTGAACAAAGGTACTACACCTTTTAGCATGTCTTTACCATGTCTTTTAACGAAGTGGTAACATACATGCTAGGCGACTTAATGATACTCTGGTACATTCACATGTATCACTTGCTCAATAATGTACATGCTATATTTACTAAATTATTTTATAGGTCATTTTAATTTATAGGTCATTTTTATCAAAACTGTACAATTACTCCTGGACCTGCCATATCAAGAATATGACCAAACATCGTGTCATGGAAAACTGGGTCTGAAACCACCCCTAGGTCCCCCAAAATCAGGGGACATTCTTATCTATCCCCACCTCCCCAGCTCAGGCTTACAGAGCTTTGGTTAATAGATTCCCTACAACCTGCTGTTTCAGAAAGTTGTGTCTTTAATATCCCTGCCCTGAGACAGTAAACATAACATTTGCCCAGTGCCCCTAAAAATTAAAGTCTGGCATAAGAAGACCAATTCTGCCAGGCACTGTAAGCCTGTTCCTGGGAAGAATAAGTCTATTAAAGGAAACACTGTTCATGCAAGAATAATAGATTGTGATCATGTTGGAGAAATAATTGTCTTTTCTGTGCCAACCATTTAGAATTTTGAGGAGATTGCATTGCCCAACTTCTGTTACTCCCTCATGTAATGCCTGACCACTCTGTTCACTCTAGGCTTGGAGGCTTCAGTAGCACAAACCTCATAACAGCCTCTACTGATCCTCTGGTGGCCTTTACCTCTAATATTATAAAGGTAGATTTCCCCCTTATAATTCTTAAGATTCATGGGAAGAAGTTTAAAGGTATGTTTGACACAGGTACCAACGTTTATATAATTTCTTTGTAATTCTGGCCCTGTAATAGAGACATGGAAGAAATACCATATTGATTTCAAGGAGTAAGTTCATTGCCCTCCTCCTCTGTCAAACAAAATTCTAGATAGCTGAAAGCATTGGTCCGGAAGGACATGTGGCCACCTTCCAATCATATGTAGCTCAGCTGCCCCTGAATCTAGGCAGTCGAGATCTACAAGAACAGTGGCACATTCAGTACAATATTCCTCTCTAGCTTCATTTCTGACCCCTAATTCATAAGCTATGCCTTTTTAATTGGGGCCTTTGCAGTTCAGTTCTCACCACTCCTCAGTATTTAGTGCAAATCTTAAAATCTTGTGTGGATCTCTCAGCGGTCCCTTAAAAACGTAAAAGTAAAAGCTCTGGTAGATTTGGTAGAGGAGCAGCTTAAGCTGGGACATATTGAAATATCATTTACAGAATGGAATTTTCCTATTTTTGTTATACAACACAAGTCAGTCAAATGGTAATCGTTTATTGACCTAAGGTATTTTAATTATACTATAATTCCTATGGGTGCCTTATAAACTGACCTCCCTGCCATTGTGGCTTTTCCTAAAGACTGGCCTTTGATTGTAATAACTTAAAAAGACTTTTTAAGACATATACATACATACAGATGACTATAAATTTTTTTCATTCTCCATTCCTAATCACCCTTACAGTTTTAATGGCATGTTTCACCTCAGCGAATAACAAATTCACCGACCATGTGTCAATATTTTGTTGATCTGATTTTAAGCCCTGCAAGGTTTTCCTATGCTTATATTATTCACTATATGGATGGTAGTTTGCTTGCATATTCTAATGACTGGGAGCATCAGAAGTTATATAAACGTGTGATAACATGCTTGCCATAGGCCAGATATGAAAAAGTGGGTAATGTTTTGGAATACACTTCATGGTGGTCATAGAAAAATCTCTATATGCTAGAGATCATAGAACTCTTAATGATTTTCAAAAAGTGCTGGGAGACATTAATTGCATTTCCCCCTCCCTTGAAATTTCCAGATCTGAGCTCAGCAAACTATTTCTCAACCTTAAAGGGGATTCTGACATGGATAGTTCAAGGCAGTTAATACCTGGTACTCAAAAAGAATTGGAAAGTTTTGTAGACTAGCTCCAAAAGTTTTATCTTTCCAGGTTCATCCCTGGAGAAAAATGTATGGTTACTGCTTTTTGCTATGACCTAATCACCAATTTCAGCTATCACCCAATTATATAGCCATTAAAATGTCTCTATTTACACAGTCAGCCTCTCACCCTTGTGCCATATCTGGAGTTAATAGCAGCTCTGATAATTAAGGAGAGACTGGAGACACATGCATTACTGTGTTATGACCCTGTGTTATTGTTTCGCATTTTACTAAAAAATGAAATTTAATCTATACTGTCCCTCAGAGAGACTCTTCTAAGAGCTTTAGCTGATTTCTCAAGATAAATTTCCTTCCATTACTTGGATGGAAAGGACATGGGATTTTAGAAGGACCTTTGTAATTTCTTTTGTAAGTTCTATTATCTGCTCTTCTCCTATTCCTAATGTTTCAGTATATTACACAGACGGCACTTTTTCATGGAAATGTGGTATCACTGACCCCTCACTGACCACAACAGTATTTACAAATTACAAGTTTTATCAACATTTGGAACTTGCTACATTGATTTACTTACTTTTTCATTTGTCAGGATATGTAACATAGTAACATACATGCTTGGTCTTTTCCCTGGAATTGTAACTGCTTCCTTAAAGGACCATACTGTTTCTCAGGATTTGCTCCAGCAATCAAAAGTCCTTTTGCAAAAGCACTCTGAGCCTAATTTTATTACTTATTTTCAATCTCATTCTGGCCTCCCTAGGCCAAGGACTTGAGAAAATGAAATGCTGAATACCTGGTGGCACCTGTTTTTAACACCTGTGGAAGTGCATCAAGTCCTACCCACAAATATCCTCTGCCTTCACGTCTTCACGTGCATTATCGCATTCTATGGAGGCAAGCCAAACAGATCATTCAGGCATGCCAGATCTATGCTCTTTTATACTGTACTTCATATGTAGCCAGATAGAACCCTGAGGCCTGCAGACAAGTAAAGTATAGCACATGAATGTTATGGATGTTAAACTTTTCCCACACAAACCCTATCTTCATGTAGTAGTTAACACTTATTCTCATTTTATATGAGCTATCTCTGACTTCTGAAGGAACTGAAACTTTTTGTTACTTTATACTACAATGTTTTTCTGTCATACCATTCCCCATACCATCAAAACTGATAATGTCCAACCTATACTCGTAAAACTTTCAATCATTCTGTAAAGAATGGCAAATCAAACATATCACTGGGACAATTCTCAGGGACAATGCTGTTGAACATACTCACAGAAACCTCAAATTCAATTATTAAAACAGAAAGAAGTATGCCACTGCTTGAATTCTTATTCTTAAGTCTATTTTCACTACCCAAAGTAGAGCCACACAATGCTGCAGGGCAACACTTTTGAGATGTACAGGATAAAAAAAATTAACTCACCTATTATAATAAAATTTGATGAAGAATTGGTAGTGGGTAACCTCTTTATTAAAAGAAAATGATTTGCTTATATTTCCACAGATAGCAGCCCCTCCAAGAAATTTCTGGTTCTCATTATGCCTCGTCAGAAGCAGTATTTTTTACAAATGATGAAACAAAGCCGCAGATTCCTGCTAGATCTCCAGATCTAACACAGGCTAATCAAGAGGAAGAAAATAGGAAACCAGCAGCTACTCCAACAGAGTTTCTTCAAATCCACAGTGCAGTGCCTCAACTGTCAAAAAAGGTCTCAGACATTTGAGATTTTATGCATCTATCTCTGCCATCTATCTCTGCCAAAATTACATGTATATTATGGGGTTGCCTCAGGTTATTTTTCAAACAAGAAAATCTGACAGATATCTTCAGGTTTTATTGCAGTCACTGCAGAACACAGTGGGGTTCTTTAAAAATATAGAAATTTGGACTTACCACCTGTGATTTTAATACATCTAAAACAATTTTCCTACAAGGGTAGGCTGAAGCAAAAATTACAAACGTATGTAGACTTTCCCCTTAGTAAATCTTGACTTGTCACAGTATGTCATTGATTCAAAGAACAACTGGAAGAAATATAACATATTTCTGTTTTGAATTCCTGTGGTAGGCTGGAGGGAGGCCACTAAAATGCCTATTTTAAAAATGCAGCAAGAAAATGCTGATTTAAATTCAATGATCACAATGTTTAAAATAATCCCTTTCTGTGAAATCTTAGGAAGATTATACCCTCTTTTATATGTTAGTGGGATCAAGAGCAACAGATACCATCACCTAAGTTAAAGCAGGGTATCAGCTAATTGCATTTTAAAGCACATCTTCAATAATGTTTTAATATTTTGTCCACGGAAATCTATGGAGAAGGAACTTGGCTGCTATGGACTCTCATTACATTGTACATTATAAGAATGTTTTGGAGGGGCCGGCGAGGTGGCGCTAGAGGTAAGGTGTCTGCCTTGCAAGCGCTAGCCAAGGAAGGACCGCGGTTTGATCCCCCGGTGTCCCATATGGTTCCCCCAAGCCAGGGACAATTTCCGAGCGCTCAGCCAGGAGTAACCCCTGAGCATCAAACGGGTGTGGCCCGAAAAACCAAAAAAAAAAAAAAAAGAATGTTTTGGCAACTTATTCTCAAACTAAGTATGTCTCCTATAATGTTTTAATGTTTTTGTTTATTATATCTATTGGGAAAGAACTTAGATGTCCTAGACTCTCATTACAGTGCTCATTACTCTAAACTCTCATTACAGTGCTTATTATAAGAATGTTTTAGCAATCTATTTTAAATTTAATGTTTGAAAAAACGTTCTAATATTTTTGTTCACTGAAATCCATGGAACAAGAACTGAATGTGCTGAATTTATGCCTCAGACTATTAACTCTTATCACAGTGCTCATTACAAGATTGCTAAGCAAACTACAAAAAAGTTTTTGTTATATACTTAACACATGAAATGAAAAAGACAATTGGGTTGAGAATAGTGTATGTACAATCTAACGTATGATGCTTTTACAGCCTTGTTTAGCCTCACTAGCAGTGATTCCTAGAAATCAACCATTATAATAGCTGCCTTAAAATTTCCTCAATACCTTATTTTCTGCCTTTATATTTATAAAAATCTTTGACCCATTTCCATTTACCACCCTAAATAGGTCAAGTTTTATAGTTGTAACATATTTACTGATAATTTATATCTGTGTGTACATGTGTGTATATGAAGTAGCCACTTTTTTAAAAAGTTTGTCTGTCTGTATTGTACATAGCGCTTCCACATTCCTATCCTCTGCCTTACTCTCAGCAAAACATTTTCTATTGTCTCTCTTTCTAACTTATCTCAGATATGTTGCTTTCCCTATTAAACCCCTTTACTCCTACAGCTCAGAACACCTTGAATACCACCCAACTCTCACAAAATCTCTCCCCTGCATCCTTTCAAACTCTTGTCACTGTAAACTGCCACTCTCAATTAGAATTGTCTTTTCAAGTGTGCCCAAGTTCAGGGACTATTCTCAGCCTTTGACCCCAACCAGCAGCTGCAGAATATATACACCCCCTCCCTGAATGTCATCAATCAATATATCACCTCATTAGCTGAAGCAGTAATCCAGATTCTACCACTTTGGATTTATTTAGCAGATAGGGGGGATATGTGTATTTATTATGTGTATTTTTATTGGGGAAAATATTGCTCCTTTGGATTTGTTCAGCAAAATATAGGGAAAATGTGTATTTCTTTATATGTATTTCCTGGGGAACAGTGTTGTTATATCTATGTATCAGGAATTAAACAGTATGACATCTTCTGAGGAATAGATAATACAACCTAACCATAGCCTCTTGATAATCTAATATTATCTTCTGGAAATATCCTTTCTTTTCCTTTTGGCATAGACCAAGTAAAATGGTGAAATCTTATGAAAGAGAGGAGTTCCAGTCTATTAGAAATAAGAACTCGAAATTTATATGTTGCAGGATGGCCTTTAACCTTGAACATTTGTCATACTGAATTGATTTAAACTCCAGTTGATCTAAGATCAGCCATACATCCCAATCTTTGGGTCCCAATATAAGAAACAGGGACAGAAACAAAAACTAAATCATGTTTGAATACACACTGGCAAAGACATAGGACTTGTGAGAACCAAAAGACTCTAAGGCTATGCTTGACTATGACAGCCCCCACGAGATCTGTTCTCAGGACTTAGAAGAAAGATCTCTAAGGTTAGGCAAACTTAGACTGTCTGAAGCCTACAATTTGAAATATGGCCAGATGCTTCCTGGCAAAGACCACCCTGATCTTAGGCTAAAAGTTTTTTTAATTTATCCAGCTTTTTTTACAGGGCTTATGGAAAATAACAGCCACTTTTATAGCTCTTACCTCCACCTCTTGTGGTGAACATTGTACAATCTAACCTATGGTGCTTTTACAGCCTTGTCTAGCCCACTAGCAGTGGTTCCTAGAAATCAACCATTATAATAAATGCCTTAAAATAGAACATTATTTATTCTGGTTTATCTCATATCTGGATTTTATTAAACAGAGAAGGAGTTGTTAGATTACAGCTAGTTTTCACCCTAAAGAAAGATGGCTTCCTCATTACATGTCAAAGAATCATCTAGGCAGGAAGAGTTCCTAGATAGGCCTTTTGCCTTTGCCATCCCTGCTGCCCATGGAAGTGGTCTTACTTCATAATAAATAATGTGGTTTCAGCAAGCCTCTCTCATTCTCTAGTGCCATGAGGTAGAAGGCTCTGGGACCACAAGTATTTCACTCTCATCTTGGTTTGAATTACTTTCTGCAGCAACCCCTGCTCCAGCTCTGAATTGTTCAGGGTAGGATTACAGGGATCCCACAGAAAATAATGGATGTTACTAAAAAATTATATAGTTGAGAATTTCATATGATTGAGCAATACCAGTCTTATGAATATGCTAGGAATATGAAAAACCATGCAAAAAACCCGCTGTATTCCTATGTTCATCTTAATACTGTTTACAATGTACAGAATCTAGAAACAATCTAAGAGCCTGATAAAAGATGAATGGCTAAAGAAACTGTGATACATTTAAACTGCTTAGATGTTAAGAAAAGTGAAGTTATAAAATTTACTTATAGATGGATACATTTTAAGATTATTATGCTGAGTAAAATGACTCAGAGTGAGAGGGGTAGATGTAGAATAGTCTCAATCATTTGTGGGATATAAAAATGATATTATGATAATAATATTCAGTTACTATAAAGATGAGGGTCAGAAGGACCTGTCTAAAATAAGAAGCTTGCCACAAAGAGGGGTGAATGCTGTTAGGGTAGAAAAGGGTACATTATGACAAAGACAATTGGAACTGATCACTTTGGACAAGAATTGGGTGCTGAAATGAAATAAATGATATGCACTGTACCTTTTCATAAACAATAATGTAAAACACAATGTCAAAAATGAGAGTGGCGGCTGGAGCAATAGCACTGTGGTAAAGATGGCATTTGCCTTGCATATGGCCAAGACAGGACAGACTCCGGATCGAATCCCAACAACCCATATGGTCCCCAAGCCTGTCAGGAGTGAATTCTGAGCCCAGAGCCAGGAGTAACTCCTGAGTGCTGCTGGGTGTGACCTTAAAACCAAAGAAATATGAGGGTGAGTGAGTGAGTGAGTGAGTGAGTGAGTGAGTGAGTGAGTGAGAGAGTGAGTGAGTGAGTGAGTGAGTGAGTGAGTGAGTGAGTGAGTGAGTGAGAAGTAATAACCCTCATCCAGAGGCAAGTGGGGAGGGAGAGAAAAACTGGGGACATTGTTGAAGGAAAATGTGTACTGGTGAATGGTAGTATACCTACTATAATTGAAACTCAGTGATGTACAATTTTGTATCCATGGTGTATCAAAGAGAGGAATCAAAGCAAATTTATATGAATCTAAGTAAGTAATCTTTCATTTGCATGAACAAGAATTCTTTGTAGTTTTCAGCATAATTTTGTGCATGTTATCTTCATAGGTCCTTATTAAAATCTCCTGAGAACCTATTTCTGATTAACTTTTCTCTATAATATCAATGTCCATCTTTAATTCCTTGCCTTGCAGTCCAAGTCCATTCTACAAAATCTGTCCTAAATTCTACCTAATCCATGAACTTTCCATGGTTCTATAAACATGTAGTTTGATAAAGAAAGGCTCTTTAGAGCAGGGAAATATATGGATGCATGGTAGACTTAAAACTCTCTTTTTCCCCAGGATTTCATAAGTCAATTATGTTAGAGAGAAATTGAGCACTTATAAAATATTTATAGGCAAGAGAACTCATTATTTTAACTTCTGTATTATTTGTATTTTTATGCATCTTCTAATAATAAATTCTGCTTAATAGTAGAAGCAAACTTATCCTATGCCTGGCAGTTTCTATAGAAATAGGCAAAACTTGGCAGTAAACTGTAGGCTACCTTAAATCTTTTTTTTTTTTTTTTTTTTGGTTTTTGGGCCACACCCGGTAACGCTCAGGGGTTACTCCTGGCTATGTGCTCAGAAGTTGCTCCTGGCTTGGGGGATCATATAGGACACTGGGGGATCGAACCGCGGTCCATCCAAGGCTAGCGCAGGCAAGACAGGCACCTTACCTTTAGCGCCACTGCCCGGCCCCTACCTTAAATCTTAATACAAAATCAATATATTGGCTGGCTATATAGATGCTCAATGGTATGGAGTGCATGTTTTGCATGCTAGAATCATAGGTTTAATCCCTAGCATCACATTTCCTTGAAAGCTTTGAGTACTACCCCAAGTACTAAGCAAGGGGTAGTGTATGAGCACCGCAAATGAATTATCCCAAAGACTAAAACTAATAAATATAGAAAAATTCAATAGATTATTTAGAGATCAGCAAATACTTCAAAATGTACAAGTTATATGTGCATTCTTTTCTAATGTAATACATGGCTGTAGTTGTTTTCTTAAAACTATACATGCAGATGGAGGTGGAAGAATAAACTGGTTCTGTTAGTCTTGATAATTTGCATACCACTAACAGCTATAATTTGACACATTTGAGAGTCAATTACTTTTACTTTTGGCTGTTAAGCATTTCTAATTATACAACAATAGAACCAAAGTGGTTACCAGAATGTCTACTAATAAATATTCAAAAATAGTTTAATGATTTACAGTGGCTACAAAAGTCTCAGAAATGTTCTAATATTATCTTCTTTCCAAGACTTTTACAATTGGAGTACTGGTTTATAGTGCCTTATAACGGTGCATCACTTGATGAAGGGAATTTGGGGGCAGGTTTTTTCCATACCTGGCTGTACTCAGAGCTTATTTCTGGCTATGTGTTCAGAGATCATTTCTAGTGAGGGTGAGAAAATATATATATGGTGCCAGTAATCAGACCTGGGCTGTTATGCATGGACGGCAATTGCCTTACATACTGTACCATTTCTCTGGCAGAGGAATAAGAAGATTTTATATAAATTGGATTGAAATGGTGAATGTAAATATAATAGAAATATCCTGGAAGTAGGTTTTCCTTCTCAAGGGGAATATTAAATAAACAATAAGCTTACTTTAAGGTGGGGATTGATATTCCACAGTGGTCTGTGGTTCAGAAATAAATCCCACATTTTGGTGAATAAAGGTTTTTATTGAAAGAAATTTACTTATAATATGAGGAGAGATAGAAAAAAATATATGCTTAGGAGAGAACATAGGATCACTTGCCACCCTGAAACCCAACTATGAACAATTTTGTAATCACAGTGTTTAATTAAAGAAATTATTATTAATAAAAGAAATATTGTGTCAACTGGTCCCACTATTTGGAAGATGGGGACAGTAGACAAACTATTGGCTAGACTCACAATGCAAAAAACAGAAAGTTCTTAAATAAATCATATCAGAAACAAAAGGGGAAAATTACAAGAGAATCTCTCCAAATCCAAGACATTATAAAAGTTGGACAAATCCCTAGAATCATGGAAATTACCAAAACTAATTGAAGGTTAAGCAGAAAGCCTGAGCAGGCAAATTACAAACAACTAAATTGAAATAGTAATTAAAAATAACACTAAGGAAGAAACAAGAGGGTTATTGGGAAAATCAATGGCAGGAAATGAACACTTATGAAGGAATGGGTGTTGCAAAACTGTGTGACTGAAACTCAGCTTTGAACAATATTTTTAACTTTCTATCTCACAGTGAATTAATAAAAATGTTACCATCTCTTCAGTTATAAAAGTCCTAGTCCCAATGGGTTTGAGGCAGTTTTCTCAATCTGTCAGAGACTTACTGCCATTTATCTTTAAGTTTTCCTAAAATATTGAAAGAAACAGTAACCCTCCATAAACCTTCTACAAAGCTAATGTTACACTGATAACCAAAGATGACAGAGATCCTACAAAAAAGAGAAAGTTTTATGGGAGGGATAAAAAAGAAAGTTTCAAACCAATATCCTTGATTGGCATTGACAGAAAATTCCTCAACACAATTGTGACAAGCAGAATCCAATAGCACATCAGTAAAATCATATGCCACACAAGTAGGAATAATTCTAATGATACAAGGATGGTTCGTTCAATGTAATATACTCCATCAGTAACAGCAAAGATAAAAATGAAATGATTATATCATATGCAGTGAAATATTGTGACCATATGCAACACCACTCTTGATAAAAAGCCCTCAATAAAATAGAGATGGAAGAAAATTTCCTCAAGATGGTAACAGCTCTCTATAATAGTCCATTGCCAATATTATTCTAAATGGTAAAATTTGAAAATAATCCTGCTGAGATCAAACAAGCCAAGAATGTCCACTATCTTCACTCCTATTTAACAGTAATGCCCTAGCTACAGCAATAAAATAAGAAAATCAAATGGTTCCACATTGGAAAAGAGTGTAAAATTATATCCAAAATCAACCTTCCAAATATATGGTTAGCTCTTTTTTTACTATTATTTTGGGTCACACCCAGTAGCAGTCATTGGTTATTCCTGGCTGTGAGCTCATGAAACATTCCTCATAAGCACAAGGTAGCATATGAAATGTTAGGGATCAAACCCAAATCAGCCACATGCAAGGCAAATGCCCTACCCACTTTACTATTGCTGGGGCCCCTGGTCAGCTATTTTTGACAAAGTAGCTGGATCACGAAATGAGAAAGGCAGCCTCTTCAACAACTGTTATTGATAGAATTCAATGAATATGTTTAAATCTGGACATGTATATAATTATGATATATATACATATATATCACCTACCACAAAAGGCAATTCAAAGTGAATCAAAGTCTTCTAAGTCAGACCTGAATCTATCAAGTACACTGAGGAAAATACATTGGCAAAATATGCCAATAACTAGATATTAAATGAGTCATGAAGATACAATACCATGGACAAAGGCTACAGAATCAAAATTAAAATGATGGGACTACATCATACTGAAAAGTTTTTGTATGACAAAGGGAAAAAAAAAACCTTTGTACGACTAAACTAAAAGTCAGTGAACTGAGTGGGAAGAAATATTTGTTCTCAATTCATCAGATAGTGGACTTATATTCCAGATATACAAATTATTTACAAATATCAGAAAAAAATTTAAATCACCCTCAAATTATGGGGAGAGTAAACCAACAGACACTCCTCAGTGGAAGACAAAGATAGGCCAACACATACATGAAAAAATACTCATCATCACTTATCACTAGGGAAACCAAGTCAACAGTGAGATATCAAATTATACAAAAAAGAATGGCACATATCAAAAATTCTGTGTTAATGAGGATGTGTGTAAGACAAACTCATCAACTGCTCATAGAATGTTGTCTGGTCCAACTCTATGGAAAACAATATGAAGGATTCACAACAAACTCAGAATTGAGCTGCTATGTGACCCAGTAATTCCACTATTGAGAATCTATCCCCAAGACAGAAAAATGTCATTCAAAAACAGGTGTGGCCATAAACCAAAATAAAAGAAACACTCATTTATCCCTTATACAGAATAAATATAACATTTTAAAGACTACTTTATAAGTTATAAAATTAAATTAGCTTTTAACAAAATCAATATAAATACATAGTTATTCTGAAATCATAGTTGACAAAGAATGTTACTACTTGTTAATTGATGATAATTAACTTGTGTATACCATAATCTTTAAAATTGTGCTACTCAAATCTACTGTATATATATTTAATTAGAAAGAAAAGTATTTCGTCAGTGTCCTTAAAAATTCTGGCTAGGGACTATGAGGCACTAAATTTCTATTGAAATCACCCCTAAGAATTAAAAATCAAAATCTGCTTAAGATTTTAAGATAAATTAAGAATTCTTGTGGAGTTGATACAATAGTCTGTGACTTAAGTGTTATAACTGTTGAGCAAAGACAAAACAAAGACAATATAAAACCCACACATACCATTGGTCATGTGCCAACTGGAAGAACAAACTGATGACCCTTGACACCACTTACAGAAGAAACTAACCCAACTTTCCCAATCTCTTAAGTGCTGCCATTTTATTTTGCAAGGAGCTAAACAGATGAAAAATTACAAATGATTGAATTGGTGACACCTTACTTACTGCTTTTAAAGAGAGCAAGATTCCTTAAATATAATTGTGAACTCTAATCAATTAAAATATATTTTAATACCTATATAGAAATCTGAAGCTCATACATTTTCCTCTATGTGCCTTGATGACAGATTTATAAGCTTCCGGTTAGAAAACAGTAACAGTACCTTTTCTATTACACAAAGTTTGCTGATATAAAATTCCAAGGAGTAATTGCTGGGCATTAAAAATAATACACAACAATCATCTACCATAACTTTTACCCATTCTTACTTTTCTTCTTTCACTCAAGATACCTACACTCTTCTTAAATATTGCTCTAATATAATTGATAAAACTTTACTGAAAAATCTAGTAAAATTAAAAAGTGTCATCTGGGGGCTGGAGAGATAGCATGAAGGTAAGGCATTTGCCTTTAATGCAGGAGGTCATCGGTTCGAATCCCAGCGTCCCATATGGTCCCCCGTGCCTGCCAGGAGCAATTTCTGAGCATGGAGCCAGGAGTAACTTCTGAGCACTGCCGGGTGTGACCCCCCCAAAAAAAAACACAAAAAAAGTGTCATCTGCATCTAATTTTGAGCAGTACTTTCCACAGTTCTTACTATCCTTTTGAAGATAAATATATTCACCAAAATTACAAAAATATTGATATATTAAATGAAAATGCTATAGCAAACTAATGGAATAAATGAAAATATTGTCCAAGGCAAGACCTTATTCAAGATGGTAAAGCTGGTAAAGTAATATATTCCAACTATGCAAAACATAAGATATACTTTGGAAGTAAGACCTTGGCTCAAGTTCAACTATCACTGAGTTGCTATATTAAACATTTTAAAAAAAGGCAATAATATCTTTGAGCCTGTTTTCTCATCTGACAAATGAACTTTAATTTTATTTGATTATTTTATTGATTTACAATACTGTTAATGACAGAGTTTGAAGCTTATACTGTTTCCAAACCATACTTTCCAACACTGTCCTCTTCCATTCACCATTACCTGAGTATACTCGCCCAACTACCCACTGTGACAAGATCAGTTCTGCAGACCAGTTTTCTGAAAAGTAAAATTAATTCTAAGTGAATAAATGCTTCAGAAGCTATATATGAGTATAAAATGACATGAAGAGCAATAGATAATTCCAAAATTACAAAATAGTTTATAGGAAGTTATGATTTTAAGAAATTTTAAGGGGGGTGGAGCAGTGTCACAAGCCATAAGGCGTCTGCCTTGCCCACGCTAGCCTAGGATGGACCGCGGTTTGATCCCCCGGAATCCCATATGGTCTCCCAAGCCAGGAGCGATTTCTGAGTGCATAGCCAGGAGTAACCCCTGAGCATCACCGGGTGTGGCCCAAAACAACAACAACAAATAAAGGTAAATACTCATAATTTTTTGAGATACATAGCCAATTTTGCCTGTCTTTTTTACCTTTCTACATTAAAGGTAATATTTAATAAACCACTTGTCCAATTATTTATCCACTTATCTCTATCCTCAGTTGCAAAATAGTTTGTTCACTGACCTTATGTAACAAATAATTTTAGTTCTCATAATTTCTAAATGTTAGAATCTTATAAATTTCACCAGTAAAATAAATAAAAGACAGAGAAGCAAAATCACTTGCACAAAAGCACAGAGCTAAGCAATAAGGAAACAAACTTTTTGAAAATCTATTATATGGGATTTTATAACTTTTTACATAGTGTTCCCTGATTTCTCATTTTGAAAGATATTATTTTTAAACTACCAGTATCAGCTGGTAAAACAAAGAGAAAAGGCTTTTCTTAACACACATTATCTTAGGGACAGTATGCTGAACAAGAACATAAAGCAAATATTCTTTGTGTTTTAGTTGAATTTCAAAGTATCCCACAGCTTCAAATGATATATTTTTTGAGACAGAGAGATTTATTTAACCAATTACTCCACCACAATGACCAACATGAATATACTGTTTCCAATAAAACTTATTTTCTAAAAAAAATCACAACTTCTTGTGTCTTTACTTTCCTATCCCTTAATACCAGTATAATGCCAAAAACAAACAAAAAAGAATGCAATTTTCTAATCCAGCTCAGCTGAAGTAAAAAGAAAATAAGACATACAGATCTTTAAACTAAAATGTCTTTGTCCCAGAAAGGTAAAGGGTCAGTGACTTAAATGGTAAATTTCTGATACATTTATGATAAAATTCTGCTCCTGGACTACATTCTTAGCAGAGAAGCCAAGGTCACTCAAATTATACTGGCATTCACACCTAGCAAAGTGACTAAAGCAGCTAAAATATGTAAAACCAATGGAAATATACAACTGCTGATTTTAAAATCAGAACACTTAATTTTTAAGTCCTTTAGCTCCATTATACAAAGACAAAACACCTGATTTAAATTATGAGCAAAACATTCTAATAAGCTTTTATCATGGAACCAGAGCACTGGTGCAGAGGTAGGGCCTTGTGCACGCTAACCTAGGACAGACCATGGTTCGATCCCCTGGAATTCCATATGCCCACCCCCAAGCTAGGAGCTATTTCTGAGTGTACAGCGAGGAGTAACCCCTGAATGTCATCGGAAATGCTCAAAAACAAAACATTTTTATCTAAGAATGATCATTAAAATAGAACATAAAAAGATGTTCAAAATCATTAGCCATAAGGGGAAATGAAAATAAAAAGCACAGTTAAATACTACTTGATATCCACTAAGATTTCTATTAATAAAAATTCTGTAAAGGAAAATATTACTGTTTAAGATGTGAATAAACAAAAAGTCTTATACATTGCTGGGAAGAAAGTAAAATGGTAGGTTTTTTTGGAGGGGAAATATTACAGTTTCTCAGAAAGTTAAACAGAGTCACTATATAAACCAGCACTTACACTGCAAGATATATGAAGATAAAAGAAGATGTCCAGATGAAAGTTCATGCATGAATGTTCATTACAACATGTTTAAATAGCGAAAATGTGGTAACAACTCAAAGTCCATTAATATTGGATAAACAGACACATGTGTTACACTCATACAATGGGAAATGATTCAGCCATAAAAATGACATGCTGAAAGCTAGACAAACCTTAAGAAATGCATGAGAGGGGAGCAGAGTGCTTGTCTTGCATGCGACTGACCCAAGACAACCTAGGTTCAATCCCTGGCATCTTCTACGGTTCCCCCCCAAGCCTGCCAGGAGCAATTTCTGAGTGCAGAGCAATTCTGAGCACCACTAGGTATGGCCCAAATACCAAAATAAGGCATGAGAAATCATTATTAATAACATTGTAAACTAGAGAATATTGATACATTATATTAAATAATGAGAAAAAATTAAATAATCAGATTCAAGTAGTCAATGCATGAAATACGTGATAAATAACATAGAAGTTGCCTAGGAAAGGAAAGTGTAGGAAAAAAATGGGAAGTGACAATTTCTTATCAGAGTGATAAAAATACTGATTTTGATGGTGCTTACACAACTCTGTAAAAATAAAAAACACAGAATTCCCGCACTTTAAAAGGTGAAATTTACATGTAAAAGTTTAATATAATAGCACAGAAAAAAGCTCAAGTAATAGAGCATATGCCTTCCATTAACAGGGCCCCGATTCCCATTCCCACACTGCAATGACTTCTGGACCAACACCAAGAGCAACTCAGGCCCCCAACTTCACCCCTACAACACTGGACCCAAGTCGCATTGCTTTACGAGGTAAGTTAATCAACGTGCTGATCCTGGATCCCTTAGAGATCTGTTGCTGGAAGGTTCTGATAAAAAATTTATTAGTGAATTGGTCCAGAGGAATTGTACAATGAGTAGGGAATTTGCCTTGTACATGGCTGCCCCTGGTTCCATCCCAGCATCCCATATTCTCCCCCAAGTACTGCCAGAAGTAATTGCTGAGCACAGAGCCAGGTAATCTCTGAAAATGCCCTAGCCTGGCCCCAAACAAAAAAATAGATTAGTGATGATACTAAATGAATTAATGTCTCAGTGCTGTTCATTAACTTTTTTCTATGGAGAAAACGAAAGTTAAAAGATATGCAGTCAGGTAATATAAAGAAAAAAAAGAACTCCAAAAGGGTATTTTGCCATCACTACAACCAGTTACTATAGGTGCCTGATAAGGGGCCTCTGTACTTGCTCTCAGCAGAGCAGCCCTGTAGGAAATCTCTCATGCTCAAATTATGATCTTTGATACTTACCTACTGAAAAGCATCAGGAGATGCTTTTTGTCAGACTTTTTCTATCTTTATTTTTCTTTGCAAAGAGAACTTTAATAAAAAAGAGAACTAAAATTTAAAAGTATTTTAAAATGTAGTTTCTGAATCACCTCATTATTTAATTTATGAACAAACTCCCCTGGACTCATTTTTCATGTTTGCCATCTAGATGCTAGCCCACCAACAAGCACAGAAGATGCATCTATTATCAAGTACATTAGGGCTTTTTCAATTAAAAGCAAACTCTATTGTCAACTGCATGATGCAGTCCAAGGAAAGTATGCATGTCATCACTGTGCATAGACCAAAAGTCAATTAGAAACATAAAATGGAGGAATTACCATTTGAATTAAAAGTGTGACCTAATTTGGAGACTCATAATATTGTTCCTATTCTCCATAAGTAATTTATGATCCAGTGTAATGTTACTGACCTGGATGTACAATCATTTCTCTTTAAGAATAAAGAATGATGGGACCAGAGTGATAGCACAGCAGGTAGAGAGTTTGCTTTGCATGTAGCCTACCTGGAACCAAACTGGGTTCTATCCCCAGCATATCCTATATGGACCCCTGAACCTGTCAGGAGCGATTTCTGAGCACAGATACAGGAGTAACCACTGGGTGCTACCAGGTGTACCCACCCCCCCAAAAAATCAAAAGAATAAATAAAATAAAGAATGATTTTTGTTATACATTCTAACACTCCTAGCCACTACTGATTAGTAACTAGAAACATATTTCTTTTGTAAAGCATGTGAAAAATCAATAGGTATTTAAGATATTTAAAACATATTTCAGTAATTCAATGACTTAAAGGGGGTTATTGAGAACAATTTAAGCCCCAGAATATAGTGAGAGGAAGGAAAGAAATTGAGGTGGGAGAAGACACATGTGAAATCATAGGAGTCACGGGCTATGGGGTCTCAGGTGCATTTTTGGTATTAAGAAAGGACAAAACTTGGGGCTGGAGAGATAGCATGGAGGCAGGGCTTTTGCCTTGCATGCAGAAGGACGGTGGTTCGAATCCCGGCATCCCATAAGGTCCCCTGAGCCTGCCAGAAGTGATTTCTGAGCGTAGAGCCAGGAGTAACCCCTGAGCGCTGCCGGGCGTGACCCAAAAACCAAAACCCAAAAGAAAAAAAAGGACAAAACTAAATATCCAAGCCAGAGTCAACAACAATAAAACAATAAGAGACCCAAACTTTCACAACCAAACTTAAAAAAGGTGCCTGTTATGATGGCAGGCTCGGGTGAGAGGTAGACTCTCTGCACGGGATGGACTCTGGGAATATTGGTGGAAGGGAGGTTGACAAGTGTAGAGTTGGTCCTGAAATATTGTATGTCTAAAACACAACTGTAAATAACTTTGCAAATCAGAATGTTCTATATAAAAACTTAAATAAGGTTTCAGTTGAAAAACAAGCTAATAGCTTCCAAAATAAAATGCATGAAGTTTTCAGAAAGACAAATTTTAAAAATTACATTCTTAGAATACCAGTACAATGTTTACAGTCTTTTCAAGTCTGACAGAAAAGAGAATGATAATAGCTCTTTCATATGTTCCCTCAGTCAAACGCTCTTCCCAGTGTCTTAGATATAGTTTTTAAGAGTGTGATAGTACCTAAATATCTTTCTTTTAGGTACTTAACAAAAATTTAACACATTTCCATTTTTTTTTTTTTTTTTGGTTTTTGGGCCACACCCTGTGACGCTCAGGGGTTACTCCTGGCTATGCGCTTAGAAGTTGCTCCTGGCTTCTTAGGGGACCATATGGGACGCCAGGGGATCGAACCGCGGTCCATCCTAGGCTAGCGCAGGCAAGGCAGGCACCTTACCTCCAGCGCCACCGCCCGGCCCCTAACACATTTCCATTTTTGAACAAAAAACTACTGTGTGTAATTCTATTCCATTTCAATAACTCCTGGAATATCCAATATAGCCACATATTATATAACTATAAGCATATCCTAACGGTACAGCACAAACATTCTTACCACAGAGATTAGATAACTACAATTATTTTTGCATATTCTCAACATTTCCCATTAAAATAGAACTTTTTGACCTCTACAGTTCTCAGGGGAAAAACAAACTCATAATCATTTTTAAGTCAAGAATTTCTGGATTTATTTCAAGGTTTCTATTCAATGAATGGATGGGTCGACTTTTTTCCTTTTCTCAATAGGTTTTAAAATATGTAATACCCCTTCACCTTGCCTGTCTCTAGGGCAGGCAATTTGCCTGCCTTTCTCTCGCTTTCTCTCTCTCTCTCTCTCTCTCTCTCTCTCTCTCTCTCTCTCTCGCGCTTTCTCTCTCTCTCTCTCTCGTGAGAAGGGTGTGCTAATGAAGGCTGCTATATATTGTATGACTTAAGCCCAGCAATGAACAATTTTGTAACCATGGTGCTTAAATAAGACAATTATTAAAAATTAAAAATATTCAAATAATTCCTCACTCTGTCCATTTTCTCTCTGCCCTGCTCAAATATTTCGTTTTGTGTGATTCAACATTTGCAATTTTTGACCTAGCTCACGCATCATTAGTATTTCTAATTTATAGACAAGTACTTCTAATTTACATACATTCAATGATCTTGAAAGTAGGGCCAGATTTCATAAGAACTTATGTAGGCCAGAGAAATAACACAGCAGTAGGGCGTTTGCCTTGCACATGGCCAAGCCGGATGGACCTGGGTTCATACCCTGACATCCCATATGGTCCCCCGTGCCTGCCAGGAGCAATTTCTGAGCACAGAGTCAGGAGTAAGCCACAAGTGTTGCTGGTGGCCCAAAAAACAAGGAAGGAAGGAAGGAAGGAAGGAAGGAAGGAAGGAAGGAAGGAAGGAAGGAAGGAAGGAAGGAAGGAAGGAAGGAAGGAAGGAAGGAAGGAAGGAAGGAAGGAAGGAAGGAAGGAAGGAAGGAAGAAAGGAAGGAAGGAAGGAAGGAAGGAAGGAGAGAAAGAAAGAAAGAAAGAAAGAAAGAAAGAAAGAAAGAAAGAAAGAAAGAAAGAAAGAAAGAAAGAAAGAAAGAAAGAAAGAAAGAAAGAAAGAAAGAAGGAAGGAAGGAAGGAAGGAAGGAAGGAAGGAGGAGGGGAGGGGAGAGGGAGGGGAGGGGAGGGAGAGGAGGGGAGAGGAGGGGAGAGGAGGGGAGAGGAGGGGAGAGGAGAGAAAAGGAGAGGAGAGGAGAGGAGAGGAGGGGAGAGGAAGGGAGAGGAGAGAGGAAAAAGAACTTATATTGTACATTAGTTCTCCCCAATGATAGTAAATATTACTAATGCTTGAATTTCATTACTTAGCACAATATTGTTTGAGGCCACCAGAATGCCAGAACTAAAGTTTGCAATCTTTAATTCACATGGAGACTTTTTTTTTTTGGTTTTTGGTTTTTGGGCCACACCCAGTGACACTCAGGGGTTACTTCTGGCTATGCTCTCAGAAATCACTCCTGGCTTGGGGGACCATATGGAATGCCGGGAATGCCAGGGGATCGAACCGCGGTCTGTCCTGCGTCAGCCACATGGAAGATGAATGACCTACTGCTATGCCACCACTCCTGCCCCATGGAGAATTATTTTAAGTAAACGCATCGCAATAATCTAACTGATAACATGCAAGTAGTTGTCATTTTGATAAGTAGAATGAAATCCCGGTTGACATTTATTTTTTTACCTATGGTTGTTGTCCAATATGCCTCCCAAAGTTGAAGTTAAATAAATCACCACTTAGAAGAAGCATATGTCCTGAAGTGTTGGCAAGAATTTTAGAATTCACCTACGATTCTTACTTTCCCTTTTATTACAGTTCACAGATAAGTAATATAATAACCAGAGAAAAATAGTTTGACTTTTTAGCTAAAAGACCCAGAAGGCTGTCTCCCCAATTGTGAAATGCATATTACCTTTGGTAACAGAAAATGAGTTAAATTTGCACTGTAATGAACATTTTGTTTTAGTGGTTCTGCATTTATTTTCATCAGTATTTTAAAGTATAGGCTAATAGGGACTATATCTTATATATTAATTAAAGATTACTATTTATTTTATATAAATGATAATTGTATGGTTATGTTAAAATAGGCTGTCCTTACCTATTAGGAACATGCAATAAAATTTTGGGGGGACACACCAGGCAGTATTTTGTTTTGTTTTTGGGTCACACCCGGCAGCACTCAGGGGTTACTCCTGGCTCTACTCTCAGAAATCACTCCTGGCAGGCTCGGGGGACCATATGAAATGCCGGGATTCGAACAACTGACCTTCTGCATGCAGGGCAAATGCTTTACCTCCATGCTATCTCTCCAGACCCCAAAGCAGTATTTCTATGTATAAGGTGGCAGATATCTTATACACAAAGATATTGAGAACTGGATAACGTATCAGCTTTGCTGCTTAAAACTGTAGTAATGATCCCAAAAACAAGCTAATGGGTATGATAAAATCAAACTTGTTTTAAAGAACTAAATGCTCTCTTCATGCTAATAACAATATTCAATGCTCCTTCTATAACCCCTCTCTTCCCACCTTGGTCTGCCCCAAGACACTTAAGATAAACAGATTTTCAGGAAAAGTGACTTGCATGCCTAATAAACAATGCTGAGATTACATCCTACAACATTACTAGTGGTTTCTAAAATTCCTTTATTTATCCTAAACTATTTTTACAGGAGTAATGTGCTTGACTTGCATTCAACCTCAGCTAGAATCCTGGGCATTGAATATGGTTCCCTGAACACAGCAAAGAATGAACCCTATGTGTAGAATCAGGAGTAAGCCCTGACTAAATATTGCAGAGTGTGGCCCTCAAATAACAAACCTCCTATTTGTGAGCTCAAAGTATATACTGAGAACAAATTATAATGTCAGGAACACTCTACACTCATTTAATTCCCTGAGACTTTACAGTGTTGTTCCAAGAAAACCTCTATCACTTTGATGGAAACCTTTTGGATAGTCAAGAAAATGAAGCAGATGATTTCTATGCTCCAAAAGAAGAGGGCAACTTGATAACTACAGTAAATGAACCCTATTGTTATGCATGGCAAGAGAGGTCAGAAAAGAATACATGCTGTCTTCGTGATTAATCACTTTGTTATTTAGCAGATTAACAAATATAATTTTAATAAGGAGTGTAGAACAAAACTGCTACAAGTGAAAATCGTACTGTCAGGCCCCTGAGAAAAATAAAAAATAAGAGATGACAGGGATATTTTGACTTTTGCCATAGTTAGCAAACTAGATTTTATTGTCCACATATACAATTATCTCATTGTATAAGACATAAAAGCTAAAAATCATTGATTTTTTTCAGTTTCTAAGCAGAAATGGATCTTAAGGAATGCCTAGTAGACCCAAATTACAAATTTGAATGTGTTATGAAGAGCTTTGCAAAATTGATATCATTTCTTATCCTGCCTGAATTTCAGTTGTACAAAACATACAAGAGAGGAATTACCCTTTAAATTCTGGCCATCTCTGATTTTTTGATATAGACTTTCCCCACATCATATTACTTATTAAAATATACAGCTAGAGGAGAATCACTAGTCATTCTTGTACACTTTATCTGACTGTTTTAAATTCACTTCTACAGAAAAGCACTTGTTATCCTTGGAAATAGAAAACAATGTTTTTCACCAAGTCAGCAAATGTCTTCTACAGTAGTTTTGCTCTTATCCATGGTATTACTTACAGACACTGAGTTATAGCTACAAAGGATAGGGCACTTGCCTTGTACACGGCTGGGTAGTGTTGCATCCCTAAATGGCTCTGAAGTCTAACCAGAGTGGTTGAGGAGCACCGAGTCATAAATAAGCCTTAAGCACAGCCTCGTGTGCTTCTCACAAAAAAAAGTCTAAATAAATAAGTGGATAATTGAGGAATTATGAAGGGTAATTGGGGTGCTTTTCTTTTGCCAGCCCTATGCTAAACCTTAAATGCATAACTTTAAAAATGTTGCTTAATGTATAAGCAGTCCTCTACCATCTGTGTATAGTTACTATCATTGTAATATGATTGATTAAGAAGCAAAGACCAATATCTTACATCACATATGTTCAGACTTTTAGAGAAAGCAGATTAAGGCATCACTGAAACAAAGCATTTAATTTATGATCATATAATGTAATGTTACATTGAAGATATATTGAGGAAACTTCAAACAGAAATGAAAGAACGAAAACTTGATAAATGGAATGAAAAACACACTGAAAATCTGACCGGCAGGGTAACAGTGAATGAGAACAGAATCAGTAAGCAGGATGATGAACTGCATACAATATTAATACAAGAGAAGTTGGAAAAAATCTTAAAATTAATGAACAAATGATGGAACAAATCCTCAAAATAAGTGAAGAGATGACAATAGACCTTTGAGATGAATTCAACATAAAAGCATAAGAAACAGTGGTGCCCCAAAGAGCCAGAAAGAAAATCTTAATGAACAACCAACAAAGACATCATTGTTGATAAAAATCCAGAGGTAATACGTGTTTGCCCCACCTCTTGGAAACCATAAGAGTACCAGCAAAAAGGGACTGAAATAAAAGAACCCAAAGGCAATCCTAGTCACAGTGATGAAAACCACAGAGATAGAACACTGAAAGCAGCAAGATCAAAGAAGAAAATTTCAAAGAAGTATCTTTAAAATTTATAACAGATTTGTTAGAAACAACCCTCCATACCAGATGGCAAAGGTGGGATATAGTGAAAAAAAAACTCAATGAATGCCTTATCAAGAGTAATAATTCACCCAAGGAAGCCTTAGCAAAAAAAAAAATAAAGATGGAAATAACTTTTCACAACTTTAAACTGTACTATAAAATCATAGTCAGTAAAACTGCATGGCATTGGAATAAAGACAGATCCTTGAATCAGTACAATAAACTTGAATATCTGAAGATGAACCCACAGGTTTATGAACAATTATTTTCTGAATAAGAAAGTGGAACAAAGAAAGATTCTTGAACAAGTGATGCTTGGAAAACTAATCAACTTCATGCAAAAAAAATAAATTCAGACCTCTCCTTAACACAATGCACAAAGGTCAAATCAAAATAGATCAAAAACTTTGATATCAGACCTTAACCCATCTAGGGTACAAAGAGGAAAATACACAGAATACTCTCTGACATTGAAGCTAAAGATTTAACATATACCAGCCAATCAATCAACATATAAATCGCATCAATGAAAGAAAAAATAAAAACTATATACCCATAACTATAGGTGCAGAGAAAGCATTTGATAAAATCCAACACCAGTTCATGGGAAAATTATAAACAAGATGGGAACTAACTGAAGAAAACTTTTTCAATACAGTCAAAGCCCTTTCCACAAGCCCATCTCAGATATACTCAATGAGAAAAAACAAAAACCTTTTATCTAACTATGGCACAAGATAAGTTGCCCTTTCTGGCCATATCTACTCAATATAGTTCTAAAAGCAATTGCCATTAAAATTAAGCAAGAAAAAGAAATCAAGGGCCAGAGTGGTAGCACAGCGATAGGACATTTGTCTTGCATGTGGCCGATCCAGGACGGACCTTGGTTTGATACCCAGTGTTCCATATGTTCCCCCGAGCCAGAAGCAATTTCTGAGCACATAGCCAGGAATTATCCCTGAGTGTCACAGGGTGTGGCCCAAAAAGAAAAACAGGAAAAAGAATTCAAGGGCATCCAGATAGGAAAGGAAGAAGACAAGCTCTCACTGCTTGCCAATGGCATGATATTATATATAAAAAAAATCCTTCTGCACCTCAAAAGAAATAGTGCCCAGGATACAAGAGTCACCCACCAAGTGGGAGAAACTATTCACCCAACACCCATCAGATAAGGGGCTAATATCCAAAATATACAGGGCACTGACAGAACTTTACAAGAAAAATCATCTATTCCCATCAAAAAATGGGGAGAAGAAATGAACAGATGCTTTGATAAAAAAAAAGAAATACAAAAGGCCAAAAGGCACATAAAAAATGCTCCTCATCACTAATCATAAGGGAGATGCAAATCAAAACAATGATGAGATACCACCTAACACCACAGAGATTGGCGTACATCACAAACAATGAGAACAATCAGTGCTGGCGGGGATGTGGAGAGAAAGGAACTCTTATCCACTGCTGGTGGGAATGCCGTTTAGTCCAACCTCTATGGAAAGCGATATGACGATTCCTCCAAAATCTGGAAATTGAGCTCCCATTCGACCCAGCTATTCCATTCCTAAGGATATACTCTAAGAACACGAGAACACAATAAAAAATCCTAAAGATTCTTAAGAAAAACTAATTACAATAAATTTGTATGGTATAATATATATATTTGTATAGTAAAGAGGCAGGCTGCATGACTAATGTGAAAAAGTACATATATTTTCTATTTACAAGTAATGAAAGAGAAGAAAGTGTTATTAATAAAACAATCTGAATCACAACTATACCTCAGAAAACCCAGTACCTCGGAGTCAATTTAACTAGTGAGGTGAAAAACTATACAAAGAAATCTGCAAAACCCTATTTCATAAAATAAGAGAACACAAGGAAATGAAAAGATCCACTGCTCAAGGATTTCTAGGGTTGAAATAATTAGAATGGCATTACTTCCCAAAGCATTGTACAGTTTTAATTTAAAGCCTATACAAATACCCATATCATTTTCAAAGAAATAGATAAAACACTTTTAAAATTCAGATGAAATAATAAAATGTCATGCTTAGCTAAAGCATTACTTGGAAAAAGCAGAGGGGAAGTAATACTTTCCACAACACTAAACTGTAATATAAAGCAGCAGTCATTAAAACAACATGGTAGGGGCTGGAGTGATAGCACAGCAGTAGGGCGTTTGCCTTGCACATGGCTGACCCAGGACAGATCTCCTCGGTTTGATTCCAGTCACTGAATGTAGCCCAACCCCACCCCCCAAAAAAACAACCAACAGTAACAACATGGTAGTGGAACAAAGACATACCCTCAAATGGAATATATTTGAATCTTCTGAAACTGACCCTTGGGAATATGATCAAATAATCTTTCATAAAGTACAAATAAGTGAAGCGAGGAAAGCTTCTTCAACAAGTAGTATTTGGAAAAATGGTCAGATACATGCAAAAAGTGATCTCAGATCTTTTAACTTCATACAAAGAAACAAATCAAAAATGATTCTTTATATCTGAGCTGAAACCATAAGCTATATAGTGAAAAAAGTGTAGGCAGAACACTTCATGTCATAGAAGCTAAAGGCATCTTCAAGGATGAAACACCACTTGCCAAGAAAGTGGAAGCAAAGGTAAAAACTGGGACTATATTAAATTAAAAATATTCTTCACCTTAAAGGAAAAGGTGATAAGAATACAATGACTACCCAAAAAATGGGAGAAACTATGAACTCAATACCCATTTGATAAAAGGTTAATATTCAAGATATACTGTGTTGATTCTGTTGGCCTGCAAGGGTCAATTCCCTGGTGCATTCAGGGGACTGAGAATGTTGTCCCCAGCTCATGTCCAGGAAAAATGGTCCCAGGATGAAGATCACAGTTTATTCCCTACCACTAATATTAATATAGAACCAAAAGAGGAACTGGGATATCTGAGAAGTAAGTGAGGTGCTGTGAGAATCTCAGCATTAGGCTAAAGATTGCCCTAGACTAGAGTAAGGCAATGTTGATAGTTATTATAAACAGGACTCTGTGAAGAAGGAGGGAGAGACCAAGAGAAGCCCAATAAAGAATACTAATGGTGGGGGAAGATGTAGCCACAATTTATGCTGTCTCTGAAGCTTTCATCCTCAATGAAAATTACTATAACAAGAGCTCTACAGGTCCCACAGGAACAAAATCTCTACAGGGGTTTCATCTACCAGGCTGTTCAGAAATAGGTCATCAGGGGCATCTAATGTTAGACATTGCACTGAATTACTTAGCAAAAAACAAAAACAAAACAAAACAAAAACATTTAATCTCATTCAAAAAATGGAGAGAATAAATGAGCAGACATTTTCTCAGAAAAAGAAATACTGATGGACAAAAGGCACATAAAAGTGCTCTAAATCATAGGACCAGATTGGTAGCACAGCTCTAGAGTGTTTGCCTTTACAAAGCTGACCAGGATGAACAAGGGTTCTATCTCCGGCATCCCATATGGTCAGCCAAGCCACGAGCAATTTCTGAGCACAGAGTCAAGAATAACTCCTGAGTACACTCCCCCCCAAAAATAAAACATAAGCTCTACATCATTAATCATTAGGAATATGCATATCAAAACTAGAATGTGATACCATCTCACACCACTGAAACTGGCACATATCAGAAAGAACAAGAACAACTAGTGTTGGTGTGGATGTGGGGAGAAAAGGATTCTCATTCACTGCTGGTGGAAACATCAACTGATCCAGCTTTTGTGGAAAATAATATAGATACTCTTTACAATAACTAGAAATTGAATTTTCATAAGAACCAGCAACACCACTCTTATACATTTCAAACCCCCCAAAACAATGTGTTAAAGGCCTCTTCATTCTTATGCCTATCGCAGCTCTATTCACAATAGCCAGAATCTGGAAACAACCAAAATACCCAGAACAGTTCAGTGAATAAAGAAACGGTGGTCCATCTGCACAATGGAATACTATGCAACCATTATGAAAATGGAAAGTATTATACTGAGTGAAATGATTCAGAGGAAGAAAAATGGACATAGATTGATCGTACTCATTTGTGCTATATAAAATGTATAGTATTGTAATAAGAGAAGAGGGCCAAGAGGATCAGTCCATGGTAAGAATCTTAATACAAATAGCGGGGGAGTTAGGCAGTTAGGCCAGAGAAGAGATCACCATGGAAACGATAGTTGGAAATGATACTCTGGACAAGAATTGGGTGTTCAAAGATGATACAGTAATAGGCATGATACCCCTCTAGTAACAATACTGAAAACCACTTTTTCTAGAGGGGATAAAAGTAAGAAAGAGGGAAAATAAAAGAGAGAAGAAAAATATCTCCACCAGAAGCAGGCTGGTGAGAGGGAAACTAGGGACATTAGTGGAGGGAAATGTGCAGTTGAAGGGTGTTATATATTGTATGACTCAAAATCAATCATGAATTGTGGGATTATGGGATTTGTCTGTCTCTATGTCAATTCCCACATGGTTTCTCAATGGATGTCATTCTATAAATGTAGCACCTCTGATTGGTAGTGAAACAGGATAGTCCCACCTTCTAGGTGGGATGTTTTTCCATAGATAAAAGGCAAGGGTGGAAGAGGAGGTCGCTCTCTTTGGTTCCTGGAGCTTCCCTGTGGCTGGTTGGAGGGTGGTTTGTGGACTGGAGTTAGGGTAAGTTGGGGAATTTTTAAAGTCTTTTATTTCCTTAAGTGTGTGTTTGATTATTTTGGAGAGTGCGTACTGGTTAAGACTTGTCTCACTAGTGTTCCGGGTTAGAAAGGAGGGTTTAGAATCAAAAATGAATGACTGTATTACGAACAACCTTGCAACCACAGCGTGTAACTAAGTAATATTAATAAATACGGTTATCTTGTATCACACTGCCAGAAACCTGGACTGAATTCCCAAAACCACATGCCGTTTCCAGAAGGCTACATGATCACTTCTAAGCATAGAGTCAGGAATAGTCCCTGGGTACAGTCCCTGGTATGGCCCAATTTGTCTTTGCATCAAAAGAAAAAAATATTGTACACAGCAGATAGGGAGCTTGCTTTGCACACAGTCGACCTGGGATGACCCAGATTTGATCCCTGACATCCCTTATTATCCCCAGAGCTGGCCAGCGGTGATTTCTGAGCACAGAGCCAGGAGTAACCCCTGAGTGTCACTGGGTGTGTCCCCCCCAAAAAATTTAAAAAACAACTATTACAAGTTTATAAACAAAAACTCATTTAGTTTTACTTTTTAATCTATAAGATTATAATTTATGTTCTAGTTAGCTCTAATTTACAAATGATGAAATTTGGACTCAAAACTATTAATTTTCCCAGGGTTATACAGTTATGCATATAATAACTGAAAAACATTTGACAAAGATCCTTACATTTTTAGTTCAAATTCATGATTAATTAATGCTCCCAAATTTCTTCACACATGGTATACCTAGCACAGTGATGGCTGACCTTTTTGAGCCCGAGTGCCCAAACTGCCGCACAAAACCAAAGAATGCCCCGTCCTCCCAACGGCCAGTCGGCCCTGTTGCCAGGTGAGCTGCAAAGCAGACACCAGCACACTCGCCTCCCGCAGCGTCGCATATATTCATTGCGGACCTTCCCGCGTGCCAGCTGCAAAGCCTTCACGTGCCACAGCTGGCACGTATGCCATAGGTTCGCCAGCGAGGGACTAGCAGTTATATAATTTTCCTCTCATCTCAGCCCAGCTAAAAGGAAAGTAAATGCTAGCATGAACTCAGTGCAGAGAGGACTCATTTTCCACCTCCATGTTTAAACAGCAATTAAGGAAGCAGGAGGAGGTATAACACTTATTTTGAAATTTAATGGAAAGGAAGGAAAGGAAACCTTCATAATCCTCATTTTGTCAAGTTACCAGAGGAAATTGTAATTAAATTTTGAAGTAAAAATTTTATAAAATCAATTGATAAGTAAAATGGGTAAGGCATATGCCTTGCATGTAGCCAACCGAATTTGTTCCTGGCACTAATGAAATTTTCTGGAGCACTGCTATTAGTGATCCCTAAGCACATATCCAGGAGTAAGCACCATCAGGTGTGACCTAAAAATCTAAATAAATAAAAATTTAAATGTACAATCAGATAAAAATTTCCCAGAACATCCACATTCAAAGCTCATTTGGTTTTCTATTTTACAATTAACCAAGGCATTTAAAAGTTTATGTTACATTTTTTTGCCACAGTATCCACGAAGGATGTAAAACATTTCTAAGCAAAACATAAGCATAGATTATAAAATGAAAATGTTGAAGAGAGGCAAAATGCATTGTCTAGTGAAGGATAGTTTTACTGGCCTCTATCAAAATAAAGCTGAATTTAATGGAGCATTGAAAAAGTTTGAGGCAAGAGAATAAAATGTCAAAAATATATTCAGATTTCAAATCCTTCAAATTGCTTACAGTGTGACCTTGAAATAAATTATTAATCTCCCTACACTTTCCAATTATCTCTTTAAAATGAAGTAAAAAATTTCTATAGTTAATTAAATTACATATTACACCAGAAAATACCTTGAAAACATCTAATGAATACTTAGCACTGAAAGGTAGGTCATTAAAAAAAAAACTAAAATTTGATCAAAATAAATTTTCCTATGTTGAGAAAGCGTCTTCAATGTCAGTTTTTTGTTTCATTTTGTTTTTGTTTTGTGGGCATACTTGATTGTGCTCAGGGCTTACTCCCTAATTCTGAGTTCATGCATCATCCTGGTGTTCTTAGAGTAAGAGCTGCTGGAAATCAAACCTAGGTCAATTGTATGCAAAGCAAATATCATATCTTCTTTTTGATCTCAAGAGTCAGAATTTTAATACAATTGTGATAGGTATTAACCATTTACTTGGACAAAATAATATAATGATGCGCTTTTTATTTTTAATTGTTTTATTTAAAGCTTTGTGATTTACAAAGTTATTCATGGTTGAGTTTTAGACATACAAAAGGTTTAACACCAATCCAACCATCAGTATCAACTTCCTTCCACCAGTGCTCCAGATTCCACCCCCCATGCCTGCCCCCTCTGCAGTCTACCATTGCTATCAATAAAAGGCATTAAGTTTGGTTGTTAAAGTTCAGTGTTGTTGAACACCTGGTTGGATAGTTAGTACGTTTCTTCCTTAACACCACCAATGGATCTGAATCCCCTTGCCTCCTGTCACTGTGATTTCACATGTCTTTCTCCTCATCCACTCTAGTTCTTTCCTATTTATCACTATACTCAGTGGCCAGATATTCTTTTTTTTTTTTTTTTTTTTTGGTTTTTGGGCCACACCAGTTTGATGCTCAGGGGTTACTCCTGGCTATGCGCTCAGAAGTCGCTCCTGGCTTGGGGGACCATACGGGACACCGGGGGATGGAACCACGGTCCGTCCTATGCTAGCGCTTGCAAGGCAGACACCTTACCTCTAGCGCCACTTTCCCGGCCCCCAGATATTCTTTATCTTCTTTAAACAGCATTCATTTTATTCCAATAACCTATAGCATGCACATACATAAATAAGGGACTAAACAAGTAACCTATATTTCTAATATCCACTAATTATCAATATCTACATTCTCATCTACCACACATCCAAAACACACACACACAAACACACACACATTCATGCGAGCAAACTGAACCACATAAACCTTTAAATATCTTTTATATCACTTCTGTTCTTGGGAAGGTAGAATTTTATTAAAATGCAATTTCTCATTAAAATTTCATATTCATGTGCCCCAAATAAAAGTTAGCTGCATTTTAAGAGGGTCATACTCACTGTTCATAAGGAATATTACTTATGATTTGATGAGTACTTGAGATTTGGTGAGTGATATTGTTCTCCATTCTACAAACACTTTAATACCTGAGGTGATATTTTATAAGTTTTTCATTCTTTTCTCTTTGCAGGGGCACACCTGATTGTGTTTGGAACGAACTCCTGACTCTGAGCTCAAAGATTCTGCCTGGTGCAGTGATAGGGATCAATAAAGGGCCTGTCCTACACAAGGCAAGAGCCTTACTCTCACCTTCTCTCTGTATTATATTATCAGCCCCTTATTTCTCTTTCTATCTTAGAATACACTACCGGACCTGGTATAAGTTGGTTCTCAGGTGATGCATTGATGAATAAAAGAATTAGTTGGTGACAATTTTACCACTTACCCAGATTAATATTGCTAAAATTAAAATTGTTTCCAACAAATTATAGAGGACATTGTTAGGTTAACACTGGAAATAATGTCTCCCAAATAAAATATGTACTTTATCATTTAATTATAAAGTTGTTGAAAGGGTTTGAAAAAATTAAACCAATAGTAAAATAAATAATTAATTAAAAAGTTATTTACAATTTGGAATGGACAGTGGGATAGGATCCAAGATATATACAGCTCTCCTAAAGCTCAAAAACAACAGCAAAACAATCCCATAAAAATCATGGAAAGGACAAGGCAGAAGCATTGTTACAGCAGGTATGGTTCTTGCCTTGCAGACAGCTGACAAGGATTCTACCTTCAGAATCCCATATTGTCCCCCAAATCTACCATAAGTGATTCCCAAGCCAGGAGTAACTCCTGAGCTTTTCTGGGTGTAGGACCCCCCCAAAACAAGAGAAGATCTATGAAGAGAAGATTAACAAACAGTTCCTTAAGAAAAATGTCCACTATCACTGATCACAAAGGAGATACACATTAAAACAAAAATGAAATAACACCTTGTACCAGTCAGATTAGAACTGTCTGTATAAAAACTAAAGAAAACCATAGAATATGCTGGTATGTGATGTTAAAGGAACTCTCATTCACTGCAGTTTGGACTGTTGCCTGGTTTAGTCTCCTAGAAAAGTGCTTTGGAGAGTTCTCTGAAAGTTAATAATAGTGCTTCCATGTGACCTTGCAATTCTTTCCTGGGAGTTCTTTCAAGAACACAAAGACATTGATTCAAAAGAACATATGAGTACCTATGTTCATCACAGATTTATTTATAATAGCTAAAATCTGGAAACATATGCCAAACACTAGTTAAGTGGATATGAGTTGTGGTATATAAACATAACAGAATACTACTCAGCTTTGAGAAGAGATGAAATCTTGTATTATTTTCTGCGTCTTGAAAGAAAGTCATCTTGGAGGAAGTCACACTAAGTGAAATGAGTCAGAATAAAAAACAAATACCAGATGATCTTGTTCATATGCAGAGGATAAAGAAACAAAGCAAGGGATTAGAGAATGCCTGATGGAAATAAACCCTGCAGTATGGTCAAAACAACTGTTAACTGAGGATGGATAATCAGGGAGAAGGGACTTTTAGGATAGTCTTGGCCCTTTTGTAATGGACATGATGTAGAGCATTTCTAGTGTAAAATAATCGTATGGGTGCTATTAAAAAAAAAACAACTAAACTACAATTGAAAAGTCATGTCCCAAATACCATTTCTGTCACTTATTATCTACATTACACTGAAATTTTCCTTAATTACTTCCAGCCTTAGTTTCTTCATATGTGAAGTGTGAATATTAATCCATTCTGCAATTACCACCTAGTTGGGTTAGAGAAAATGAGGGGGAAAGGTGCCAGGAACTACTTGGTAAACTTTAATGCACTATATATTTAATAGATACTGTAATCACTTATGCATCAAAAATGCCAAATAATTTCACTCCCGTTATCCAGTTTGTCATTTATTGAATAACTAACTCTGTCACTGATTTTTTAAAAAATAATAATCTAAAAGATTAATGCAAAGGGGGAATGATGGCACAAAATGAAGTCTCTTGCCAAATTCAAGCTACATTTGTCTCATTTGATTAATACTAAGTCTTTCGTGTCTACCCTAACAAGTCACTATTGACACTTATAAAATTTCTAAGATCTTAAAATGAGCATTTTAATGTCATCCAAGCAAACTTTTAGGATATAGTCTGACTTCTTTGCTCAGTAATGGTGAAACTGGGTCAAAGATCAATATTAAATAAGGACAACTGTCCTTACCCCAAATATTAGGCATAAGAAGGTTTGTCCTCTACCCTTCTTCAAAACCCTAATCCTTACTTTGGTTTGCTTTGCAGACAGTGTGCCTTGGCCAAGAGGCAGGACACATTTTTCTTTTGCATGTGGCCAGTCTGGGTTTTATCTAAAAGATGACACCCAGCTATTAACCCCAAACAAGGAGTTCCCCCATTTTCCTCTTTCCTTTTCACCTAGAACTTTTTTATGTAAAAATCCACCCAGATCTTACTCCACCTTCCCCCACCTGATTGAATTTTGTACTGAGAATAAAGAAAAGTCTGTCTGGCTTTGGCGCTGAGAGACCACAAGGTGAAAAGCAAACTGATTCCATGACTCTCTCCTTACTGGCTTGGTTTATTAATCCTTTGTAACTACCCTACCTTCATCAGACCTGTCCACCTGGGGGTAGAAATACTGTGTGTGGGGTGATTTCACAACATGTGGGGATTTATTTTATAACATTCTTGTCACCCCTTATGATCTCCTGATCCTGTTAGGAGTAACTCCTAAGACTGTTGTCCTGAGAATTGCCATGTGATCCCAAAACAAAGAAATATGGAGTGTGGCTCATGAGATCAGTCTACAAGGGAATTTATTGTTCATTCTGGCTCCTACTGGTCTGGAATCACCCTTTATAAGAATATGCTTCCCTGTTCTCTTCCCCTACAAAAACACATCTTGTGACCTGCAAAAAATTTGTTCCTTAAAGCACTTTCAGAACCATTATTTGATTGACCCTTAAGCATAAGTTGAACCAATCCTACAGTTACAATGGTTTCAGTAGAGTGAAGACATGTGTGGAAGATTATGCTGAAAAAAATGGCACAAAGGAAGTGGAATGACAATCATGGAAGACAGATTTTGAGATGGCAAATGCAGGTGATGGCTACAGGATAAAAATAAAGGAGAATTGTGACCCTCAAAGAAAAAAAAGAGTTGGAATCTGTGGAATGGGATTTATACTGGAAAGAAACAAGGTTTTCCAACTTTCTGAAATATCCTTGACAGGCTGAAAATCAAATGGGGCAAAGGGCTCTAATAAAAACCTAATTTATATGCACAATGAGCACCTGCTAACTGCTGATTTCTCCACTAATAATTTAGAAGAGCAATGAAGAATGAAGTAGGAAAAATATCATTTCCATCAGGTAGCTTGTACCACAGTAACAATGCTTGTAATAAGAAAATGAAAAGGAAAAAGAGAAGTAAACACATCAAGCTGACGATTCCATGCTATTCTCAGCACCTATAACAAGAAGATAATTCCAGAGAGCTAACCCACTGACTGGTAAAAGTGGTTCCTTCCTCTAAATCTTACTTTGCAAAACTAAAAAGAATTAAAAAATTGTAGTTTGTAAATCTTAGTATGTGTTGTCTGGAGTTATGGGTCTTCAAATTAGATTATATTGTTCATTCTAAAGGATAAATCCAAATTGATTTTACCTTTAAAATTTACTCACTAGTAGATTGGTGTGCAGTCCCTTGCTCTTTCAATCTGCCAGCTTCCTCTCAAATGACTCAGCAAATCTTTAAATATAGACAGGCAAGGAACTCCTTTCAGACATGGTGAAAAAGTTTTAATTTCTTTGAGGTAGGCAAGGCAGTCTGGAAGTTCCCAAGCATATTCAGCACTGCTGTAAAGTTTTTTATTCTAGACTAAGTATACTGGTTTATGATAAACTGTCTGTCTTTGACAGCTCTATAGAACAAAAAGGTGAGAGGGAGGATAACTCAAGATAGTGGGAAAATTTAAGGAAATTGCTTCTTCATGATTGTAGAGAAAGAAGACAAATATATGCTGTTATTTGTATGTTGGCACCTAGTTTGAATGCAGGGGTCCAAACTCAGCAAAAGACAAGACGTTGGCTAATTCTATCCTTATAAGAGATTGATAAGTGGAGGGCCCATCTCATCCTTCCTGTCTTCTCAGACTGGGATCTGTTTTCAAATATCACTTCTAGTAGAACTTAAAGAAATGTACAGGGTGCTTGGAATAGAACCCAGGTCATCAGCATGCAAGACACGTCCCTTACTATCTCTCCTGCTCAGGCCTTCCACTTAGATATAAGCAGCAACTAGTAGAAGACTTCAACTGGGCTAAGGAAAGCAATAATAATTTGTATTTCCAACACAAATTAAAAATCCTTAGCACATTATTATCTGCCATGACTTCATGCTTACATTCCTGTCAAAACATTCTGAAAACTTGAACATTGTTAAAGGAATAGTAATGGCCTAAGGCTCATGACCTTAGAGCCTAGCTGGGCATTTTCTGAAGTTCTGCTTGTTCTATGTTAACAAAAACAACAGCAACAATAATAAGTACCATTTATCAAGAATTTATAATATCTATAATATGTATCATTTATCAAGAAATTATAAGAAATCTTCTTTTAAAAATTCTTCTAAAGGGGCCAGAATAAGGAGGAAAAATGTAGCAAATGAAATTAGCAAAATTAAATAAATAAAATTGTAAGATAAATGGCCAAGAACATAAAGCCAGTAGTTATGAGACAGTATGTAAACCAAACTTCTGTATTTTTGAAAGCCCACAACACTCTCAGCACATGAAATTTTAGCCCTTTTTATAAATTCTTTCCCTAAGAAACCCTACCCTCTCTGATGTGAATTAAAAAAATCCTCAATCAGCAAGTTATTCATATAATCAAGAAGAAGGTAACTTATAAAGCTTTAAATTATTAGGAAGTGAAATGAAAATTATCTGCTAAATATTATCTACTGCCCTTATTCATGATTCTCAATCAGTTCAGTTTCTTGAATTCCTTCAGTGAGGATTAATTTACTATTCATACCTTATTCAATGGATAGAATGTATAGATGAATATATATATAATGGTGAATATATGATCAAACATTTCAACAACTAGATAATATAAATTATTTTATTTAGTCCTCAAAATGACATTGAATACAGAGTTCTGTAGATGAAAAATTGAGGTTCAAAGAGGTTAATTCGCTCAATAAAAGTCACAGACTTAATGAATGGCTGTGCCAAAAGTAAGAGCAGGTTCATTCTGATTGTAAGTCCCTTGTAGTGTTCCTTAGTCTCTCTAACATAGTAAGCAGAAGTCCTTCAGGGGTACTGTAGCTTCCTGATCTGACAAGTATGGAAATTTTAAATGTTTTGAAGCATTGAGCAAAGAAATTAATTAATAAATCAGATTGCAAGTATCTGGAAAACTATAAAATGCATGCCCTAGTGGCTGATCTTCACTATCCATTAATCATTGTCATGCAAGAATTTAGATCCAGTAATTCTGATTCTTCATTCCTGAACTGTAAATCTGATTTTAATTAATATGACTGAGCATTGTTTACAATAATGTTCATATTTATGCTTTAGGCATACAGTGTTTTTGCACCGCAAATATTACTAAAATGTCAATAATCCTCAACCACTGACTGTCCCTAGTTTCCTCCTTAGCAGTTGCATCCTTCCTTTCTCTACCCACCCTCCAATTCCCTGATTGTAATCCCGGTTTTGACGTCAAACTCTAAAAGTCTGTATTCATTAGTCACTCCCTCAATTCTTTCCTTTATATCCACAAATAAGTAAGAGCATTTTCGTATCTTCTGAATGATTTCACTATTAAAATATCCTCTAGTTCTATTCATGTTATATTTTTATGTGAAGTTCTACCAATAACACACAAACACACACAAATGAAGACACATATTTAAGATAACTTAAACCTATCTGGTCTTTGTGGAAATCTTCTTTTAAAAATTCTTCTAAAGGGGCCAGAATAAAAGTATAGAGTGTAAGGAACTTGCCGTGCATACAGCAGGCTTGGATTCAATCCCTAGCATCCCATATGGTCCTCAAGCTGGCAAGGATGTACACAGAGCCAGGAGTAAGCCCTTCCTGAGCACTGCTAGGACTGCCCCTCCAAAAAGAATCTCTAAGAAGAAACTACTCTGAGAAAAGCCATTTCATATTACTTGCATATGTTGGGCCCCTTTCAGATATGACTCAAATACAGCAAATTCTTTTAATCCATGATGCTTCTTTGGATATATTGGGGTAATATATCCACAGTTTCCAACTTACCTTACATACTGAAGCCAGTGCAGTGCTCCAGGTCCTCTAAACTTTACAAGTAGGGATACTCAAAGTCATTGAGTGTTGGGTTGTGTTTATATTGCAGGTTTGATCAGAGTGGAATGTCCAGAATTAAACTAAAAATGCTGTAAATTCTTTTATTTTGAATCCAAAGTTTTGATAAGTTAAATTGTATCTATCAAATGTTTTCCAGTAACAAATTAATCAATTAATAAGTAAATACATATGGAATAACTACAACTTGCTAAGCTCTAACTTATGTGTTTGAAGACATTAGAAGCAAGACCCATAAAGCTCGTTTGCACTTAAAGAAGGTCACATTTAGAAAGATACATGTGACACATGCATAAATAACTGTAAAATAAATAACTAAGTACCATTTCATTGAAAAGCAAAAAAAGGATCAATTTAAACTGTATTGAACACTGACTCTTGACCTAAATGTAACATCAATTATACTATCTGATTTCCCTGCTCCTCAGTTTTACGAGCTAAATATTTCTAGTTCTTGTCCATAAAGAGGAAATCAAAATCTTTCAACGATATCATGTCTCAAAGATCATTTCCTGATGTAAAGTTAAGAGATGTTAAATCTAATCTAGATTTTAGCTTTTAAAACACAGTACTTGGGGGTGGGGAAAAATAGTACTTGAACTAACCTTATTAAATTCATTGTAATAAATTGGGATTTCCTTTAAGGTCAGAAATTATAAGAGAAGAAATTCGGTTCAAATGATTTAAGAGTAAAGATTTTAAAATGACTTTGACTTGATCCATTTGGCTATTGTAGGAACTGAGGCTAAAAAATATGCCAGATACTGAACCTTGAACAACATACTTAAAGAATACAGACTTTGACCTATTAACAAATGGGTAGGTGCTGCCATTTCAAACATGCATTACCTAATTGCTCAGCAAGTTATGTAATTATCTGAGCTTTCAGAATAGGGAGATAAAATAGAGTTCAGATACTCAAGAGCTTTATAGAGAAATTGATGTTTGAAGTGAGATACTAACAATAATGTAGCTGAATTTTGAGAAAGTTTATCTGGAGCTATGACTGCAATATGAATCAGGAGGATCAAAGAGAACTAGAGAGAATAGGTATGAGTTCACAACACCAATCCAAGAAATAAAACACAAATATCCTCAGTTGGATTGTGGAAATAATGAGAAAGCTTTGGAGTACACTATATATATTCACTCCGCTAATACACAAAGCTTCCAGCTTAACTATTCCTGGTACATTTTCAGATCATCGTTGACAGTGCATTCTTAACTTGGAAGAGTAAGATATTCCTAGAGAACACAGATCATCCCTTTCAATTACATATCTGACTTGGCATATTTTAAGCAACCAAGTATCTCAGAAAAAAGGTAAACCAAACAAGTAACATCCCATCTGAAATGGGAACATGGTTCTTTAAGGACGGGACAAACTTCCAACATGTGGCACTGAGGATGGCACTCACTAACGGGGCATGTGGTTGCCTTCCACTAGATTAAGAAAGGTATGTTCACATTTAGTTTGCTGAGGAATCTTATACTTTGAGTATTGAACTAATATCTCATTTGTATTCATTATTCTATGTTTAATGTTTTTGACATTCAAAAATTAGAATTGCAATCTTAATTTAAGTCAAACACTTAAGCAGTATTTATAATATGTTTTCTGATATAAAACCAGTATGCTATTTCTTAGGATGAAATACATTATATGTTTTAGGCATGCATATTCATATTTTCCACTTAAATTTTCTCAGTTCTCTTCATTCTTACTGAATATTTTCCTACTTTATGAAAACTCTAAAATATATAACACAAAATTTTTAAAAGCTTTATGGCAGTGAAGAGATGATGATTACCAAAATAAAATCCAAGTACAAAACAAAATTTACTGCAATATATTTTGGACGTCAGAGTTGAAGACATAGTTATATAAATGATATTAGGCAATATTTTATATTGTTTTCAATAATTTGATTTTCTTTATTAACATAGGTTAAAATAATATTGTGACCAGTCTTCACAAATTGACTTAATGGTATCTTTTCTGACTATTCCATTTGCCATTTTATTAAGTTTTGTTGAAGTAAATAATATAAGATATATGATTATATGCCTGCCAAGATGGCAGGCTGGCAGTGAGAGGAAATCTGGGGATGTTGAGGGGAGATGACATTGGTGGTACGATTGATGTTAGAACATTGTATGTCTAAAATGACTCTATTATGAACAATTTTGTAAATAATGGCATTTTAAAACAATTTTTAAAAATATTTTAAAAGTCTATGGTAGCATAGCAGTAGGGCACTTGCCTTGCACGCGGCTGATCCAGGACCGACCTTGGTTCGATCCCCGGCATTCCATATGGTTCCCCAAGCCATGAGTGATTTTTGAGCCCACAACCAGGAGTAACCCCTGAGTGTCACTGGGTGTGGCCAAAAAAAGTCTATGATGTAATTAGCAACTAAAATATTTTATTTATTCAAAAGGAAGTTCAAACACAGGTTTTCAAATGAAGAACTGAAAACTTCCATTGGTAGGTCTTGGGTTTTTTTTAAAAGAAAGGGGAGAGTTAGGTAGAATAAATTTACCCAGAACATGTTTATTCCAAAACATTTATTCCAAAACATGTTTGGAATCTTTTATATATCCAAATATTAAAGATAAAAGATTTACAACTTTACTTCTATCTCTTGCTTTATGTAACATCATCTAATTAGAGGTTGAACAGCATTTCAGTGAGATGGACTAATGCATTTGAAAGTATGCACTCTTACTCACTGCCAATTTTCCAGACATGAAAATTAATTACTTATATAGTAATTACTTATATAAGTGGCAAAATTATACCTTTAAAAATAATCATGACAACAAAATTTTATTTTAGTCTGCTCTGATTTCCAAGGTAACAAAAACTATATTCGACGATCATGAATACCTATAAGATTCTTGTTTCCTTTTGACTTTTTTTTTGGTTTTAGGCCACATATGGCTGTGTTTACTCCTAGCTTTGCATTCAGGATCACACCTGGCAGTGCTCTGCATAACTTATTTGGCCTGGAAGAATAAGTGTAATATCCTTTCCCATATGAAAATATTTACTTTTATTTGGAAAAAAATCCCATTCAACACCTTTGGTAATTATGTCTAATGTTTACAAGGTCACCAGCACTATCTTCATTATCTTTTGGTTAGAATAATTTCATTAATAAACTAGATAGATTTTGTGCCACACCTGGCAATACTCAGGGGTTACTGCTGGCTCTGCACTTAGGAATTACTCACCTACTGATGCTTAGGGGATCATATGGGATGTTGGGGATCGAACCCAGATTAACTGAGTGCAAAGTAAATCCACTGTACTATTGCTCTTGCTTCAAGCTTTTAATTGTTTATAAAAATGGTAGATAAGATAACTTGGGAAGAAATGTAGGAACAAATGTGAGAAGGCATAGCAATGAAAATGAAAAATTTGGTAGCCTAAAGTTCAAACTATGGTTCTATTTAACTGCTCACCATGTGAACCTGATGTATTTTAAGGATAAAAGTTGCTCAGACACAATATTTTGTATTAAAATGTACAATATGTGTAGTTTTCCTCTTTGCAAAGTTTTCCTCTTTGGCAAAGAATGTATGTTGTGAAGCCAGACAACTGGGATTCTAATATAGTCTTATCCAGTTTCTTGTCCTATAACCTAGAGCATATTAATTAATTTACTAGTAATATGTAAATTAAATGACCACTTTCAAGGTGAACTATTTTGAGAATTACATGAATACATTTAAAATACATACAATTACTAACTAAATAAAATTCACTTATCTTCTCTCCTATATAGTGAGATTGAGATTTTTCAACTACCTTCAAATATTTAATATGTTAAATAGTTCTATAGCTATTTTTTCTAATACTTGAATTATTTGCACAAACTGTTTCTTTCCCTTCACATTTCTTAATGTCACCATATGTTGAGAATCAATGGGCTATGATAATTTCATTGATGATGAGATCATGCCAGGCATCTTATTCTAGAATACGAGAGATAAAATTTTGCTTATTATGAGAAGCTGCAAATACTATACAGTATTCCCACCACCAATTCCCCCATTTCCCTCCTCCCCCACCCACTGCCTGTATTCCAGACAGGCATTCTACTTCTCTCACTCATTCACATTGTCATGATAGTTGTGTTATTTCTCTAACTGCATTCAACACTCATTGTGGTGAGCTTCATATGGTAATGCTGCAATGAATATGTGTAAGGAAGGCATTTGTGTATTATTTTTAGTTCTTAGGTTATATCCCTAAGAGTGGTATAGTTGGATCATATTGGAGCTCAATTCCCAGTTTTTTAGAAATCTCTATATTGTTTTCCATAAAGGCTGAACTAGACGGCATTTCCACCAACAATGAATGAGAGTCTCTTTCTCTCCATATCCCTGTCAGCACTGATTGGTCTTGTAATGCTTAGAAAACCACAGGCTGTGCTAACTATTGAACCTGGGTCAGCTGTGTACAAGTCAGTCACCTTACCCACAGTTCTATCTCTCTGGCCCCTCTTAGGCCATTTTTATTCATAGTGTATAGAGTTCAGCTTTAGTCAATGTTCTGTAACCAGGTCAGAGTGATAATCCTGTAGGAGGATTCTTGCCTTTCATCCAGCTAGTTTAACCCCTAGCCTGTCTGGAGAGATCCCTGTATATAGAGCCAGGAGTATACCCTGAACATCAAAGGATATGCCCCAAATCAAAAGAAAACAAAACAAAAACTCAGTAAATATTAAGTCCATCCTTACTATCTTTTGCATGAAAAAATTATTTTGGCACCTGACTTAGAAAAAATGAATAGGAGCCAGAGAGATAGCATGGAGGTAATGCATTTGCATTGCATGCAGAAGGACGGTGGTTCAAATCCCAGCATTCCATTTGGTCCCCCGAGCCTGCCAGGAGCAATTTTTGAGCATAGAGCCAGGAATAACCCCTGAGAGCTGCCAGGTGTGACCCAAAAACCAAAAAAAAAAAAAAAAAGGAAAAAGAAAAGAAAAAAATGAATAATGTTAATATCAATATTATTTGAGTTTTCTTAGAAGTAAATTTGTGGAATATTCTAGACTTTTATTTATTATTTAAGTTCATGGTTTAATGTTTGGTGAGAAATGACTCACTATCACCTAAATAAAACTCTCAATAGAACTCTGAAAATAGAAGCATCCAGTTGGAATCCAAGAAAATTGAACTTGTACTTTAGTTCTGTTGTCAATGTAAGTTTTACCATTAACAAATATTTTGCCCATTTTTGGCCTCTGTACAGTAAAATGGGAGAGAGAGATGGCTATTGTGATGCTATGTTACCTTTTAACTTTTAAGAACTGAAAAACTAACGTAAGGAAAACCATTTGGATGTTTTCCAATTAACTATAACTTTAAAAGTCAGAAATTAAACCCTTTTTTCTATACACAATGCCATTTTTCTGTCTATAATTTTAACGAACTTCACAAATGTTAATATCATTTTAAAAAGGTTCATGTCAAAAGGTTGTCAATCAGTTTTTATTTTCCTCTTTCAACAGGAAAGACCTAATAGGCATGAAAATGCTGTGGTTCTACCAACAGTTCAGAATCTTAAGTATTTTGTGTCTCTCTATCAATACTTCTCTGATCTAAGACACTATCATTTTGCAAATGAATCACTGTGATAAACTCATCTTCCTGATTATTCCTTATCCTTTTCACACAGACAATAAGTGAACAAAATAAGTGTATAAAATATCAAGTCATTGCAGCTTTTACTATTCTGCTCAAAATCTTCTGTCAAAAACACATCTTAATAAAATCCAAGGTCCTAAGAAAGAACTGTGATAGCATTCATTAAATATGACATCACCTTTTATTAGTCTCCACTAATCTATAATATTATATAGGTTTATATTCTATTCTATCAGAAAGTAAAAGGTTTTTCTTCTGTTTCTATCTCTCTAAAGTCAAGAATGATATTGTATCAGGTCTTTGTAATTGTGCTTAACTGTGACTAGAATATTTTAACCCCAAATATTATGGCTTAGGTTCATTTCTTTGTTCATATCTGTAAACAAATATAAACCTCATAGGAAAATATTTTATTATATATAACACTTCCCAATATCAATTTCTAGCCTACTATTTTGTAACAATGTTGAAAGTCACGTTGCTGAAAAAGACAATGAGAGTGGGTGAGAGAAAAGTGTGTGACATAGAAGCAGGTTAGAGGTGGGTGCAGGGGACTGAAGGGTAACTGGGGAAACTGGTGAGGGAAATGAATACTGATGAAGAGATGGGTGTTGGGATATTGTTTAATTTAAATTTGACTATAAACAACTTTCTGATCCTGTGTTTCATGGTGATTTAATAAAAAAGGGAAATTTTCTTTAAAGGAAGAAATAGTAGAATTGAAATCCCAGCACATGAGCCAGAGAGTATTAAGTGCTTAGGTTTAAATCCTGGATCTCCTACTTTGAAGCTGACTCTAAACATGACACCTGGCATCGCTAAACCTCTCTTTAAGATCTACAATGGGAGTAACAGAACAATAAAAGCATGAATAATATTATCATAAAATTGCATCCTTGTATATGATAATGATGATGGTAAAATGTAATAATAGAATATGAAACTACATTGTAAATTGCTCCTAGTACCTGCCCAACGTAGCTTTTTCATGATTTATATTAATAAAAAGACATAAAACTACCAAACTGAAAATGCATTGAATTTTTGGAAAGAACACTCGGATGAAATAACAAATATGGGGCCCGGAGAGATAGCACAGCGGTGTTTGCCTTGCAAGCAGCCGATTCAACACCAAAGGTGGTTGGTTCGAATCCTGGTGTCCCATATGGTCCCCTGTGCCTGCCAGGAGCTATTTCTGAGCAGACAGCCAGGAGTAACCCCTGAGCACCGCCAGGTGTGGCCCAAAAATCAAAATAATAATAATAATAAATATGACATAGCTTATTTATTGTCTGGTACTACATAGTGGTTCTGGCTCAAAATATCCCTCTCATATGCTTAATACACCAAAGGAATCCAATCATACATTGGTAGATCCTGAAACAGACACATCTGTCCCCCTAGTGGTGTAAAAGTAGAACTACACTTTTATAAGCTTGGAATCTACTGCAAAAAACATCCATGATTACAGTATGTGACATTTTAGAAAGCTACATCATCAGCAAGTCCTTTAAATAATTTTATGCTGCTCTTAATAAAATTAATTTTAGTTTATGGTTTATCACATATCTTAACACCTTAAAACTCCATTTGTACGGAACTTCAAAACTAAACACTATAATCAGTGGCAATATTAAGAGCACAGAACATCTTTTACGCATTCAAGAGAAATGCTCCATCACTGAGACTTATCATCAGGCCAAGAGAATACTTTTTGATCAAAGCATCTTACTGCCATTCACTCTAAACTTAGACCCACCAATTACTTGCATGTTAGTATAAAGAATCCGAACATGTTCAATGATGTAGTTAAATAAACTTATAAGAAGCTAAGAACTGACTTGGCTGTGGCTGAATGCACTATTGAAAAGTCTGAAATAGATTTCAGTGCCTTTTTGAGTTTATCATTAGCTTTTCAGAGATACCATATATTTGAAATATCCATCAAGATGTATAATCTATCACCTATGGTCTCTACCAGATCCATGGAGAACTAGGAATACCCATAGCTAATATTGTTTACCACTTCATCAGAGTTAAAATGCATTCACAAATTTACTTACTTTTAATCCACATATTTAAAACATGATTTCATGTTGACGTAATAAAGTATTTTTTTCCAAATAGATACAAGTTCTTTGAGGGAATGATTTCAGGATTCTCCCTGAATTGTGCTCCATTTAACAAGACAATCATAATCAGGGCTCTTCTTATAGCAAGTGTTCGCTGAAAACAAGTGCTGAATTTTTATAAATACTCTTTTAATAGTTTTATATAATAGAGTATTCTCAAAAAGTACTGGAACCTTTTTGCTAGGAGACTGTAAGTTCACTTACCAAAAATCAGGATATAGCAGTTGTGACTGATTAGATATTAGTCTTAATCTGGAGTTTGTTCCTTCACATGTAAAATTTTATTTCTGATTCATGATGATATAGTGCATCCCAGAAAAATATTCAAATTACATGAGAGTAAATTTCTAAATCTAGACTTGCACATCAGGATTGGTGATATTTACTTTTTCCAAAAGAAACATATATAACATAAAATTATGATTCCAGCTGATTACATAAACCTAAACACAAGACAAAGTGGCTTCTTTGCCCGAGTTTGCATTTGTTATTTCTGCATATTAATTTTCTCAATGAAATATCTTCTTGCTAAACTTGCTAATAGTTACTAAAAAACATACTATAATCTTTTTGTTTTGTTTGTTTTGGGTAACACCCGGCAGCTCTCAGGGGTTCCTCCTGGCTCTATGCTCAGAAATAACCCCTGACAGGCTCGGATGACCATATGGAATATTCGAACCACCGTCCTTCTGCATGGAAGGCAAATGCCTTACCTCCATGCTATCTCTCCGGCCCTACTATTATCTACTATATAAACTTCACTGTCATTTTTTACTTCTTTCCACTAATGACCTTTAGTTTTTAGACACTCTTATACTCATTGAGGAAGGGGTTGGCATCACCTATTACAATAGGTGAGGAACATTTGGAATAATAGTATTCCGATATAGTCTTAAAATGAAAAATAATATAAAAAGAATATATATACAATAACTATCAGCAAAGCAGAAGAAACATTCTGCTTCCTATGTTCTGGAGTTCAAAATTTGGATAAATGCTTTCAGGAAGCTAAAATAATACACCATATACAGAAATAAATAGCAATATACAAAAATAATTAACTCTATGTTGTAAATGAACAAGTTAGACATGAAAATACATT